>NC_136063.1:1892163253-1892841253 GCF_964261635.1 Lissotriton helveticus
CGGCGTTCCCTCCGTGCAGATTAGGATGTGACCGCCAGGGTGGCGGTCACATCCTCTATCTTTAACATTGTGGCGGGTGCAGCTTCAAGCTGCACCCTCCGCAATGTTAAAAATGCATGCTTCGCATTTGCGTGTACAAAGCGGCAGGCACCGCGCGGTGCCTGCTGCTTTGTTCGCGCAAATGCAGGGGGATACCATAGGTACCCCCCATGTGCACCCCCGACACCCCCCTTTCACCCAGGGGGCCCGCAACGGGCCCCCGAAGTGAAGGTCCGTATGTTTTTCCACGGCGGAAAAGCCGCCGCGGAAAAGCATACATTTTACACCATCCTAATATGGCTGGCGGTGTCTGATACACACCGCCAGCCATGTTAAAGCTTTTCCGCTGCAGTCGGAAGGCGACCGCGGCGGAAAAGCTGCGGACGGAATACAAGACCCACCAGCCATCCTAATATGGCGGTTGGTCTTTCTAGGCTCCGCGGCTGTTTTCCCGCATCCTCCTGGCCGGCGGTGGCTTCCGCCGGCCCGGAGGATGCGGGAAAACCGCAATCATAATAGCCCCCTAAGTGCGGTGATCTCAGACTTCAGAGATTGGTGCACAGGATTTGGTGTGCAGCGATTTCCCGAGCCGTAGGCATGCGCTGCATCGATTTCTTCGGTGATGCATCAGAAACAGGTGCAGATGTGTCACGCTTCTTGTAGTGCGTTACTTTTCCAGCTCCCAAAAACAGAAACAACCACCAGCGGACCAACACAGTCACATGCACTTCTTGGCAGGTCAGAACTCCCTACAAGGAAGTGTAGGGTAGCTGCTAGTGAAGTCTTTGTTCCCTGAGACTTCAAAACAGGAGGCAAGCTCTTCTTCAAGCATTGCCTGACGAAAGAGAGCGCTGGATAGCCAGGGGCTGCACATAAACCGTACATGACCTTATACAATGACACACACCCACACGGAAACACATCATGCCACAGAGCATAGTTATCATAGCATTACCACAGTTGCACCCACCAACACACACAGCACAAGACAACATGATAGAGGAAATCCCGAGCGACTGATTCATGCCTAATCTTACTGAAACACTAATCCTGTATTTAAATGGATGCACCGTCTGCTAATCGTACTCACTCAAACCTACACTCAAGGTGTTGTCATCGTCTATCCCAAAGCGACTGGCCCTTTAAGGCGCTACACAATAATTTTATGGATATGATCAGTTGATGTGTCAACTATCATTACTCACTTGGAGTGATCTGTCAATATTTCAGGTGGATCGAAGCTGGCCCTTGCGTACACTGAGATTCCAAGGCAACAGTGGCGTTCCTCATCATGGAAGTAATACTTAAGAGGGATCTACCAAACATCATCGAATCAGACAATGGAAGGCACTTTGTCAATTCCATGTTCAGTCACATCTGCGCTCTCTTATCTATAGCACACAATCTAGAGTCTGTATTTCACCCCCTAAGCAATGATATCGTTGAGAGACTCAACAGCCTGTTAAAAAATAAATTAAGCAAAACCTGTACCAGCTTTAATAAAATGTGGCTCCACTGTCCGACTCTAGACTTGTTTGTGTTAAGGAATACGCCCAGCAGTGATGTACATCTTACAACACACTTAATTGTAACTGGTAGACTGATGGGAACCCCATCCCAAAAACACAGACTAAATTAAGCGCTGAGATAAGCTCACAAGCACTAGGCTACAAATTGCATGTGTATTTCACTTAATTAACCAAGACCATTAAGTTTCTATCTAAAAAGGTCAACCATCTGAACTCTAAGTGCACCACAGTCAAGCTGCTGTATCAAACACCTCAACCTCGGAAGGACGTCTATGTCCGCCATTTCGTAAGGAAATTGAAACAGGCCAAGTTTTAGAGGCCCTATCGAGTGACTTTCTCAACACCGATCGCACTCAAGGTGGAAGAAAGAGACGCATGGGCCCACCTCTCCAACATCCTGCTAAAACCTTCCAAGGAAAACCCCTATGAACTGTTGTACACCGAACTCTTTCAAACTTCTTCAAAGTAAAGAAATTTCCCAATGACTGGAGGTCCACTGAAATCTTTGTCGCACGTTATACATTGTTGTACAACTGTATACCCTCTATTTACTGTGGGTGTGGCCACATCCACATGTTGCCAAATATCTACCTAGTTAAATGACTCTGACATTTGCACAGCACTTGCAAAGGGATCTCTCCCATATCACCATTAATTACACAGAACATGACGTTAGAATTCCACATGCACTACATATTGCACTCTTACACAACATATAGTATCAGCAAATGACCGCCGTGGGTGCCCAGACATCAGTCAGGTCATGCTTTACTTGTTTGCTAACACCACATGCAGTAGCCGCAGACAGGCTCTACTTTTTCCAAACAATAGCCCCTAAAAAGCTAAATGCTTTCTCCACCAGTAACTATGTAGGATTAGGGCCAAGATATAAACCAACAAAGTGGTACCCCATACAATAATGGTGAACATGAGCCGTTATGAGACCAATCCCACAGCACTATACCTCTTCACCGATCCTAGGGAGATTCAAACAGAGCTAGATAAAATGCGCAAGAGGGTCACCGTAGATGAAGATACTGTTTGCTACCAAGACTTTCCAGAAAGTCTACCAGATAGTGGAAGAGGTGTGGCGCAGCGGCCAGGGCGACTGACGCTGGATGCTGGGGATCACGGTTCGATCCCCGGCGGCAGGGGTCTGCCCAGCACCATGTGACTCTAGGTAATAGCTCGCTTAATCTTCCCGACGACCCCAGCGCCTTGACACCTTCGGGTAATTGTTCGCGCTTTACAAATACTGGACACACACACACACACAGAAAAAGATTAATGGAGGTAGCAAAGCCACCGTACCAGTGCCCAAACATGTCCACTCCTGCTTATACCTGTGGTCCCAGGGTGGCCCTTTGCATGTCTGGTGCACTCTTCTTTAATAAGAAATGGACGGCAAGCATGGAGTACCAGTGTAGGGCCATCCACCTTGATGATACAAAGGGAAATAAGTTTTGTTGAGGAGGATTTAATACCAGCATAGATAACCCCTGTCAGGAAATATGTAATACTGTCATAGATAGGCACACATGGTTGGAAGGGAAGGGGCAACCCCTGATTGTATGTAAACTTACACTGTATACATTGTGTTTCAGAGGACAAGGAATGATTCCACTCAGCACTAGTGAGGACTGTGGCGCAATACTGGACATACCAGTCATGTAATTGGACACCTCCATGCTGATGGATACCTACTGGCAGTGCGGCAAATTTGCCTATGCCCTGCTTGTCCCAAATGATGAGGTCTGTGCTCCCTGGTCACCATACACCCCCCCCTACCCTGGTCATTTCTGGAGAAGATCTGTCAGCGTTGTAACAACATCTGCTACAGCGGAAAACCACTGTATTGCATCAGGCTGGAGAACAAAGAACTGCTGATTATTTTGGCTGGGCTAAGTAAGTTCAAAGACATTCCAGAGGCATTCAGTATATTTTCTGCCACAGGTCAAAGCGGTAGGATCCATACCCTTCTTCTGAGTGAATACGACAGAAAATGTCAGCTGGTTGTAAATAACCAGATGGGAGTTGTTGAAGATGATGAATACTACTAAGCACGGCCTTAATGCAATTTGGGAAGAACTAGGAGCCATCCCCCATCATGCTGAGGCAACACTGGTACGTGTTGGACTTGATGACTGCAATGGAGTCTGTGCCAAGATCAGTGTGTGCTGTTATGTTATGCCCCAGCAAAGGGGCTTCCCAGCCCTGACGGGCAAAAGAAAGGATGGGAGGCTGTTGAAGAAGGCAGATTCTTGGTCAGAGGGAAGAGGTGAGTTTTAATGGCCTTATGGAAGGCCAGGTAGTTGTCCATACTGCTAATGTGCAGCAGGAGCGAGTTCCAGAATTCCACAGCTGAAAAGCAGAAAGATCGTCCCCCTGCATGCACCTTCCTCACCCGAGGGACAGCCGCCAGATGCTGGCCCGAAGATCGAAGGTGGCAAGTAGGTGAGTAGGGTAGGAGCAGGTTTGCCAGAATGTTAGATGAAGAAAGATTCATTATTTTAAAGGCAAAGCAAAGGACTTGAACTGACACGCCTAGCCACCGGTATCCAGTGGAGTCAACAGATGGTATTGGTTGTGCAGCAGGTTCTAGGGAGGCTCATGTCCAATTTGTGCCACGGACGTTTGAAAGATGACTCCTGTTCCACCCTCTGAGAGGGCTCTACCCCAGAGAGAGTCATAGATAACAAATACCCAGCTCATCGGGATCAGGGAATTGACTGTAAGGGCTGAGAGATTAAAAGAAACTGGATCTAGCAGGTGGCCTGCAGAGTGGGTGTGGCCAGAAACTAGTTGAAGCAACTGACAAGCAGCAAGATCTGCTAGAAAACTGCCTGTGTCTGTGTCATGAGGCCTCTCCAGATGCAGGTTAAGGTCACCAATAATGGTAAAAATAACTGCACAACCGCCACCTCTCATCTCTCTGTTGAGAGTAGCAATGCTTTGGCCTTGGGGGAGTGCCAAACCTAGCTCTGCCACCGTGTCAGTTGAGATCCAGGTCTCGGATAAAAAGGAAACATCAGGAAAATCATCCTGCAACAGGTCATGTGCCTCAGCATGATGAACGTTCATCCCAGACAGCGACATGAACAATGGGACTCTGGCTCTTGTCAATCAAGCACTGCATCTTTTACAAACAGACATGCATAAGGAGAGGGGTGCCCCTGAGCAAGATGGCTGACAGAACTGTGCACATCATTGCTGCCTATTCTCATTTTTGTACTGTTTTTGTGTGGTTTCCTATAAATGGGGATTTTCTGCTGTAAAAACAAAGGCCCACATGCATCAAACAGAATTGCATTCGCAAACGGTGCGAATCGCATAATTTACCCGTTTGCGAATGCAATTCTTGTCTTTGGGATGCATCAATTTTAAAGTCTTTTTTTGCAATTTTTGGAATCGCAAATGAATTTGCGATTTCTTAAATAAATCGCTAAAGTTGCAAATCGCATAAAATTGCGAAAAAATGCTATGCATAGAAAATCACAATTAGCGATTTTTGGGGAAATCGCTAATTGCAATTCTTAAAATTAGAAGAACTCAAACCTGATGGTAATTTTTCCAAATACATTTACAACAGGTGCCAATCTGCAAGACTGCATATAAGGACCTCAGAGACCCTTACATTGCTTTTCAGAATGGCAGCACTTTTCTTTTTGGCGCGCAGGCAGAGGTTGAGAGTAGCTGCAGGATGGAGGAGAAGGCTGATCCAAGAGAGAATCTTTAGAGTGCGCATAACATTACTAGGGCAGACAGAAGCAGAGATCTATGATAGGTATAGACTCAATGCACATTTAATATTAGATTTAATTCAAGAACTGGACCCAAACTTACAGAGGCAAACTCGCAGGACACAAGCTATACCAACCCATGTGCAGGTACTGTGTTTATTGCATCTACTTGCTTCTGGGTCTTTTCAGGGTGTAGTAGCCATTGCTGGTGGTGTCTCCCAGAGTTCACTTTCCAGAATTTTCAATGCCATGTTGCAAAGAATTAAGTTTCACATTAAATTTCCAAGCTCACAGCTGGACTTGGTGAAAGCCAAATTATATTTCTATAACATGGCTCATTTCCCACATGTCATTGGCTGTGTAGATGGCACACATGTTCCCATTTGCCCACCCTCAGAAAATGAGTATATTTTCAGGAACAGAAAATGTTTCCATTCTCTGAACATTCAAGTCATTTGTAATTCAAAAACTATTATCACAGATTTAGTTGCAAGTTACCCAGGAAGTGCCCATGACTCCTATATTTTCAGACACAGTGCCATCCATGCTCGTCTGCTTGCAGGTCAATTTGGAGATGGATACTTGCTAGGTAAATATAGTTTCACATATTTTAACCGACTTGTCATATTTTTAAAAATACATTTTCCATACAATTTAACTGTCTTTATCATTTTTTAAAGGTGATAGTGCCTATGCAGTGAGATCTTACATTTTAACACCATACCTAAATCCTTCAACCCGAAAAGAGCAGCACTACAACCAGGCCCATATAACAACACGCAATGTTATAGAAAGAACTTTTGGTGTTATGAAATCTTGCTTCCGCATACTTCATAAAACTGGTGGAGCATTACAATATCGCCCTGATATTTGTTGCAAAATAGTGGCTGCATGTGCAATGCTGCACAACTTAGCAACTGAGAGAGGAATAGAATTAGAAGAAGAAGATGTTCTACCTCAAAATGACAATCAGCCTCCACAACCACAAGCCAGAGCACATGGACCAGAGGCAGCAGAGGGAAGAAGGAGAAGGGCAGAGATAACCCAACATTACTTCTAAGAAAGGTAAGAAGTGTACCAGAGAATTTTGGATTCAAATGTAAATTATTTATTAACTTCTTGTAAAATTAAATGCATTAACTTCATGTAATGAAAATGTTTCCACATAACTTCTTTAATCATTAATCAATTTTTAAATTTTTGAAAAACATGAAACAATATGGATTTCAGATCATTTTCTCTCCCAAAAATAATTTCATAGACATAAATTTATTTCTTACGGCCACGCACACCTAATGCCTTCCCTGCAGTGTTTAAATTCAACATGTGCATGTTGCTGGCATCACTATTTTTTCTACTACTACGGCGTTTGCCAGATACACCAGGCTGAAGTATGTCACTCACAGTACTTCCATCCCCACTCTCATCAATTTGTTGTAGGATATCAGAAGATGCCTTTGTATGTGACTTATCAATAGATTCATGCATTACCCCCATTTCCTTTGTAATCTCTTTGAACATTTTCTTCATATCTATCTGCAAAGAAAGAGTCTGTTTGCAGAGATGAGCTGCACAATTTGAAAAGCGAGACATTTGCCTGTTATGTCCCTGTTTGCAGGTTAATATTTGAAGGTGTCTTTTGTCACTTTTTTATGCTGTTTTTGTAACGCTGTGCACATGGTTTCTAAGCAAGTGGCAATGCGGTCCAGCTTCCCTGAGGATTTTTCTTGGCCTGTCTTTATTATAGCTATCATTTTGCTCATAGTGTTGTGCATGCCACCAATATGTTTACTGATATGTCCAAGTTTTCCTTTCATAATTCTAATGTCTTTTTCTTGCAGGCGCTGCACTTTGAGAATTTTATCTTCTACAACACTGCCTTTGCTTGTGCTCTCTTCAAATCTGCCACTGTTTGCTACATTTGCACGCCGTCTAAAAAAATGCTGAAGTCTCCTTCGCCTACTCATCCTTGTGTTACTGACTGTTTGACTGGTTTCAAGTGGTCTTTCAGTAACAGTTTCATTATGTTCCTCTTTAGATTCACTTTGCATTAGTGGACGCACTCTCTGTCTGTGACCTCTTGGAGCAAGGAAAGCTGATGTGTTTGGTGTATTCCAATCATCTGCATCTTGTCTGTCTTGGGTGTCGAAATCCCTCAAATCACTTTCAATCAATTCCTGAAGTGTTTCTATGATTTAAAAAGTGCAAACATGATGTTATTTTTAAATTTGCACTTTCACAAAATATGAATAATAAAGGTTGAGATGAAGCACAGTAACATGATCCCTGTCTACTTTTTTCTGATTTAAAAAAATGTATTTCTGAGGTTTCCATTGTAAATGAATAGTTTGCACCTTGTAAAACTACATCTCCCATGATGCACTTCTTTTGAACAACCAATTGTAAAAATCTGGGTTTGAAAATGACCAAATAAAATAAACAGTACTCTCAAAGATTTTTCAGAATATAAAACAACTTTTACATCCCTCTTGCACTGCCATTACTCAATTCACTAACATTATTAAACTATTTTAAAAAACTCATCTTCTGATGGGGTTGGAAACTCTGAAGTATCAATGTCTGTCACTCCAACTACAGCCTCAGTCAGCATTGTGCCTTCCACCATGTCTTCCAGGGGGGTATTGGGTCTATCCCTGGGTGTGCCTCCTCCTGTTTTTTTGGATTCTTTTATCCTGTAAGCTAACCTCTCCTTTGCACGACTGCGTAGGTCATACAATCTTTTTTGTAAATTATTGATGTCACGATGTGCTACTCCAACTGCATTAACCTTTGCCTGGATAGCAAGCCATATATTTCTTTTCACAGCTTCTGGAACTTTCAAAGAAAGCCTGCCAAAAAGTTGTTCCTGTCTCTGAGTCACCTCCTCAATTAGGATTTCCAACTCTTGATCAGAAAATTTAATTTTCCTTTTCCTGACTGGCCCATCTTCCACAGGATTTGCATTTTCCATTTTCCAAAAGATTTCTCACTCTCAAACAGAAGCAGTAACCTTCAGGACAGACTCCAAAAGCCAACTGCCAGTCCTCCACAGCAAACAAGGAAACAGCTGCAACTGATTGCTGTACTGGCTTCCTGGCTGCTAACTTGATGATATTCATCATGTGTGCTTTTTCGCAATTTGCGAATTCGCAAACTGCAAATTCGCAAACATGAAATCGCATATTTCTTGCGATTCGGTAAAACATGCGATTTTTACCGAATCGCAAAAAAAATGCGAAAAAAATGATGAATTGATTTTTGCGATTCTTTATTTGCGATTCCTTATTTTTCGCAAATAAGGAATCGCAAAAAAAACGTTGATGCATGTGCCCAATAGTCCTCAAATTGGGTAGAATGCAAGTAGCATGGGAAGTAGTAATAGCTCAAACTGAAACATGACAAGCTCCCAACAATGTAACTGTCATGAAGTATGGAGTAAATGATAGAGTTGAGAATTCAACTAGACAGGGTAATGTTAATATTGATGTTGATGTATGCAATGATACGTATATTTACAATCGTTGTTGTCAAATCCCTCGATATGACCTCTCCATCAACCCGAGTCAGAAATATGTGGTCAGGTAGGCCCTACGCCCTAGGCTTAAGGCTACTGAATCACAGGTGGGGTGGCAAGTAACAGGCAGGACAAATGCACGAACAAGAAAAACTCTGATTAGTCCCACAGATAGGCTGCACATCACCAGAGGGGTGCGCATTCCCAAAACACAATAAAGTTAAATGCCAAATGAAGTTAGGAACACTTAGCCAATCAGGACACAGCACGCGCTACACACACAGTGATCACGTGCTCCCCATGCCGGACATCTGGACAAGTTACGCACTGGCCCTCATTGTACCCATGCAAGCTCGAGACCCATATGCATTTACCATCAGGTGGGAATAATTTATGGCTTCATGACAAGACCCACATTCCACTACCAAAACAGGATCTATGATGCTTTAAGAAATCTACGAAAAAACATTCAAAACGATTGCACTTTCATTCACTCCTAAGACCCATTTCTGTTTGCTGCACTCCCAGCCGTAGTGTTTTAATAAACTAATTGTTCCTGTTTTGCCATATGCCTCCTGTCTTTGTTTTTTCAAGGTAAGTTAGGTCTGGGAGGTGAACTCAGCTCAGTTCGCGGAGTTTTCTGCACTCCTTGCTCCACGGAGCTCGCGGAGTGTAGAAAACTGCACTTCTTGTAGTGCAGCAGAGATTTTTCTAGCCAAGTGGCAGGTAGACCAGCGCGAACTGCACTCTGCCACTTTTTGAACTTGGCAGAGTTCCATGTAGCGAAACTTCGCGAACTACCCTCAAGCCTGAGGTAAATTCCTATTCGAGCAACACATTAATTAGGGGAAATGTGCCTGCCATTAACGATTGTTTATTAGACCGCTTTTGGGACTTTTAGCGTGAGGACAGGTTGGAGAGGCTCAGGCCAAGCCATAAGGAACCACTATCTGCATTGTGTTGGTATGTGTTATACCACTGTTTGCTATGTATGTTTTAAAACAGTGCATATGTTTTGTCACTGTTTTGCCAGCCTGTGTGTGTTCTACAGGTATATGTGTGGATTGTGTGATTGTTCGCATCGCACACTTATGACAGTGAGTGCCTGTAATATATTTTCCAGCTGCTACTTTGTATGTTTTGAGGTTGCATGTGTAATGGGATGCTCTTTCCTTTGCTTCTCTTTGGTGTGTTAACCCTCAGGTTATAGCACAGGGGCTCATAAACGATTACTACAGCAGTGCCAGGTTTATGGTGGTGTGACCGCTGCTGCCGCACTACTCAGCAAGCTCAGGGGTGAGCCATTGGTAATCTGACTGAAATAAAGAATGCTGTCCAGTGTTTATTTTCATGGTGTCAATCATCATGGAAGTAAAAAATGGACAACAGGGCTTTCTTGGATGGGTATAACTACAGTGGCCACTCATTTCTTCCCAGGCTGTGGAGCGCTGGGACTGTTGGTGTCTGAGTCCAAGAGCTGGCTGTGTCATGCTTGCTGCGCTCAAATTGAGCGTAGCACTTCCCACCCCTTCTTCCTCTCTTAGCGGTGCAGCAAGGTACTGCACTAATAGATCTGAGCTGCTCCGTGTCCTTGCACTGGCTGACTGCCGGGGGCTCTGAAGCAGCTGACTTTTCACACAGAGCCCACAGCATAGGGTTTTGGAAATGCCTGCCCCTGCTGAGAACGGTGTTGGCCGGATCTGGCTGCTCTTATGCATAACTCATTAAGGACTGAAATAGGGATTATACTGTGATCTATGTTATGTTATGTGTATTTGTATAGCACACAACTCATCCAGGAAAGTATCCTGGTGCTGATGCAAGAGCTGTATGGGCTGAGCTTGGAATGTGGCTGGGTAAAGAGTCAGTTTCTTGTGGAATTCAAGAACTGAGGAGGCAGCTTTGCTGTGCAGGGACAGGTTGTGCCAGGCATTATAAGTGAGATAGAAGAAGCCACAACCACCAGGTCTTGTTTTGCATATGCAGGTGGTATGTGAGTAGGAAACTGGCTTAGCAGTTGTCTGGTGGGTTTGTGGAAGTTTATGTAGTTGTTGAGGTGCATAGGGCCTGTGTTGTGGAAGGCTTAGTATGTGTGCACGAGGAGTTTGAAAAGTGCTTATTTGTCAATTCGGAGTTAGTGGTGCTCTTTGAGGTATGGAGTGATGTGAGTGCAAGATAGGAGGTTGAGTTTGGCAGCTACATTTTATATGTCCTGGGGCCTTCAGGTCAGTTGAGCTTTCATTTTAATTTAGAGTGTGTTGCCGAAGTCCAGCCTGCTGATGATGACAGTTTGGTTGACTGTTCTGTGAGGGTTGGTGGGAAGAAATTTAAAGAGTTTCTTGAGCATCTTGAGTGTATGTAAACAGAATATGGAGACTGCATTCACTTGGTCTATTATGGTGAGTTAGTTGTGTATTACTATTCAGAGGTACATTGCGTGTGTTGCTAGAAAGGGTTTGGGTCCGAGTTTGCAGGACACCAGGTGGAGTTCTAAGCCAAGGTGTCTTTACCACAGATTACTACTTCTGCTGTGTCTGTGTTGAGGTTGAGGCAGCTTGTAGTCACTAAGGGTGGGCGGTGAACTCTGCTCCACAGGTGCAGCTTCCCGAGTTTTTGACATTCCGCGCTCTGCTTGCAGCATGGATTTTAGCAAAACAACTCTGCTGGTGGACTGGAGTTCAGCGGCACATGGCACTCGCCCACCCTGAATTACAATTAGCTCTGTCATTAATGTTCCCTGCAGAGCACATTCTTCCCTAAAATGCATTCAGTGCTTAGGTACTAATTACCTCCTAAGTGATTTACTTCTTTGCATGAAGAGGTCATATCGGGAGATTTCGACAACAGTGATTCAATTTGTTTTTTGTATATACACGTATTATTGCGTACAACGACATCAATATTAAAATTCCCCGGTCTAGTTTAATTTTCCCCTAGCAGCAAACGGAGCACAGTTAAATAAAGTAAACACAATATAACTGCCACCCAGCTGAACTGAAGAACAGACTGTGTGCATGAAGGAAAGGTGGTATCACCCTCTTAGGATTAGCAAAATTGTTGAGTAACAGGCTGATGATAAGTGCTATTTTCTGTAAGTGGAAGGGATAGAAGTTGAGAAGCAGAAGCATGTGCTTTGACACGGAGCAAAATGAATCAGTCCCACATATAGATAACAGCTCTGCTGTCAGGCGTTCTTGTTAAATGTAAAATGCATTTATTCATTGTGACTGTAGGAGAGCGCACGTAGGTGCATTGAGATGTGACAAGTGACTGTGCGCCAATAATGTATTTTGCACCAATATGAGGTCAGATATTCGAATTGAAATATATGTGTTAGAAATAGGGGTCTCTAGTTGGCACTGGCTGGCGCCACTGTCCAAATAAGGACCCTTCTTCCTAAGTCATGGCAAGTGGGTCACCCCCTTTGACAATCCCTGCTCAACCCTGTGGTACCGTAGCACAAGAAATTAGGCCTATCTCAGGGGCAGTGTGTGAAGCATTTATGACCACGTACAATATGTTAGTAATGACACCATAAAAGGACACAACTCATGTAGGTATAGAAAAATAATATCTTTATCTAACAGTTTAACTCAAAACTCTCAAAGCATTTCAACAACTACAATTCACGTCATCCCGTAGTACTCAAAGAGATAACACGTATCCACCAAAGCGTAACACTGACTGAGTTGAGGGACGGGCCCTATGCGGCCTGTTGCGCACCAAATACCTGTCATTGAAAGGGGGAACAGCACGCAGCTTCTCGAAGAAGCTGAGACGATGACAGGCGGACTCCCAGTGGCCACAAGACGGGGCTGCAGAGGTTATTCGGGCATTCGGGGACAGGTGGGCTCTCAGCAGCAGCAGCACGTGGCTGCGGCGGCTCGGGTTGGTAGTGGCGAGGACTCTCGTTGCGCAGCTCTGTGGTGGGTGCACAGCGGCAGCAGCTCTCTGCTGTGGCCGCCCATTGGACAATTCCAAAGGGGATGCAAAGTTGTCAAGGGTGTGAGCACTCAGTGGCTACAGCTCTCGCTTAGCTGCGGTGGGCCGCGAGACAAATTCTGATGAGGCAAAGTAGCAAAGGGTGTGGGTGCTCAGCGGCCACAGCTCTCTCATAGCTGCGGCAACCCACATGATAAATCCTGATGAGGCTCAGTAGCAAGGGTTGTGGACGCTCAGTGGCTACAGCTCTCTCTTGGCTGCGGCGGCCCACATGACAAATAACGATGATGCACAGTAGCAAATGGTGGTGGGCACTCAGCGGCTGCAGCTCTCTCTTGGCTGTGGCAGCCCACGGGACAAATAACGATGGTGCACAGTAGCAAAGGGTGTGGGCACTCAGTGGCTACAGCTCTCTCTGGGCTGCGGCGGCCCACGGGACATATCACAATGGTGCAGGTTCCAGTGATTCTCAGCGGCGGCAGCTCTCCCTCAGCTGCGGCCCACACGGATTCTGCGGAATGTTGGAGGGTACATGTCTAGGCGGGCTCTCGGAGGCAGCAGCTCTTGTCTTAGCTGCAGCGGCCCATACAGGATTAGCAAAGAACAGTTCAAAGGTTAAGAGCAAGGCGGGTGCTCAGTGGTGGCAGCTCTCATCTTAGCTGCAGCGGCCTGCAGAGGTTCAGCAAGAGTTTAGAAGATCTCAGTTAATATTCGGGCGGGCTCTCAGAGGCGGCAGCTCTCTCTTAGCTGCTGTGTGCCGCACAGGGTTTAGCAAAAGTACAGCGGTTGCCCAGTCCATGGTCCTTACAGTAGAACTAGAGGCTCCGGATTACTCAACGGGGGCCTCACCTGCAAGCAGAACTCCTCGCACAGGAATTCTGACGGCTGACTGGGCGAAGTCTAATGTCCCTAAGACTTCGGCAGGAGGCTCTCTCGATTTAGGCCCTCGGGTAGTTTCTTCGGCAAGCTGGGTGAAAGTTGCAAAGTCCTTTCCTCTGTTTACTTAGACAGAGTTTGTTCTTGACATCCAGAAGGAACACACTTGGCCAAAGTTCCAGCGCAGCATTTTATACCTAAAAAGTCTTTGTTCTCTAAGGTTGCAAATCACTGACTCCAGTCAGAACCAGTTCGGTGGTGTCGGGGAGCACTTGGTTTACGAGGCAACATCCTGCCCTTTCGGAATGAGGGGGTCTGGTATCAGACACCCAGTGGGAGGTGGAGCCATCATTCACCTTGCCAGGCACGGGCCTGCTCGGATCAAAGAGTCACCACTCCCCACGCTTGGAATACCTATCTCTCTCTCCGGCAAGGTCTGACCCAGCTGGCCCTGCTGCTCCAAAACCAGACGGCCAATACGCATACTCGCAACAGCCCGCAGTAAAGCTTTAAACAAGAAACTACAGCGTTTTCAGGAAAGGCATTTCACAACATATGATACCTAAACGGTCCTTACTAAAAGGTGGCCCTCCTTGGCCTGAGCATAAACATATCAAACTCGAAGTTCCTATCGGCTTCCTTGGGCCGGATAGGGTGATCAAAAGTAATCCTTAACAAACAGGCTATACAGATGTAAGCATTAGAGTTATCCTTATTCACACAGTCATTTATATACATGGAGCATTGGCACTGTTGCACTGATTAGCAGTGGCACGGCGCCCAGAACATCTACATCCAGCCAACATACAAGACAGGAAGAGTCACCGGGGAAGGGAGACCCACGTCAATGATTCCGGGTCTAACAATACGTTACCGAGTTGCACGTTCAGAATAATACATTTGATTTATCTTGTTGCACCCTGGAAATATTAATTTTAATCTCTGGCTGAGAAATGGGGGGATTCCAGGGGCTACTGATTTGACTCCCCTCTCCACCATGATCTACTAGCATTAGCAACTCCAAATCAGCCATGATCTTATTTCCTAAGACTAAATGCCCCCCTTAGAAATGGCCCTGTCACTGTGATCCTCATAACAGAGAATGGACACACCGCAATCCACTGTGGCAACAGCAATAACGTATTGTAAGCACAGTGTTTTCATTGAAAGTGGCAGGTATGTCATTGCATGTCAAAACAACAGTGCCTGTGTTCCATCAACCCACTCCTTGCTCGCGCAAAAAAAGGAAACATCTGCTCCATGGCTTACATCTAGGTTGCGTTATCGAAGACATTGGGAAATGTACAGTGACGCACATTGAAAATGATCACTTGCAGAAGTAGAGGAAAATTGACTTTTCGATGACCACAAAAGAAGATGGGTTTGTGTCTAGTTTAGGTTGTGTGCATGCATGCCATTTATTTCCCATGGTATTTTTCATTTTGCATGGCTGACATATTTCCCATAATTTTCAATAGCAGAAAGAGGCGTGTGGAAGGAGGAAGGAGGATTGCGGCAGAGACCGATCTCTGGGAGGTGAGCACAGAGCAGGCTATTGCTCTGGCGCTGCTGGGGGCAGCAGGAGAGGATAGAAGGGGTTGGAGGTTGCGGGTAGGTCTGTCTGTGACCTTAGCATCCAAAATAGAAACTATTTCAGAAAGTGGCAGATCTAGCGAGAAAGAGTTATACTCTTTTAGCATAGTTTGTATCTGATGTTTAATTATTTTTATGACACACACACCTAACTTAATGTATTTTGTGGGTTCTACAAGGCTTTTTTGTTTCATCACTAGAAAGAGATGAAGCCTATACGTTTGTTTAGTGGAAAACAGTCCTTCCTTTCTATCTGACTTCTTGTGCCTTGTGCTGCTCATGTCATTGTTTCACAGTTTTCTTGAATTTATGTTGAGTTAACAAAATTTTTTATTGAACATTGTTGCTTTGGTTTTTCTTTTCTTCCACGGTAGAACTCCAATAGACGTTGGGTAGGGCTCAGTGTCAAGCCCTTGTGCAGTTTATGCTTGCCATTTTTCATTGATCTCACTGTTAGGGACTCGCCTAAATCGGAGTTGGATCTTTTATCAAAACTATAGCTTCTGATTCCTTCTTGCTTTTCTGCATTCAAGAGAGTTGAAGAGAGACACTTGACGTCATTACATGACGTTTGAAGCAGAGTCGTCTATGCTCATTGGTGTGGAGGATGCTTAGGTTATTAATACGCCCCAAATTCCTGGTTTCAATTTAGTTAATGGCCCAGAGGTGTATCTGTTTTGCTTGAGGGAACTCACAAATGTTCCTTAGGCGGTTCGAGGTACTCTCAGCAAGTGGAATTTCACAAGGTTTTTTTGCTAACTCCATAGAATTCTGCAGAGTAGACATCAGCAAGTTCTGCCCGCCTCTAATATTCCCCCATCTGGTGATTTTTGTCATGCAGGTGGGAAAATTGGTTCAGGTGTTGTCGCCATGTTGGTGAGGGAAAGTATGAGCTAGATGTGGTCAGTATAGGATATAAAGTTGATTTCGCTGGCACAGATGATGCTGGTGAGTGGGGTCATGTTGGCGTTGAACAGAGTGGGTCTGAGTGAGTGTCCCTGTGTGATTACTTAGATGAGGTTGATGGCGTTCAAGGTGAAGCAAGACAGGCTTACCACATGGGTGCAGCCTGTCAGAGATTAGCAAATCCAACAAAGTGCGAGACCGTGGATATCGGATTTGTGCAGTTGTTGGTTAGGGATGTCATGGGAGATGGTGTCAAGCACTGCAGAAAAATCCAGAAGGATGAGGGCTGTGGCGTCGCCTCTATCCATGATCATATGACTGTTGTCTGTGACTGTAATGGGTGGAAGAAAGCATTCACTATTATGAAACAGAGGTATGTGATAATCTGCAGCAGGAAGATAAGGGTGAGAACTTCTGGCTGCTCCATTTTTTAGGAGCTAATACCTTGTGTTTTTTCTACAACATTCTTCTTCACTGTACATTTTCTGCAACATAAGCACTGCGACGGAAAAGGTAGGGAATGTTTGTTTATTACCGGTATGCAGCAGTGCATTGACTATGCAGATAGAGACACTTAAGTGGCAGAGCTATCTTGGTAGAGCATCAAGGTACTGCCTTCTCACCTCTCTTGTTTCTATTGGATCAAAAAAAGTGTTTACTTAACTGGTTTTCAGTGAGTAGGGTGCTTGTCAATGTCATGGATGACAGGTACATCCATGTGCCCTATTGCAGGGTTAATGTTGTGAGCATCTATCATGGATGCCTGTGTTTGATATGGAGATGGCTGTGCATGTGATTTGCTCTACGCTTTCTGCTTGTCAAAACATTGTGCAAATTTGTCCAGAATATTTCTGCTAGGTCAGAGACAGAGTACAGAGAATATACACCACAAGTGACTGAGGAAGAGCATGCACTGTGTACCGTTAGAGTAACAGAGCAACAGAGGAAGCTCCAGGAGGGACGGGGGAGGAGTAAGGAGCAGGCAGGTTAGGCCTGACAGGGGAGGCAAGAGCAGCCTGCAGGGTTGTTTGTGTGCTCACCAATTTTCATTGATAATATTAATGGCAAAATTATACTAGTGGTTAATGTACTTGTTGGAGAAGTATGCTTGGTCTAGTCACCATTTTGACTCATCATAAAGTAGCACAGAGGGTCAATGTGCCTGATGAAAAGCACATCTCATAACATGTAGATCATTGATTTGTATTTTATGTAGCTAGCTCAGTGGATTACTTCTTTTGCCATGCAGATCATTTTGTTGCTTGAAGTTCATATGTTACAATGAAACCTTGCAATGTACCATAGTGAGCAATGAACAAGCATCACAGAGCTGAATGCAAATGGCAAGGCATAGTTTTAGAACACTATTGTTTTTTTCCTCAATCCTTCATTAGCCTATGGTTGTAAGGTATTAAAAGATTCCTAATAGTATAGAGAACCTCAACCATTGTGTTATGAGATTGTGTTTCTCCAGACAAAGCACTTGCACCATTTAATTCCTATCAGTGTGGGAGAGGTGTGGCGCAGTAGCCAGAGCAGCTGACTTTGGAACGCAGGACTCACAGTTCGATCGCTGGTGGCAGTTCAGCTCACCAACATGTAATTCTGGGCAGTAGCTCACTTAATCTTCCTGACGACCCCCAGTACCTGGATGCCCTTAAAGTTCGCGCTTTACAAATGTAGAATTATTATTATAATGTGACCTTTACATCTTGTAGTCCTCATTGTCTTATGCACAATTCTTATACACTTATTTACATGTATTTACATGCTCGTACGACATATTGCCTCTGTGTTATATTGTATTGTATGATAATTGTATTTATTTAGCGCTTACTACCCCTGACGAGGCGTCAAAGTGCTTTTCAGTGAGAAGCACACTGCTCCGAATCCCAAAGAGGATTAGTGGTGAATTAGTCTAGGGAGATATTAAATTGAGTGGTGGACATGTGAGTTTGTTATTTGGGTTGAAAAAGGATAGTGTAGGGATAGAAGAGGGAAGGATTTGCATTTATATAGCGCTTTATACCCCTGATGAGGTGTTGAAGCCCTTTTCAGTGGGTAGCATGCTACTCTGGAACCCAAACAGGATTTGCTGGGAATTAATGTAGGCGAATAGGAAATTCATATGTGCGGTGGACATGCAAATCTGTTAGTTGGATTGAAAAGGATAATTAAGCGATAGAAGGGGATCTCAAAAGTGTTTTTTGGTGTGGTCATAGCACTAGGATGGGATGAGTAAAGGGGAGCTGGAGGGGGGAAGAGTCAGAAGGAAGCGGTTAAGAAGGCTTGTTTGAGAGATCTGAATAGTAAAGGAGGTTTGGGATGATGCAAGGAGGGGTAGAGGAGGGAAGAGTCCAGAAAGGGTTATGTTGGGGATCATAGTAGTAGAATGGGGTTTGGTATGAGTCACAGAGTGCTGGTAGAGGATATATTGAGAGAGATATAGAATGGAAAATAGGGTAGTTCATTGAAGAGAGTAGTAGACTGAGGTTTGCGATAAGTCAAAGAGTGGGTGTTAAGGATATATTGCAAGAGGTATAGGGTGAGATATAGGGAAGTTCATTGGAGATGCTGAATCAGAAGTAAAGTAATAAATATAAAAATACATAAGTACATGGGAGGTATATATATGAGGTGGTCAGGAAAGACCAGGAAGACCCGGATGGACCCAGAATCAAACTATGGTGTCGTTTTATAGACGACTTGTTCGTCATCTGGGATGGAGACGAGGAATCGATAATAAAATTCACAGAAACCTTGAACAACAATCGATTCGCTCTTAAATTTACATCAACTACAAGCTCCCAATCATTGATATTCCTGGATGTGGAAGTATTTATCAAGAATAACAAACTTTGCTCCAAAATCCACAGAAAGCCAACTGCATGCAACAGCATCCTGCATGCCAATAGTGGACATCCAACTAGGTTAAAATGGAGCATCCCGTACGGACAAATGCTGAGAGCAAAAAGGAATTGTTCTGAAGTAGAGGATCTAGAGGAAGAGATAAACAACATGAGTCTCAGATTCCTCGAGAGGGGATACCCTAAAGAAGTCATCATTTCTGCTAGAAATCGGATGCACTTAAAGAAGAGAGAAGAATTGCTGACACCTAAGGATAAGAGATTGCGTAGAAACCAAGAACATGACACAGATTCGAGTAGCACAACAACTAGAATCATTGTGGAATATGACAACCAGAGTACACAACTGAAGAAAGCCTATAAAAAACACTGGGCAGTCTTGCGCATGGACAAAACCTTGAATGAAAGCCTGTCAGCTAACCCGAGCATAACATATAGAAAGACCTCATCCCTAAGAGACATACTAACACAAAGTCATTTGGGTTTATGCAAGGAGAAGAAACAGGCATGGCTGACAACACCTGGCTTCTGGAAATGTCATAAGTGTAAGGCCTGTGAACATGGGGAGAACATCAAGCACTATGTACTTCAGAATGGAAGAAAAGAAACCATCTATGAACACATTACATGTGAATCCAAATGTGTTGTCTATCGACTCAAATGTCCTTGTGACAAGTATTACATTGGGAGCACTATAAATAAATTGAAATTGAGGATACTACAACACCTTAGGGCGATCAAAAACAAGGACCCATGCTACCCAATGGCCTCCCACTTCACTGAACACCATCAAAGTGACACCTCTCTTTTGAAATATTCGGGAATCAGACTATGTAAAACACCAGAACGAGGTGGAGATCAATTGCAACTTCTAAGACGTCTAGAATCCCGAATGATATTGAGTATGGGAACGGAGGCACCGTTCGGCCATAATTTGGATGCTGAACTACATGTACATTTGTGACTTCCTGATGAACCAATGATAATGTAGTCAATTGATTAGACTGATCTCCAAGGAATGATGTCTTTCACCTAATGGATGCTGGAAACTGTACATGCTGTAATCTATATAGATATTGAACCGGTTAATATTGATGGTCCGAAATACACAATGCTCCCACTGAGGAGAGAGATATTGTGGCTGTTTGTAAAACTGAGATTGTAGGGTATTATGAGAATGAGATGTTATGACTTTGGTACTTTACCATAGGAATCTATCTAAAGTTTATAAAAATGATTTTGAGGTTGAATGGATTTAAAAGAGGCACTTAGAAACCTGATCTTATTTAATATAGAAATTTCACTCAATCTTCTCCTAGATCCCCACATTATCATCCCGTTATGTTACCACCTTACAATCTCCGCCCCATTAGGTTAAATAACCCTTACCCTCTCAACGGATATTGCGCAGTGTATGAATAAATACTACATGCCTAGAAGGACCATATTGTAAATAACTGTTAATACTTCATCTAAATTACCGGTTCAACTCTTTATTTACTTTCAGTGGTACTTTACGTTAATTCTGTAAACATAAATATGTACAAAAGAGAGATATTGTAAATACTTTATCTTCAGGGGTACCTCACGTTAATTTTATAATTGTGTAACACAAACATGTACAAAAGAGAGATGTTGTAAATACTTTATTTTCCAAAAAATGACTAGAAATGAACATGCAGTAGAGTACTTTACATTGATTGTACATAGTTTTGTGTATATACCCTGAACATGTATTAGCCATGTGTATACTGCTGGGCGGGTTGGTCAAGATGACCATGGAAATGGTAGAGGGTACTTACACTTACTATACACTATTTAAATCAGGTCTAGACCTAGGGACTCTATGGTCCAGTTGAAGGCAGGAGCCGAAACGCGTAGACCGTCCTTTTTTGTTGCACGTTATGTTTGCACTGGTGTGTAAATAATAAAAACGCTAAAAACTACTGCTGCTGTGCCGTGTCCTTTGATCCGTAAGAAGTGGAGAGAAGAAGCTGTGGCAATATATATATATATATATATATATATATATATATATATACATATATATATATATATATATATATATATATATATATATTACCTACTGGCGGTCGCCAGTAGGTATATATAGTTAGGATTTTTTCCCTATGGGATTTTTGAAAATTCTATGTCTAATAACTTTGGCGTTTGTGGACGGAATTGGCTGAAATTTTCTGGAAAATGGAACATATTGTTTCTGAGCAGCCCCTGAAAATTTGGGGGGGGTTCGTCCAGGGGGGGCCGAGAAAAAAGGGGGGTCCCAAAACGTGTTTTTAACATTGAGTTTTCCATAGGGCGGTTAGCCTCACTTTTAGCCCGAACGGCTGAATGGATTTGCACGAAACTTGGCTAAATTGTAGGGACTGGTAGCCCGATGTGCCTTTTGTAGGTCTCAATATATGTGCTGCAGTGGATTTTGAGAAATTAACGTTCAAAAAAAGATATATATCTGTAAGCGCGGACCGGGCAGCGCCCCGGTTCGCGGACCTTAAGCGTACCGGAACTTCGCGTAGCGAAGCTGATTGGCTCTCCGGTGTCTGTCAACATTCTAAACAGTCCGGAGCGGCCGCCATCTTGTCTCTCGGTAGGATCGAGAGACAAGAGGAGGCCAAAACAAAGGGGGAAATAACTATAAGGGGGCATAGTAGATCCTCGCTGACCCCCTAGGTTTAATGTGGAGGTTTTATAATTTTTTTTTTGTTTTTTTTCGTGGTTAGCGCCCGGTCCGCGAACCGGGAAGCGTTCTGGGGAGCGTACTACAATGAAAAATGAATGATAGTCTTTTCAAATGCTGTATGTTAATTGATTGTTGGATTTTTTGATTATTTTTTATTTCCTTTATCTTCCTAGGGAGCGACCCGGTACGCGAACCGTTGAGCGCCTCGGTTCGCGGACCTTAAGCGTTCCGGGAGTCCACCATTTTGTGTTTTGGTCGAATTAAGATACAAGATGGAGGGCAAATAATGTTCGGAATGGGTAGAAGGGGGCACGGTAGAGTTATCTTGACCCCCTAGGTTTTCTGAGGGTGGCTGAGGAGGCTTATATGTGCGAAAAAAAAACATTTTTTTTAAAAAATTTCGCGAGGTTAGCTCCCGGTACGCGTACCGGGTAGCGCCCCAGGGAGCGTACTTTGTTGAAAATTAGTGAAAAAAGTTAGAGTAAAATAATAATTGTGAGTGATTAGATGTAGGGTAGCTCTGAGAAGAGCTTTTGGGTTTATGGTACATTTAGGTACTTATAAGTAGGTACCAATGCACATTCTTAAATTCAGAGTGAAAACTCTGTTGCCCTCATCTGAGAAGTGAACTCCATCTCCTCTGTAGATATCTTGCATGTAGTAACGCAAGTTATTGTTGTACAGGGAGCCCATTCCATGGTCTCTCATGTAAGCTGAAACAGATTTGTTTACATGCTTCCTCGACTTCTCAATTTGTGGACAAAATTGGTTTGACCACCTCCATTTCTGTCTTTGGCATATATTTGAATATACCAAGGCAGTCTGAGGAAAAAGTGCCATCAATTGCTCAAAGGTGTCCTTTAAAAGCATTTCCAGACCTACCCCAGTCAAAGTGCCCAAATCATTACCTCCACAGTGCACAATTAACAGGTCAGGTTTTGGCAAATGCATAAAGGTTTTCACCAATGGTATCAATTGGTGACATTTTAATCCTCTGTGGCCAAACCACTTAATTTCCACATCTTGTAAATTGAGGTTAGGTAAATTCCTGCTTTCAACGTACCTTTGAGCCCAGTGAATATAACTATGACCAACAATCCAGTAAGAAAACATGGTGAGAGAAGGTTCTCCTGCAGTCAGATGAAGTGTGGCAATGAAATGGCAGTTGAAAAAATGAGAGTGTAAAATGAAAAAAAAACTGTGGAGTTTCTGTGTTCATGAAGCAGTAACAGTGATTGGTGGATTTTGATTGATGAAAACAGAAAGTTAGGGTGCACAGATGTGTTCTTTGAAAGATGTATTTTGAGTGCTCAATAAAAAATCATTAAATGAAAGAATGCACTGGATATGCAGGTGCACTGAGAGTTCAGAGTTCAATTGCAACATTGTTGTGTGAACTTGCAAACACCAGAGTTTTTCCAAGAGGTGGTTGCTATGGAAAATAGGCAGAAAGGGCAGAGGGGGAAGGGTTTTCATTTGAAAAAAAGTGAGGGAAGAGTTTTGATTGGGTGACATGAGAAATATGTGTGAAGAATTACAGCATTTCTGTGCTTTTGATAGCTGCAGACTCTGGAGTGCATACCTTTTGCTCTGCTGAAGACAAATTGGTGTGTTTCTTAGACTGTTTTCAAACTCAAAGTATTTGCTAAGGTGAGAAAATATTTCTTTAATTTAGATAGAGAATAGTGTGCTTTAAGGAGAAAATTATGATTTATGTGGCGCAAATTGCTTGTAAATATGCTCTCACATGTGTATTGAAAATTTTGATTTTGAATGTTTGTGTTACATAGCCATGTTAAAAGTGACCAAACCATGCTGGAAAGCCAATCAAAAAATGCTTTCATGTGTTTTAATGACATTTTAAGTCATTTTCCCATGTGCAGTGTTTAGAAATTATGATTTGAAAATCGTTTTTGGGGAAAAGGAATTGTTTTTAAATTCATGACAAGGACATAATGGTGTATGCTTCTTTATAAGGCAATTGACTGTCCCTGATGTTATTTTTCTCATTTTAGTGTAAGACCTTTCTCTGTGGCGCAAATTGCTTGTAAATATGCTCTCACATGTGCATGGAAAATTTAGATTTTGAATGTTTGTGTTACATAGCCATGTTAAAAGTGACCCAACCATGCTCGAAAGGCAATCAAAAAACGCTTTCATGTGTTTTAATGACATTTTAAGTCATTTTCTCATGTGCAGTGTTTTGAAATTATGATTTGAAAATCGTTTTTGGGGAAAAGGAATGTTGTTAAAATTTATGTGCGCCATATGCCCCCAAATTTCTTTTTTAGGGTTGCAGCAGGGTGTTCTTGAGACACCCCTGCACCTTTGGAATAAATTCCTAATTTGTGATGAGCAAATTGTTAATCGCAAATTGCACCTTCATTTATATGAGCCTCCTAGCCCATGGAAATGAATGGGTAAAATAGCAATTAGCAATTTTCTCATCGCAAATTAGGAATGGTAAAGAATCGCTAATTATTCCTTAAAATTTGCTTTTTTGGAAATGCAAAATAGTTATATGATACATATGGCGGTTGATGTCTAACAAGATAAGAAGCTTATGGATTTATTTATGGTGACTGGCGCAATGAAGTAGACATCACTTACTTCATTGGTAGAGCTTTACATGTATTATCTCCTCTGTATTCTTCATCAAGCGTAACTTTGATCTGCAATCCTGAGTAGGCCTCACCTTAAACAAACCTCTGGATAGGCCACACCTTATTACCTACTTACTCAACTCCTTCCACTCTTTTTCTCAGTCCCTCTCTTCTCATAGTTCCTCACTCTTGTTCACTCACTCCGTCTCTATTACTCTTAGTGTCTTTGACTGATCACTGTATCACCATTTGTTCATAATGCTTTCTCTGTGTAGTTGAAGCACACTAAGTGGCATATTATGAATGCAGCCAATAAAATTATTGCTCTTTTTATTGGCAGAAAACTGGTGCAAAAGCGGCTTTAGCGGCAGTTTTCTGCCGCAAAAGCAGCTTTAGCGACACATTTCTGCCGATAAAAGCTGCAAAACTTTTATTGCCTATGTTGATAATATGCCCCTATGTTATTTACATTAGGGCTATATTGTCCAGTATAACAATCAAAATTGCTCTCCAAAGACACCAGGCAAAGCAGACGCTCCCTCAAACAGATCACCAAGCGCAATTTACCCTACTTACAGCCTAGCCTGTTCTCTGTCGAGACTTTAGCAATCTTTAGAGCACAAGATAAGATCTTTTCACATGGAAGAGCCAGACGTATTGCAATTCTACTTAAGAAACAAGCATTGGCATAGACAATAGGTCTCGCCTTTGGGACCTTATACGTGTTTAGCCATGCAACAGTTGATGTTGCTGCACCAAGGATATTATGCTGCATAACTAAATACTTAGAAGGTCCCAAAGTCGATACCTATTGGCTATGCCAATGCTTGTTTTTCTTTCACTTCGTTATCTATTTTGTTTTTCACAATTATACCCTCTTCTGTCTGTTCTTTGGTAAATAGATCTATTAAACAGTATCTCTTCTTTACTCCCTATAGCTGTCTTTCTTGAAACATCACTCTCTGTTTACTTTCCTTATACTTACACTTTTTTAAAAAAAAAAATTTTTTTTTGGGTTAGCTCCCGGTCCGCGTACCGGGAAGCTAACCCGGGAGCGAACCAAAAGAAATAGAGCTTGCCAGAGTGCTAAACATTGTAGCAATTTTTTGGGAAAGGGAAGGTAGTTCTGAAAAGAACTTTTTTTTATAAATTTTTGTTGTTTTATATTTTTTTTTTTTGAACATTTTTTGTTTTTTTTGTATTTTTTGAACGATTTTATATTTTTTTTGTTTTTTTTTGGGGGGGGGAAACAACAAAAAACAGGCGTTGAAGAGGGCTCAACAGGAGCAAAAAAAAATTACTGGGGGCGGTTAGGGCAATCATGGTGTTCATACGCCAGGTTCAGTGCATTGATGCTCATGTTGCCACAAGCTAATAATGCACGACAGTGCATACATAAGTGGATCATATGCCCAAGATTTGGTTGGATATTTGGCACAGTTTCCCGTGCCTCCTCTGGTGATGAAGAAACCGATGTTGTTGGTCTCGCCACAGGAGTTGGTCGAGGATTGTCCATCATATCCCTTAATTCCGCCCGGCTGTAATTTAGGGGATGTTTCCTCGTCATGTGCCTATGCATGGTATGATTACCATAGCTGTATTTTTTGTCCGTCCCTCTGGACAATTGTTCCTTGCATATGAGGCATGTTGCGTACCTGGCATTGACCTTTTTTTGGCCACGAGGGATGGAAAAAAACTGCCATATGAAACTGGGTTTCTTTCTTGAAACCCGGGGCAACTCTTCCAGGAATTGTGGTTGTTCTCCCTCCTCATCCATCTCTTCATCTTCCTCCTCAGTGTTGGTAACCACCTGGGGAGGTGGTCCTCTCTTCCCATGAGGAGGTGGAGGTGGTGGTGGGGGTGCACCAGCTGAAGCAATCAGTGAAGCCATTTTCATACAATCAAAATAGGTCTTCCAAGAAGCAAAATAGGTCTTCCTCTCACAATAATGAAAGTCAGAGTGAGGAAAGAAGGAGTGGTTTTCATCATTTGGAAAAAACAATACTTCTCAACCAATGAAAAGTGTTATTTTTAGGTCACATGACCTAGCCTTCCATAATTATGAAACTAAAAGTGAAATGAACCAATGAAAAGTTTTATTAACAAGTCACATGACCTCTCACGCTCATGTTACGCGCTGCGGAACGCTCCCCGGTTAGCTTCCGGTTCGCTGCGCTTCGCGCCTCGGTCCGCGCCCCGGGACACTTCCGGGTGCGCTAACGCGATACGTCACAAGACGCATTTCGCGGCAACGCGATACGTCGCGCTTTCGCGCCGGAGATCGCTTCCGGGGAGTTGCGTTTCGCGCCTCGGTCCGCGCCCCGGGGCACTTCCGGGTGCGCTAACGCAGTACGTCATAAGACGCATTACGCGGCAACGCGATACCGTCACTATGTTGATTTGTTACCGGTTCGCGGACCGGATCGCGGAATCGAATTGAGCTAACGGGAAGCTTCCCGGTTAGCGGACCGGGAGCGAAACAAAAAAAATATTTAAAAAAATTTATTAATAAACATATAAAATATATTTTTGGATTTAAAGAAGAATACATTTTACAGCTGTAGATATTAGCTTTTAAAAAACCAATGAAATTCACTGAAAAAACCATAGGTTATAGACCATATATAGTTAGGAATTAGCATTTAAAAAACCTTATTTTACTCACACAAAACCATTGAAATTCCATATATAGTTAGTTGTACTAACTATATATCGCGCACCCGCAATCCACTGCTGATCATGTCACATATTACATCATTCATGACATGGTCAGTGACATCACTGATGACATCACTGATGACATCTCAAATGACATCACTGATGACATCACTGATGACATCTCAAATGACATCACTGATGACATCTCATTTGACATTACTGATCACATCACTGATGATATCATTCATGTGATAATACGATGAACCTCTTCAGACTCCAATATAACCTTAGATACACTCAGTGTAAACAGACACTCACAGACTGTCACTCATCCATGGAGTTACTTATACACCTAGTCAGTCATGCAAAGAATCAATCACACCTCCATTTTCACAACTAAACAGTTATACACACCTTACTTATTCAAACATATACTAAAACATATTTACTCACTTATGCAATCCTGGATACAAGTTCACAATGATCCATACAGCCACTCACACATTCACTGGCTCTTATGCACAGTTATTTATATATGTCAACTCTCACATGTACTGTATTTTACATATGTACTTACTTTGACATGTAGCACTGAGATATCTATTCACTCACCAATACAGTCATGCACACAGTCAACCGCCCATACAGCTGTTTCCACATGCACTTTTGAACCCATACATCTATGCACAGAGTCACACACCTCCCAGCCACCCACACACACACTCAGTGTCCCATACAAATGCTTGGGCAACCAATCAATAACCCATATAGTTACTCATATAGCTACTGATCAACACATGCAGCATTTTACAGAAGAACAGACATAATGATGCACAAATTAAGACAGTTTAGTCACTAACCCATGCACTCAGTGAGACACATTTAACCACTCACTCATACAGTCAGTCATGCACCTACTAAATTCTTCATCCAGACACTTATACATCCACTCATTCTTAAATATGTAAGACATATTTTAACTTTACAGAAAAACACAGTCACTGGATGTTGTCATCAGTGATGTCATCAGTGATGTCATTTGAGATGTCATCAGTGATGTCATCAGTGATGTCATTTGAGATGTCATCAGTGATGTCATCAGTGATGTCACTGACCATGTCATGAATGATGTAATATGTGACATGATCAGCAGTGGATTGCGGGTGCGCGATATATAGTTAGTACAACTAACTATATATGGAATTTCAATGGTTTTGTGTGAGTAAAATAAGGTTTTTTAAATGCTAATTCCTAACTATATATGGTCTATAACCTATGGTTTTTTCAGTGAATATATATATGTATATATATATATATATATATATATATATATATATATATATATATATATATATATATATATTACCTACTGGCGGTCGCCAGTAGGTATATATAGTTAGGATTTTTTCTCTATGGGATTTTTGAAAATTCTATGTCTAATAACTTTGGCGTTTGTGGACGGAATTGGCTGAAATTTTCAGGAAAATGGCACATTTTGTTTCTGAGCAGCCCCTGAAAATTTTGGGGGGGTTCGTCAAGGGGGGGCCGAGAAAAAAGGGGGGTCCCAAAACGCGTTTTTCCCATGTTAATTTCCATAGGGCGGTTGGCCTCACTTTTAGCCCGAACGGCTGAATGGATTTGCACGAAACTTGGCAAAATTGTAGGGACTGGTAGCCCGATGTGCCTTTTGTAGGTCTCAATATATGTGCTCCAGTGGATTTTGAGAAATTAACGTTTAAAAAAAGATATATATCTGTAAGCGCGCTCTGGGCAGCGCTCCAGGACGCGTACTTTTCGCGCAACGGAGCTTTGTGAAGCGAAGCTGATTGGTTCTCTGGCGTCTGTCAACATTCCAAAAAGTCCGTAGCGGCCGCCATCTCGTCTCTCGGTAGGATCGAGAGACAAGAGGAGGCCAAAACAAAGGGGCAAATAACCATAAGGGGGCATAGTAGATCCTCCCTGACCCCCTAGGTTTAATGTGGAGGCTTTAAAACGGCCCCGCGGGGCAAAAAAAAAAAAAATTTTTTTTTTGTTTTTTTGCGTGGGTAGCGCCCGGTCCGGGAACCGGGAAGCTTTCTGGGCAGCGTACTGCAATGAAAAATGAATGATAGACTTTTCAAATACTGTTGTTAATTGATTGTTGGTTTTGTTGATTATTTTTTATTTTTATAAGGATTGTTTATTGTGTTTAATAATTTATTAAACTTTCTAACGCGGCACGTCATATGACGCATTACGCGACAACGCAGGTCCAGAATATAGTTAAAATGTCTCCACCAACCAGCGGACGGCACACAACCCCTTTCAGCAGGCTAAATAGTTCTGTTAAATGACAACAGAAGGGACAGGCAACAAGAACCATCAGTCAAAGAGGGGAGGGCAAGTTCTTCTCTACCGGGTCACGTTGGAGCGCTACCGGAACTGATCGAATTGGTAGTCTACAGTGTTTCTGGATGTTTCAGACTGAAGCTGGCGTTAGCATGAGAGCACCACCATTTCGTAGCTCCGTCGTGGCCATTCCACGAGCAATCATGCTAGGCGCTCCCCACCAGAAGCCTGCGGGAGTCGGGGGCCCCCAAGACTTTTGTAGAATCTTCAAGGATGAGGGGACGCTTTCGAGAATGGAGCCCAAGCTCTAGCAGACAAGCGTCCGAGTTCCAAGGTGTCGCAGGCCCATTTTAGTGGACCACGCCCAAATCTGAAGAGATGGCCGCCATTTTGAGAGTCCTGTGGCAGCCGCCTATCGCTGCACCGCAAGAGCGGGAGCAACTCAAGTACATGGTGAGCGAGACGCTGTAGTCGAAAGAGCGGGCGGTAAACAGCTGAATAGCGGAAGAGGCACAGTGTAGCAAAAGCGGGCTGAATGGCAAATGAAACGGAAAAGGGGTGCCCCACTACAGCGTGTCTTTAGGTGAAACGGATTGTGGGACAAGGTGAAGAATGGAAGAGTCACCAAAAGGAAAAAAGTTCCGCTTGACCCCGGGAGCCGGCCACCTATGTCGGGGGCGATCTCAGGCCACACCAGGGCAACACGACTTGGGGAGGGGGCCGGAGCCAAGCGCCCCCTCCGAGTCCGCGACATGACACCGTCCCTCGGGGGCCTCCGTCAAGCGGTTCAGGGTGGCACCGCATCACAACAGCCCCCACTTACTTTAAGAATAGTGAAGATGAAGCAATTGCAAATAGGCTTCAGACAATGTTACAAGCACTCCTCAAAACTTTGAACTTTCAGAGTGCATGAGTTGGGACAGCGAGGGGTGATTTGGTTTCTCGGACTGTTTTTCTGGTCTCTCACCACTGGCATACTTTAACGTTTTCTTGTTTCTAGGACATTAATAGGTTTTATCATTACGTTATGTTATCGTTTCTTTGTTTGTTGTTTAATAAAAGTTCATGTTCATCAGTGGCCTACTGATTTTCGTTTTCCTATTTTTTTCTTTCCAGGTTGTTTCATGGTAAAGTTTCTGTTAACAGGATACAGTGATCACTTCGTTATTATTGCATATGTCCTTTTCACTAGGGGTGCTCTCTGGTCGGGCCAGATGACGTATCTCTAGTAAATGGTCCGGGTGAAAAAGGTGCATCAATCAGTGGGGAGTAGATAGGCATGACAGATTACAACGGGGGAGAAAGGTCCGCATTACGTACCCTTTCACTACTTGCAAAGATTTTCCTACGTTTATTTGCAAACAGGGAATACCTCCAAAAAGAACTAATTCCCAAACAGTCAATGTTCGGACAATCAATCAATCAATGAGGAATGAAATAGGTACGACGTGTTAAAGGCTTGCGTTACCTACCCTTCACTATCTGCAAAGGGAGAGAGAATATTCCTATTCTTCCTCGTTTGCAGGTAGAGAAGATCCTTAAGAGAATTAACTTCGAACAATTCAATGCTCGATTGAAACAATCAACAAGGGGTACTGTGAACACAAATGAACGCCGCTTATGTACATACGCATTGCTATTTTCAACAGGTTGTTCCTAATGTTTCTATTTTAGCGAGGTCAAAAAGAGATCCCATTAGTGGCCTACTGATTTTGCTCGATTCCTTTTGTTTTTTTACACGATTTTTCGCTATCTGCAAAGACTAAACAGAGTATTGCGACTCTGTGCTTGTTTGTAAATAGAGAATGAACCAAAGAGAACAATCAATCAAATGGAGAGAGAAGCAGGCACGACGTATTACAAAGGGGGCAAAGGGCTGCGTTAACTACCCTTCACTATCTGCAAAGAGAGAGTACTCCTAATAGAAATGAGGGGTGGGGGGCAGTATTCAAAGCAGATCAGTGTGCATAAACACGAAAATGTTTTTACTTACCACGTACTTGACATTCGACAGCTTATGATATTTGCTATTAAAAAACCATTGAAATTCACTGAAAAAACCATAGGTTATAGACCATATATAGTTAGGAATTAGCATTTACAAAACCTTGAAAATTCACTGAAAAAACCATAGGTTATAGACCATATATAGTTAGGAATTAGCATTTAAAAAACCTTATTTTACTCACACAAAACCATTGAAATTCCATATATAGTTAGTTGCACTAACTATATATCGCGCACCCGCAATCCACTGCTGATCATGTCACATATTACATCATTCATGACATGGTCAGTGACATCACTGATGACATCACTGATGACATCTCAAATGACATCAATGACCACATCACTGATGATATCATTCATGTGACAATACAATGCATCTCCTCACGTTTTAATATAACCTCTGTTTCACCCAGTGTTAAATACAGAGTATAATTTTTGAAACCATTGACACACCAATACTAGTTACTACATACGTACTCACTGATTCCTACGTCTACACACACATTCACTCATTCACCCATACAATCATTCATACATACAATCACTCATCTTTACAACACTATCATATGCACTCATACACCTATACAGACACTTACACTCTGCCACTCATCCATGGAGTTACTCACACACCTAGTCAGTCCTGTAAAGAATCAATCACACTTCCATTTTCTTGTCTATACAGTTAAACATAGAGCACCTTACATTTTCAAACATACACTAACACATACTTACTTTCTTATACAATCATTGATACAAGTACACATTGATCGGCACAGAGTCACACACCTCCCAGCCAGCCACACACACACTCAGTCTCCTATACAAATACTTGGACAATCAATCAATAACCCATATAGTTAATCATATAGCTACTGATCAACACATGCAGCAGTTTACAGAACAACAGACATAATGATGCACAAATTAAGACAGTTTAGTCACTAACCCATGCACTCAGTGAGACACATTTAATCACTCACTCATACATTCAGTCATGCACCTACTAAATCCTTCGTCCAGACACTTATACATCTACTCATTCTTCAATATGTAAAACATATTTAAACTTTACAGAAACACACAGTCACTGGATGATGTCATCAGTGATCTCATCAGTGATGTCATTTGAGATGTCATCAGTGATGTCATCAGTGATGTCATCAGTGATGTCATCAGTGATGTCACTGACCATGTCATGAATGATGTAATATGTGACATGATCAGCAGTGGATTGCGGGTGCGCGATATATAGTTAGTGCAACTAACTATATATGGAATTTCAATGGTTTTGTGTGAGTAAAATAAGGTTTTTTAAATGCTAATTCCTAACTATATATGGTCTATAACCTATGGTTTTTTCAGTGAATATATATATATATAGAAGGTAATATATGTAGATTTAAGCTGTATTTAATAAACTTGGCCATTAAGTGTTGCTGTACTTAAAGCTAATTTGGTTGTATTTTTTTTTTATAATTCAATAGTCGAGTAATTGTAGATAAATAGTTATGATAAATATTTACTTATTTATGTACTGACCTATATTCATGTTAAACATAGAAAAATATAATCATAAGGAATAGGTACACTTGTGAAGCAGAACCAACAAATATCTATATATTTGCAAACACGTCTGTTATACATGTGATACAAGTTTATACAAAGGAATACACATATGTAGGTACACATATATAGGCGAAATAAATACTCCTATACACAGGAGCACACTGCCCATCTATCTTTGAGCATGGTGGTTATGTGGGGACGAGCCAACTTTTGAGTAGTCTTCTCAAAATAAGGTAGTTATTCGTGTATCTAATGTTTAGGGGTAAAAAGCTCCATAGTTTGGCTGATTGAACAGAGAAGGATGTGCCATATTTGGTTTTTTGCTTGTATGGTGGGATTTTGAGGTGAGGTGGCAATCTAAAGTAGAGGTTCCTTTGCATTTGGTGATTTTATTCCCGGTGAAGATTGGTCCTGTTCCATGTATCGCTTTGTGGCTGATACAAAGAAGTTTGAATGTGGACCTTCTGGCAAACAGTAACCAATGTAGTGCCTTCAAGGCAGGGGAAATGTGGGATAATGGCTTTGTATGTAAGAGTAGCTCTGGCAGCAGAGTTCTGAAGCCGCTGTATTCTTTTCATAGTTGTTGAAGATGATCCGTGGTAGAAGAAATTGGCGTAGTCGAGTTTAGACAGAACAGGAGAGAGAGTATAGTGAACCTTGTCTGGAAATCCCAAGTGGGAGGAGATGCATCACAGATTTTTTATTGTAACAAAGCTTGATCTTGATGGTTTGCCTACTCGGGGCATTCCTTGATTGTTTGGAATCCATGGTAATCCCACAGTTTTTTACTTCCTTAGATGCTTTGGGTAGCGTTTCCAGATTGTCAGGCCAAACAGCGAGTGGGTCATCAATTTTCCAATCGCCATATGTGAGTAATTCCATTTTAGAAGCATTCACTTTGAGATGGCTCCATGTCATCCACTGATAAACGTCTCTGAGGCAACTGAAAGTTTGTAAATTTACAATGTCTTTGGGGTTTTCCAGTTAAAGGAGTATTTGTGTGTCATATAGCATGTGAGGTGAAATTGACTGATCAGTGCTGGTAATAACTTAATGTCAGATGATAGAGCCTTAAGGGACTCCTGCTTTTGTGAAGTACGGTTTGGATGAGAAAGGGATTGTATGGATGACATTTGTTCTGTTGTAAAGGTGGTATGGGATCCAGTCTAGGGAAGTACCCTCTATGCCAGTTTCATAGAGTCTTTGTATTAGAATGTCATGGTCAACCATGGCAAAGGCAGCTGAGAGGGCAAGAGAAGTTGAAACCCCGTTCCAGTCAACTGTGTTCTTAAGGTCATCCCAGATGGCAATGAGGGCAGAATCTGTGCCTTTCTCTAAATGAAATCGTGTTTGGAAGTCTGAGAGTATGGAATTATCTTCAATGAATTGTGACATCTGGGCAAATGCTGCTCTTTCTATCAGTTTGCCCAAGAAAGGTCCATTTGTAATCAGTCTGTGGTTGTTAGGATTAAGCGAGTCCAGGTTTGTTTTCTGTAGTAATGGGCGTATTTATGGTTTTTTTAGATCTTTTGGAAATATTTCCGTAGTCAAGGAATTGTTAACGATTCTTCTTACTGGTGTGGCAGCAGAGGTAGTTAGAAGAATTTTCTTCAAGGTTTGTGGAGGAGACGGGTCAGGAGCACTGCCAGCAGGTCTGCTTACTTTGAACAGGTCTATACATTCATTGTGTGATATTTGTTGGAAGGAAAGCAGAGGCTGGGTTAGCCTACCCTTGGAGGTTTTTTTTGGAAAAGGGTCGGTGCTTCTGTTTTTTCTTTGTTTTAAATAGGTGTCCAACATGTCTGCTTTGTTTGTGTAATGATTTGTCAGGTTGCCTCTGAAATCTTGAGTAATGGGATGAGCTCCTTCCAGGCAATTTGGTTTATGAAATTCAATGAATATTTAACAAAATTCTTTATTTGCACATTTAGCATTTTGAATTCTGTCTGAAAAGTATTTTTTCATAGCTTTCTAGATTGCTGACTTGTATAATCTGTTAAGTTTCCGTAGGTGAAGTTTGTGATTCTTCATATAATCAAAACATCCCCCAAAGTTTTCAGGAGGCGTACTTTTATATACTCCACTTCATTATAAAAATGGAAGTTATAGATCTTCCTCTACAGGGTTCCAGAGTATGTGCTGCAATTTAACTTGTACTCCAAAATATGAATAAAATAATGCTGTTGTCGTCTATACTGATCAAAACATTAGAAAATGATTTTCTTTTTTCATTTATCTCGCTTATCACTTCCATTCAAGTGTGCAAAAGTGTAAAGTTTAATTCAAAAACACGCTTCTGGCCACTACGAGAACGTTAACCCGTTTCTTGTTAGTCGAGTGTCCCTCTGTGTGGGAACAGGAGGCCAACAGCAGTATTTGCTTTTAAAGGAGGGTGCCCTGTCTTTAAGTGGTGGGGAGAGTATAGCAGATGTTACATGATATTTACGTCAACATGGTTCCTATTAAAACTAGCATTGCAAAGCCAATACATCTCATCTATGCAAAAGCCATTGGCTTTGCCAATATGTTTTAGCCATGTTGTACACCACCATGTCTGTTGTTCATCATGCTTAAAAGTTAGTAAGGTAAAGCAGAGTGGAGTGTCGTAAAGTGGAGCAGAGTTGAGTGTCTTGGAGTGAAGTGGAGTGTCATAGAGTGGAGTAGTGTAGAGTGTTGCAAAGGGAGCAGAGTGACGTAGAGCAGGGTAGAGTTGAGTGGAGTAGAATGTCAGAGTGGAGTAAAGTGTTGTAGATTGGAGTGGCATAGAGTGGTGTAGCGCAGAGTGGAGTGGCATAGAGGGAGTTGCGTAGAGTAGAGTAGAGTGTTGTAGAGTAGAGTGGAATACAGTAGAATGGAGTAGTATGTCAAGGCATGGAGAGGCGTATAGGGAGTTGCATAGAGCATCAGAGTGGAGTAGTGTCGGAAAGTGACGTGGAGTGGCATAGAGTGGAATAGAATGTCTGAGTGGTGTAGAGTTTAATTGAATAGGACATCACAGAGTGGAGTAATATGGAGTGGAGTGTCATAGAATGGACTAGAGTGAAGTGTCATAAAGTACAGTGGTGCAGAGTAAATTGCCGTAGAATGCATTGGTTTTGAGTAAAGTGGTATAGCGTTCATTGACGTGGAGTGCAGTGACAAAAAGAAAAATGTTGCTGGAAGACATTACAAAACTCAAGGACATAGTCTCCTGCCCTAAAAATGTCAACAAATATGAGGGGGGAGGGTAAGGATACTCTAACCTCCTAGTCCCCATGGGGGGACCCAGAGGGACCCCCCACTCCAAGGCTGCAGGATCAGATACCAAAAGTTTGAACAACCTACAGACAAAAATAGGTGCCTCCTAATATGCTGAGGAGGATTTGTCCCTAACCACCACGGGCGTCTCATTATAAAAGGTGACTGAGGTGCCTTGGGCACTGTTAGATCTGGGGGTCTCTAGTTGTCAATGGTATTCACCTTTGTCCAAATAGGGACCCTTACTTCTAAGTCAGGATAAGGGGATTACACTCCTTAATAACCCCTGCTCATCCCTTTGGTAGATTGGCACGAGCAGACAGGCTTATCTCAGAGGCAGTGTGTTAAGTATGTGTGAATATACACAGTAATACAGTGAAAACACTACAGATGGACACAACTCAGGTTTTATAAAAATAAGTATTCTTTATATAGACTTAGCACAAGAGCACAAACGACAAAAATCCACAATACTAGACCTAATATTGCTTAGAGATGAAAAAACGTTGCTTAGTTCAAGTTGATGATAAATGCGAAAAGGTTCTCAACAAAGTACCTGGATGCGTAATGCAAAGTAAACAAAAGGCTTGCAAAAGGGGAGAAGCGTCGGTTCCATGATCCAGGGGAGATGATGCATCGGGCTTCAATGTTTGCGCAGAGTAGAGGATGCGTCGTGATCCTTACCGGTGCGGAGGTGATGCGAAGATTCTCAGCCTGCGGGCTCGTTGCAGTGCGCAAGATGGAGCCTTGATGCGATGCGATGATCCGGCTGCAATGCGAGAAGATGGTGCCCTTGATGCGGCGATGCGATGACGATGTGTAGACGCCCGGGCAGCCTTGCGACAACTCTGTACTTTGGAGCAGCGACAGGCCCTGCGACACGCTTCTCCGGTGATGCGATGGCGACTCTCTCGAAAGAGTCACGCTTCTCTGGTGATGTGACAGCTGGCAGCTTCGATGAAAACACGCTTTCAGGGAGATGTGGTGAAGGCTCGCTTCTCCGGCGATGTAACGATTTCAGCTGTGGCGGCGATACGCTTCTTCTCGATGCGTCGCGCTTCCAGCTCCCAGCGATGCGCAAATGTCTGGAGTTGAGAATTCCCAGCAAGGAAATTCAGAGGGGAGCTGGAGATGAAGTCTTTTGTCCCTGAGACTTCAGCAGGAGGCAAGCACAGTGGCAGAGGGGCAGTAAAACTCCTGCAGCTTCCTTGGTTCTTCGCGATACAAAAGGGGATGATGGACGGAGCATTTGAGCAAATCAAACACTCAACCCCAGTCAACTGATCTGGGTTTAATCAATCACCATTCTTTAGCTCACTCTGCCACCCCAGTTTAGACATGGCCATATGAAAACTAGTCTGACCCTGTGCCTCATGGGAACAGTCCAACCCGAAATGCCAAAGCCATGTCTTCCCAGGACCGGAAACAAGCATCCTGGGACTGGTTTCTGGCATTTCAGCCGTCATCAGCCAGGCTAGCTTGAATCCATTGGCAAAGTGAGCAAGGGACTCACGTCTGAGCATACCCTGCCAACTTAGGGCGAACAAAGCAATACAAAAGGGGATGATGGACGGAGCGCTTGAGCAAATTAAACACTCTCCCCCAGTCAACTGATCTGGGTTTAATCCATCACCATTCTTTAGCTCACTCTGCCATCCTGGTACCGGCTTCTAGCATTTCAGCCTTCGTCAGCCAGGCTAGCTTGAATCCAGTGGCAAAGTGAGCAAGGGACTCACTCAGGCCAACCCAGCAAACAGCACACTGGCAGAGGGGCAGTAAAACGTCTGCAGCTTCCTTGGTTCTTCTCCTTGGGAAAAGGTGTCTTGTTCCAGAAGGATCTAATTTCTTGGAATCAGAGTCCCAATATTTATACCCCAAATCCTTTGTTCTCTAAAGGCAGAGCACTTTGTTTACATGACGCTCTTCTTCCTTTCACTGTGCAGGACAGAGACATCAGCTGCCCCACAGGAGGTGGAGCCAGCACAGGGGAGGGAAGGCACAGCTCTGGAGCACTTTGTTGACATGATTCCAACCTACCTTTCACAGTGCGGGGCAGAGACATCAGACAAGCCACAGGAGGTGGAGCCAGCATTGTAGAGGGAAGGCCCAGCCCTATTAAGGTCCCATGTGCTACTCCTCCCTCCCATCAAGATGCAGATCTCTCTATTCACCACTGGACTGGCCCAGCCTGTCTCCTGGAATCCCCCAGCCCTGTCACTCACAAACCCAGACAAGGAATACACAGCCTAGCAGAGGCAGGCCTGGACAGTTAAGCAAGAAAATACCTACTTTCTAAAAGTGGTATTTTCAATACACAATATTAAAACCAACTTTACTCAAATATGTTTCTTATCATTCTGAGTTCAGGCATACTAAATTCGAATTTCTACCATGTTCCCTGAGTCAGTTAGGATTATAAGAAGGTAATTCTAGCCTATGGAGAACAGGTAGTCTTCAATAGTGAAAAACGAAAATAGCTGTAATTCACTATTAGGACATGCTACACACATCAGATCATGTCATACCTTATACTTACAATGCACCCTGCCCTTAGGCCTACCCTGGGGGTGTCTAATATGAAGCAAAGGGAAGGTTTAGGGACTGGCAAGTGGGTGCACTTGGGCAAGTCGGCATGGCAGTGCTAGACTGCACATAGTCCTTGCAATGGCAGGCCTGAGACACACTTTACAAGGCTTCTTCTTTGGGTGGCACAACCAGTGCTGCAAGCCCACCAGCAGAATTTGATTTACAAGCCCTGGGAACACAGGGTGCACTGTACTAGGGTCTGACAGGTAAATCAAATAACCCAATCATGGAATCAATAATTAGTACATCAATTTAACATAGGGAGCACTTGCACTGTGGCACTGATTCGCAGTGGCACAGTGTCCAAAGCATAAAACCAGCAAAAACATATTAAAACAGAGGAGGCAATCCGTCAAAATGGTGCCAGGTCTAACACGTGTCCCTTCCAGCTGAAATGTGGGGAGAACTACTTTTCCCCTTGGGAGTTCTCTTCACTAAGGCGGAAAAATCTGGACAGACCATCAGCGTTGGCGTGTTCTGTACCAGGACGGTGTTCCACCGTAAAGTCCATACCCTGTAGGGAAATGGACCATCTCAACAACTTTGGGTCCTCACCACTCATCTGCATTAGCCATCTGAGGAGCCTGTGGTCGGTCTGAACCAGGAAGTTAGTTCCAAACAAGTATGGTCTCAACTTCTTCAGTGACCAGACCACAGCAAATGCTTCACGCTCATTTGCACTCCACCTCTGTTCCAGTGGAAGTAACTTCCTACTGATGAAGGCTACAGGTTGGTCTAGGCCCTCTTCATTAATCTGTGATAGAACAGCCCCCACACCATGCTCTGAAGCCTCTGTCTGACAATGAATACTTTTGAGAAGTTGGGCACCTGAAGCACAGGTGCTGTGCACATGGCAGTCTTCATGGCGTCAAAAGCCTTCTGACAGATGTCAGTCCAGTTAACTTTCTTGGGCTGCTTCCTGGAAGTCAGCTCAGTCAAGGGTGCAACAATGGTGCCATACCCCTTGACAAACCTCTTGTAGTACCCCGTGAGTCCTTAAAAGGTTCTCACATGTGTTTGAGTCTTTGGGGTTTCCCATGCCAGGATGGTATCAAACTTGGGTTGTAGGGGCGCCACGTGGCTGCTTCCTACCTGGTGACCCAAATACACCATGGAACCCTGCCCGATCTGGCACTTACTCGCCTTGATCGTGAGGCCTGCCTTCCGCAGTGCCATCAACACTTCCCAGAGGTGGTGCAGATGTTCTTCCCAACTGGCGCTGAACACTGCAATGTCATCCAGGTAGGCGGCACTGAAATCCTCCAGTCCAGCTCACACACGGTTGCCCAACCTCTGAAAGGTGGCATGGGCATTCTTCACCCCAAAGGGCATAACCTCGAATTGGTGGTGCCCATCTGGTATCTAGAATGCTGACCTCTCCTTCGCCCCATCAGTCAAGGCGATTTGCCAGTACCCAGATGTCAAATCAAATGTGCTGAGGTACCGTGCAGCCCCTGACCGATCAATGAGCTCATCAGCTCTGGGGATGTGGTGTGTGTCAGTCCTGGTGACTGATTTGAGCCCTCCGTAGTCCACAGAGAACCGGTGTTCAGGTGTGGCACCTGGCGAGGCAGCCTTTGGGACCAAGACCACAGGGCTGGTCCAAGAACTGTTTGAGGACTCAATGACCCTTAAAGCAAACATCTTGGAGATTTCCTCCTTAAAGTAAGCCCTAACTTTGCCAGTCACTCTGTAAGCCTTGTGCTTTACAGGAGGACTGTCTCCAGTGTCCACATCATGGGTGCCCCACTCTGTGACATCAGGAACCAAGGAAAATAGATCAGAAAATTGCCCCAACAGTTGGCGACAATCTTGCTGCTGATCAGGGGTCAGTGTGGCAAAGAGGCTGACACCATCCACTGAGCCATCTTGCTCTGTTGCGGACAGGAGGTCAGGAAGAGGCTCGGTCTCCTCCTCCATTCCATCATCCGTCGCTAGGAGCATGCCCACTTCGGACCTTTCTAAGTGGGGCTTTAAACAGTTGACATGCAGGACCCGCAAGGGGTTCCTGGGAGACTGCAAGTTCACCAGATAAGTGACATCACTCTTGTGCTCCACCACCTCATATGGACCGGTCCAGAAGCGCACAAGGCTCCACAAGGGCCATGACCCAAGCTTTCTGTCCAGGTTGAAGCTCAATCAGAGTGGCATGCTGATCGTACCACCGCTTCATTTCCCCCTGGCTGACTTCCAGATTCACCTGAGCAAGATCTATGAATCGCCGAGTCTGGTTCCTGAAGGCCATCATGTAACTATGTAGTGTAGCTCCTATTTTCCCAATAGGCTCTGCGCATTGGAATAGTACCTACAGCAGTAAAGGCCTAGGCCAGACGTTAACTAGGTCTACTACTGTCGATACTAGACTTAATTTTTGGGTTTGCCAGCTAAGCTCAGAGTTCGCTAGAAACTTTCTCGAATGTTCAAGGAAGGATTAACTTCCCTGATTAGACAAGAAGGGATTTAGTTTCTGACAACCATAGAACATGACAACTTTGCTCTCCCCTAATCAAGAGTCAATCTCGAGAGTCGTGTGAGCACAAGGCAATTATTTTACTCAGTCAGTACGTGCATTCTTAGTCTCATCAGAATGTAGAGAAAAGGAAGAGACGGGCGTGTTCAATAAAAAGGTGTTATTTATTGATCAGTCTCTTTTCTCGTACAAGAGAAATGGATCGATATTATTGCAATACTTATAGTTAAGTAAAGTGCATACATTAAAAGCAATAGTATAAAATAATACTGTAAAAACATTGATATGGTTTCTGAGCCATATGATGTTTAAAATGATTAAAATATATTTACATACACATATACATTTGACTAAACGTACTCAACTGGTGTTTCTAAATACGCCTACCCCGTGTACCTGACCTAAGTCTAATGCGTGGGCGGGAATAGAAAGTTACAGTTTAAGTTAAGTTTGTTTTTGCCAAGTGAATAACTAAGGAATTCTCTGTGAGGGGTTATTCAGTTCTGTACCTGGAAGTTAGGATGAATGAGGAATGGTATCTCTTTCTCTGCTCTCGATATTCCAGGCTGCCTGCGAGGGCTGCCCAGAAGCGCCGGTGCTGGGTCTCTCGGCTTGAGATAGCAGCGCGTCTCTCAGCGCGTCAGGAAGGCGGGGCTGCTGCCAGCGGGGTCTGCTTCTGCTCTCGGCTTCGGCAAGTATGGCTGCTCCGTCTTGTCACCACGCGTGTGTTTGCATAGGGCAAGGTCGGCAATATTTATACCTTAAAGGTGCCGAGATTGACGTAAGGATGGACATAGATACGTCAATAAAGATGTCATACGACTTGCTCGTTAGCACATTCTTTACTAAAGTTCTCTGTGAAATCAAAACAATGGCCGCACGGATTTTCCAGGTTGTCATAGGTTTGATTTGTTATGAGAACGTCGTATGCCTTATCAGGGGCTGGAGGAATGTCGCTTGTCTAATTAGATCTCAAGCGTTATGACCTAATCAGATAACACGTTCCTGTGCCGGAGTGTGACTGCGTCAGATAACGGTATCTGCATCATGGGGGTTTTCTTGCCTCATGGGCTGACTGTTAGTTAACTTGATAGTTAGTTTAACCAGAATAGGGTCAGGAATAGGGGGACTGATTCAGAACCTATAGAAATACACGACACCCACTCCACGCTAACTATGGTCATATCTACTAATCTATGCATAGTATAACATAGTACAACATACTATAGAGTATAGTGTATACCTTACCACCCCAAAATACATAAATGCATTTCGAAATTTTCAAATATACTGAAACATTGCAGTCATATATATTGTATGCACTTAAGCTATGAATTAAATGCAAAAGTAAACACGCATTTTTATGCATTATTGCTTATCGGTATATGAGAAATACACATGAAATGGCTCTTAATAGGGCTATACAGAAAGGAAGTCCGAGACCATTTCATCACATAATAAAATATTTGTGAACCTACCAGCGGGCAGCTAAAGTCTATAAAGTATCTAAAAATAGAAATTTTAGTTCTCTAGGAATAGTTTCTTACTTTAAGCAGAAGATCAGTGTCCCGGGAAAAAATATGTAGAAAAATATTTTAAGGGGCATGCTGAAAAAATTGCTGTCCGTGAACTGGAGTGAAATTGTTCATGTGACTTTATTTTTAAAGTTGAAGGCCGAATTCAGGGAACGCCGTGTGCGAGTTTTACTCAAAAGTCTCTATTTCTGTTCTGGAGAGAACATCATATCATTCAGGCTTTCGAAAAAACTGTCAACAGCTTCATGGGAAAGTTCCACTAAGTCGGAAATAGGTGTAACCATGCATTCGTGCGCATGATTGTCTCCATTGACATTCTGATTCGCATTGCTGACAGAAGGTCGTACCTGTTCGATGCTGCTTTCATCTTGAACTTCACTACTCTTCAATCGCAGTGGTGAAGATTCCAGGAATGCCGTCATCAGGATTGGCAGCCTTTGAGGGCAGCACAAAGCGTGAACCTTGGTAGGAACCAACAGTGTATCTGCATCCACCGGCACATCCGATTGTAGCGTCAGACAGGTGTCTAACACGCATTCTTCTCCGCATAGCAGACACCTTAGTACAGGTAAAACACACCTTTGCCACATTGGTCGAAATGATAGAAACCAAGTCATGTTCAGGTCTCTAAGCCGGGAGAGTCCCAGGATTTTTGATATCCGGTCCCGGTATCCAATGGCTAGGATCGTATCTTCCATTGTCGCGAGAGTTTGATCTGTGACATGGGTTGCCATAACGAAAAATAAGGACTAGGAATAGGATTCCTGCAATTAGTCCCAGAATCAGGGGAAGTCCGCCAAAAATCGAATGGACGAAATCTGGAAAAATACCCAGTATGGCTTTGAATGGTGTTAATGCCATCGAAAATACTGTCTTAAATACCTTTGAGACCCCAGTGGTATCAGAAATATTTAAGATTTCGCTTAGGATTTCCGCGAAATGTACGGGGGAATTAGTTGATAATAATGTATGTATCTCTGCAGTCGTCCTTGCGACTTGTAGATCATACGTTTCTTTTGATGACGTGAGCCTTGTAGGCGTCTGAAGAAGCACTGTTTTCATTCTGCTTAAAGTGTCTATTCGAATAGAAGTAATTTTCAAACTGGGCCATGCCCTTGCCTCCCTGTCTGGAAAGGAGCTGGGTAATAAAGAGCGTCCACAGCACTTGACCTTCGCCGTTGTAGTTACTAGATAAGGAGTCCCGGGCATAAGACTGCAACATCTGCGGTCTACAATAAGAATGTAACTCCCATTATAGAGTCTTTGAAAGAATGGTTCTATTTCAGTTGCAGGTGCCCCTTGCTGGTGACATGAAAGGTTGTATGAATTCCCTTCACAGGCTCCATGCAAACTAATTCCGTTACACAGAAGCGTGCCGCTTAGTGACATAGCACAATTGTTGCCACTAAGAAACACTTTCTGTCCTTTATTACTGACACATGCATGTGAATAGGGCAGGTTCCAAGTTGTTTTAAGGTACCCCTTTCCCAATTTCTCGTACATGCCAGCCTGTATATATTTTTGGCAGTATTGAAACCTGAAGGTTGAGATTGGAATATTTATGATTCCGTGTATTATCCATTCACTGACAGGTCGTTCTGACATTGTCATTGGTAATCTTTCTAGTTTTTCAATGCTCAAGATTGTATAATCAGCACCCTTTTGCGCCATACCGATTTGTCTATCAGTAAGGTTAAAGATTTGGAATAGTGACGTTGTGTTGATTAAACGCCAAGGCACATAGCCTGAACGCAGATTTTGTAACGTCCAGCCAAGCTGTACAATGGAACGCAATTGTGACTGACCATGTTGTAATAACAGTAAGTCTTGCGATAATATATCGATTGCTGAAGACACAATGCTGTCCAATGAAAAAATTCTGGAGGACAGAGTCATTAACCCATTGTCCACTACAGAAAGTGATTTTTCCAAATTAATACGGTCAATTTCCCGTATTCTTTCTGCTGTCTCAATTTGAGTAACCTTCCATGCCTCATTGTATGCTGCATATACAGAGGCTGCTATGAAACGCTTTTGACGCTGTTTGCGTGGTCCCATTATGAAATCACGCAAGTCAGCACCATCAGTAAGTAAAGTTAGGTGTTGCTTAATTTCAGGCAGTGTGGAAGTCTGTAGCCATTGAAGGCATAATTTGCCCACACTGTAGGTTGTTATTATCCCTGTGTGATGTCTTTGGGGATATCTAGGGTCTGGCCTGGTCATTTTAAAACCCTGTGTTTTATTCAGGAATCTATCTTGACAGTTATTTGTATCTGTGGGCCAGATCAACCATTGTTTCCAATCAGGATGTGTTCTGTTTTTGTTTAATATATGGTTTACGCCTATCTCTTCATCTGTATCAGAGTTATTGCTAAACATTGTTGGCTTTGGAATAGACGGATTATTTAAATCTTTGATTTTGGCTAAGCCAAGACAGGTGGTTTGTTGAACAGTGTCATTTAAAAATATCATTTGTTCTGGGATCATGCAGGCTCTAAACAAAGCTTCTAAACCCTGTACTTGCCATTCTTTTGTACCCCAAACACTTTTCAAATCAACATTTTTGTCCCAATAATCAAATCCAAATGTATTCATTTTTTCAAAGAATGAATCTGAATATATCAATTTTGTGTTGGTTATCATGGTTTTCATCCCTGTCTTGTTTGACAATTTAAAATAAAATGTTTCAGCATTACTTATGTTAAAACCTGAAAAATATGAATATTTGTCATACACGGTTCTAGAGCTCCCTTTTGGAGGTGTAGCGCAATGTTCCCATTGATTATAATTTAAAACATTTCTAGGTTGTGCAGATTTATGCAAAAAATGGTTACCATAATGGTTATAGCAATACATACTATCATAATTTGTAGAACCTTGCAAATAATCATGTTTTGTAAATTTAGCAGACATTACTAAGTCAGACATCATGTTGTTAATACTCTCGAAGTCCCAATCATCAGCAAATGAGTTTGGTTTTGCAAAGTCACTCAAAGAGATCTTGATTTGGTGTGGATATTTCAGGATCTCGACCGGACCATAAATTTCATAGTCAGTGTTGTCCCAGGCTACCCCACCAGGTATAGGATTGGCTGTGAAGTTGGCTGAAGAAAGTTCTGAAGAAAGTTCTCTTTTCTCGACGTGTGAAGATGTGTGTGGTTTGAGGACCAAGTTGATGTTCTGACTTGCTGTGTCCATTTTAGCATATTTTCCCTCAATGAAGCGTCCCAAAGTAAATACCATGATGAGCCAAAGTATGAGGATAAATGCACCAAAACCCACCCAAAATTCAATCCATGGAGAAACCAGATATGTTTCTTTCAGATGTTTCAAAAGTTCCTTAGCTTTGTCTTTAAAGGATTTTGATGATGGCTGTGTCTTTGATTCACTGAAGCCGTCAGAGGAATCATCGAAGTTGATGAAGTACCCGGATGCAGTTCTGTCAATTGTTCCAATTGCTTCAGGATTTTTGTTCCTTGCATTTTCACTTGGTACTTCAGTATAGATTGGTGTGTCTCTGCGAAATGTCTTTATTTGGGTTTTCAGAGGTCTTAGTTCTATTGCATTGTTGCATAGTCCTTCTTGTTCTTCTGCAGGCGTTTCGAATGTGATGAGCCTTTTTGATAGGACCTCTGTGCTGGTAGCAAACCTTGGTGTTCTGCTACTTATTGGGAGTCCACTTGGCCTACTGTTTGTTATCGGCCACATGTTGTGGTTTTACCAGGTCGATGGATACAACTCGGTTCTCCTTTTTTCCAGCAAGTGGCGGTAGTACAACTGATCTTGTCCCGTTGACAGACAAGACAGGAACTGCTTTTCTGTAAGAAGGCCCAAATTCCTTCTTTACCGCGATCTTCTCCCTGACTAGATCCCCGACTTTTGGAATCCAGACAGGTCTTGCTGGGACAGGTGGTGATTCTTCAGTGGTTGTTGGCTGTTGTTTCAACTGTATGTTGCTCAGGTCTTTTCTTGTTTTGTTTAAGTCCTGCAAAATAGCCAAACGGTCTTTGACATCAAAGGTTTTTTCTATTACCACTGAAGTCTGACTATCAAGGTCAGAGATCAACATCCTAGTTCCGAATAATAATTCGTACGGACTGAATCCCTTCAGAGAATTTCTTGGCAAGTTATTTAGACTACGTTGGACACTTATTAGATGTTTGACCCCCCCAGCTCCCGAACCTAATATCCTTTCCATTATAGATTGCTTTCTGCCTTGGTTTTTTCTTTACACCATCCCGTACCCTCAGGAAGGAAGTGAGAAGATTCCCGCTGGGCTGTGCTCATTTGGCCATGTTTTCCCCCCAGGCTGGATTGCCTGAGTGAAAACAATGGTCGAACGTAGCATGCTCTTAGCGTATATGCCATTTAGACTCGCAAATCTTGTATAATAGTCCAGACGTCAGCCGAGTGCTGGTGATCTACATTATAAGTGGAAACTAGCCTGTATATGTTAATCGCAAGCCATTCTTTTTGCTGGTAATATTATATGCCTTGATACGACGAGGTATTAAACTGCTTCTCTCCCCACTGCGATCTCTGTTGCAGTTTGGGCAGTTTTTTACAAACATGGTGTAGTGCAGGCTCATGCCTGGCCACCAGTACCGTGATTGTAATTCTTCCAGAGAATCTTTTAATTTAAGGTGTCTGTGACCCTCGCCCATGTGTGCGTCTGCGATTAACAAGTTTCTCCTGTCCATGTTTGGAATCACTCTATCCCCCACTCCAGGGATTCGAGCAAAAGGGACGGAGTTTGCATCGATTATGTATGTATAATTGAGTGGATAGTTGATCGGTAACGCTGAGCAGTCGCCTTTTGATGACGTTTTCACCGCCAGCATTGTTTCACCGTCAATGTATTTTAATGTACGCTTTTTTCGATCTAAGGGAGCCGATTTAGCGGCTGCCGCTGCGGCTGTTTCAGCCAATGAATTCCCTACAACGTGAACGCCATCACGTTGATGACTCAGTGAGTGAGTCACGTGAGTCTTTGGTAGTTCTTTTTTCAAAAGAGCTACTTGTTCCCAGAGCAGTCTCTGCTTTATTGATGCATCTGTGTCATCTTTGTAACCGTTCTGAATCCATGTCTGCAAATCCTTGTTATATGCTTTGACGCAGTAATATGAATCTGACACTATAAGTGTCGGGAATTCGCGATCCGCATTATCTAGCGCCATTTTCAAAGCTATTATTTCAATTTGTAGTTCTGAATTAGTTTCTACTGAGTGTGATTTTGTTAATAGAGGTCTTAGTTTACCTCCGCGCCACACTTCTTTTGTAATCTCACATGTGGGGTTGTATGCATGTTCTCCCCAAACGGAGGGTTGAGCATGTCCGTCTGTATAGATTACACAGGCGTAATGTCGTAGAGGCAGAATGTCGATTGGCAGAGGATACGTCTTTTCATATTTTAGATTTTTTAATTCTTCTAGTTCTGGATCAAAGTAGTAGTATACTTTGTCCGTTGTGATTGAATTCACCCATTGTATCCATTCCGGATTCAATGTTGTTGTTGGTAAATTACACGGTGCTGTTAGTGCCTCAAAGGCTGATTCTGCTGTTCTGACTGTGATATGTCTACCGTCAGCTATGTCTTTTTCTCTAGCTATTGCGGTTTGAACTGCACGAATGATTTTTTCTGTATTACTGAATTTCTGTTCAGCTTCTGTGTACAAGTGTGATTTGAATGCAATTGGTACCTTTTCTCCTTCATTAGAAGTCAGGTATGTGAATCCGCATCTCCCTGGGATGACTCGAATCACAAGATTGCGTGTGTTATCACGTGTTTCTAATTTTGTTTTAATTAGCATGTCTGTTTGTAAGGATCTCAAAATTTCTGTGTGTGTTTGAGTCCAACTGGATCTTTTAAAGTCTGGTTTAATTAGATCATAAAGGGGTTTGACCCTTTCTGCGTAATTTGCAATGTATGTTCTTCCGAAATTTAGGAAGCCTAGAATTGACTGTAGGTTTTTTAGTGTTTTAGGAGCTTGGATTACGGCACATTTCTCTAGGAAATTGTCTGCCAGGCTTTTACCTTCACTTGATAACTCATATCCTAAGAATAGGACCGTCAGATGGGCAATTCTGGACTTTTTGAAGTTGAATTTGTAACCCTCTGCAGCGAACCCAAGTATTATGGTGTTCACTCTTTTCAAGTGAGTCTCCAAGTCATCATCTGTTAGGTAAATGTCATCAACATAAGATAATGCTTCATCATCATATAGTTGTAGTAATTTTGTTACTCTCGCTGAGAATACCCCCGGGCTGTTCTTGTACCCCTGGGCTAACCGACAGAATTGTTTTTGAGTGCCATTTACTGAGAATGCAGTTAAATATCTGCTCTCCAGTGCTATGTTTTGACAAAAGAATCCATTGGAGATGTCCAAGGTTGTTTTGTATTTTTTGCGCACTATGTTATTCATTAGTGCAGCACTGTGTGAGTTTTGCACTGCAAAGGTTTTGCAACATGTGTTAAGGTGTCGGTAATCCAAAACTAGACGATATAAATTGTCTGGTTTGGAGACCGGAAACAAAGGATTGTTCATTTGTGAGGTGCAAGTTTCAATCACCCCCTGGTATTCTAGCTGATCTAGTATTTCATTTACTTGTTTTTTAGCTTCTTGCTTAATTGGGTACTGCCTTTGTGCAGTTGGTTGTGATTTTAACTGGATTTTGTGAGGAGGAGAATCCTCATCCCATCCTACATGATTTTTATATAAAGCAGGTGCTAAGGCCACTGCCCACTTTCTAGCAAGTGTGTATTTTTTATGAATCGGTATTTGATTCGAGAAGGCAGGCATAATTACTTCTTCGCCATGAGGGCAATCCCTGACAAACTCTGGTGGCCAGTCTTTTTCAGCTAGAAGGATGTCATAGCCTTTGGAGAGGTTATCCCAAAATAGTCCCCTTATTTTCCTAGTCTTATCTCCCTCTATACGTAATATTATCTCGTATATCTTGTGGGGCTTGCTAACTCTGGTGTCTGCAGTTTCCACTTGAAGGTATTCATTCGTGTCCACTGTCTCCAGATGATTCATAAGGACTTTGCGAGCTATGCTCACCTCTGCTGCGCTGTCTAGCATTGTCTGAGCCCACTCTCCGTTTTTCAGTTGTGTCCTCAGTATTCTCTGCATTGTTAACTACCTTGATACTGGCTACCTTCTTTTTTGGAAATTGTAATTTCTTTTTTAGCTGAGCAGGTTCCTTGTCTTTGGACTTGGCGTGCTCTTCTGATCGTCCTCTTCTTTCCGATTTCTGCGAGGAATTCTGAAAAGATTGAGAGGGACGTGTATCAATGTCTTGATATCTATCAGGTTTTTTAATATTATCCCTATTTCTAAGGTTATATCTATTCCCAGAGGGGTCACTCTGCGGTGACCTCTGTCTTTGGTTTGGAGATTTCTCTCTTCGCCTCGGAGACCTTCCTCTGGACTGGAATTTCTTTTCTTTAGGATTGGATTGTTTATTTCCATCCCAGTTCTTTTTTGGTGAATTATTATTATTAAAAAATATTTTTTCTGGACTTGTAGTCAGTTGCGGTTTTACTGGTATTCCACCTAGACTATCTCTGCCTAGTTCTTCATAGGATTTTTCTATGATTCTGGCAATTTCAGCTGGTTGGTCTGCTATATCTGTCTCTTTTAACCTCTGGCGGATCGCCACGTTTGCTGCTTCACCTTTTATGTTGGCTAATAATATAGCCGAGACCTGCTTGAAGTCTTTTAGTAATTTCATACCAAGAGTTAAAGCAGGTTCTGGACCGTATTCATCTTGAATTTGTTTTAGCACATCTGGTATTACCGAAATGGATGGAACACCGTGCGTTTTTGTGTAGATGGAAGCAAAGACTGTACCCCAAGTGTCACAGTCCTCAATGTGTGGTGCGATTCCCATTGGGAGACATATAGTCAGAATCCTGTGTTTTTCCAGCGGGGTGGTATCAGGAAACACCGCCTCTATTTGGGTGATTTTCTGTGCCAACCAGAATGGTATTTGTTCCCGTTTAGCTGGAACTTTACCTAGGCAGGATTGGATGTTCTGTGGTGTAATTTTATTTGTGTTCCCCTGGTGAGGGGTCAGCTGTGGAAGTTTAATCGCTGGCTGAATTGTTGAAGTCCGCATTACATACTGAACTAATTGTCTATGAATTTTTAGTAGTTGTTTCAGCTGTATTAACAGCTCTGCTGCAGGCATTCTTTCGATGTCTGGATGTGGTGTGTATCCGGCTAAGACCGGCCACGTTGCTCCTGGTCTTCCTAAAGGACCGAGCCTTGTAATGTGATTGTTATGTTTTAGGGCGCCATCAAATAAGAGCAAATGCTCTTGGAATTTGAGTGGTACTTCCACCTCCTCGAAAGGAGTGTACTCATTAGGAGGTTCCTCTACTTTGTAATAGTGGAAGTACTTTGTTACAGCATTTGCTGCCGGAAAATGTATCCATGAATAGTATACCTCTGTCTGCCGATATTCGTGTGCCTCAATTACGAATATGACTGTGCCACCTCTAGGTGTCAGTCCATTTTCTATAAGTTTTAAGGTTATAGATTTCCTTTTGATGACCGGAATGAGTATTATATCCGCGTCTGCTGCTTGCATGGTAGCATCAGCATCTGCGAGTTCAGTTGCTAATCTAACTGCCTCTCTTTCATCATCACTCTCTGCCATTTTACCGACAGGAAGCTTATGTCTTTTGTTTGCAGATCAGGTTTCTTATGGAACAAAGATTAGATGCACAATATTTTGGAACTGTTTATCCTTCAACGTTGACTATACCAAGAACCTTACATAGGAGTTCCCTCCTGCGAGGTTTTGGAGGATATAACCTTTCACCCACTCCAGACGTCTTTGGAGTATAATGGGAAAAGGGGTCTGAGTGAGAAAGCACGACTGAGTTACTCTAAATGTCTTACGTTAGTTTTATCGCCCTTTCCAAACACGTTGGGCGCCATGTAGTGTAGCTCCTATTTTCCCAATAGGCTCTGCGCATTGGAATAGTACCTACAGCAGTAAAGGCCTAGGCCAGACGTTAACTAGGTCTACTACTGTCGATACTAGACTTAATTTTTGGGTTTGCCAGCTAAGCTCAGAGTTCGCTAGAAACTTTCTCGAATGTTCAAGGAAGGATTAACTTCCCTGATTAGACAAGAAGGGATTTAGTTTCTGACAACCATAGAACATGACAACTTTGCTCTCCCCTAATCAAGAGTCAATCTCGAGAGTCGTGTGAGCACAAGGCAATTATTTTACTCAGTCAGTACGTGCATTCTTAGTCTCATCAGAATGTAGAGAAAAGGAAGAGACGGGCGTGTTCAATAAAAAGGTGTTATTTATTGATCAGTCTCTTTTCTCGTACAAGAGAAATGGATCGATATTATTGCAATACTTATAGTTAAGTAAAGTGCATACATTAAAAGCAATAGTATAAAATAATACTGTAAAAACATTGATATGGTTTCTGAGCCATATGATGTTTAAAATGATTAAAATATATTTACATACACATATACATTTGACTAAACGTACTCAACTGGTGTTTCTAAATACGCCTACCCCGTGTACCTGACCTAAGTCTAATGCGTGGGCGGGAATAGAAAGTTACAGTTTAAGTTAAGTTTGTTTTTGCCAAGTGAATAACTAAGGAATTCTCTGTGAGGGGTTATTCAGTTCTGTACCTGGAAGTTAGGATGAATGAGGAATGGTATCTCTTTCTCTGCTCTCGATATTCCAGGCTGCCTGCGAGGGCTGCCCAGAAGCGCCGGTGCTGGGTCTCTCGGCTTGAGATAGCAGCGCGTCTCTCAGCGCGTCAGGAAGGCGGGGCTGCTGCCAGCGGGGTCTGCTTCTGCTCTCGGCTTCGGCAAGTATGGCTGCTCCGTCTTGTCACCACGCGTGTGTTTGCATAGGGCAAGGTCGGCAATATTTATACCTTAAAGGTGCCGAGATTGACGTAAGGATGGACATAGATACGTCAATAAAGATGTCATACGACTTGCTCGTTAGCACATTCTTTACTAAAGTTCTCTGTGAAATCAAAACAATGGGCGCACGGATTTTCCAGGTTGTCATAGGTTTGATTTGTTATGAGAACGTCGTATGCCTTATCAGGGGCTGGAGGAATGTTGCTTGTCTAATTAGATCTCAAGCGTTATGACCTAATCAGATAACACGTTCCTGTGCCGGAGTGTGACTGCGTCAGATAACGGTATCTGCATCATGGGGGTTTTCTTGCCTCATGGGCTGACTGTTAGTTAACTTGATAGTTAGTTTAACCAGAATAGGGTCAGGAATAGGGGGACTGATTCAGAACCTATAGAAATACACGACAACTATGTACATCCTGGGGAGGTTTCCTGGGAGATTGCTCCCAGACTACCTTGACCAGACTCAAAGGTCCTCCTACCGGGTCACCATACAAAAGTTCAAAGGGCTGAACCCTAGGGACTTTTGTGGCACCTCTCGGTAGGCAAACAGAAGGCATGCCAAGAGGACTTACCACTTATGCCTCATTGGTTCTCCAAGACCCATGATCATGCCTTTAAGGGTCCGGTTGAATCCTTCAACCAGACCATTACCTTGTGGGTGGTAAGGAATGGTGAACTTGTAGGTAACACCACACTCCTTCCACACAGACTTCATATAATTACAAATAAAGTTTGTACCTCGGTCAGACACCACCTCTCTAGGGAACCCCACACAGGAGTGGATCCCATGAGTGCATGTCCCACCAAGGGAACCGTCACTGTCCTGAGTGGAATGGCTTCCGGGTACCGGGTAGCATGGTCCACCAAGACCAGAATAAACCTGTTGCCTATGGCTGTCTTGGGGTCCAGTGGCCCCACAATGTCAATGCCCACCCGTTCAAAGGGGGTACTGACTACAGGGAAAGGTTGGAGAGGGGCCTTTTGCCTCCTTCCACTTTTCCCACTTACCTGGCAAGTTTGACTGGTCCTACAATGAGTATCTGAACTCTTCCGCATCTGGGGCCATTAAAAGTGGGAGACAAGCCTCTCAAAGGTCTTGTTCTGCCCCAGATGACCAGCTAAAGGAACATCATGAGCCAATCCCAGTAGGAAGGCTCTGAAGCCCTGGGGTACCACCAGCACACAGGCTGACCCAGGCTCAGCAACCTTAGGCTTGCTATACAGGAGACCGGTCTCCCAGTAGATCCAATGTGATCCAGATTGATCACCTGCTGCCTGGTTTGTGGCCTGTTGCCTCAAACCCACAAGAGAAGGGCACTTCTGCTGCTCTTCATAAAATTCCTCCCTGGAGGGACTCCCTTTTTGCTGCCAATGGGTCAGCTCAGGCAGGTTCCCCAGTTCAGAAACTCGCTCCCCTGTAGGTTCCAGGGCATCCCCCTCAAGGTCTGCCTCCTCCTGTACTGTGAGAACAATGGGGCCTGGTTTCCCGTGCCCCATACCTCTTCTCTTTAAGGCAGGTCCCCGGCCATACTTTCAGGCTCCACGGTCTCTTGAACACTCTTAGCTACCATAGACCGAGTGGTCACGCATGCCCACACAGGCAGACCCTACATCTCTAAATGCCCCTTTTTCTCTACCTTAACCCAAGGGGTGCTTTCTAAATCATTGCCTAACAGACATTCAACAGGCATGGCTGGCCTCACAGCTACTTGAAGAGTACCAGAGACCCCCCCCACTCAAAGGGAACTTGAGCCACCTTGCAATGGCTCTCTGTGTTGTCGGCGGCAACAACTGGTAAGAATGCATTGGGGACCACCTGCTCTTCAGACACCGAGTGACACTTGACAGCTGTAACATTGGCTCCGGTGTCTCTGAGAGCCTCCACTCTATGGCCATTGATGGTCACCCACTGCCTGTATTTCTTAGTGTTATCAGGCAGCTGAGTTCTAGGGACCATCCCAAAGTCTCCTAATGAGACAAGAGACATTTCTGCGGGACCCCACCCACCTTGGGCACCCATCTCCTCCCCACCCAGGGCTACACTGGCCATCTGACAGGGTGGTGCACGGGGTGGCACATACTGACCCTTTTGGGGACATTGGGGATCATACCAATGGTTTCCCACCTGCTTACACTGAAAGCAGGTAACAGGCCCCCTATGAACAGGTTTACCTGTCTGGGATCCTGACTTCTTCTCAGAGGGAGGCTGAGAACCCTTACCTTGGTTCCCTTGGGAATTTCTTTGGGGCCCTTTTTGGAACTCCCTATGTTTACTCTGTCCCCCCTTTTCTGCTGGGAACCCTGCCCACAAGACCCTTGTGGACCCTGGTACTGACCCAGCGGTGCGCCTCTTCAGCAAGCTTCCTAGGGTTAGTCAATTTGCTATCAATAAGGACCTGGCATAGCTCTGGAAAACAATTAGCAGACAAGTGCTCCTAGCAATCAAATCATAGAGCGCTAGAAAATTATCCACATTGCTACACCTCACCCAACCATCCGTAGCTCTGCAAAAGAAATACACATATTCTACCCAAGTGGTTCCCTCCAACTTCTTACAATTCCTGAACTTCTGTCTATAGAGTTCTGGAGTTAAACCATACCTTGTCATCAGTGCTCCTTTCATGTGGGCATAAGACATCCTATGATCACCCGGGCAAGTCTAACAAAGTATCTCTACCTTCAGTTAAAAAGCGTCCCCACAACCTTGCATAGGCTGCAAACCACTGCCCAATATCTTCACTTGTGTGGAAATCTTTGATGACAATCGTGGTATATGTACCCTGCCTTCTGAAGGCACAGATGGTGCGCTGCCACCAGAGGGATTGATTTCTAAGCCCTTGGCCTTGGTTTCTAACTCCCTCAACATCCCCTCATGTTCCATTCTCATTCTCTCTCTTTCCGAAGACAACAACCTATTATTCTCTGTTTCCCTCTGACTCTCCATGTTAAGCTTAGCCAACTCCAGCTTTAGTGCCCTATTTCTCTCACTGTCTTCCTACTCTTTGGGGATAGGTCTTTGGAAGAGATACTGCTGTCAGGTGGAGAGAGTCCCCCTCCCCTTGCTGAAATCACTGGCCTCTCACTGGGCCCATCTGCATCCACAACTGGCTCCATCTCAAGATCAGGGCCATTTCATGCTTCTACCCAGGCCCTCAGCACCTTTTGGTAGTCATCCTTTTTAGAAATACCTGGTGTAGCAACTTTCAATTTCCTGCACAGATGTTTGAGCTGTTTCACAGTGTATGTATCCATAGATGCAACAGATGCTGGTTTACTCATGGTAGTAAAAATTGGGAATTTTCAGGAAAAACTAACAGTCCAAGGAAAAATATATAAAAAAATTATGTGGTTGTGTTTGGTCTGCACTCACTAGTAGTGTACACCAATCACTGTATATGAAACACGAATGCAAAGTCCAACTCCTCACCGCTGACCACCAATGTTAGATCTGGGGGTCTCTAGTTGGCAATGGTATTCACCTTTGTCCAAATAGGGATCCTTGCTTCTAAGTCAGGATAAGGGGATTACACTCCTTAATAACCAGTACAGATGGACACAATTCAGGTGTTCTAAAAATAAGTATTCTTTATGTAGACTTAACACAAGACCACAAACCACAAAAATCCACAATACTACACTCAATATTGCTTAAAGATGATAAAACGTTGCTTAGTTCAAGTTGATGATAAATGCGACAAAGTTCTCAACAAAGTACCTGGATGCGTAACGCAAAGTAAACAAAAGGGGAGCAAAAGGGAAGCTGCGTCGGTTCCGTGATCCGGGGGAGATGATGCGTTGGACCTCAATGCTTGCGCAGAGTAGGGGATGCGTCGTGATCCTTACCGGTGCGGAGGTGATGCGTAGATTCTCAGCCTGCGGGCTCGTTGCGGTGTGCAAGATGGCGCCTTGATGCAATGCGATGATCCGGTTGCAATGCGAGAAGATGGTGCCCTTGATGCGGCGATGCGATGGCGATGCGTAGACGCCCGGGAAGCCTTGCAACAACTCTGTACTTTGGAGCAGCGACAGTCCCTGCGACACGCTTCTCCGGTGATGTGATGGCGACTCGCATGATGGCATCACGCTTCTCCGGTGATGCGACAGCAGGCAGCTTCGATGAACACTTCCAGGGAGATGCGGCGAAGGCTCGCTTCTCCGGCGATGCGGCGATTTCAGCTGCGGCGACGACACGCTTCTTCTCAATGCATCACGCTTCCAGCTCCCAGCGACACGCAAATGTCTGGAGTTGAGAATTCCCAGCAAGGAAATTCAGAGGGGAGCTAGAGATGAAGTCTTTTGTACCTGAGACTTCAGCAGGAGGCAAGCACAGTTCAAGCCCTTGGAGAATATTCTGTAAATGATGAAAGTCCTTAAAAGTTCCTTCTTTCCTTGGCAATGAAGCAACCACTGCAGGCCGACCCAGCAAACAGCACACTGGCAGAGGGGCAGTAAAACGTCTGCAGCTTCCTTGGTTCTTCTCCTTGGCAGAAGGTTTCTTGTTCCAGAAGTGATCTAATTTCTTGGGACCAGGGTCCCAATATTTATAACCCCAAATCCTTTGTTCTCTGAAGGCAGAGTGGCCTCTGCCTAGTCCAAACCAGTTCCTGAGCACTTTGTTTACATGACTCTCTTCTTCCTTTCACTGTGCAGGGCAGAGACTTCAGCCGCCCTACAGGAGGTGGAGCCAGCACAGGGGAGGGAAGCACAGCTCTGGAACACTTTGTTGACATGATTCCTTCTCTCCTTTCACAGTGCAGGGCAGAGACATCAGACAAGCCACAGGAGGTAGAGCAAGCATTGTAGAGGGAAGGCCAAGCCCTATTCAGGTCCCAGGTGCAACTCCTCCCTCCCATCTAGATACAGATCTCTCTATTCACAACTGGGCTGCCCCAGCCTGTCTCCTGGAATCCCCCAGCCCTGTCACTCACAAACCCAGACAAGGAATACACAACCTAGCAGAGGCAGACCTGGACAGTTAGGCAAGAAAATACCTACTTTAAAAAAGTGGTATTTTATTTTCAAACACAGAATATTAAAACCAACTTTACTAAAAGATGTATTTTATCATTCTGAGTTCAGGCATTCTAAATTCGAATTTTGACCATGTTCCCTGAGTCAGTTAGGATTATAAGAAGGTAATAATCTAACTGCCCATTCTAGCCTATGGAGAACAGGTAGCCTTCAATAGCGAAAAACGAAAATGGCTGTAATTCACTATTAGGACATGCTACACACATCAGAGCATGTCCTACCTTTTACTTACAATGCACCCTGCCCTTGGGCCTACCATAGAGGTGTCTAATATGAAGCAAAGGGAAGGTTTAGGGACTGGCAAATGGTAGCACTTGTCCAAGTCAACTTGGCAGTGCTAGACGGCACATAGGCCTTGCAATGGCAGGCCTGAGAAACACTTTACAAGGCTGTTTCTGTGGGTGGCATAGCCAGTGCTGCAAGCCCACCAGCAACATTGGATTTACAAGCCCTGGGCACTCATGGTGCACTGTACTAGGGGCTGACAGGTAAATGAAATAACCCAAGCATGGAATCACTAATTAGTACATCAATTTAACATAGGGAGCGCTTGCACTGGGGCACTGATTCGCAGTGGCACAGTGCCCAAAGCATAAAACCAGCAAAAACATATCGAAACAGAGGAGGCAATCCGTCAAAATGGAAGGGAGACTCACGCCAATGATGCTAGGTCTAACAGGTACACACAAGAACTACCCATGAGACCCATTAAATAAGTGCCTGACCTAAGAACGTTTGTGGCGTTATGTTATGCAGTTACCCCTAGAAAATGTAGGACTGCGTATTAGGACAATAGGATGGCAGAGTGCAGGGACTAAGTCCATCTACATCACCAGAAACTGTTGGCCCATTTCCTAGCTACCTCAAAGTGCCTCACCAGAACCCCAAAACCAACCAGGATAACATATGATTTCAGCAACATCAAAGATAACCCTCTGATCCCCAGGTTACTCGTGGAAACAGATCTTACCCCTTTCATTGATTATTCATTCATGGCGTTGGTAAAACACAGGAAAGATCTGAGGTACAATTTCAACACATTTATTGAAAAAAATTGTAATGTTGCATAGAAAGAATGCACTGTGATTATTAGGTAGATAAAACAAAGCAAGGTAATCGGAATTGTGAACATTGTGAAAAGAGTGAACAGTCCAACCATGGCTGTTAGATTTGTATATATTCCTGCGTAGCTTCACCCCTATTCTAGGAGCATATGGGGTGTACCATCTGCCTGATCTCTGAGGATAGCCTGAGACCCCATACCTGAATGACCCGGTCTAGAGTTGAATTGGCAATCCCTCTCTGCAGGATCATAATTGGCAGAGCTGCATATTGAACATGAGAATCGTCCCAGTACAGTTGCGGCTTGAGTGCCCCTGTGACCCACTAAGAGACAGTGCCCTGTTTATATAGTAAAACCACTGTGTTAGAGGTACAGCTCTGATGCAATGATGTGACTAGATATTAGAAGTTTCTAGCAGGCAACCTAGGTTTCTAGGATATCTTGTTCTATGTTCCTAGCCTTGAATGAAGTTTACTGGTTATGTCACAGGAAAGCTGTCTGAACACAAGCAGTAGCAACATGTTCAGCATTACTTAGAATCATATGACGGAAATACAATATGTGAAAGGTAACAGAACTAAAATGAAGTCTGCTAAAATGAGTTAAAAGTTAAACTAAGAGGAGAACCATAGTTGGTCCACGAGAGCTTCACCACACAAGGTATAGTGCAACAAACAACATTCCAGGATTATTTGACACATTTATTCAGGTAAGTTCAGTGGCATCTCTGTATAACTCTGATGGTGATGCATGCCAACCTGGTGCTAGCAATGGAAATGGCGTGCATGTGAGAGGCCAGCTATATTCTGAGTGGTCCTTTGAAGTGATCTAGTGGTGAGGAACTGAACTTTTGGTGAACTGAGCTCCTTGGTCAAATGAAGCATTGCAACAGAAATGAAGTTGCATCCAACCAAGTATTCTTCTTCACACATACCAAATAGAGTGAGTTCTAGTTTTTGTAGCCTCTCTCTCCTAACTACAGACAAGAGTGATTTAGGAGTACTGGATCTCACTCACAGTACACATAATATCTAATGAGGTGACTATTAATGCAGTGCTTCAAAGGGAGGATGCCGACCTGCATCCCCTGAAAAATCCTAAGGTGTTGTAAGCAAAGCCTAAAGCACGTGCAAATCAAATACACATTGGTGAAAGATATTCTCCAGATTGCAAAGTCCATTGATATTAAGTATTCATTCTTTAATGGTCCTCTTCCCACATTCAACACGTATTTTGTCGACCAGTGTTTAGTCGGTGTGCATCCTGCCCCAGGACTTTATCTGGGCTAAAACAAAACAAAAGCCTCTATTTTATATTGGCTGAAGATATGTGCTCAGTGTGAAAACACAGTCAGTCTGTGATATAATATACATTAACCTTGTATCATAAGCATAATGATCAAGGTATAGTGGAAAACCATGTGTCAATTAAATACAAGCAATAGTGCTCATGAAAAGGACCTCACAGTCAATTCTTTATTTATGTGGGAGGAGAAGAACAAAAGGCAAGACATTATATACATAATAAATTGATATTGTGTCTTAGTCATTGTCAGCCATAAAAATAAACACATGACACCAACGATTTGATACACATAATCTACACAGATATGCATTTTTAGCCCCTTGTGTCACATGCTAATTGCTCCCCCAGCCAATAATAAAAGCCTGTTATGCTTGTTTTATAAATTCAAAGTAATGCTGGCTCTTGTAATGAAGATGCGCCTAATTTGGACTGAGTTTTGAAAGGCACTCCGACACCTGCTATCATACCAACGTTCAGTTTACTGGAAACAGGAGTTATTTACTTTGAAATAATGCAGATTGTTGTGCGATGTTAGCAGGCATCGCTTACTTGATTACGGCAACTGAGCGTGTGGTTTGCTATAAAAAAAGTTGTGTTTACTCCTCTGCATGGGAAGCTGGATGTTTCCATCTGGCCGTCGATTCCGATCTTGAAAGCAGAGTCAACCAAATGAGTCGTATAAGAGCGCTATTGTCTCAAAAAGAGGTCGCTCTTACGTCTGCTAGAGAAACATTTGTCCTTCATTTAGCAGAGACCCGCACAGAAGTGCATGCTTTATTAAATACAGACGTGCTCCTGAATTATGGGGAGTTAATTTAGAGTATCTTTAATGCGTCCTTAACTACGGGGTTACCTTACTTTTTTAAAGTTAGAAGCAGTGGCCTTGTGACTTCTTTTCAAACTTAGGGGCCTATTAGGATGGCGGACTGACCTGCGTCCGTCCGCCACCCCAGAGGTGGAGGGACCGTCTGCTTTAAGCAGCACCCACCGCAATGTAAAATATGCATGTGTAGGCTTGGCATGCACAACTTGGCAGGCACCACGTGGTGCCTGCCACCCTGTGCATGCCAAAGCAGGGGGGTACCATAGGTACCCCCATGTGCATCTCCACCTCCCAACACCCTGGGGGCTCGCAACGGGCCTCCAAACACCAAAGACCACATGCTAAGCCGCAGCGGAAAAGCATGTTTTCTGCCCCATCCAAATATGGCTGGCGGTGTCTGATAGACACCGCCACCATATTAGAGCTTTTCCGCCACGGTCGGAAGGCGACCGCGGTGGAAAAGCGGCGGACGGTCTTCCCGTCCGCCGATGACTCCCCAGCCATCCTAATCTGGCGGGGGGTCTTTGTAGGCACCGTAGCGGTGAATCCGCATCCTCAGTGGCTTCCGCCGGCCCGGAGGATGCGGATTCACCGCAATTGTAATCGGCCCCTATATTTGGTGTCTTTTTGGGTTTTCCACCATCTTTCGTGGATCCTGCTTAATACTTGCATTAGTTGCCGGTGTGCTTTTATTAATTTGTTTACATAAATATGGATGCACATCCTGCAGCACACGACAATATGTCTCGGCTGTTGCTGGTCCGCAACCGAATGCTTAGTTATTACAGAGCGCTGCCTCTGGCTACATTGAGTGCAGCTTATGGATTATAGTTTCGATTCTCCTTTTACACATGCGTTCAACCTGTCTTCCATTGCCTGAGCTGCGATTTCGACTGGGCCCTGGATTTGTGTCTCTGCTGTACGGTGTCTCCCAACGCGGATTATGACCAGCTGATGAGCCCCTTAGTGGTTCATGACTTGCTCTGTTCTGGCGGCGGGATTATGGCCTTAGCAGCGATACATGGATCAATGGGACGTTGGAATGTTTTTGCAGCGGCGCATGACTTCTTGGCACGCAGTTACATTGAAGATGACCCGAGTTTTCCTCCGATGGTGATAGAGGCTCCGGTCATTGAGGAACATGTATGTTCATTCTCACTATTGAATTGGATGGCTGAATTGTTTTCAGATGAGATCAATGACTTCCTGTTGGAGGCTGTTGCTACATACTGTGCTTATACGCTGTTGGATTAAGACTCTTTGATTTTTCTACGTATTCTTTATTATTTAGCTACTGTTTTCTATCAAACAGCGAATATTTTTTTTTGCAAATTTGAACTTGACTCTGCTTTTTAGGCTTGGACTCTGCGTTCCTAATTCACCTACGTTTATATCACGTGCTTCGATCGAGGGAGGGTGTCATGGGCTGAGCCTTGCACTCGCACCGTGTTAAGTTAGCATGGGTTTATTAGAAGCTTAAACGCAATTTTTGCTTTCCTGCTCATCTTTGCACACGACACGCACTTGTGATATTGTTTAGAGAAGGCTGAGTATTTTGCTTTACATGAGAATAATTTGGTATGCTACATTTGTAGACTGCCTCGCTAGTTTAGTTTGTATAGTGAGAGCATGGTACATCAAAGTTATCTTGAATACTGTGTTTGTTATTCAGAATGATCCTCGCACGTTCGAGCCATAACACATATGCAGCTGTGGCCACCTCTGATACTGGCTCGTTTCATAATGCATTGTGGAGGCAAAGTTACACACAGTTGGAGAACATTCATATCTTGACAGTTTGTGCTTAACTCAATGTGATCCACTATTGCTGAGTACCAGAGGTATGGGTCTGCCCATGTAATCCTATGAGACTTTCTGTAGTTATAAACTAACCTGCTAGGTAGGGAGGGTGAAATGTAGGTATATTTTAAATTTGTTTATCTTTAGCATTATAGGATGCTTCTTACCTTTGTATTTTATAGAATAGTAACAATGCCAACAACCTTGTTTCTGATAATATGGTTGGTTGTATTATCTAAGGTACTGTGCATGAGACTATAGCGTTAGAAATAAACATTTAAAACTTGCACGTGTCTTTATTTACTCCTTGTTTTGGACTATAGTAAAGTATAGTAGACTGCAGTAAACTAAAGGGATATGATAACATAAAACCACTTGGTATTGAAATTTAATTTCACTCCTCTCTATTTTGCACTCTTTTTTATCTGGTCCTCCCGAGATTGAATTTTGGCAGTAGTCTGAAAGCATAGAACTGTTGTTCACTGACATATGGTTGAGTAACTTATCAACATATGTGGTTGGATACCTGGCACTAGTCCGAAAGAATCTAGTTGCTAATACAATCACTTGGTCAAGAATGATTCGCCAATGTGTTTTTTTCAAACCCGAATAAAGAATATACATTCCGTTTTAGCAGCGTATAAAAAGACACAAGGTTTTGGGAAGGTAACGCATTGAATTGTTTCCCCAAAACTTTATTGTTCAAACCAGTTGTTTTCTATTAGTTTGAACTACGGCTTGTATCAACTATGAAGTACAATACTTTATTGAACCACTGCCACGCAATGCGGGAATTAACTGTGTTACAAATTGATTCTAAGTGTCAAAAGTAAACAATGTATTTATGATGTAAATTGCACCATTTCAAAATGGCGGACACAGAGTCACACGATGTGAAGAGGCAATGTAACAAAACCTTCTAACCCCTTTCCCATGTTTACTGTGGAGTTGAATTCATGTATTTAGGTATGTTTTGTTTTACTGCAGAATATTGCGTGATCAAGACACCACGGTGTCGAAACGCGTGCAGTGTTGGGGTAAATAAATCTTGGTGATTTGTACTTGGCCTCTGAGTGTATATATATATATATACCAGCTCCACTGTGCACACAAAGTACCAGCATTCACGGGAGACTCGTAGAACAAATGTAACGGTATAGCACACAAACAAGCCGCGTTTCGGTGACTAACTTCCTCAATATATGTATATATATATATATATACTGTGTGTTAGGGAAAAACCAAAAAATATATATTTCCCAACACAGGATAGATTGAAGGAAAAAATGCTACACAAAAAGGTGCTGGGTTAGATTTAATAAATAATATTAAATCCCTAAACTTTGGGAATTACTAATACAATGATATTTGTGCTTTCCAGATCTTTGAAGATATAGCTACATACTCCAAGAAGAACCAGAACCTCTCTTTGTGGATACTACAACATGATCAGATTAGTGTTATTGACAAGTTAACAAATATCATTATCCTACCATGAAATTTCGGAAGGCTAGGATTCTTTTTCAATATACTCCCTTCTTTTTTTTTGCAGTGTATCAGTAGCCAAAATGAACACCAACTGCCCAGAACTAGCCCAGGGCCAGCACGGGAGCAGAGGAGATGGCCGGCAAGGGAAACACCAACGCGATAAGGGGAATATATGACGTTACAGCAAATGCAATTACAAATCATGCTTTTACAACCCAGTCTTTACATCGCAACTACCATTAAATTGCTTGATTTTACAACGCATGCCATTACAACGCATTTTTAAAAACTACCTTTACAACGCATTCCATTAAAATGCTTACCATTACAACGCATAATACTTTTAGGGCAACAGGAGGGTAAGTGTTGGATAGTGTAGGGGTAAAAATTATTATTCCCACTCCAGTGACTGCAACAGTAGGGTAAGTGATGGATAGTGTAGAGGTAAAAATTACTATTCCCATGAGCCCCAAAACCCACACCCGCCCTAATACTAAAACAATCTCCTTACTTACCATATAATGTGTTGTAATGGCATGCGTTGTAATGGTATGCATTGTAATGGCATGCTTTGTAGTGACATGCTTTGTAATGACATGCATTATAATGGCATGTGGTGTAAAGACAGTTGTGTTGTAACAGTTGCATTGTAAAGGTTGGTTGTTGTAATGGATGTGTCCCGATAAGGGGCAACCCGGAAGAAGATTCCTGTGACTCAGAAGGAGAAACTCATTCTGACAACAAATTTATAGCGTCAGAGACGTCTCTCGCCTTGACGACTTCGCAGCAAGAACCAGGTAAGGAGGCACAACAGGAGAGCAGGGAGGCTTGGCAGAATCTGTAAGTGAATTGTGGTTCCCAAAATCCGGACCCTGTGGTTATTCCCGATATCGAGGTCCAATACCCGTGTCACGAAACCTCCACGTACCGAGACGATTTTGGTGTCTACGAACCGATAATGATTAGGACATCATTCCTATGTATTTGCGTTACAATCGAGGGTTGCCAACACCCCTAAATCACAGTTTCCGTCCCATCCCTTAAACTCCATTTTGTGAACGGCATCCATCTTGCATCTTGCCCTCATGATAAGTCAATTAAAGGTCGAGCTTGATCCAAATAGACACGTCCACCTTTCGTGACTTTCCCCTGACCTGTCCCAACTGACTCCACTGTCTTCGGCCAAACCTGTTTAGGCAGCTCCTCGCCCAGTGGCCGAATACGATAGCATCTACGCATAACATTCCACGAACCATTCACTACACACAGCCCATGTTTCCTTCAAACACGCACCTGTCCCCGTATCTTGTTTATGGCCCTTTTATGGCTGGGTTGTACCTTCCTTTATTGGTGGTTCATTTATATCTGATGGGAGTTCCCGATCCAACTGGGTAATCTATCAGCAAACTGGACATCTAAAATATGGGCTTGCTTACATGACTTCGCTCTTTGTATTGTTGTAGAAATATGTGTGTTGCCATACCATAAACTCAAGAATTCTTGCTTGAAGCCATATATTTGATATATAAGGAGACGGCTGGTTCTGTAAAAACGAACAGTCTCCCAAGAACCTACTCTCTGTGTGGTGTACTTCTGGGACACGTGTTACTTGGTAGCTACCAATAAAACTTGATCTTTGACTGCGACTAGAAGACTACGTGTTTCTGTGGTCCGGAACAAGGGAACTCAGAGGTCTTCGGGTGTTATCCCCTGACACCAGCGGGTTCCTAAAAACCCGTAACCTCAGTTGGCGCCCAACTCGGGGCGATATCAAGCGGTGACGGTCCAAGCCAGATGTTCGTGAGGAGCTTCGTGTGAAAATTCCGGAGGACGGCCAGCCACTTCAGCGACCCCTGTATGTCGACGTGGTTCCGAAGGTCTTTGCTGCGAGGTTCCCCGCGTCCCGACGGCTACGAAGGACTGCTGCCCTGACTATCGCCTTGTTTTGGACCCAGTGATCCTTGGTAGAGCGAAACGATAGACGAGTCTTCTAGCGACGTCATCGATCTTCAAATACTTCAGTTAAGTATAAGTGGAGCGTCTCCTAGTCCTTAGTTTGTTCTTAGTTTTTGGTATCCTTGAGATACGACTTGATTTGGAACTTGCAAGCCCCAAAGCCGAAGGACTCGTGTATTCACGAGAAATATCGTAACAGATAATCCTTTGAAGTTTGAAGCTAGACCAGTGAGCGAAGATGCCTGGTTTTAGCAAACTTGGAAACTTGTTTTGTCTTGGTTGTAGTAAGGACTCCCAATTGGAAGATTCTTGTCCGGTTCCTCCAATTGGAACTCCAATGTATGAACTCTATGTGAAGCACGGCGTAGGTCCTATCACATATAACGAGGTATGGATAAAATACACCCGCAAGGATGGTGTTTTAAAATGGCCCCAATATGGTAGTTTCGACCAAGAAATATTAGATAACTTAGAGGTCAAATTGTTCAAGAAGAAAGCCCGGCCGGCAATGTTTGACTCTTTCCGCTTATGGCGCAAGGAAGCCAGACAGAAAGAAATAAGACTAGCAAAAAAGAATAAAAGAGGTATGTCAATGGTGCAAGCTGCCGTTGCATACAGAGATAACGAGGAAGAGCAGGAGAGCGAACAGATGCTTAGGAGCAAGAAACTAGCGATAGATAAATGTTACCCAATGCTGCCAAATAGAGGAAAAAGTCAACAGGAAGGATCCGAGAAAGATCCATTGATGTCCCACCTATTAAATTCTCCGCCACCCTATGCACAAAATGCCACAGCACCTCCGCAACCTTTCGTTGCACCTTTGGTAGCTGTAATACAGGCTCCTTTACCGCACTCACCAGCTACTCTTCAGCTGGCTCCTGTTTCTTTGGCACAGCCTCCTCAAGGCTCACCGATCACATCTATTTCTCCTACCGTTCCTTCTAAAATTTCGCCTAGCGCACCTTCTAGTCTCTCTGATACTCGTTCTACGAACATTTCTGTTTCTGCTTTGCGTGACTCTGTTCTACTACCAGCTATTCCTCCACTTTCACCTTTCGTCTGGCATAAAATGGCCAGCATTGTTACTAACTTTCCTTCACCACTTTTTCGGTCGCCTAAAACGACCCCTAACACGGAACGAAGACAATTACGAAGCCAAATGCCTGATTATCAGGAAAGGGAAACATTGAATAAGTTAGCACGAAATTGGGCTATGGATACAGCGAGATATAATGTAGAGTCTGTCATGAACGTTTTCCGTCAATGGGATGAACCAACGCAAAGATACGTCTTTGAGCAGATGTGTGTTTTCCTGTGTGAGGATTTGGAAGATAATGGTCAGAAGAGCAACCTGCAGGAGTTGTGTAGGTTACGATTTAAATTTGGGGAGGGTATGATAGTTGGTCCCGACGTTGAAAGAGCAGTAGAGATATTATTATCACATCGAAGTACAGGTGGTAATTCTGGGTCATCCTCTGACAGTGGTACGTATAGTAGGAAAAGAGCGAGACAGTACCCTATGAGAGAGGTTCCTCCGGTTTGGAGGGAAGGTGATGCAAACGCATTTCCACCGGTTCTGCCTCATTTCCAGCGTGTATGGGTACATGTCCCCTGGAAAAGATCCGAAGTTCTAGCACTCAAGCAGACACTACCCGATCCCCGTAAAAACCCGACTGGGTATTATAAGGAGTTGTCCCAAACTGCAAGCTCATGTATAATGAATTTAGCGGATATAGACATGTTGTTTGGGAACATTGTTCCACATCCTTTATGGAGTAAGATACGTCATACGGATCATGACCAAGAATTAGGTGACTCATGGGCAAACATTGCGACTACAGATGCTAGACAAATCGGTGGTTTCAAGCCCGAGCCGTTAATAGCTGAACTTCCTGGTAGAATTATCGCATACATGAAGACAATTATGCCTGAAGTACGTGTAAACTGGGACAAGCTATCCGCGTGCAAGCAGAAGAAAGACGAGAATGTGTCTGACTTCTTCACGAGATTTGAGGAAACCTTCACTGACCATAGTGGTCAGGATATGGCTACCGAGGGTGGCCAAAGACTGTTTGTAGACAAGTTTGTACACAATTTGCTTCCTGAATTGTGTGCTAAACTAAAAGACTCAGAAAGTGCTTGGGCTGTCTCTACGTCAGCGCAGATTCTAGCAACAGCCCAGTACTATGAAAATAGGCGTAAAGACGAGTTAGACAAGGCAGACAAAAAGACGAAAGATTTGAAAACTAAAGTTCTTCTCCAACAGGCCTATCAGCCTCGTATGGCTAGCCAGCCTAATTATCAACAGAATCAGCAGTACTCTAGAGACGCGCAAGGAAACGAGCTTTCCCATCAGCGTCCTACGTTTGGCCCGAATCAATGTGCGTATTGCAAAGAAGAGGGCCATTTTAGGAATAATTGTCCGGCACTTGCACGACGTTTAAACGGTGCACAAGGTGTAAGGGAAAGAGGTGTTCAGCATGCCTCTAGAGGTAGAGGCCGTGGAAATTTCACTCAGAATATAACTTCTTTTCCACCTCAGAAATCAATGAATAGCTTTGATCAACAGGGTAATTCATCGTCCAAGTCAGCTCAGTACTATGCTGACGACTATTACACCGAACACGACAATGAGAGTAACGATCGCTAGGACAGCCATGGACAAAGAGAGGGAGTTGTTTCAGTTCCAGTAGATCAGGATGGACCTTATGTCGAGGTAATTACCTCAGGAGTGTCAGAGCCATTTCTGCTGGATACTGGTGCTACAAAAAGTTCTATCATGCACTCAAAACTTCCTGGCGCACCTTTGTCTGGCGAAATGAATGTCTCAGTAGGCTTCTCTGGCGCCCCTGTTAGAAACCCGATCTCTAGTCCTGTTTCCGTTTCTGTTGGCCCCTGTGAATTAGAAGCACCCCTCATTCTTACAACAGGTTGCGGTGAAAATTTGTTAGGATTGGATTTGCTAAAGAGGTTGTACGCGACTTTGTACTGTTCTCCCTCGGGAGTACAGCTTACTTTAGGGAGAAAAGTCATTTCCCCAATGTACTTGTCAAAAGAAGGTATCCCAACCGAATTGTCATCACTTCCAGATATACTATGGGCTAATGGTTCCAACGATGTAGGTCGTTTAGAGATAGCGCCGTATGTCATAACTTTGAAAGCAAACGTCAGATTGCCACGTATTCCCCAATACAAAATTTCTAACGACTGCAAACAGGCATTGTTAACGATCGTTTATGATTTGGTCGATAAAGATGTTATCGAGGAAACAACAGGAAACATTTGTAACAGTCCAGTTTTACCGGTCTTGAAACGTACTGATCCTTCACAGCCCCCTGTGTATAGGTTTGTGATTGACCTCCGAGAAGTAAACAAGGTAGTTATACCGCAGTTTCCAGTCGTCCCCGACATTACTGCTTTATTGACAATGGTTCCAGCTTCAGCAGCTTGGTTCTCGGTGATTGACCTGAAGAACGCTTTCTTCAGCATCCCGATCGCCGAAGAGAGTAGAGACCTTTTCGGCTTCAATTTAGGAGGACGAAGCTTCCGCTTCAAATGCGCTCCTCAAGGCTACTGCGAAAGTCCATCAATATTCAGTCAGGCTCTGAAAACACAACTAGACACAATTGTACTGCCAGATGGGTCAACATTGATTCAGTACGTAGACGATCTACTGATCGCCGCAGACACTGAAGAGATTTGCAAGGAAGCTACGTTGTCGCTATTACGTCACCTATGTGACATTAAGCACAAAGTCTCCCTTTCAAAACTGCAATTTTGTCGACAAGAAGTAACCTACCTAGGTCACATCTTATCGAAGGAGGGAAGGAGACTGACACCAGAAAGAATACAGGCAATCACAGAACTAAGTGCCCCAAGGACACTGAGAGGTGTCCGAGCTTTTTTGGGCATTACATCGTACTGTAGACAATGGATACCGAATTTCTCACTACTAGCCAAACCCTTACTGTCACTACTCCGCAAAGACACGCCTAAACCTATGCCTTGGTCTGAAGATTGTCAGACGAGTTTCCGCGATTTGCGCGATGCATTGTGTTCGGCTCCTGTGTTGGGAAACCCCAACTACAGTAAGCCTTTTACATTGTATGTCCACGAAAAAGAAGGTTGTGCATTATCAGTCTTAATGCAACTCTTTGGGGACAAACAGCGCCCATGCGCGTATTTTTCGGCAACTCTGGATCCAGTGGCTAAGGCACTGCCAAGCTGTCTAAGAGCAACAGCCGCAGCAGCTGTCTGCATTCGACAGTCTGCTGGATTAGTCATGAATAACACTCTGATCGTTATGGTTCCGCATGCAGTAGACATTTTACTAAATAGGACAAAGACACAACACCTTACTAGCGCTCGACTATCCAGTTACGAACTTACCCTGCTAGCAAGTCACATCCATATAAAGAGGTGTGATACACTCAATCCCGCTACGTTATTACCCATCCCGACAGAGACAGACAAGATTGACAAGCATGACTGCTGTTTCAGGACAGAGGAAGAGACAAAAGGGAGAGTAGACTTACAGGACACTCCCCTTCCCGAATGCAATGATACTCTATGGGTTGATGGTTCATGTTTCAAGTTGCCGAATGGTGATACGACTACAGCATATGCCGTAACGACGTTACACACCATTGTAGAGACTGCACGCATTCCGCACAGTTCTGCACAAGCTGCAGAGTTGATAGCGCTTACTAGAGCATGTCTGCTGGCGAAAGGAAAGCGAGTGAATGTGTACACTGACAGCCAATACGCCTTTGGTGTGGCTCACAGTTTTGGGAGATTATGGCGTGAACGTGGGTTCCTTACGTCCCATGGTGCAAAGATACAACATGGCCAGCTAGTTAATGAGCTCCTTGAGTCAGTCACCTTGCCCCTACAAGTCGCCATTATAAAATGTAGTGCACACAGAAAGATTCAGGATGATGCTGGCCGCGGAAATGCATTTGCAGATGAGGTTGCGAAAGGAACTGCAAGGAACACAATGAATCGGATGTATGTCATGGGTCCCGCTAGATGGATTGCTGATGTAGGAATGTGTGAGGACACCATTGAAAGCGTAAAATCAATACAAGCCGAGGCCACTGAGAACGAGATGAATGAATGGAGAGAAAGCACAGGTAGATTGGATGCGAATGGTTGTTGGGTCGAACTATCGGAACACCAGCGATGGTTACTACCTAATGCATACGTACTTGCAGTGGTAACGATGGCTCACGGAATGGCACACATCAATTCGAGAGGAATATGTAAACTATTGGCCCCAGTATGGCAGAATAGCAATATCCCAAAGTACGCAGAAAACGTGGTCAGAAAGTGTATGGTATGTTTGAAGTACAATCCCGGTAGGGGAACGCCAACTCCATCTGGTCATTTTGCGCCTCCAACGTACCCGTTCGAGGTTTTGCAGCTAGATTTCATCCACATGGAGAGGTGCAACAACCTGAAATACGTTCTCGTTGTTGTTTGCGCCTTTTCAAGGTGGGTGGAAGCGTACCCCCTTAAGGACAACACCGCCTTATCAACTGCCAAAGCCCTTGTCAAAGAGTTCTTCCCTAGATTCGGTATGCCTAGAATTGCCTGGAGTGAGAACGGAAGTGAATTCGTAGGATGCGTGATGAAGAGAGCGTGTGAGTGTCTAGGCATACACCAAAAATTCCACTCTGCGAATCACCCCCAATCGGCTGGATTAGTAGAATGCTACAATGGCACTCTGAAACTCAAACTAGCCAAAATCCAAGCCAGTACAGGTCTTAAATGGCCTGATGCCTTGCCTCTAGCACTTTTGTCAACCAGGACGACTGTCCACTCCAGGTTAGGACTTAGCCCCCATGAAATCGTGTTTGGCCGCCCAGCCAACGTCTGGGGCGTGCCAAGACCCAGGAAACTGAGCGAGATAGAGCACCCCGTACTGCTTGACTATTTGTGCGAATTGACAACTAAATTACGTGTTTTACACCAACAGGTTCACAGTTCTTCTCCACCAGCCTCTGACGATCCAGGTCACCTCATCGAACCCGGTTCGTGGGTTTTGTTGCGGAATTTTCAGCGCACCAACAACGGACAACCGAGGTGGACCGGACCACACCTGGTACTCCTTTCAACAAGATCTGCTGTTCGGGTTGAAGGCAAGAAGAACTGGGTACATGGGACCCACTGCAAACAGGTCCCTCTACCCCTTCCATACGACCGGTGGGTCAACAAAGGACTTGCTGACTCTGAGACAGAATCCGTACCTCGCTTCATCCCTTTCAGCGATGCCCGTTTGAAAGAAACTAGCACCGAAAAGAAGAGTGATCATATTTTGCAAGGACTTGTGTCACCATCTATGCAATTGGACACTACTGACCCTGAAACGCTGTTTGAAGATCACACCGTACCTGGGAAACGACGATACAACCTGCGGTCTAGACAAAAGAACTAATAAAAGCTTGATCTAATGTAATTTCCTTTTCTCCCCTAAGAACTATTTTTGAATTTTCAGCTCTCTCGTCCCAAGGGAACTAGCTCATTTTTGATTTTTCGAACCGCCATCCGGTTCTGCTGCTAGGGTCGCGGTTGAAGTCTGGGGAGTGCAACTGGGAAGTTCTAGGTCCACGGTTCTGATTGGTCCACGGGAGTTACCCCGGACTGAGCAGAGCGCGCTCCCTGGGAGAATCAATCAACCACCGCGGGCAGCAACTAGAGGATGGAGTTTCCAAGGGTAGAGAGACCTGTCAGACTCACGAACTTCGAAAAACAGTTATGCACAATACTGTCCAGAAGAAGATTCCTGATATTATGTGTTTTAATGTTATGTAGCATACTTGTGTTTTTTATTGGTTATACCTTGTTCGTATTTAAAGTTACCTTTTCGAATGACACCCAGACACCACCACCTCCCACTATTTCTCCACACTACTTTCACCCTTTACCTGAACACGAGTCTGCCCGAAGACTCGAATTTGTAAACAACTCTTTCATCCAGCTTCTACACCAACACCAGTCCATAATGAACACGTCAAACTGTTGGATATGCGGACTTATGCCACACACAACCGATAAGGGTATCCCATACTTCATTTTGCCATTTAGCTACTATGGTTCTCTGTGGGCTTTCCAGACCATGTTCCTATTCGCCCTAGAACCATACCCGACCCGTTCCGCTGCAAGCGACTCCAGTAACAAGGCACTAATTGCAGGGATAAGGAACATGAGTAGGGATATCGACACCTATCTGACAATCCCCAAAGATGAACTGAGTCCCTACACCCGTTGGAACGTGACCAAACATGGGGTTTACCTGGTCAAGAGCCAGGCAGCACAGAAATCTCGCCCAGTTTGGATAGTTCCCCACCGAGGTCACTTATGCTTACAGGGTATTGGTAGGAACCCCACAGCACAGTTAGGAAAGGGCATTTGCACGGAAACATATGTATTTGCTTCCCGAACTTCCCCGATACTCTTGGCAGCTAAAGGCACGTATTTCGTTTGCCACGACCAAGCCTACACGTGGTTGCCCCCTGATTTCTCAGGTATATGTTTTATTTCATTTCTGCTGCCTCCTACCTACACGGCCCGAGCAGATTACCACCGGACAAGGACAGCTAGAGGTGTTGTGAGTAAAGACGACACCGCGGGTCAGGAATTCGCTGACTTCGCAAAGGGTTTTCTGCCATTTTGGGGGCCTATGGTGAACATCAGGAATTTTCGCCAGTTAGCGAGGATAGTTGAATCCGCCGTGACCACAACGGCCGGAGCACTTGGCAATTTGACAACAGAGCTTCAGTCGGATTGACTTATGACCCTTCAGAACCGAATTGCCTTAGACATTATACTCGCCGATCGTGGTGGTGTGTGTAGAGTCATCCAATCCAGTTGCTGCATTTTCATCCCTGATAACGCACCAACAGTATACCAGGCCATCTCCAAACTACACGAAATATCTGGTTCCCTTCACATTGAGAAAGGGGATTGGTCCCTGCTGGGGTGGTTCTGGGAACTGATCACTGCCTGGGGATGGAAAACTTTGATTTTCATCGGGATGATCTTGGCACTTCTGTTCATGTTTTGCTTGTGTATACAGTGTGCTCCTGCACTATGTGGCCTCTGTGCTACCTCGTGTGTACGGAAGCCTGTGTCACAGGACGAGCTGAGTAGCAGAATGATGCTCCAGCAACATCTCCACGAATTTCTTCATACCGATTTGGACTCAGATTAGCATGAGTTATTGCCTTATATGAGGGCAAAAGGAGGGTCTGTGGTTCCCAAAATCCGGACCCTGTGGTTATTCCCGATATCGAGGTCCAATACCCGTGTCACGAAACCTCCACGTACCGAGACGATTTTGGTGTCTACGAACCGATAATGATTAGGACATCATTCCTATGTATTTGCGTTACAATCGAGGGTTGCCAACACCCCTAAATCACAGTTTCCGTCCCATCCCTTAAACTCCATTTTGTGAACGGCATCCATCTTGCATCTTGCCCTCATGATAAGTCAATTAAAGGTCGAGCTTGATCCAAATAGACACGTCCACCTTTCGTGACTTTCCCCTGACCTGTCCCAACTGACTCCACTGTCTTCGGCCAAACCTGTTTAGGCAGCTCCTCGCCCAGTGGCCGAATACGATAGCATCTACGCATAACATTCCACGAACCATTCACTACACACAGCCCATGTTTCCTTCAAACACGCACCTGTCCCCGTATCTTGTTTATGGCCCTTTTATGGCTGGGTTGTACCTTCCTTTATTGGTGGTTCATTTATATCTGATGGGAGTTCCCGATCCAACTGGGTAATCTATCAGCAAACTGGACATCTAAAATATGGGCTTGCTTACATGACTTCGCTCTTTGTATTGTTGTAGAAATATGTGTGTTGCCATACCATAAACTCAAGAATTCTTGCTTGAAGCCATATATTTGAGGAGACGGCTGGTTCTGTAAAAACGAACAGTCTCCCAAGAACCTACTCTCTGTGTGGTGTACTTCTGGGACACGTGTTACTTGGTAGCTACCAATAAAACTTGATCTTTGACTGCGACTAGAAGACTACGTGTTTCTGTGGTCCGGAACAAGGGAACTCAGAGGTCTTCGGGTGTTATCCCCTGACACCAGCGGGTTCCTAAAAACCCGTTACCTCAGAATGCGAAGCATGCTCCATTCACAGCCTGCCTCTTTAATGTGAATCTGTGTCTGCCCCCCACCCACAGTCTGCATTCGGCGAGCGGGGTGTGTCTGACAGTACATTCCACCTAGAACCCTTCCTCCAGGCTTGGGTTTATTTGTATGACATCTGTGGAACAACCACACTAACCTAGGGGTGTGAAAATGGCTAACGGGTTTCCCAGTCTTTTCGTCAGGCCCATATCCCTTCCATTGTATCAAATACTGCAGTTTATGTTGTGGACCTAGAGTCCACAATATGTTCCACTTTGTTCTCAAGCTCATCATCAATTTATATAGGGGGAGGTTGAGCAGGGACCACTGTGCCTTCAACCACTGACTTCAGTAGTGATTCATGAAAAACAGAATGGATATTCAAGGAAGCAGGAAATTCAGGTTTCATGGCTACAGGGCTCACCGCTTTGGAAATGACATAGGGGCCAACAAAACAAGGCTTGAATTTTTGTGTTTCTCCTATATTAATGCTTCTTGTGAACAACCATACTTCAACTTCAGGAGCATAATCAGGTGATGGCCATCAATGTTGATCTGCTTTGTCTTTGTACCTATTCTTTGCCTCTTCTGGGTTTCTTTGGGCCTTTTTATGTGTTTTTTGAAGAATAGTCATGCATTCTAGGGCTGCAGGAGTGGAGGTGGCAACAGAAGGAGACAAAAGCCCACAAAGTGGGTGGAAACCAAAATTACAGAAAAAAAGGAGATAATCCTATGGAAGAGTGTTCACCATTATTATAGGCAAATTCAGCAGTCTAAAGTAAAACATCCCATTCCTCAGATGTGTGAAGTAAATAACACCGCAGATATTGCTCTATGCACTGATTTACTTTTTCAGTTTTCACATCTGCTCGGGGATGATGAGCAGAAGAGAATCTTGCATCTATCTGCAGTAGTGTACCCAATTATTTCCAAAATTTAGACACAAACTGAGGGCCTTGATCTGATCTGCTGCAGAAAGTCAGAATCCAACTTTTTAGAGCTAGGTAGCTGTTTTAGAGGTAGACAATGGGAAAATTTTGACAACATGTCAACAACCACAAATATTACAGTATATCTCTATTTAGTGAGTGGAAGCTCTACTATAAAATCCATAGATTTGGAGTGCTATGGTGTCAGAGGTGTGCGCATTGGGGTTAACAGCCCAACAACGGCTTGATTTGAACTTTTACTCTAGGCACAGATATAACATTGCTGAATGTATTTGTGAGTGTCTTGAACCGTGGATAGCCACCAAAAAGATCTTCTAATTAAAGCCAAGGATTTTTTATAACCTGGATGTCCTGCTAATACATGCTAATGGCACCAATCAAGAGCCTGTTGTAGTAAGGTTTTGCTAGGGAGTACCAATCCTCTTTGAATGTATAACCTCCTTGGTGTTTTATTTCATACTCTTTTGTTTCCTCCGAGTCCTGTGCATGTACAATAGACATCACAGTGACCGTTTCCAATCAGAGAACAGTGCACACTATGACTTTCTTGACGGGGAGCAACAAGCCCTCTTTTCTTCCATAGCAGTTCAAGAACTTGTAAACATAGGTATAATAATCAATTCAATTGAAAACACCAACAATAAAGTGCAAAAGTCTTTGATAACTTCCATTAGAAGAAGGGAATGTTGAGTCTATAATCTCGATCCATCAGAGATATCCAATACATCTTTTTTACGGTCAAAACCTTTGTGTCTGGATTGACCATCCCACGAGTAGTTCCATTTCGAAAATTGTGTTCAAGCCAGTTGGTTAGCAGAGACTGTAGGCACTATTAAATCAAAAGGGAAGATTGAAGATAATTCATGTGATGGGATAATACTAAGCTCTGTGTCTTTAATAAAAATCAAGATTTTCTTCACTAAAGCTAAGACAGTCTGCATCTTATTACCCCAATTATGCTCATTCAAAGCATAGCAATGACAGAATTTGCAACTTGAGGAATGGGTTTGTAATAGAAAGTAGATGCAGTGGGCCAGTCAGCTGATTTCATAATGTCACCCAATCCTACCTCAGCCCAAAAAGCTTTGGACACCATAGGGCCTCTAGTGGAATGGACCCGAAAAACCGAAGTGTTAATGCCAGCCAAATTCATAACCCATTTGACCCATTGAACCAAGGTTGACATAGAAGATGGTTTATGATGGGGAATAAAGGAAATCAGGAGTTGGGAGGAGAACGGTGTTCTCAAATCCTTTGTTTTAGCCATATATTCTTGAAAGCATTTCCCTAAACATAATTGTGATTAAAGAGAAAAATATGGATAGAAAACCAGCATTAGATTAGTCTTTACCCTTCTGTGGTTTGGAAAGCAGGCACCGGATGCAGTATACTGAACAGGAGTAGCATCTAAAGCTTTACAATCAGAGAAACATTTTTAAAAAAACAGACAGAAGAGGACAGTTAATTTCGCAGATAAATACTTTAGTGACAGAGTGGAGTTTTCAGACCAACTGAGAAACATATTCAGAATAATATTCACGTCTCACATATGACCATACTTTTATAAATGAGATTTAGTAAATCTTGCTCCCTTTTAAAGGCGACATACCAAAGGATGTTCTCCCACCTTGATTGTGCTGCTGAAACAGCTGACGTATAAGTGTTGATAGTTCTGTGAGCTTTCTCTTGAGAAGCCATGAATGCCAAAAAATTCATACAATTATAGCTACTGAAAAGGTATCTGCACCCCTGTCCAGACACCAGGTATTCCAGACCGTCCATACGGATTTGCATGATTTATTTGTGCCAGGAGTTTATACTTGGCAAACGAGTACAGCAGCTTCTCCCAAAATTCCTGGGGTTTTCCATCCTGACCCCAAACAATTCATGCTACTAGAATGAGAGATTTGTTGAGATCAACTTTATGACACTGACCTTGAGGATTCAGTAGTATGTTGGGAAAGATCAGGATTGAGTACCGGAGGTTTAATAGATTTTTCTAAAGCGTAACGAGGGTAGTGCCCCTCCAGAAAGTAGATATTTGCAGTAAAGTTGCTTTCTGATTTCGTAATTGTGCCAGCACTCGAAAAATCATTGTAAATGGAGGAAATGCATAATTCAGTTGCAGCGACAAGTCTTGAAGGAAAGCATCTGTTGCTTTGGCCTGTGGATCTAGTCTTCAACTGTAGTAGCAACGGAGTTGGCTGCTTAGACTGGGTGCAAAGAGGTTTATGGAAAAGGGACCACATTTGGAAAAAAGCTTTGTGAATATTGAAGGATGAAGATGTCAGATGCTTCTGTTTCTAAGAAATATTGAACACCAATCTGCTATTGTGTTTGAGTTCCCAGGTAAATATTCTGCCTGAAGCAAGATCTTCTTCAGAAGATAAAATTCCCCAAACCTTTTTTGCTACCTCAGTTAACAGTTTTGACTTTGTCCCTCCAAGATGATTTATATATCTCACCGCAGAAAGATTGTCCAAACAAAGCAGTATGGAACAATTTAGCCTGTCCGTTGCAAAGGTCTGTATTGCAAAGGACTCTGCAAGTATCTCTAACCAATTGATGTGCAGTGAGGACTCCTCTTGTGACCAGGTGCTGTCAGTCGAGAACTGACCACATCTTGGACCAGTTTGATATGCATTGGATTCAAAAACAAGATCTGGGGCAGTAGAAAAATAATCACTCTGCCATTCCATGCCTCTAAGTGGTCTAGCCAACACTGAAGCTCTACCTGAGGCTCCTGGTATAGATACATTACGTCTGAATATGCTGAACCTTCTCAGAGGTGGCTTTGTAATACCCTGTAATAATGTGGACCAGGAACTATTGCTTGAATTGTTGAAGCTAGTAAACCTACTATACAAGCCAATCGTCTGAAAGACAGGGATGATTTTGTTATAACCTGTAGATTCCTCTTCTTTGTGAGAGAAACATTGTTTTGAGGAGGTTAAGATTTGCCTTGTCAGAGTCTGTCATAAACCCCAAATTCAGTGTGCTTCAATGGTTGTAATGCAGATTTGTCCTTGTTTATGAGGAAACCCAGAGTTTTGGAGCAAGGACATGAATAACCACAAATCTCTGTCCTGAGCCATAAGGAAATCGTATAGATAAAAACATTATTCTCACCCCTTGTGCTCTCATGTGTGTAATGATTGGATTCATCACTTTGGTGAAACATAAAGGAGCTGACGACCACCCAAATGGTAGGCTTGTGAATGGACAAAGATTGTCTCCCCATTGGAATTGAAGAACTGTCATATAATGCATTGGAATTATTAAAATATGCGTCCTGCAGATCCAAGCTTACCATCCAATCCTTATCCTGCAGAGAATCTCTGAGATGATTTATATTCTGTCTCCATTTTGAAATGGATATGCACCACATAATTGTAGAAATCTCTTTGATTCCTCACGGTATGGTATTTCTTGTTTTTCTTTTGAACCAAAAATATATTACTTACGAAACCTTTTGGATCGTATTGAGACATCTCTATGGCGTGTTTTTGTAATGGGGAATCCACCTCTCCAGTGATTAGTGACTTCTCTGATCTTCGGCAAAGGAGAGAGGAAGGGGGAACTGATTTTTGAAATAGAGGTGCATAAATGTCTGTGCAATAACCTTGAACAGTTTGTAATACCCAAGGATCTGGTATTATTGTTTGCCATGCAGGAAGAAAAAGTTTGATGACCTCCCACAAGTGGTTGGTCAGAAATCAAACAAAGTACCTATTTAAGGAAAAGTAGCCACATATTTACTTAAGTCTTTAATGCACAGCTGAGGCATGGTATGCGCCCCTTACCAAAGCACTCCCTCTCCCCTTGTTGGGGAAGGATCCAGTAGGTAAACCTTGGAGTCTCAGAGACCCTTCTGAGAGAGTCAACTGTGTAAGGGAGCCTCACGCAGCAGAGATGTGGGAACGATACCACAGCTTACAGGACTTTGGACGAGGTTTTTACCCGTTTCCCAGCTTGTGCTCCCTTCGCCCTCCCCCTTTCATTCTCTCTTTCACGCTCCCCTACCGATTCCCTCTTTCATTCTTTGTCTACTTCCTCTGCCCCTATCCCACTCCCCTTAATCTCTCCCCTTGCCTGCTACGCTGCCTAGCCCCCTGTCCTTTGTGTCCTTTAACTAAGCACTCCTTCTCCCCTTGTTGCTGAGAGATCCAATTACTTATATTCTGGAGTCTCAGTGATCCCTCTGAGAGAGTCCACAGCACCAAGGGAGCCACTCACAGTTGAGGTATGGTATGGCGCCCCTTGCTCAAGCACTCCCTCTCCCCTTTTTGAGGAAGGATCCAGTAGGTAGGCCTTGGAGTCTCAGAGACCCCTTTGAGAGAGTCCATTGCATAAAGGGAGCCTCTTGCAATGGAGTTGGGGGAATGATACCACTTCCCCTGGGATCACAGCTTACTGGACTTTGGACACAGCTATTACTTGTCTACCGGTTTCTTCCCCCGTCTCCCTACCCCTCTTCGTTCATGCTGCGTCTCTCACCCTCCCCTCCTCTTTCCCTCCTTTCATTCGCTGTCTACTTCCCTTGCTCCTACCCCCTCTCCAATAAATCTCTCCCCTTGCCTGCTTTTTCCCTTACGCATATTGCCCTTATTGCTTGTCTCTACCTAACTAGTAACAATGTAGCTATTCTCTAATAACTGTGTAACCTTTGTAACAATATAACCTGTAACTACGGTCTGATACTCATGTAAAGCGCTCCAATACCTCCGGGTCTAGCCAGCGCTATATAAAACCTTTCAAATAAACAAATACAAATAAAATAAATAGAGCACCTCTTTCAAAAATGATTCCTCTGTACTTATAGCTCCCAAAATACGCTCTGGACTTAAGATAAGGGGTTGGTCCTGTGTGTCGTGAGTGTCTGGCATGTCATAGTCATAACGTGACAGGGTGTCGGCTTTACCACATTTCCTACTTGCCTGGAACTGTATGATGTAATCAAAGTTGCTAAAGTAATGTGTCCATCTCAACTGCTGAATGGACAAAGCCCTAGCTGTTTTAAAAAATTGTAGATTACAATGATCAGTGATAACCGTAACAGAATGCAAAGCACCTAATAGATACAGCTGCCATTCTTCGAATGCACGTTTGATGCCTAATAACTCTGTCTCCTACAGAATAGTTCTGCTCTGGGGGTGTGAGTTTGTGTGAATAAAAGGCAACAGGGTATAATTGTCCGGTTTGTCTATCTCTCTCAGATAGAATACCTCCAATGGCTACCTGTGATGCATCTGCTTCTACTATGAAAGGTTGAGAAGAATCAGGATGTTTCAAGATAGGGGCAGTAACAAAATATGTTTTCAAAAGAGAAATAGCTTCTTCAGCGGCTGGTGTCCAAAGGAAAGGAACTCCTTTCTTTAAAGGTTTCGTGGTTGGAGTCGCCAGAGACGCAAAGTCTTTGATAAAGTGTCTGTAAAAATTAGCAAAGCCTAAGAAACTCTGCACTCCCTTTACAGTACTAGGAGATGGCCATTGTGTAATAGCTATACCCTTTTTGGGAACCATGGTCAGCCCCTTTTTGAGATAAGACAAAATCCCAACAGGTTACTTCAGTAACATGGAACTCACATTTGTCTAGTTTAATGTAGAGATAATTGCCCTGGAGTTACTCTAACACAGTTTGCACATGTCCTATGTGTTCTTGGATTGTAGCAGAATAGATCAAAATGTCATCTATATATGCACTGGTACTCACATTCAAAACTTCTCTTAAAACGTCATTAATAAAGAATTGGAAAGCTGCAGGGGCATTGCACAATCCAAAGGGCATGACCACATATTCATAGAGTTTGGTGCAGAAAGCCATTTTCCATTCATCTCCCTCTCGCACCGTCACTAAATGGTATGTTCCTCTCAAGTCTAATTTCATAAAGACTGTAGCATTTTTTACCTGATCAAGTAAAGACTGGATGAGAGGTAGAGGTATATGTTCTTTATTGACACAAGGCGTAGTGACCTATAGTCTATGCAACACCGAATAGACCTCCCTCCCGTTTGGATATAAAGAAAAGGGAAGAAGAAGAAGCAGGTTTAGAAGGTCTAATAAACCCCCTTTTCATCATATCATCTAAGTATCCTCAGCCGTCACCTACCCAGCCAGTCATCTGGCATTGTTTTCCTCATTTCCCTGTTGTGTTCCCCCCCTCTCCTCCCTCCGTGATTCATTGATTTAATTGATGTAACTATGTAACCTGAAACTCTGGGCGGATACCAAAACTGTTTGTACTTACCTCGGTGCACGAGCAACCTTGGCCGATGCCCAGTGGAGCTGTCACATGGAGCTATAGAAGACTCTGGCCCTGGTTTCACCCCCTTGGCTGTCACCTACCCAGCCGGTTATCTGACATTGTTTTTCTTGTTTCCCCGTTGTGTTTCCTTCCCTCCTCCTCCTCCTCCCTCTGTAATCCATTGATTTAATTGATGTAACTATGTAACCTGTAACTCTGGGCGAATATCAATAGTGTTTGTACTTACCTTGATGCAGGAGCAACCTTAATCGATGCCCGGTGGAGCTGTCACATGCAGCTATAGAGGAATCTGGCCCTGGTTTCACCCCTCTGTCGTCACCTGCCCAGCCGGTCATCTGACATTGTTTTTCCTTGTTTCCCCATTGTGTTTCCTTCCCTCCCCCTCCTCCTCACGCTGTGATACTTTGATTTAATTGATGTAGCTATGTACCCTGTAACTCACTGTTCCTCATGTAAAGTGCTCTGATACCTCTAGCCAGCGCTATATACAACCTTCCAAATAAGTATCCACTTAAGTAGATATTTTCCTTCTCAGTGAAAGCATATATTTGACAACACTGTATTTTAGCTCCTTGAATCAAATCAATGTGACAATCGTATGAACGATTTGGGGGGTAAGACAGATGCCTTTTCTTTATCAAACGTCTCTTTAAAAGGATGATAGTAGGCAGGCAATTCAGGTACGTTGGAATCAGTGGTCAGGGCTGTGTGTGTTGTGTAGAATTAATGTCTTTTATGCAGGGTGTTTTACAGAACTCAGAAGAAAAAGCCAGATCCTGATCCTTCCAGTTTATTTCTGGAATTTGATGTCTTAACCAAGGAAGACCTAAAATTGCTTGGAACTGAGGAGAGGATATCAATCAAACTGGACCATTTTCGGGTGACACTCATGGATACACAGTTCTAATTCTGCAGTAATATGCGTGACTGGTCCTGATGTTAGAGTACTCCCATCAATGGTCTTTACTATCTCAATTACTCTTTTGTTCTTAACCGGGATAGCCATTTGTTCAGCCCATGTAGAGTATATATAATTACCTGTGTCCCAGAGTCTAATATGATTTGGACTTCTATGGTTTTCTTTGGTTTTATTTCCCCACGTTAGTTGTGCTTGTATAAAAAAAAATGGTGCAGAAGGAAAAAGGCATAATTCTAAATATGCAGGTGAGAGACTATTAATCCTGACCTACCCGAGCAACCTTTTCTCCACACTTCTCTGGTTTACTAGTTTCCCGGCTCAGGGCACTTTCTTAGTTTAACACGATAGTCTTGTAAGAAATGCCCTGCTTTCCCACAATAGGCACATCGTTTTTTGTCCCTGCATCTTTGTCTTTCTTCCTCACTCAAGGGTCCTTTGATACTACTTAACTACGTAGGCTCAGGGTCTTCAATATTTTTGTCAGTGTCTGGCTTTCTTTCTCCAAACGTGAGACCTCTAGTCTCAGAACGTCCTTTTTCTCTTTTTTGCTCATGTAGTCTGTGATCTAATTTGACCACCATATCTATTAGTGCGTTCCAAGAGTCAGGGGATCCACTACTTGAGCCAAAACGTCCTTTAACTTATCTTTTAATCCTTTGTAAAACAGAGCACTAGATTTGTCTTCAGGACATCCTGCTTCAGCTATTAACTGGTCAAAAGTGGGGATGTATGTCATAGGATCTTTTGACCTCTGTTTTAGGTTCACAGTTCTGTGTCTATGGACTGCATAAATGAGATTCTATAAAATAGCAGGTGCAATTCCTCCTTGAAGGCGACATATTCGTACAACAATGGGTCATTACGATATATATTTAAAGGGATAGACCAGGTAGCAGCTGTTCTAGATAAGATAAAACAAACGCTACCTTGGATTGCTCTGTGGGGAAACAGGACGACTTGCACTTAAAATGCACCTAGCATTGGTTAATGAGGGTAAACAATTTAGCAGAATCTCCCAAAAAATGTTTGGGTGGAGCTAATGGTATAGAAGAAGGGGTTGTTATATAATATACTGGTGAAACATAACTCGAAGACGACGACTGAGATGAGATGGAATTACTATGGGAATTACTGTGGCTGCCTGATACTATGTCTGGTGAGGGAGCAGTTTGGGTAGTGTGCTGTAGGCATCCACTCTAAGAGTCAGGACCTGTGTTTGTTTTTGCAAATTACCTATCATGTGGGCCACATCAGCTAACATGATATAGTGTTCTTCCATCTCGCCCAGGTGGAAAGATAAGCGTGGGCTTCGCGTTCTGACAGGTTTACCAGGTATTTCCGCAGGAGCGAGGTGGAAGGACCAAGGCTGGCTCCCAACTTCCCTCACTCACCAAATCAACCCAACGATGTCGAAGCCGATGAGGTGAATGTGGGGAAGAGGGGAAGAGGGTTTTCTCAGTTTAGGAGTAGTAAAGTTAGGAGTCCTAACTTTACTACACCTAAACTGAGAAAAATCATAACTTTAAGACTTTCGGTATTCACAGAAGTCATTGAGGAGTCCTAAAGTTAGGAGTCCTAACTTTACTACTCCTAAACTGAGAAAAATCCTAACTTTAAGACTTTCGGTATTCACAGAAGGCATTTAGGAATCCTAAAGTTAGGACTCCTAACTTCTGTGAATACCGAAATGAGTAAGTGCATTCTGTGAATACCAAAATGGTAGTAAGTTTAGGATTTTGTCATAAATTAGTTCTGTGAATCGGGCCCTCAGTTTGAACCACTAACCTGATGGTTTTTTGTGACCGCTTCCTGGTTGAAGTTTTGACTATCCCGTAAATGTTGTAATGCTTGCACTCCTCCACCTCACAGATGTAGATGAAATATTTTTCTGATAATTGCAGTGATAATCGCATTCTATTCAGTTCACAGAGTTTGGCTTTCATTTCCACATATCAGTGTTGCAATGCTCTGAAGGGACTTCCTTGAAGTGGGATCAACAGTAAACTAATGTCCCGCCCCTTGTCATAACAAGGGATGTGTTCTCTCACCCAAATGAAGCCCAGAATTCCCTCCCTTTTATTACCATAGACCTGTACACAGTATGTTGGGGATTATTTTATATATTATTTTAGAGACAGGATAATTAATCATACTGTATTCCCCAGTCATGTGGCATTGAAATATGTTACCCAAGGTTGCGCTATGGCTGTATTATGTTCACAATTTATTCTGAATGCTAAAATTAATAGAAGTTTAAATGGCGCTGGCATTCAGACGTGCATGTTTGGAATATTATAATTGTATGTATCTATTCAATAAAAACATGTAAAACATTAGGGAGCGAACATCGAATTGGCGTGGTTTATAGTAAAAGAGAAGAAACTATAGACATCATTAGGGATTGTACATTTACAAGTATGTCTGCACATTACTATTTAAACTGTCAAAGACTGCGCCCCCACAGGACAAGCCTGTTTAAATAAACACAATACACTAAAAAGAAAGCCTTGGCAGGATCACGGCACGGTGTTCAACTTTAGGTCACAAATTCTTGGTGCTGCATCTAACTAGTGCTATGACTGCAGGTCCTATGCTATACGTCGCCAGCAAGTACTATATGGAAATGAGTCAAGCACACACACACACGCTCTCTCTCTCTCTCTCTCTCTCTCTCTCAAAAGCCGTGACGTCCCCAACTCAGTGTTCAATTTAATGATAATCTACCCCAGGCAAGGACCATTGCCAAACCAATATATTTTCTGGTTACCAATTATCTTGTGCTCTCTCGGTACCAACATTAATAAGCAGGTCAGTAGGATGCAATGGCCTGTCCCCTATTTGGGGCTCTGAACCATGTCAATGGCCACTTCACAAACCCTTTATTTTAATGTGCTTGCAGGACATATGGAAGAAGGTTGAACAATTATGACTGCATCTGGGTCACAATTCATCATTGCTGTTATTAGGTTTGTGCATCATTTAGTATGTGTGTTGTAAGGAATAAAACATGAAGTGAAATTGCACCTACTGAAACCTGGTCCCACCAGAAACATATTTTACCTTGCTACAAACATCCTTCTATTACTTGTCTAACATTTCTTTTCCCAGGTTGTTGATCTGAGCGCTTTATATTAGCTCTAATTGCAAAGAAAAGATGGTTCTCCTTTACAGGTTTCCTGTCCTTTCAGAGTCTGCAGAAAGGAACAGACAGGGGGAACATATCACATCTACCTCTAGCTGCTTTCCTAATCCTGATCTGTTTTAAATATTAAGCGACGACCATTCCAAATTGGCACAGGCGCTGTGCAAGCATGCAGACGCTGTCATATTATACAATACTGTCTACAGAGTGATGCCGCTAACTTTCCAAACTGGCAAGTCAGTTTCATAAACTCTTTAACCCCCAACAGCAGTAAGGTAGGAGGTGAAACTGGACACATACTGCCCTACTTCTTCAACAGCTTCTGAGCAACCTTGAACATCCACTCGCACCACGGTGGTACCACTTCCAACTGTTCAGCTGCACAATGCAGCAGTGTCAGAAAGTGGGTTATTATTTGGAGGAGGTTTCCTTTCAAACTTAATAAAACACCGTCTTGTTAGAACTCAACAGAGTTCCTCACGTACTTCCCAAGAGATTGGGAGGGCCAAACAACACTAAAGTTAATATCACAAGATAATAAAATTCAAAGCAAATGTAAAACATCATGAGAAAGTTATTAGTCAGAATGACGGAAAAATAAAAGAAACTAAATACTGCAGTTTGTAAGTTTTAGGGGAGAAACTGCGAGAAATTAGAAAATGCCTGTTAATCAATGACCCCTGTAGACCAAGACCCAAGCACGAGTTTAGGCCGACCACAATTGTAGGACGTGTGGCGAGTCACGTAAGCCTTGCAGGTCACAGCAGTCAAATGTTTTACAGTGTGAATTTGTAATTTTCCTGGTTCTCAAAATCCTCAATTGGGTCTAAGCAGGATGCTAAAACTAGAGAGAGTCCTTCAAAATCAGAGATACATCATTGAGCTCTAGAGCAAACCTTCAAGATTGGTGAATAAGGCTCCGAATGGGACCAGGTCAGTTGTCAACGCTGCCGAGGTTGCTTTTCGGCAAAACTGAATCCATCAGCTTGCTCTGGTCTGAAGTCTACATTTATACAGCCTCCTCCCAGGCCTGAGGCTACTAGTCAGGAGTCACAAAGAGAAGTGTACCATGGGAAAACTTCCCTTTTGCATATCAGTTACCACACCAAGTCAGGCTCCACAGATTCCTTTTTACACAGGCCTATTTGAAATAGTGACTTTTTCTGGTATCCCTTTTGTTATGTTTTTTACCTCTCTTCAGCGCCAAGAAGCTTTTGGGCGTATGTGCGCTTTATAAATTTTAAATAACATAACATAACATAACAGATTCACTAACGTCTTTTAGTTGCTCCATGGTAGCCTAAAAAGCTGAGTGAAAAAGATCCAAGCGGGAGGACATTGATGCCCTGTATCAGTCTTCCAGAACCCAGAAAAATGAGTAAGTCTCAATATTTCTAATTGATGGGAAAGTAGTTCCTTGTCTCGTCACTGCTCAGGGTGCCCAGTGCAGACTTCCAGGGTCCAAGTCTCTCTCCAGCCTGGTCTCGCTGAGGGAGGGTTCAGTCTAGTCCCCTCCGAAACTGGGTAAGTGGTTCTTCCACACACAGCAGAACCCAATCTTCTGCCTCTTGTTTTGAGGCAAAGAACAAGAGGGTAAACAGAAAACCTCTGGACAGAAGTTTAAGTTCCTGTGTGCAAGTGGGGATCGTGAGTCTTTTCTCCCAGAAAGTCAGCAGAGTTCTGCTGCTTAAGATATTTATTCCAGGATGGTTCTCAGAATTTGGTAGTGGTGTGCCCGTTTTATCATGTGCACTAGACGGTCTCTGTAGAACTCCTTGGCCCAATCCTGGCAACATTCCAACTAAAACACAATCCTTTTTCACCTAACTGTAAACCTTCCCTGAAGTTCTCATTCATAATGGCAAAACAGCAGTCTTGCTGTTCTTCGTTGTTTTACTGCATTTTAATGTATTATCTTAAAACTTTGCTTTGCTTCTATTTTATGTCCCAGTTGCAACTCTTACAGCAAGTAGGACACTGGGCTCTGATTTCTTTCCGCATGAACTGATGCCGTAGCTCAGCCTCCCTGCATTATGCTTCTGAATGAGGTTGCTAGGGGGACCAGTCCAGCCGACCTAAACCAGTCTGCACAGCCATTTCTATTCATGAGCTATTTCTGACCCATGCCAGGGGGACATTACATTTATACAAAAAAGTCATGCCACAGGCAACCCCATCTGCACCGTCTGCACCTCAGCTGGACTTAATGCTGGCAATGCTGCTAGTTTTACTCCAAACCCCACACAGGGAGAGATGGATTATCTATTTCACTACAGCTTCCAACTCCATGAATTTCACTACACCCTCCCTCCACCGACTGCCTTGGCCTATAAGCCTCCCCCAGAGCAATGAAATCCCTCTTTTTTACAGCTATACCTTTCCGATAGCATTGCCATGCCAAATAAATGTTCTGGCCTTGCCCATACATGCTGCAGAAATCCATGATTTGATTGCTGACCTCAAGCTAGATGATTTATTTATCACAGAACATTCTGGCAGTGGCATAACCATTGGATAAAACCAGGCTACCAAATCCAGCATTTTGATCTCCCCTCTCGCCCTGGCCACAGCATGGCAGCCATTTTTTAAAACAATCATCAATTTTACCTAATTCACTTTGGAAGCTGTTCAAATGTTGAACTCCTCCCCTCTTGTTGCATTTAAAGCCTCCTCCTCTACTGCCATTCAGGCACTCAGACATCTTTTTTTATGTGTTTTCTCGAATTTCACTCATCACTCTGCCTATCAACAAACCAATTTATTTTTCTTGAATGCCTAGATCGATGATCTGGCGTCTAAAACCTATTACAATCTTAGTCTCATAATCCTGTGCCTCACCTCAACCTCCAAAAATTAGTAGTTGAAGCCACCCATAAAACCTGACAGACTCAGGACTTAATTAACTCTCCAACCCAATCTAGCTTCCTTCAAGACCATCCTACCTCTTCCCTGGTAAGATATGAGAAGAACATTTTTAAAGCACATCCTCCCTCTTATTGCTTCTTCCTGACATTCTATTCTCCTAGAACAAAAAAATTCACACCCTAATCTTAAGGTTTTTATCTCTTTATTCATCTCCCCGCTCCTACATTTGACTCCAGTTTAACTTTGTATTATCAGTTCTTCTACAATTGGATCACAACCATGCTTAATTCCCCAATTTCTTTGAAACTCTCTATAAATCATTGTAGCTCTCATTCCATTATTTGCTTTACCCCTGATATTGTGGCAGCCAAAACACCCTGTAAGTCTTGAGGCGCTGCTTGCACTCTACTTACTTATTCGAAGATATAACACTCTACAAATAAGAGCTTCAATGTATAAAAAGCGGTTTAGACAGTCTTGTGTCTCTCTTACTATCAATTTCATCTGGAAATGGCTTCTTATCTTACTAGGGAACTATTGTCCACAGTTGTCAGCCTTGCATTTCCGGCTAGCACTGAATATGCTACCTTTCCTTCCTTACCAACTCCACAATAACCTATCTAATGTCTTTGAGCTAAAAATCATCACAGTCTTTCATTTATTTTTGTCACCAGCTGAGCCAAACGAGGACTCCCATCCTCATTTCTCTATTTCTAATCGTGGATATTTTCTTACTGGTTTCACCCGAGTACTATCCACCCTCATTTTTTCTTCCGTTAGAAAAATCTATTCAGGATTCTATGTGGATCCAAGAAGTGTACACTTAGTCAATTGAGGTGTCCCTTCTATTGCTCCTGCTCTCACAGTAATATGAAGCCCTTCCCTGGAATCAGGGCAACCACCTGTTACTGGATCAAGCCCTAGTAGTTCTGTGTCTGAAAAAACCCTGTGCAAAGAAAAATACTCTTGCAAATTGCCAGCCCATTTCCTCACTTCATTTGTTTCCAAAATTACTGGACACATCATCAACAAACAACTTGCCCTTTTCAAAGAATCTAATGATATTTACTTTTGTAATACATTGGTTTGTCGATTGAGGGTGGGGGAAGCCCCACTGAGACAACAACCACATACCTTGTTAGGGTGAACCAAAAAAGTGACAAAATTAACCTGTGCTTAACCCTCTTGCAACTTGGCACAATAGCTTAAAGATAAGGTGTAAAGTGTTTATGCACTCTATACATTTTTAATAATAAGAACAAGAACACTCGGGACCTTCAACAACTTAAGGCTGACTTACAAAAACTCATACACATCACCTCAGAGTTGGCTAACAACTTGTTGTCTAACAGGTCATCAGGGATGATCAGAGTTACTCAATAACAAGTTCCTAATTACCACTCTAAGCTGCCATCCTTCATTCAGCTAAGATGATCGATCCTAACTGGGCATCTCCCTTCTGGAGAGAAGAACCACACCCTACCCAAACACCGCCTCTAGACCCTTTAGATTTAGGAATTATCTAACAGACAGTGACATTCACTCCCTTGTCCTGGCATACAATTCAACACACATAGGCACACCAGACAAGCAGGGCTTTATACAAACTATTCATCTGAACACTCATAGAGTACCCAGGCACTACTCTAATGCTATAAATACTTCCAACTTTAACCAAGTTCACATCCCACACAAACTACTTCCACTGACTCCACAGCACACGTGAAATATATGCTTCTCAACTGTAGATCAGCTGTGAAACATGTTACGGACATCGCTGACCTCATCCTGGTTCAGGAAGCTGACCTCCTAATCCTTACGGAAACTTGGCTAAATGATTCCTTGTGTCCTGTCCTGGACATTCTATTTCCACCAAGCCACAACATTATTAGACAAGATAGATATAAGAGATCTGGTGGAGGCATCACCTGTATATACCAACATAGTCTTATAGCGAGACAGTCACCAACCGCAGTACTCTCCTCCTGTGAATATATTTGCATAGGCATCACAACTAACCACAGACCTTTATGCAACCTGCACATCTTTTACCATCCACCAAGAGACAACCTCTCTTTATGGAAAACATCTCATCCAACGTGGGACTTCAATCTGCACTGGAATGTCCCAATCGATACAGCTGCAAATAGCCTCAAAACCTTCCTAGCTGCCATCAACCTGATTCAAATCTGTGACAGCCCCACGCACATCCTGGATTTAATTCTGGACCTAATCATCTCTAATCCAAATTCCACTCATTTGGAATCAATTGTCCCTTGTGACTGGACCGATCACCATTACATCACCTTCCATATCATAGAACCATGGTCCAAAAAAAGATCCCAACCAAAGAAACCCAGAAATTGGAAAAAATCCTCCTAAAATGCAAACCTGAATGAAATAATATCCCATAATAACAAGACCTTGCCTCCTCCTATTGTCATTTTCTGATGTCCATGACCTCACTGAGCACTACACCAATTCCATGATGAGCATTCCGGATGCAATTGCTCCCTTCAATTAAAAATAATTTCCAACAAAGACTCCAAACCATGGTTCAATGGTAGTTGAAATATAGACAGACGAAATCTGAGATTTGCTGAACATTTTAAGAGAAGCTCTCCATCCCTTGAATACGTTAAGCTTTTGAGATTGAGAAGAAATATGAACAATACATTCATCAGCAAAGCAAAATCAATCTTCTTTAGAAGCTAACTTGACAAAGCCAGAAATCGCCCAAAAAAACAGTTTGAATTAATTAAACTCCAATCCAATAATCTTCCCATTCTATAACCAATGGTTTCCGGTCTGCAGTTAAAAATGTGAGGACTTTGCCTCCCTCTTCCGTGAAAAGACAAATAAGATCAAAACTGAACTATGGATAGCTATGAATCAACTAACAGCCATACTCTCTTGCAACTCTTCTGCCCCTCTTTCCCCGCATCCTCCTCCTGTAATAGGACATACCCCAAAAACAGTGCCTAGTAGAGTCAATTCACAAGCTTTGACGAAATCTCCATACTCACCATTCTTTCAACATTGAAATCCTCAAATCATTTCAGTGATCCCCTTCTCTCTAATTTCTTTATCGAGATGAAGATGTCCTTAGTCTTACTCTGGACCAAGAGAGGAAATGCCTCACTACTACAAAGTGAGATCCCAGACTGCCTAAAGTCGGGGCAGGTTATGCCCATTCTTAAAAAACCCACTGCAGATCCAGAGGACCTTAATAACTTCCGGCCAATAACTAACATTCCAACTCTGTAGAAGCTCCTTGAGAAATGTGTACATGTCCAACTATGTAACCATATAGATGAATACCAGCTACTTGATCAATTCAAATCTGGTTTCCACTAGGGTCACAGCACCGAAATGGCCCTCACTCACATAGTCGATGATATGCTTATACTGATGATTAGAGCATACCCTGCCTTCTAATCTTGTTTGACCTCTCATCAGCTTTTGATACTATCAAACATGACAATCTCTCAGACCTACTGGAACGCAGGATGGGTCTATCTGGTTCAGTGTTAACATGGTTTGCCTCATTTCTCCACAAAAGAACACAAACAATTAAAGTCAATCAGCCCCTTTCCAATTCCACTCCATTCACAATATGGGTGCCTCAGGGTTCCTCTCTTTCACTCACACTCTTCAACTAGTTCATGGACCCTCTAACTGAAATCTTCAAAGATTCTAACATCCACTATCACATGTATGCTGACAATACCCAATTGTACCTGAAAATCTCTTCCCTGATGATATCAAGTAACTCAACACAACCTCACACAAAACCTAAAACTGGCTATCCTCCAACCATCTCAAATATAACTCCCTCAAAACAGTACTCCTCCTAACATGCCCACCCAAACAATTTCCTATTATTGAAAAATATATGAAACATCTAATGTCTCGCAACTACATACTACACATCATTGACTCTACGAGATCTTTGGAAAAATTACTATATAAGAACTTGAACATGCAGCAACATCAGATCAACTACCAAAGGAGCAAACGTCCAACTGAGCATCCTAAAATAACTAAAACCATTCCTCCCCCTGGTGACTTCAAGCCTGGTGTTCAAACCTTAGTTATCTCAAGGTTGGAGCATGGCGGTGTAACTCTTTGTGGTCTAACTAGCTACACGTTGAATACTCTTAGGGCTTCTCTGAACTTGGCTGCAAGACTCATCACAGGATCAAAAAAAATCAACCACATCACTCCGGATTTGAAAACCCATAATTGGTTACCATATGAGGTCACAATACAGCTAAATATTTACTGCATTCTCCATGAAGCCCTTCATTTCAACACCCCTCTGTAAAACTGGAACATTATGCCGGTTGCTGATCCTCTAGGAGCTCCAGCACCCTGCTGCTGGAACCAAAAATATTTCATAGAAAGGAAACGTATAATCAGGCCTTCTCTGGTATTGCCCAGAGAATCTTGAACTCCCTGCCTCTGTTAACCAGATTGAATCCCTCAACAGTATCCTATAAAAAAGAAGTGAAAGCTTTACTGATCAATACTTTTGGTAACTAGAAATTAGCCATTGTCTATTGTCTTGTCAGCCTGGCATAGTACGGGCCTCCTTGCCCAGTTTGTTTTGCTACTGTATGTTCACCTTTGGGCTTTATGTGATACTGGTCCTCCTCCACCAGCTCTTAGGTACCTGCCTATAACTGTCACAACCATGTTCTGTTGTTTGACCTCACTTCTCATTTGTTCATGTCACTTTATAAAGTGCCCTGAAACTCTCTTGGGTCATGGTTGCACTATATAAAATGTTAATCAAATAATAATAATAATTATAATAATAATAATAAAATATTAATAATAATAATATTAATAATAATTAGGAGCTTTCTTTAACCTATAGTTCTATGTTTAGGCTGATGGTAACTATCTTATCGTCAGTCCCAATGGCCTCCAGCACCTTCTTTAATCTCACTTCAGAGTGCATGAGGGCATTGACCACATAGATGGTTCACAACACACTCTGCCTCAATGTGGAAAAAAAATAAGTTATTGTCTTTAGCATTAGCTCCTGTTGGTCCCATGCATGGTGGTCATAAATACTTGGCCCAACAATAGTTCCATCTAATTACGCCCGCAATCTCATGACTCCCACCTATGTTTCACCCTCCACCTCACCAACAGCAGGAGAGATGTGAACCCCCCGCTTTAGCAACTACAGCGGGGTGGGGTTCTTGATCGTCTTCTTCTGTCTGCAACTTGGCAGGTATAGGCTTATGAATAGCGTGATAGAGTGAGTGAGCGAGTGAGTGAGTGAATAATTGAGTGAGTGAGTGAGTCAACTGATGGATGGGTGTGTGAGTCAAATGATGGTGCAGTGAGGGACAATGTAGATGGGTAGATGGATGGATAAATGAGTGAAAGGATGGATGAGTAAAGAAATGGATTAAGGGGAATTGGAGTGTGGATGGATGGATGAAAGAATAGACATATGAATGAATGAAAGGGTAGATGGATGATAAGTGAAAGGATGGCTGGATGAGTAACTGAAAGCATGGATGGCTGAGTGAAAGGATGAATGAATGGATGGGTTGATTGAAAGGGTGGATGAACGGGGTGAAAAGATGGATAGGTGGATGAGTGAAATGATCGATGAAAGAGTGAAAGGATGGATGCTGGAGTGTTGTGAACCACCAACTTTAGCGGGGATAAAGTTCATGATGGGCCTCTTCTGTCTGCTAGTTGGCAGACAAAGGTGAGTGAGTGAAAGGATGGATGGATGTGTGAGTGAAAAAGGTGGATGGATGCGTGAGTGGATCAATTGATGAGTAGATAGAGGGATGAATGAGTGAAAAGATGTATGTAAGGGTGGATGAGTGAAAAAATAGATAGGGAAGTGAAAGTGAGTATGGATGAAAGGGTAGCTGGATGCATAGAAGAATGGATGGAGCAGTGAAAGTGTGCATGGATAGAGGATGAGAGAAAGGATGGAGTGATTGGTGAGTCAAACTATGGATGCCTGAGTGAAATATATGAATGGGATTAGTGAAAGGGAGGATGGCCATAGTGAAAGGGCGGATGAATGGAGGGAGAGGGTAGACGCATAGATGAGCGAAAGGATGGATGGATCAGTGAAGAATGGATGAAGAGAAAAAGATGGATGAGTGGAAAAATCAATGGTGTAGTGATAGGGAGGGTGAATAGATAGATGGATAAAAGGGTGTATGGATAGATGAGAGAAAGAATAGAAAAATTACTGAAAGGAAGGGCGGGTGGATGAATGGAAGGGTGGATCAATGGATGAGTGAAAGAACGGATGGATGAGTGAAAGAGAGGACAAATGGATAATGAGAGAAAGGATGGATAGGTGGGTGAGTGAATGAGTGAAAGCATGGATGAAAGGGTGTGAAAGGATGGATGGATGCGATATGTGAAAGGGAGGAGTGAATGGATGGATGGATGGAGTGAAAAGGTGGATATATGGATGAGCAAAATGATGGCTGAAGAAAGGATGGATAACTTAAAGAGGATTGATGAGTGAAAGAACGGATGTGTGAGTGAAAGGGAGGGAGGAAGAATGGATGAAAATGGATTAGTGAAAGAATAGATGGATGAATGAAAGGGAGGGTGAATGGATGATGGATGAATAAAATTGTGGTTGAATGCATGAGCGAAAGGATGGATGGATGAATGAATGGGTAAGTAGATGGATGAGTGGGTGGTTCAAAGCGTGGATGGATGAGTGAATGGAAGAATGGCTAAGCAAAAGGGTGAATGGATGGAAGACTGAAAAAGATGAAGGATGGGTGGAGAAAGGGTAGATGGATGGATGGATGGAGTAAAAGGGTGGATGGATAGATAAGCAAAGGGATAGATGGATGAATGTCTAAAAGGATGGATAGATGAGTGAAAGGGAGGATTGAAAGATAGATGAGTGAAAGGATAGAATAATGGATAGATAGATACATTTATGGATGCATGAGTTTGATGGATAGGTTTGGAGATGGATGGATAGGTTTGGATATGGATGTGTTGACTGATGGAATGGTGATAGACTGAATGGTGGTTAAAAGAATGAAGAGATGACAATGTAAAGGTGAATTAGTGGATATCAGTAGGTGGATAGAAGGATGAAAGGACAGGTGCTTGGATGGAGGAGACAAGAGAACTTTTCTGTGGATTGTCGTGATGATATTTGCTTGGTGCCATAAGAGCTGTGGTACGAAGTGAGGGGTATTTCAGTTTTCTGGCTACCCCCTTGCTTTCTAGCACATTTTTTTTTCTTTAAAGCATCCATAAGCACCTCCAACTTCTTCCTGCTTATGTTTGCCTGACAATTTTCCTGATGTTCGTTACCTCCCACCTCGAATGCTGTAGCTCGTCTGATCTGTGATCTCAATTACTGGTCCAGGGTCTCCTCCCAGCTAAAGCCTCTCCACTGGCTGCCGATTAACATAGGATGCATCTGAAAGGCTCTTCGCTTATCAAATAAAAAAGGTACATGCTTCTCACCCAGTTACATGTCTTCCCTTTTCACTAGGCACGCTCTTCCAGATCCTTGCACTCAAGCTCAAACAATAGCCTACATGTCCCTGTCTTCAGCAAATATGAAATCGGTGATTGAACACTCCCACTTTTTACTTCTTAAGTTAATCCAAGACTCTCCAATCCTCCCCTGCATGACTACCTTCAGAAAAGTCATTATATCTGCACTTCCACAATAAGACTCAGTACCTTCCTTGGCAACCATTTGCTCTACAAATTGCGAATCATTATCATCACAGGTGAAGCTTTCCTATCAGGAGCTACGAGTCTGTGTTCAGATCGATCAACCCTTTTTCAAATAAGTCACCATCCCCTTTTCCTGGTGTCAGAGGTGTGTCCTCTTCTACTGTCTGCTGGGGTAAATGCTTGAGGGACTTCTCTGGATGAAAGGCTTCTGTCATTTTAGTCCCAACTCAAGAACATCATGTTGAGAAGAAGGCTGTTGATCAGGCCCTTTGTGATGACATCTGCTCCCATTCCCTCTCAATGGCTGGGGACAACTATGTGGTTAGTGTTTATTCAACAGTAGATCCCCTGGCTTTTGAAGTGGCTGTATTATCTTCTATCAGCACAACAAGTTATGTCTTATTTGAATGCCATTTATTTGGACTGGATAAAGGTAGGCCTGTGTTGTAATATGGGTGAAATAACTATACTATGTCATTGGAATGTAGTGATGCAGGTTATTCTATGAAAGGCATTCCAGAGCTGGACATCTTGCTGGACGGTTGGTGCTGTGCTGTTATACTGATTCTACCTAATTAAACATTTGGAGAAACATTAAAGCGTCTAGAAGATATATTTTCTACACTGGCGATGAGGAGATTTTGCCTGATTGGGGACAGGCACCTTCAGCACCGACTCCCCTGTTTGGCGTTTTCATCTTTTTGGACTTTTTAGACTATGTGGAGAGCCTGTGCCACTGATTTCAATCTCGGAAAATGATGCTGTAATATTTATTAATATCAGCCCAAACTGTGAGTTTCATTTCATTTGTTCACCTTAATGACTTTGGTTAATGCGGATTTGAAACACCTGTTTAACCGCTTCACCGTAAGCCGCTTTCAAAGCTTGAACTCTTTTTGCGCTGAGCCTTCTTGATTTAACGTCATTGGAGCGTACACCGCTCTCCACGCTAACTACGTGGTGTGTGAACATCTTGAACCTGCCTGCACACACGTCATTGGAACGCAGGCCGCACTCCAGCATGCAATTACGATGAGACTATGCGGCGTGCGGCCATCTTGGTGCAGTTATTTTAGTTTGTTGAACCAGCTGGAACGCATGTCAATTGACAAACGCACGCCGATTGCAAGCATGTAATCACGCTGTGTGCAAATGACAAGCTTTATTGTTTACTGAAATGCACACCTATCGCAAGCATGCAATCACACAGGTGGAACTGACTTGTTTATCTCGTCAGGATTTTCTTCAGTTTTCATTGATTCCCACGCTCAGTACATGGTGAGACAAGACAAAAATGGTACTGGCCTATATTATTGCATTGACATTGTTGTTTTCGGGAGTTTCATTTTCATTTTTCTGTGCCAATGTTTTCTTTCTTTTAAAAACTTTTTGGTAAATTTTGAATGGTGGCTGGATCTTCCAATTGGTTGCATTTTTTGTGTCTATTGACCATTTAACCATTTAACTCCCTTACTGCCATGGCTCCCACAACAAGAATGTCTCAACCTCCAGCCTTTTTATCAGAAAAAGGTGAACCGATTCTTCTTTGGAAGAGATGAAGAAATGTATTTGACTCTTACATTGTGGCAATTGACAGAAAAAAGTTCTCAGCCTTTAGGAAACAAGCTATCCTTCTCCACAATTTAGGAGTGGAAGGAAGAAATATTTATGATAGTATGGACCACATTCAGTTGGTAATAGGGACGGAGAAACAGCTGATGTCTACAAGATGTCTATGACTATGCCAGAGAAATATTTTGGTCTCCGCATTAACGTTGTCCTATAAAGGCACAAGTTCTTTACCAGGATTTGATGTCCAGCTCAACGGGTTGGAAGCTATGTTGCTTCTCTTAAGACCTTGGCATGAACTTGCGAGTTTGGTGAACTCTCTGACTTTCTAGTCTGCGGTCAAATGGTAAGGTGCACTAATAGTACTCGAGTTTAAGGAAAACTCTTATAAAAAAAACCAACACTGTTGAAGCTGTTGCCATAGTGGAAGGTATGGAGAATACCTCTTCTTGGGTGAAAGAGATGAGGAAAAATTGTGACGATAAGAAGGAGGTTCATGCTCTAGCAGAAGCTGACATTTTGGAGAGTTCTGACAGTGTGGCCAAAGTTTCTCCTGTTGAAAGGTTTAATGTCTCAGAAAGAGAAATACGCATGCATAGTTCTCTCAAAGGTCTGCAAGTCAAAGCAGATCATGAGATTCGTCCGAATTTGGCCACTAATAATAGTAATGGTAGCGAAAAGGCTACTGGAGATTTTCCTAAACCTAAATGTTTTGGGTGTGGAAGTTTTTAGCATTTCTTGAATTAACCTTATTGTTATGCCAGGGAATCAATATGCAACAAATGTGGTGTCAAGGGACATTATGCCCGAGTTTGCAAGTCATCCAACTAAACTCGCAACCCAGAGAAAAATACTGAAGTTGTGCGTACCGTAATATTGAGCATCAATAATGATGATGGTGAAGTTGATGCAGGAAAGATAACAATGCTTAAATGCAACATATTGGTGGATGGTCATGACTTTGTGGTTCTAGCTGACTCTGGTTCCCCTTTCACCATGATCGGTAACAGGCAATGGAATGAAGTTGTGGGTTTGGACAGTATGGCACTATCTCCACCTGACATTTGCCCAGTCAGCTATGATGGTGCAAGAATTAAGATATGGATATGTTGAGGCTTGTATTCAATTTAAAGATAGAAACATGGTTGGTAAGGTCTAAGTGGCTGAGAGGGGACAACTTGTTGGGATGCAGACACCAACGTGATCTAGGTATCATGCTTAATCAAAGTCCACAGTCATGCTGGTGGACTGTGAAAATCAGAATTGTGAGTATTTTAAAAGATTTCCAGAGGTCGTTACGGATAGTTTGGGTTGTCTAAAGGGCTTTGAGCACCGTATTATTCTCAAAGAAAGAGCTGTACCTTGTGTGTATAAAGTAATGAAAGTACCCAACATGGTGTTAGAACCACTAAAAACGGAACTCGAGAGACTGTTAAAGTTGGAGGTTATTGAAGAAATAGAAGCATTGGAATGGTTGGCCCCCATTGTTTTGGCCCCTAAGGATGGTAGTGCCAGCGTTAGGATGTGTGTTGACTTGAGGGGTCTAAACAAATGGATTTGGGTAAATTGACAACCTCTGCCCAATATCTCCGAGTCCCTCAGCACACTAAAGGGAGCCCGTGTTTTTAGTGTTTTGGACTTATCATCCCCGTATAACACCAAATTCTCTTGCACAAGGACTTGAGGCATCTCACATCATTTGTGACAGCTCTGGTTGCTTACTGCTGTCTGACATTGCCGTTTGGGTTGGCATCGGCAGCAGCATGCATCCAGAGGGTCATGAAGATAGTCCTGGGTGGCATATGCAATATTATGTTCTTCCGAGACGACATCTTGGTTAACGGTAAAAGTGAAGCAGATCATAGTAAGACATTAACTAATGTTTTGGAAAAGTTAAAGGGAAAAGGACTGACAGCAAAGAGAGAAAAGTGTTGTATTGGGTTGGAAACAGTTACGTATTTAGGACATGTGATCTCTGGAGAATGGAATTCATGCCAAATTAGAACTTGCAGAAAGTGTTGTGAGAGCACCCACACCCAAAGATAAGGAGCAAGTAAAATCATTTTTGGACTTGCTGAGTTCTATTCCAAATGTATACAAGGATTTGCCTGTTTGATTGAACTGATCAGAGCTCTACTTAAGAAGTGATCACACTTTCTGTGGTTTGATGATTGTCAGAAGGCGTTTGATAAGATCAAGTATTAAATTGGAAAGATGCCTACTTTAGGGCACTTTGATGTCAACCAGAAAACTGTGCTAACTACCGATGAAAGTCTCAAGGGGTTGGGGGCAGTACTCTCTCAAGTTGTGAATGGGGAAGAGAGGGCAGTTGCATTTGCCTCCAGAGCTCTAAGAGATGCAGACATCAATTACTCATGTATTGGGAGGGTAGCTCTGAGTGTGTTTTGGGCAATACAACATTTTAAATTCTATCTTCGTGGCATTCCTTTTCTAGTTAAGACTGATCATCGTCCTTTAGTTCAAATATTTTCGTGTCGCCACATATCACATCCAGAGTGAAGGTCTTCAGGAATATAATTTTTGAGTACAGTACATACCTGGTTCTAGTAATAAGTCCGTCGATTGTCTCTCTCGGTGAGGGAGGAGTTATCATTTATTTGTGGAAATCTTATGAGAGGTAATAGGGTGATTCCTCCTGATGAATTCAGGAACAGGATAATCAACATAGCTCATGAGGGTCACCTGGGACGGAGTCTTACCAAAGCTCGAGTGAGAGAAAGATACTGGTGGCCTGGTATGGATCACATGATTGAGGATGTTGTCAAGAAATGTGTGTGTCTTGTGCTTCCAGTGATAAGTCTTGTATTCCCCATCATGCACCTTTATCTCCTGTCGAAGTCCCTGATGTTGTGTGGTAGAAATTAGGTTTAGATATTTTTAGGCCCTTCGAATTTTTGCCCTCTTATGAAGGTTTTGTCATATTGGTTGAGGACCATACTTCCAAGTGGGTAGTTACAAAATGTGTGTCTTTGGTGAACACTAAAACTGTCATTGATTTCCTCAGAGATGAATTTGTTTCTGAGGGTGTGCCCAAGTTTTTGATCACTGACAATGGTGTACAATTTACATCTCATGAGATGTGCGAATTTCTTAGGGATCACTACATTGTTCACCAGAAAGCAGCCTTATATACACCTCAGGCTAATGGTTTGACTGAGAGGATGACTGGATTGTCAAGGATTGTGCTCAGCATGCTCTTGAGTTGAGAATATCTTTCAGTGGTGTGTTGAGGGATACATGGTGGGCACACCGCACCACTCCTAATGTGGTCACGCAAAAGTCTCCTTTTGAAGCTTTGAGAGGTAGGAAAGCTGTTTCAAAATTGAACCCCTCCTGGCTGCCTGCGTGTACCAATGTGGGTTTTTATGATGAAACAAAGCGTTCTAGTATTTCTGAGTACCAACGTAAATACAAAATTAACTATGACTCCAGAATGCGTGTGAAGAATAAGAAGTGGAATACTCGTGACAAAGTTATGGTGAAGAATACTAGACATACTTTAAAAGGCAATACTAGTTTCATTGGTCCTTTCACCATTGTTGCCATCCGAAAGAATGTTGTGAGAGTGGACACAGGGTGTACGTGGAGCATGTCTAGGCTGGTAAGATATACTGGTAAATCCACGAAAGTACACATGCCCTATGATAGAAATTTGACAAATAGTCATGAGAGTACGCATAACAAGGAATTGGAAACCTCTTTGGGGAGAAGCAGAAATCTGCCAGTGAGGTTAAGAGACTTAGGGCCAGACGTAGGTGGCCTGTTATCAGTTGGTAAACCCGAAATTCGGTAAATTTCAGCGACCGGTTTGGTGCCAATTGTGATGTAGGGGAGGATTCGGTAAATAACGAATCGGTATTTACCGATTCGGTATTTACCGAATCATAATTTACCGTTTCGGTATTTACCGAATCGGTAAATGACATGTAGGAAGCACTTTAAAGAGTGCTCGTGTGCTTTAAGGATTCGTTATTTACCACCAACTATTAGTTGGTCGTAAATATCGAATACCTTTGAAAATGCAAATCTGTGCATTTTCAACTGTGTCATGTGACAGACATACATGCATGTATGTGTGCCACATGTGCACACAAGCACTATTCAGGGGTGAAACAGGGTGTCAATGTGACACCCTGCCACCCTTGAAGCTTTCCCTATTTTATCGAATCGGTATTTACCGATTCGGTAATTCACATTGAGGAGTGAATGGGAATTACCGAACTGGTAAATACCGATTCGGTAATTGTTACCGATTTTTAGCTACATAACATTTACCGATTCTAAAATACCGAATCGGTAAATTTCGGTATTTTAGAATCAGTAAATTTCAATTACCAACATCTAGCCCTATGTTTTGTATTAATATTACGTTCTCTTATGCCATGTTTTTTGCAGGATCTTTCCTTGTTTGGTTAAAGAAGATGTTTTATATGATGAAATGTTCTCTTGCACACACGCACACACGCACACAAAGCCCTCCACGACCTAGGCCCCAGGTACCTCAACACCCGCCTGACCTTCTACACTCCAACCCGCCAACTACGATTGACCAGCCATGCCCTCGCCGCTGTTCCACGCATCCAAAGAGCCACCATGGGAGGGAGATCTTTCTCCTACCTGGAAGCCAAGACCTGGAATTCCCTCCCCATCCACCTTCGTCTTACCCAAGACCACCGCTCCTTCAGGAAGCAACTCAAGACCTGGCTATTCGAGCAGTAGCGGACCCCCCTTCCAGCGCCTTGAGACCCTCCGGGTGAGTAGCGCGCTATACAAATTTACAGAATGATTGTGCTATGTTTCTTTGTAGGATTTCTTTTTCTTTCTTGTTTCATGTTCTCTTCTATGTTATTGTTTTTCTTAGTTGTTATTTGTCTTCACTTGTTATTATAATTCTTTGTGAAAGGGGGATGTGTTGTAATCTGGGTGTAAAAACTATACTATGTCATTGGAATGTAGTGATGCAGGTTATTCTATGAAAGTAAGTATACATAGAATACCCCTGAAACCACTAATCAAACATTTACTGTTGCCTCATTAGTCCTTTTTATTAACTATGGACGTTTTAATTATTTCTTGTATTCTGTTTTTTGGGGTCCTTAAACCAAATATATTTTTTGAACGTACCCATAGAATTCTCTTACAAATGTAGCTATCATTGCAAAACTCACATATATACAGTATACACAGTGAAAAAAACAACAATGTACAATCTCATTCACATCTGAAACATATACACATATTTACAACTTCTCGTATACATAGCCTGTATTGGTCCTACACATTCTTTAGTTGCTACAGAGACCTTTCCTCATCAGGTCCTCAGCTACAGCTTAAATTTAGGTCTTGTAGAGGTCAAGGACAATCTTACACTTAAGTTAGCAAGACTCAGTGATTGAAATATGAGTTCTCAATAGTCCTTTGTACTAGGTATATTCTAAGTCCGTATTTCCTTTAGACCTCTTGAAAAAGATGCCTTTATAGAATGCCAACGCGTTTCGACCTTAAAAAAGGGGGACCTCCGATTACTTTTGTGAAGGTCTTCATCAGGGCGATGAGATTTTCACGTAGGACATTTTGCCATTTCCTTGATCTTTTTACTTCAATTGGTGTATAGTGGCTGTTTAACATAACCTGTTTTGGTTGTATTTCAACTTATCCTTTTGTTTTTATTCGCCTTGTAGAGTGTTTCTCGGCCTATTCAGCCGGGTTACATATCATACTTGATCACACTTCTGCTTTCTTGATTTCTTTATACACTGGTAAACGACTGTATTCTATTATGTAGGTTCGACGCTCGAAAAAACCTTTCTTCATTTGATGGGGTTGCAGAATACAAGAAATAATTAAAACGCCCATAGTTAATAAAAAAAGACTAATGAGGCAACAGTAAATGTTTGATTTATGGTTTCAGGGGTATTCTATGTATACTTATTTAGCTGATTCCTTCTCCTGAACCCCTCAACAAAATCACTCCCCTATTTTTTGTACCGGTTATTCTATGAAAGGCATTCCAGAGCCGGACATCTTGCTGTTCAGTTGGTGCTGTGCTCTTCTGCTGAGTCTACCTAATTAAACATTTGGAGAAACATTAAAGCGTCTAGAAGATATCTGTTCTACAGCCTGCAAAACTGATTTAGTTCTGTTTGAATCCCAGGTAACACAAAATGTACTTCTTTGAAGGTTCATTTTCCTTACAGATATGAAAAACCTACTTTCACCACTAAACCAGTTCTTTGAACAAAAAAGTGGAAAAACATTAAGCATGTTTTTACCAACTTCTGGGGCAAAGTTGTGAAAAACGACTTTCATTCATAATTTGACCTTCCGAGGAAAATGTAATAACATAAATAGCAACACACAGCTCTCATCAGTTGTGCACTATGCAGGCATGCTTTTCTTGAATATTTAGTTTATTCCACTTTTGTACATTAAGTTCCCATCTGTGGGTTTAAAGACTATACTTAGGGGTGATTAGTCAGTGTATAAATGTAAGTTCCTTATAAGATAGAGCACTTTTCTATTGAAATGGTGTTTAAGCCCTCATACTCCTGTATGTGGATGGTGGTAATTCCTTGCTCCAAGGCCTCCCAGACTCCACATTGGCACCCCTTATAGGACAACTGCACACAACAGCATGTTTAATCCAGTGTCTGAAAAAAATGGTCACATCACCCTGACCTTAATGGAACTCTGTTAGCTTCCCTTGCTGGGCAACATAATTTTTAAAACCTGCTGCATGATATACAAAGCTCTCACGACCAGCCCCCCCGATGATTGTAGAGAGTAGCTCACCATATCTGGTGGTTCCCAGCACACCTACATCCAGGACTTTATCAGACTGCAGACTAAGAAATGTGAGAAGGAAGAAACGAGGCAACAATCCTTTTCCATCTATGCACCCATGAGTTGGAACAACATTTCGGTATCCATTCAGGATTGTTCCGAAGTTGCTCCAGTTTAGGAAAGTGTTAAGGACTCATCTTATTAAAGTACGGTACATCACCGTACATTAATGGTCCAAAACTCAGCTACCTCTCTCTCACTTATTGCCTTTATTATTTTGTTCGACTGTGTCACAGCTCTGCTACCTTTTGACTAGGCTCTTGCTAGAGAAATACCATAAACATACATAAATATACACACTTTTCTCTGACATATTACTGCAGTTCTTTTTTTGTATGAAATGTTTCTTATATTTTTAACAATGCTATTTATAGTGTGGGAAAAAGATGCGCAACCATCTACCCTCCTAGAGACAAATGCATTTATATGTACCATCATAAACAAGTAAAAATGATCACTCATATGTAAATGCAGAAGGCATTATCCCATCGAGGGGGTCAACATACAACATGCACGTCCTATAACAGGTATACAACTATATTGTATTCCGGATCACCAAAGGATCATTGTCAGGTGTACATAACCTTCAATGCATGTATCCTTGCAGCCAACACATGTACCCTCCCCATGTCCAACCCCACACCAAAAACATCAAGAATATTGAGAACCAAGAAAATAAAGTGCAGTACTCAAGAAATTTCACCCTACTGTGGTGTAGTGCCCTTTAACATAGAGTCCAAACAGAAGTACTAATCGAGAAATGAAAACAATGCATCCGGTGTCTGGGGCAGGGCAACCTACTATTCATGCCGGAGTCCTATTCATCCCCAGCAATCCACCACAAGATAAAAAGCATCTTTTTGGCTAATGGAAAGCTCCGCCATTGGTTGGTAATTGTACCCAAAGCACTTCAAAAATGAATGGGTGACCCTCTAAAGTATGTATGTTTTTTTCATAACATTTCCTTCAACCAAACAGCGGTTGTGGGGAGAACGGCAGTCTTCCATTAGTGGAGGATTCAGAGCTAATCAACGGCGATGGCCAGGGAAAACCATTACCCCTGTTGTGGGGTGATTTCTGGGTATTGTGAGAAGTCATGGAGTAGCACCACCATCACCCCCATTTCCCCACCAATCCCTGACTGACATTGCAATTATCTCCACAAATCAGCCCAGTAGCGACATAGTTTCTGACTCTCTCTTAAAATGTGTACTATATCACAGTATACCCTAGAGCAGCACCAGCAGGAAGAGTCCCCTATGATCTTTGATTGTTTCAGTTGGGATGGGGGCCAGTGCCACCGGTGCAGTCTTTTATAGTACCCTAGATTAAGACACACCTCCTGGAGATACGTATAGTGATGTTCCAGAAGGTCAGTCCATGCTTTGTCCGTATAATCTCCCTGTAGGCTGACAGGCCACCACTCTTTCAAATGCATGCGTAACAGAGATGAGAAAGCCACATCAATGAGTATCTTATACAATACCAAAACCACCCTTTTGTGTGTTTCCAAGGTCTGTAGATATTGCCGTAGAGAGGATCGGGGGGATTTATGGGGTGAGAGCCTAGGGTAAACATTAGACAATGTGTGAGCTGGCAGTTTTTCAACCCTTAATTCAATTTGAGATGGTCGGCTGTGTGTGCTTCAACAGAAGATAGGAGCTTACTCCCAGACAGTCGGTGGTCCATCATATGTACCCTCTTATCAATTAAGCTTTTCCAGTAAAGTTCTTGATTATCGATTTGAATCATACCATTACCCGATAGCCTACCGTCCAATTTCTGTGTATGATGTGCAATTTACCATGCATGCACAGAGGCCAGCAGCACTCGGATGGGCCCTGATGAGTACCTGCTTATCTTGTGAATAGAACATGCTTAACCCCCTGCCCCATCTCCCAATAGTTTGTTTCTGAAGATGAGCCACCTTGATTGTCAGTCTGGTCTTCCATTCCCCCGAGAGAAATACTTTAAGCATGCAAGGAAGCCTAAAAGTATTTTTCTGAAGCATGAAATGGAGCATTGCATAGATGTAGGGTAATTTAGGGGACACATTCATTTTAGCGACTTGAACCTTACCCTATAAGAGAGATTTAGGCCCATCCATCTCTCCATTGTGTCAGAGCTTCATCAGCACGAGCTGTTAGTTGTCTCCCATGATGTCTGTAAGCCTGGAGTTCAGTATTATCCCTAAGTATTTTAATTAGTCAATTTCCACTGGATTGGGAAAGGGTATAAATTAACTTTAATGGAGGAACAGGTTAGAGGCATTTCCTCACTCTTCCCCCAATTAACACAATATCCCAAAAAGGTAGAAAATCATGAGCTCAAAGTTGTGAGATGCCTAAAGATTCTATCATGTTAGATAGGTCAGGAAGATGACAGTGATGTAAAGTAACACTTTCAATTCACCTGCTGAGGTGGGGAAGACCCCTATCTCTTCATGTTGACGAATGGCTTTGGCTAGTGGTTCCTGGGCTAGAATGAAAAGCAGAAGGGAAAGAGGACCCCCCTGCCTAGTTCCCCAGGCTATGTTTAAGGGTTGAGATGTGCGACCATTGCAGAAAAGTACTGCAGAGGGGAGGTGTACAGCCATATGAGTTTGGATAAGATCTATGGAGGCCAGCAGCCTAAAGAGGTATATCCATACTTCCAGATCAAAGGCCCTTTCAACATTTGGTGGGATTAGAACCTTTTCATCAAAGTCGGCCCACAGCTGCCACATGGCATAAATTAAGGTTTGAGGAAGAGAGGTTGATATTCAATGAGGGATAACATCCACCTGATCTATGTGGATCATGGTCGACAGAAGTCCAGTGGGTCTTTATTCAGCAGAAGTTCCCACAGCCTATTCAATAAGCCCTTCACTAGGATCTTGAGATTGGTATTGTGCAATGAAATTGGTTGATGATTCACACAGTCGAGTGGGTCTTTATTCGGTTTAAGCAGTACCACTATTCTGGCCCCATTTGTGTATCTGAGTGGGGTAGTCATCGTGAATCTTATTAAACAGCTTACGAAAGAGAGAGAATGATGTTGCCTTGTGTCATTTATAAAACGCCACTGGGTAGCCGAATATGCCAGGTGCTTTGGATATGGGGAGCACATCTATGACCGAATTAACCTCAGTCTCAGATATATCTTCCACCAGTTGAACAGTTCGTTAGGGGCTCAATTTTGGCAAGGCTATACTGGAGAGAAAGCCCTCTTCCATTTGGTGGGGCTCTAAACTTTCTGCCAAGTACAGCTATCTATAAAATGAATGCAAAGCTTGTAGATATTAGAGGGGTGAGTCAGTGTTTCCCCTGTCTCAGTCCTGATAGCCTAAATTGTACAGGCAGCCTCCTGCTGTCTGAATTAGAAAGACAACAAGCGCCCGGCCTTCTACCCGTTTCAAGTGCCAAGTGCCTCTGCTTTAAACTTAGTAGGGCTTTTTCCACTTGGGAAGTAAACAGACTGTAAACAGACTGTTAAGTTCCATCTTTCTCTTCAAGAGTTTCGTGAAAATACTGGATGAATGAGTACTAGAATACTCAGCTATGAGCTGATCGACTGGATGCGCCAGGGTGCAGGCAGCCTCTAAGGCCAGCCGTTTGGCAAGTGCTGAATCACGCACTAGTTCTCCCCATATAGTTGCCTTCACTGGTTCCCATAGAACATGGTTAGAGGAACCGTGTCACTATTCTGCCACAGGTACTTGGAGGTAAGGTGCTGCAATTTGTGTTTCGCTTCAGGGGTTCAGGAACTGGAGCTATTAAATTATCAATGGCCCAGCAGTGGGGGTGGGATACCCACAGCAAGGTCAATTTTACTAGGTCATAGTCAAAAGTACTATTTAGGAAGATCTCCACTCCCTCGATGTATGGGAGGAGAGCTGGCAAATAAAGATAGTAGTCAATTCTGGGGCGGGTGCCATGTGAGTAGAATGTGAACATGGGGTTGGTCAATCGCCAGGGGTCCATCAAGGAGTGATCAGTCATGAAATCTGCAACGATATGTCAATACTTGTGTCTGGGAATCTCATCCAGGTCAGATTTATCCAGCAGGAGGTCTAGGATCAGATTCCAGTCCACTCCTAGTAAAACTTTAGCCCTAGGTTGGGAGAGGAGTTTTCGATACAAAGCTTGGATAAGATGTTACTTGTCACCTGTTGGGCCCTAAAGCGAGCAGACTATAAGGGTGAGATCTTGTATACTAGCTTGAAGAAGTATATAGTGGCTGGCCAGGCCAGACTATGTTTTGTGAACCTTCAGTGGCAGTTCCCTCTAGCTCCAGGATGGGGACACCTCCATTCCTGTACGACTTGGAAAAAGTGGCTTCAGTCCTGTCAACTTGTCTATTGCTGGAGTGGTATTCCCTGCCCGCCCTGTCTTAATGTAACTTTTCATGTTCGACTTGAGATAGATGATTCTCTTGATTGAGAGTGATATTGGGGCAGTGTTTGAAGTGATAATAACTGATCTTTTAGTGTTCTATGTAATGAGTGAGGCTGTTGACAATGAGCAAGAGCACTTTGAGATTTCCGTGATGTAGAGTCATGTCATATATGCACCAGGAGATTCTCCCAAGCCTCCTCTGTTAATGAAACAAGACTAAGGGCCCGATGTAGGTAAATCTTTTTTACCACTTCTTAAATACCGATTCATACCGAATCGGTATTTAAGAAGTGGTAAAAAAGAGGAGGGCAGATGTAGGTAATTAATTACTGATTCGGAAGGAATCGGTATTTACCGATTCGGTAAATACCGAATCTGTAATGCCCATTGATTCCTATGGGCATTGAAGCCCATAGGAATCAATGGGCATTACCGAATCGGTATTTACCACATCGGTAAATACCGAATTTTGCAAGGGTGCAGGGGGTGTCACTTTGACACCCTCTGGCACCCCAATTACAGGCATGTGTTCCATGTGGCACTCAGACATGCCCTAAGGGCATGTCTGTGTGTCACATGGCACAGGTGTGCATGCACAAATGTGCATGCACACCTGGATTCGGTATTTCACCACCCAATTGGATTGGGTGGTAAAATACCGACTCCTAAAGGCCTATGGCACTGTTTGCAGTGCCACCTACATGTGAGATTTACCGAATCGGTAAAATTACCTATTCGGTATTTTACAGAATCGGTAAATTTACCGATTCGGTAAATTTACCGATTCTGTAAAAAATGTCCCCTACATCTCAATGACCCATTTTCCGGTCGGTAATGGCCGAATTCGGCCGTTACCGACCGGTAATGGCCACCTACATCGGGCCCTAAGTAGGGAGAGGGAATGCTTCCTCGACGATTTGGTGTCTAAGTAGAAGGGCGCCGAACAATGTTATTGTGTACTCAGAATGGATGATAGCATGAGCAACAAGCATGCAGAAAGACATCTGCTTGTTAAGGACATGGACTTTGGCACAATGGGTGGATGGGTCATTGGGTTGAAAAAGGGTATGAAAACCAGGGATAGACTGGGCACAGACACCCCAGGTGAGTCTGTTTTCTCTAGCGGGGCAGTGGGTGCAAAGGGCCACCCACTGGCGGACATAATAGCTGGTGAAAACTGACAGTAGAAAGGGAGGATGATCAAGGCAGAAGGATCTGAAAGTGGCAACCCTGATAAGTGGATTGCCTTCACGATCATGGTAGGACATAGTCCTTAGCGTAGCTTCCCAGAATACCCAGGCACGGAGTTGGGGTACGTCGTGGGAATACATGGTAAAACCCTTGATACCCCCAACCACAGGGGACAAGGTACACACATGCCTCACATACACAAGTGTACTGTTCCATGAATATGGCTAAGCCACCCCACGACCGATTGCAATGGAAAATGAGAAGAACTAGGCTGCGATTGAGCAGAGAATTTGAGCTTAAATAGATCTATCACTAAAGCCAAATGCATCGCTTGACATTAACATGAAATCACTTTACAGATATGGCAGGAAAGAAATTGTGCCCTTATTAAACTCACGTATGCTTGACTGTAAAATAAATGTGAAGGTTGTTTTCGATATGACAAGCATACTAATGGTGCGAAATGCACAAAGCAATCATTTATATTGTATTTCTATCACTTAAGACCACCCTAGGCTTTCTTCTACTTCATTTTCCCATTTATTTCATCTCCTTTCAATAAATAAATGTTTTAGGACATGCTAAACCATGATGCTGATCTGTATTTGACTTCCTTAAACTGTCATTACTATAGATGTGCTGACCTTATAAAATGTACTTCTCATTTCCACGCTACATGTTTTCATTGCATCTAGCTGCCACCAATGCACACAATGATGAAAAGAGAACAGTATAATAAAACAAAGAGTGTTTACAAGTAGACGTGACACTCGTGATTTCACCATGCTGAATTAAACTGTTTCTGTCTTCAGATCAGTTCATCGATACACAGTGGAACCTGAACGAGCTTATAGTTAGAGTCTGCTGAGTTTCTCATGGGAAACCTGTACTGAAAGCAACAAGTATGAATGTTTAGCAATTAACTGATACATTTTGATAGTGTTCTGTCTACTTCGAGTGCTTATGGTGGGAACAAAGGCAGAAGCTGCAAATGATGGGACAATCCTTTTCCATTGGTTCGAGATGACTGAGTACTCGAACGTATCTAACATGTTTTAATTATTGCGTGTTTCCTTAGGTAGTAAGGCAGATTCTCACAGAACTACTCTTCATGAGGAGTTATTTTTCGGACTCTCTCCTTGCCCTATTTTACAGACTTCAGCTGGGGGATACTGCTGACAGCTTTTTTACTTGCCACTTGGAAATTGACTCCTTCGATGTATTTCCTATATCCTAAATAATTTTCTGGTGTAGCTACTGCAACATCCATTGCTCGCATGGGAGACTCGGTTGAGTTTTCCTGAACCGCTCTTTATGGGGAGTTCGACTTTTTGAATACTCCACAGATTTCTATTTTTTCAAGAACTCTTGTGGGTTTTACTTAGCACTTTGAGCTATACTTTTCTTAGAATAGGGATTGATTCCTTTATGGAACACGCTTGTTTAATTGCATTTATAGATTATAACCATGCTTTCTTGATATTTCTGTCAACCGATTTATCTGATTTACTAATTGAATAAAAAGACAAAACATACTCTCTAAACTCTTATACAATAAATACATTGTGTTGAACCAATTCTAAAACTATCATTATTGACTGAGCTAATTACTGAAATCGATAAACGTCTATTGATATGATTTGAATTATGCTCCATTCCAAAACTGAGGCAGAATTTCTCTCACCTGAAAGAGAAGAAAAACGCTGAATCAAAGTCCATCTTTGTAAATGACATGTTGAACTGGGTAAAATGAATACGTTTCTGCTCTATCAACTGCTAAACCTCACATTGGGGCAAAGCTCGAGGGACAAAGAGAGGTAGAATTGACATGAAGTTAGTCTTTCTTCAATACACACATAATTTGAGAAATAAATGCTCTCCATAATTCGGATACGATTGGCCCTTGTGCCGCGCTGATTCAGGCTGAGACTCGCCGGTCTGAAACACAAATTGTCAACACTATTCGCTTACCTGTCTTGAGAAAGACTCGCCGCGACCACCGACTGGGGCGCAATTGGGTTGAAACGTCGACACATGTCAAAGGTCCAGAATCACCAGGATCCCAATAGGAACTCTAGGAATCCTCGGTTTCCAATCAGCATCTGGCCAATGAAATACTTGTATATATTTGTATATAGGAAATTCCCTTTCACTGTATATTTTTTTCACTTATTGAGCACTATTCACCCAATGTCACTTAACTTCACTTGTCTTTGATGGTCATGCATTAGATGGTTTCATTGAATGAAGTAATTCAGACAAAATATGAATGAATTCTGATATAAACTGAATCAAACAATTTTTTGATCTCATGACCTTTTCTTTTTTTAGCATTTATTTCTCAAATTATGTGTGTACCAGAGAGCACCGAATTTTGATTACATTAATAAGCAGTGATAAAGCAATGTGTCTTACCCAACAGAACCATTCTTTTGTTTAACCATTAATTACCCAGGTTCTCAGGGTTACTCCTTTTCTTTAATTACAGTCTCGCATCAAGGCATAGGGGAAACTGTGGGCTGTCCTGGCTAGGTTTGTACTAGACGCATATGATTCCAGTACAAAATCTTATGCACAGACAACTGTTTAAGGGTCAGGCGCATTGGATGAGTGCTGTGCCTCATAGACAATGAGTGCTGTGCCCCATAGACAATGGAATTACGGGTGCGGGGGTGCTGCAACACCCCGCAAATACCTCTGATGCTGGAAAATTAGCTATAAGGAGCATTTAACATATTCAACTTTCTTTTAACTTTTGCTGTTTGTTCAAAGAGTGTCAAGTGTTAATCTACTTCCTAAACTAAACTGCTGCTAATCTTCTAACATGAAAACCTTTATTTACATTTCTTTGAAGGTAAACTGAGCACATTTTTAAACTTGAACCAAGTTGGTGCTTGCTCGGTACAAAATACAGGAGAGTGTGAAATGAGAAGTTTTCAGTATGAAACCTCCTTTTCACACAGAGGTAAATAAAAACATTTGCTTACTTGCGCACTTCAAAATATATCATCAGTTGAGGAAAATTGGGCCAAATAATATACGAAAGGATTTACAGTCCCAAACCCTGCAATTTGCAAAATCACTGAATGTGTACATTTCTAAATGTACAAAACTTATTTTATAAGTCGGAAATGCTATTCTGACTTGTAAAATGGGGTTTGAAGCTCATACCGAATTGCAGTCTTGAAGGGGTGCAAAATGGGGGTATCTTCAAAATTACAATTTGGTATGTAATTTATCAATGATTTGTTACTGCAATTCTAGTTGAAAACTATTGAACAGTTTCTGACAACTCGTTAAAGGTGGTCCCTGATTTGCAAATGTGAATAGAGCTGCTTTTAAAATTGTGTTGGCAGCCTCAGGGCTAGGCGGGGATCCTGCTCCACCGGATGTCATTCCAAATGGAAAATATATATTTTTAAAGCAGCACTGGTTCCTCGAAAAAAACACATGGGTTGCATTAAAAAAAATCCATTTTGAAATAAAAACACTAGGATGTTGTATCCTACCATAAGGAGTCCCAAATAAGCCTCAAGGCTCTTAATGATTCAGGCTAACATTCACTTTTTCTTTAAGTGGAACATTATTTCTTAGTTTTATTTATATCTTATTCACATTTCTATTCAACAATAGCACCCACAAATAAAAGTACAAGCCTTTTTTTCCCTTACAAGCCCCTTATCTCATATATTGGTATTTCATGTAGTGCTAACACAAATGTGTGACAAGGCTCATTTCAACAGGTATTATTGATGCATGCCCCATACATTTAGCTGTAAGCTTGATTTTGTGATGCAGTTTTACTATGATTCAGTGATGTATCATAGCACACAAAAACTATACAACGTTTCCACCAACAAAATGTTGGGATGAATGTACCGATATAAATGTGTACTTTATACCTATGCTACCAACAAGTCTTGTCTTATTTTTTATCTGATAATACAAATCGGGAGGACAATATTTAGAGGCCCACTTATTTTCTCTATCAGGTTTTACCTCCATATTTACAGCAGGGTATAAATGAGCACGACAATGCTTCTGTTAACTCAGGGATCCTGCCTATTTTGTATATTGACATTCTATTTCTTGTTATGTTATTTTTCATATGAGGTAATTATTCACTGAATTGTCATGTGTTCGCAGTAAGGTGTTAAATTACCATAATGTTCTACCATTACCTGTTGGAAAAAAAACAAAATTGTGCTTCTTATTATCTTTTTTTTTTACAAAAGTCCTTTTCATCCATGAATGCCCTAAATCTTGATCTTAATTGTCATATATTTCATAAAAACAATTATTGGCAAACAAACAGCCTTCATGACAGCAGGAGCTTCTTCAGGGGTAATTATCGAATCATCCTGTTCATGCATTGCAGTGTTGTGATTGGCTTAGGGGAGGGAGCCTGGCTGCTTGCTTCCTCTTTTTGGAGTCAGGGGCAGGAGAGCAGGAGCTGAGATAGGGGACCCGGCAGCAAGGTAAGTCTATTTTTTTATTCCACTCCTGTGCGACATGCCCTCGTGATCCCCTGTGCCCACCCTACCACCCGCGAACCATGCCGGCTGCCACTGTCTGGCCGTAATCCAACGTAGAGTTGAGTTTCGGGAGGGGAACGATTCGACGACCCCCCCCAAGCGGTTTTGTCAAGCTAAGAGTGTCTTCTGCTGCCGTTAAGAGTGTCTTCTGCCCCAGTAAGAATGTCTTCTGCTCACTACGGGCATATTATGTCTTGCCACGGATGTACGACATTACAACGCATGCTTTTACATCGCATGCTTTTACAACGCGAGTTTTACAACGCATACCATTACAACGCATAGTGCTCTGGGGCGCTGGATAGTGAATTATTTAATTTCTATTCCAACTCCAGTCCCCGTGGATAGTAGGGAAGGTGTTGGATAGTAAATTAAATATATTCCCTATCCTAGAGCGCCCCCCAGCACAATGCGTTTTAATGGTTTGCGTTGTAAAAGCTGCGATGTATAAGCATTGCGTGGTAAAAGTTGCGTTGTAAGTGATGTTTCCCCTTGCCACTCAGCGTAACAAGGACCCGATTAAATCAGAGTTTCTATTTCCCCTTCAGGGTGTTTTGGGAGCAGATACAGATTTGGCCATAAACTGCTTGACTTCGTTTTTAAGTTTTGGGTATCTGATCACGAGCAGCGGCATTTCACCTGGGAATGTTGAGATTTCCCACGAGGTTGTAGAGCCTCCATTAACAGTCCTTGGGGACTGCAACGGCCCGTTGGGGCATTACTTTCTCTCGCAATCTGTCATAACTCTACGCGGGAGAAAGGGAACTACATCTCCCAGCATTCCTCTTTGGCGCCTGTACCACGTCACGGGTAAAGCGCAAGGAGGCGCCTTGAAAACTGCAACAGGGCTACCACAGCGCGGGTCCCTTTTTGTTTTTCTGCCACTGCCAAACCTGCCATATCGACCTGCACAGCCTCCAGTAACAGTCCGTGGAGACTGCAACGGCCCATTGGGGCATTACTTGCTCACGCAATCTGTCATCACTCAACGCGGGAGAAAGGGAACTACATTTCCCAGCATTCCTCTTTGGCGCCTGTACCACATCACAGGTAAAGCGCCAGGAGGCGCCTTAAAACTGCAACAGGGCTCCTGCAGTGTGGGTCTCTTTTTGTTCTTCTGCCACTGCCAAACCTGCCATATCGACCTGCACAGCTTCCACCTCCAATAACAGTCCGTGGGGACTGCAACGGCCCGTTGGGGCATTACTTGCTCTCGCAATTTGTCATCACTCGACGCGGGAGAAAGGGAACTACATCTCCCAGCATTCCTCTTTGGCGCCTGTACCACATCACGGCTAAAGCGCCAGGAGGCGCCTTAAAACTGTAACAGGGCTCCCGCAGCACGGGACGCGTGTGGGCGGGTCCGTCTGCGCCCGTCAGAGCCCAGAAGAGGCCGGGCTGGGCCACACAATTGACAATTGCTCTATCATCCTGTAAGCATTTTGCCCCATTTTTGTAATTAATAGCTAGTGTGTTATCTGTGTATTTAGGTAGCCTAGGGAATATCCAACTATGAGCAAAAGAAAGATGGGCGAAGGGGTTGTGAGCACCCTTGATGCTTTTTTAAGTAGAGCTGAATCGGTGTTGATGCATGAAATCCAGATAATGGAGCGTAGGCTCTCACTAGACCCAGTGCTTGCACTGGGCAGCGTTGTGGCCACAGTTCAGTCTTCCCAACCCTTGGTAGGAAATATATCTGACTCTGGTAGTCATCGAATCTCACCTCTTATGACAAGCAATGAGATAGTGTCCTTAACCCCAGGAACATCCTAAGATCAGGGTAGCCCACTAAGCCCTGCAATGGTTAAAACTAGGGGTAAGAAGGTTACTGGGGGAACGGGCGGGGAACCACCTTCTAAAAAAAGGAAAGGTCGAGGTACAGCCTAGCACAATATATCGGTCCCCAGTAAAGAAGCATGTAGAGTACCTACTATTGGGAAATCAGGAGGCTCCAAACCGGTCGTAAAATCTGTTGCTAAATCCATAACGAATCCTATAGGTACTTCTATAGAGCAGGCTGCTGATAGTAACAGCATAGCCCATTCAAGCAACCAGTTCAACTCAGAGGAATTATGCTCTCTATTAAGAGAGAAATTAGCAGCAATGATAGACCCCATACTCAAAAGATTGGATTCGGTTGATGAAAGATTACAAAAGATCGAACATAGTCTAACCTGTAAAAATCAAATGAATCCACCTCAATCCATCGTACATGGGAATGGGGGGTATCTAATAACATAATGGGACCCATGAAGGACGTGCAACAGGGAATACCAGTTAATTGCTGCCAAAGTTCTGCACCAGCCTTAATAGCCAAAAGTACCGATTGTAACCCCACATCAATTATTAGTAATGGCACTTCTATTATGCCGAAGCCGCAGCAAGCATAATGGTATTAGGCCGATTGAGCCGGGTGTAGTAGGTGATACGATCTTCACTCTAGTCTTAATCTTCCGCCAGAGGCCACACCGTATACAGTGATACTTGCAAATGTCCCCATGCTCCCACTAGGCTCTCGAGAGCATTGGTCGATGCTTAAAAATAAGGCACTACATTTTCTGGGCCATAGGACAGGTATTAGAGATCAACTGTTCATGGAATTTAAAATGGTCCGCAGAATAAAATGGATTGGACACTCACGCAAGTCCATGGCAGGGGATTGTGTTGTACTTAGTTTTAGATCACCATCATTGGTACACCACATACTGGAAACAGACGGTTACTCTTCCTCTGCAGTAGATGATATAAAAATACTCCCTCTGGGATATTTTTACAAACCGCAGAATACGGCTAGGCTCAATGAGCAGTGGTATCCCAATAGAGCCCACAATCGTTTTGACAACCCAGGCAAAATAAGCTATCACTTTGAATTACTCTCATCCTTAGAAGATATTGATTGACTGGGATTATCTAAAACACCACTATTGATTGATTCTGAGGGACTCACTGACATAGAGGAGGCTGGAGGTAACCGGGGAGTTTCCACCGTAGCTCTGTTGGTCATACAGGATGTACCCCCTTGTGAAAAACGGGTCGACGGCATGAGGCACATAGGTATAGCGGGTAAATCTTTAAGAGATCTTAGTAATAGTGGTTCAGTGACTATAATCTCACCAAGATCAGGAGTAAGTGCTCACTGAATACTTAGATTAACGAGAGAAGGCTTACCAATAAAATACATAATAAATTATGTGTTGGAAACTATCAGTTTAGAGGACGCTGGTAGCAGCCCCCCAAAATCATGTATGACCTTGGCCTCCTGGAATATTGCGGGAATATTATCAACGATAAAGTACACGGAATGGACATCATATATTGACTGAATTGATGTCTGGTTGTTCCAGGAGACGTGGTCAATAGATAGAGTCTTCCACCCAAGCTATGTACATTTTTCAAAGTCTGCAATAGGAGGTACGAGGGGTAGACCGGTTGGCGGGTTGACCTGTTGGGTTAGATAGTATGAGGGTATAAGGGTGGATGAGTTACTAATAGATAGCCCCGATATCATGGCCATAAGTGTTAGATCACCAACAGGCCTTGATATAACGTTGTTTAATGTCTATTCACAAGGGCAGCCGGGTGGTAAGGGATCTAGTGTAGTTACAGTTCTCTATAGGTATCTGGACAATGTTGGAGTCACTGGTAATTTGATTATTGCGGGAGACTTCAATTGTAGTTTTGAGCCCCTGGATTTATAAGATGGAAGGCTTAGTGAGGAGGAGGATGTTTTATGGAATATTCCCCAACTAGAATTATGACCTATAAGAAAATGGACCGAGGCCGCATTACAACTGAAGGGTCTTTTCCTGGAAAGGGGAATGAGGGCAGCTAATGGGAGGATGCCGTCAGACAGGTTGGGTGCAAACACCTTCAATAATGGAGTAAGTAGTAGTCGCATAGACTACATTCTTATTAAAGTAGAATTTTGGTCTTCTGTATTAGATATGGAGGTTCAGAGGAGGCCTGAAATTGACCATAATCCGCTGGTTTTGGAAATCAATGATACAAGCTGTTGCTGCGCAAAAACAAGGGAGGTTGAGTATATCACCGAAGAGGTCACTGGTACCAATGACCTGAGAAGAGTCCAGTGGGCAAGGATCACCAACAATGAGGGTGAACTTGCCCAGATGAGGGATATGAAATTGGGGTCATTGTCTAAACTCTCCAACTGTGAGTCACAGGAGGTTGTAAATCTCATTATACCCCAAGTCCACGAAGAACTATTCAAGAACCAGAAAAAGTTCTTCATTAAAAGTAGCATCCTTAGGAAGAACAGAATCTCGAAGACAGGTTCATGGTACAATAGTGCATGTAGAAACGCCTACAAATCCCTTGCGAAGGCCATTAGATCAAGGGTACAGGGAAATATTAAAACGTTTAGAGCTAACTACAGGCAGTATAGAAGCAGGCGAAGAAAGAGTGGGACGAAGAACGTTGGCAGGATTTGCTAATTGCATGTAAAGTGAGGTACATGACCCAATTTTGGCATTTAATCAAATGGGGTAATGGCAACCAGATTCAGGCACCGATTAACCATGTTATGTTATGTTATGTTATGTTACGTCTATTTATTGTGCGCACAGATACTCCAGCCAAGGAGCGTCCTGGCTTTTTTTTTTTTTTTTTCTGTTGTCCCAGAAAAGTGGGTAGCGCATTTTGATGCACAGTGCAAGTCCACAAATAGTAATGAAGAGATCCTTCAGCATTATATAATAAACGAACCACTGAGTTTTACTAGCGCTGAGGTTGAGTCTGTGTTAAAATCAGACTCGGGAGGCAGAGCACCGGGGTTTGATTGTATCCCTGCAGATTTTTTTATATAGGATAAAGAACTTTGGGTACTGTATTTAAAGCTTCTAGCAAACGCGATAGCAAATGGCGCCCCACTTCCACAAACCTGGTCTGGAGCGGAAATTTTGCCCATTTATAAGAAAGGTGACCGTTCTGAACCAGGGAATTACAGACAGATTAGTCTAATAGATTGAGTTCAGAAGATTGTAGCCAGATTAGTGCTTGGTAGAATACAGGCTTGGATGACTGAAACCAATATTTTAACACCAATACAAGCAGGGTTTTGGTCGCATACAAGCACCCTTGTCAGGCTTTTAGGTTTGTGTTACTATATTGGAAGGTGGTAGTCATAGGCGGGGGGACACTCTTTGCGGCTTTTGTGGACTTAAAGTCCGCATTTGATCTTGCTCCCTGTGTGAAACTGTGGAACGCATTATTGAAAATGGGGATGCCTCCAGACTTGGTGGCTATTTTGGTAAAACTGCATGAATCAACTTATGCGCAGGTTCTATGGGGTAAACCGGGTGAGACTAGAGAGAGGTTTTTAGTGTCTAACGGGGTTCGACATGGGTGTGTGCTGGCACCTACTCTGTTTTCTTTATTTAGAGTAGTCCAGTACTTTTCAAACCACCCAACTGATGCACCACGTTAGCTGGTATGAAAATACCCTTGCTCATGTTCGCGGACGACACCCTGATAATATCAAAGAGGAGACAGGGATTGCAGGCTGCCCTGCCTCGCTTTGAGGTGTTTTGCCGTGAACATGAGCTAGTGTTAAAAGTGGGGAAAATAAAGTTCATGGTGCTCCATAAATCTAAGTCCATCAAAGCAAGAGTGTTGGACCCGGGCCTTTTTGGCTGGTTCACCCCTGAACTTTTTGCTTTTGATGGCGACCTGGCGTTCATGATTTCTGGCTTATCGCACTTTTTCCCTGTGTCCCAGGGTAAAGTGCGTGCGTGTAGTGAGGTTGGCCTGCCCTCCCATAGGAATGCATGAGGAATGTATGTGACAATGTTAGTTCCTAATGTGTGGGGAGTGCAGGCTCGAGTTTGGTATGTGCGGACTCGTGAGATTGAATGCTGCGCAATGATGTGTGCTGCGTGAATGCGTCTAGTGTGGAAGTGCCACTTCTAGACATGGGTGTGTGTGTGCAGTGAGTGTGCTGGCGTGTGATTGGCTGGAACTGGCTGGTGAGCCTGGCTCCAGGAGTCTGGATGGGTCTGCCCTGGTGGTGAGTGGAGATATTAGCATGCTGATGTGAGGGAGGGGTGCACCTGGGACCGGAATAGGGCTGGGCTTTCCCCACACAATGCTGGCTCCGCCCCCTGTGGTGCGACTGATGACCCTATCCCGGCCTGTGAATAGGAAGGGTGGATGAGCACATTACAGTGCTCCAAAACCAGCTGCAACTGGTTTTTTCCCCACCCTGCCCACAGACAAAGAGGTTTTACTGTATAAAAAGGGGCTGTTTCCCCTTACAAAATGTTGTTCCTGATCCTAACTTTAGGGGGGGCCCTGCTGCTGCTGCTGGGCGCCAGGAGGAACCGCCACTGGGTGTTGCCTCCCTGCTTGGAGGGCCCCGTGAGCTGGCCCTGGGCCCAGCACTTGCCCCCCTACCTGCTAAAAGGAACTTTGGCCTGGACTGTAGACTTTCTTGGGCTTTTTCCCAAAAGCGCCTGGGAGAACTTTTGCTTTTAATTGTTTCCAGCGCTTTATGCCCTGGGGGAGCGCTTTATTTTCCCTCCAGCGCCTGGGAGCGCTTTATTTTCTCTTCAGCGCCTGGGAGCGCTTGATTTGCCCCTTTTTGTATTTTCCAAGCAGGTGCCCACCCTGCAGATATTGCCGCGCTATATTTTAATTCCTTCGAGGGAGCTTACCCCTCATTTTGTGGCCGATTCCCCGCCGCAACCCTGGGGCTTCATTTGGAAGAGCGCGCCGCCATTGGCTGACACGCCAGGGAGCCTGGAGGCTCACCTCCGGGGCCGCGCTGCCATTGGCTGAGGCGCCCCCTGAGCCTGGAGGCTCGTCTAGAGGGCTGTGCAGCGATTGGCTGCCCTGCCCGCCTGCACCTCGAGCCGGGGAAGCTTACCCGAGGTGGAGGCTATGCCGCCTGGGGTCCCAGGAGAAGGTCTCGGAAGTAGGAAGCCGAGCGTGGCCGGCAAAGGAACCTGACTACAGGCGGGGCTCTCGTGCCCCCGAGGAAAGTCCCTCATGCTGCCGGAGTCTGCCCGAGGAGTCTCCCCGAAGCCAAGTCAGCCGGTTGAAGACCAGCGAGACGCCGGCCAGGAGTCCCGGTGAGTGGCGCTCCGTTCTGGCATTGGGGGGGGCATCCGGTTCCAGAGACCACAAGAGGCCCAGGGGGACATTGTGGTTAAGAGTCCACATCTGAGGGCCATTGTTTCCGAGTCCCAAGAAGGGTGTCTCCACCATTGGGGGCAACATTGTTTTAGAAGTCTCAGGGGGACTTAGGGGCATATTTCAATTCGGAGCCCCGTGGCTCCAACTGGTGCATTTCCTGGCAACCCAGAGCCCACGAGGCTCCAAACGATCACGGGGGCATTTGTTCTAGAGCCCGAGAGGCTCCAACGTCCCGGCACATTTCTTTAGAGCCCACGAGGCTCAGGGGGCATTGAGGCTTTTGTGTATTTAGAGCCTGCGGGCTCCGACGCTGATTTGGGTGCATTTTGTTTTATTCAGAGCCCACGAGGCTCCTAAAGACCCCAGTAATTGTCCAGAGTCCAGGAGGCTTCCACATTGTTTACCTAGAGCCCAGAGGAGCTCCACAGCTGCCCAGCACTTAGTGGGCAGCTGCTACGTTTAGGCCTGGTTTTTCAGCGCAATCTCTTTTGGCTGGCTGCGCAGCCTGCCCGGACTGTTGTGGACACAGGGCATTTCAGCCCCAGAGAGGTCAGTTGGCCTGGGCGACACTTCTTGTGTTGTGCCCTTGCGTGGGGTACATGTTTGGCCCTATGTGTTTTGCGCAGATGTGATTTCCTGCCTAATGTGATTGATGCAATGCTTTTGCCCATGCCTCTAAATGTGTGTTTTTATGCCTTGGACGTTGTTTGACCTAGAAGAGTGATGCTAGTGAGGCCATGCTGCCCTGCGTGATATTTACCTAGAGTGTTTTAGGTCTACGTAGGTGGTACTTACCTGTTCCCAGTGATTACTGGTTGTGTGCTCTATTTTCTATTGTGTGCTAAAGTGATTATTATTCTAGTTCTAAAAGTGCATATTCCTGACAGTGGCCCATGTGACCCTGGCCTGTACACCTATCCCCCCTAAATTCTGCCCGTGCCCATGGCACCTGGTGAGGTATATGTTTATTATCTAACGTTTGTGGTATAATACAAAGACTATTTTCTATATATACCCTTGTGTGGAGTTTCCTTTGTGGTGGGCCTTGGGTGTTGTTGCTGGGTGCACGCGCAAACGCTTTACACATCGCCTCTGAGATAAGCCTGACTGCTCGTGCCAAGCTACCAAGGGGGTGAGCAGAGGTTATCTTGGCGGGTAACTTCCTTGCCCTGACTAGAGTGGTGGTTTTTGCCTGGCTTTGGCGCAAGCCTCAGCCAGCCAGAAATTCCCATTTCTAACATTGGTGGTCAGCGGTGAGGATAGGACTTGTGTTTGCGCCGTGCTGCAGCAGCGACTGGCTGTACCACAAAACTCTGCTTTTTTTTTTAGATAATTACATGTTGGGGATTATTGTTTTTTGAAGTTCTAGTATTTCTTTTCCTAAGAGTGTCATTTTCAAAGATTGTCCAGTACATGTGTTCCCCGCCCTGCTCCCAGAGTTTGGTACCTGTGTCACATGTGGTCAGGTTGAGAAATCAGGGGTGATAAAAACTGCCTTACCGGTCCGAGGGGGGGTGTGTGTGGATGAATGGTGTGTTGCCCTGGACAAATGAGTGTGAGTTCTCTGGGATAGGGAGCTTGCTGAATACTTTGAACTGTGTACTCTTACTTCAGCTCAGTTAAGCCCCCTGTGTTGCACGTGTCCCTGAGCGTCCTGCCAAGATGGAGCCTGCTTTTAACTTCTGTGGGCTGTTGAGATACAGTATGTGTGAGTTGATGGAGTTTTGTGTAGAAAGAGACATAGCAGTTAATGAGTCAGACACCGCGTCCAAATTGAGGGACAACCTGATCTTGTGGCAGAAGGATGAATGGGAACGTGAGCGCAGTGAGGAAGATAGGGCCCAGGCCTCACGCCATGAGGGTGATGGGTCTGAGGGGAGCCCTGAAGAGTCTGAAGAGGAGGATGAAGATGACAGTGAATGGGCACCAGCAGATAGTGAGGACCCCATAGATAGGGAGTCCCTTGCTGGGTCCAGTGTAGGAGGCAGCGCCTCATCCCTTTCCCGGTCCCTGTCCCCAGAGGAGTGGGTAGATAGGAGGGAAGAGAGGGAGCACCAGCTGGCTTTGGAGAAGCTCAGGTTAGAGCATGCCAAGGAGATAGCGCAGTTGGGTGTGCAGGAGAGGATTGCAGAGGCTGAGAGGGACTTGGCCAGGGAGAAGATAGCCCTAGAGGGTAGGTTATCCCTGACCGCAGTTATAGTTTTCTGGATTCCCCAGGGAGGGTTGGATCCAGTGATGGCATAAATAGAGAGTTTGGTGCGGGAAGTGCCATTCAACGTTTCCAAAGAATAGTACCTTGTTCCCAAGAGGACGTGTACCGCTTGAAGTTCAGGGGCAGTAGGAGACTGCCTCACCAGGATTGGGAGGATTATGCGGATGATTGTCATGATGCACTGATTGATTGGTTAGAGGTTCATGGGAAACCTGATTTTGATGGACTGTTCAACCTGGTTATCAGAGAGCAGCTGCTCAATTGTTTTGTGCCAGAGTTGCGCCAACACCTATCGAGGGGTGACTACGTTAGTACTTGGGACATGGCGAAGGAAGCAGACCGCTGGGAATGTGCCGGAGGTTCTGACACGTCATTGGTGAGTGAACCCGAAAGTAGTGGTTCAGGTGTCTTCCAGCCCTGCGTGGTGGAAGAGGCTCAGAGTAGCCCAGCTAGGTCCCAGTGTAGCGAGAGGGGTGTAGGGGCTCACGTCTTGTCTCAGTGGAGTAGGAGTGAGTGTGGAACTGAGTGTTCCAAGGTGCCCGAAACCCAGTCTCAGAACCTGGATGGTTTCTTAAGGGAACACCAGGTTGGGGACCTAGGCAGTCCTATTAGACCCCTTGAGGGGGATCTCCTAGTGTCTATAGAACCTGGAGTGTCTTTAAATAGTGCTCTAGTGGTTCTAGTGTCCGGCAATGTCACTCCAGTTGGGAGGGCACATAAGTCCGAAGTGAGGAGTGAATGGGGGATGTGTTCCCCAGTGGAAGAACCAGTGGGTCAGGGACTACCCAGTTGGGCTAAGTTCCCGTGTAGTGACCATGGTGACACCACTTCTGTTCTGGGGGATATTCCCGCACTGTCAGGTGGACAGGGGACGGAAGATCTGCGCCAGACAGACAGTCACACAGCACATGAGTCATGTGTTATCCTGAGGGGGACAGTGTGTGAGTCCCCAGAAGTCCTGGAGTGCCAGACATTTATCCCACCTAGGGTTTTAGACCGAAGGTTGGGAGGCCAGGTTCAGGATCAGCCTGACCTGAAGGGTGGGACGTTTGAAACCAGAGTCCTGGCCAGTGCTTCTTTCAGGGATACCTCTCCAGTTGGGAGGGTGCAGAACTCTGGAAGGGGGTGCAGAGGGTGGGAGAGCCCACCTCTGACCCCGGTGCAACCTGAGGGGTTAAACCCTAGGTTGGGTGAATGGCGTTCTAAGGGTGCCTCTCAGGGGAGGAGGAACCCTAGAAGGAGAGGTAGGGGAAGAGAGCCTTCCCTGTGACTCCTGGTCCACCTGAGGGTGTAGACCCTAGGCTGGAGAACCAGTGGCAGTCTAGCCCTGTCTTACAGACAGGAAGAGTGGAGAGTGGCTACTATGTGCCAGGGGTTACTACCCCCCACTCTGTGAGTAGGCAAGGACCAGTGGCACCTAGGTGGCCTAGGGCCTGGTCCTGGCGGCGGACAGCTTGGGAGTACCAGTGGGGTAGCCCCGTTGTTCAAGATGGTGGTTTTAGAAGGAATCCCAGGGGTTTAGAGTGGCGTAGAACAGGAGGGTGTCCCGGGCCCGTGTCCGTGTTCTATCGCCCAAAGCAGGGAAGCCCATCACGATGGTGATCGGTCTACCCTGCGTTTTGGCTGGAAAGGGGTTGTGTTGGACTCGGGCCTTTTTGGCTGGTTCACCCCTGAACTTTTTGCTTTTGATGGTGAACTGGCTTTCGTGATTTCTGGATTGGCGCACTTTTCCCTGTGTCCCAGGGTAAAGTGCGTGCGTGTAGTGAGGTTGGCCTGCCCTCCCATAGGAATGCATGAGGAATGTATGTGACCATGTTAGTTCCTGATGTGTGGGGAGTGCAGGCTCGAGTTTGGTATGTGCTCACTTGTGAGATTGAATGCTGCGCAATGATGTGTGCGGCGTGAATGTGTCTAGTGTGGAAGTGCCTCTTCTAGACATGGGTGTGCAGTGAGTGTGCTGGCATGTGATTGGCTGGAGCTGGCTGGTGAGCCTGGCTCCAGGAGTCTGGATGGGTCTGCCCTGGTGGTGAGTAGAGAAATTAGCATGCTGATGTGAGGGAGGGGTGCACCTGGGACCTGAATAGGGCTGGGCTTTCCCCACACAATGCTGGCTCTGCCCCCTGTGGTGCGACTGATGACCCTAGCCCGGCCTGTAAATAGGAAGGGTGGCTGAGCACATCACAGTGCTCCAAAACTAGCTGCAACTGTTTTTTTCCCCACCCTGCCCACAGACAAAGAGGTTTTACTGTATAAAAAGGGGCTGTGTCCCCTTACAAAATGTTTTTCCTGATCCTAACTTTAGGGGTGGGGCCTGCTGCTGCTGCTGGATGCCAAGAGGAACCACCACTGGGTGCTGCCTCCCTGCCTGGAGGGCCCTGTGAGCTGGCCCTGGGCCCAGCCCTTGCCCCCTACCTGCTAAAAGGAACTTTGGCCTGGACTGGAGACTTTCTTGGGCTTTTTCCCTAAAGAGCCTGGGAGAGCTTTTGCTTTTAATTGTTTCCAGCGCTTTATGCCCTGGGGGAGCGCTTTATTTTCCCTCCAGCGCCTAGGAGCGCTTTATTATCTCTTCAGCGCATGGGAGCGCTTGATTTGCCCCTTTTTGTATTTTCCATGCAGGTGCCCACCCTGCAGAAAATGCCGCGCTATATTTTAATTCCTTCGAGGGAGCCTACCCGTCATTTTTTGGCCGATTCCCCGCCGCAACCCGGGGGCTTCATTTGGAAGAGCTCGCCCCCATTGGCTAACGTGCCCCGGAGCCTGGAGGCTCGCGTCCGGGGCCGTGCTGCCATTGGCTGAGGCGCCCCCTGAGCCTGGAGGCTCATCTAGAGGGCCGCGCAGCGATTGGCTGCCCTACCCGCCTGCACCTCGAGCCGGGGAAGCTTCCCCGAGGTGGGGGCTATGCCGCCTGGGGTCCCAGGAGAAGGTCCCGGAAGTAGGAAGCCGAGCACGGCCGGCAAAGGAACCTGACTACAGGCGGGGCTCCCATGCCCCAGAGGAAAGTCCCTCATGCTGCCGGAGACTGCCCGAGGAGTCTCCCCGAAGCCAAGTCAGCCGGTTGAAGACCAGCGAGACGCCACCCAGGAGTCCCGGTGAGAGGGGCTCCGTTCTGGCATTGGAGGGGGCATCCGGTTGCAGAGCCCACGAGAGACCCAGGGGGACATTGTGGTTAAGAGTCCACGTCTGTGGGCCATTGTTTCCGAGTCCCCAGTGGGGGGACTCCACCAGTGGGGGCAACATTGTTTTAGAAGTCCCAGGGGGACTTGGGGGCATATTTCAATTCAGAGCCCTGTGGCTACAACAGGTGCATTTCCTGGCAACCCAGAGCCCACGAGGCTCCAAACGATCATGGGGGCATTTGTTCTAGAGCCCGAGAGGCTCCAACTTCCCGGGCACATTTCTTTAGAGCCCACTAGACTCAGGGGGCATTGAGGCATTTGTGTATTTAGAGCCTGCGGGCTCCGACGCTGATTTGGGTGCATTTGGGTGCATTTTTTTTTATTCAGAGCCCACAAGGCTCCAAAGGCCCCAGTAATTGTCCAGAGTCCAGGAGGCTTCCACATTGTTTACCTAGAGCCCAGAGGAGCTCCCCAGCTGCCCAGCACTTAGTGGGCAGCTGCTACATTTAGGCCTGGTTCTTCGGCGCAATCTCTTTTGGCTGCCTGCGCAGCCTGCCCGGACTGTTGTGGACACAGGGCGTTTCAGCCCCAGAGAGGCCAGTTGGCCAGGAGGACAGTTCTTGTGTTGTGCCCTTGCGTGGGGTACATGTTTGGCCCTATGTGTTTTGCGCAGATGTGATTTTCTGCCTAATGTAATTGATGCAATGCTTTTGCCCATGCCTCTAAATGTGTGTTTTTATGCCTAGGTGGTTGTTTGCCCTAGAAGAGTGATGCTAGTGAGATCATGGTGCCCTGCGTGATATTTACCTAGAGTGTTTTAGGATTACGTAGGTGGTACTTACCTGTTACCAGTGATTACTGGTTGTGTGCTCTATTTTCTATTTTGTGCTAAAGTGATTATTCATCTAGTTCTAAAAGTGCATATTCCTGACAGTGGCCCATGTGGCCCTGTCCTGTACACCTATCCCCTGTAAATTCTGCCCGTGCCCATGGCACCTTGTGAAGTATATGTTTATTATCTAACATTTGTGGTATAATACAAAGACTATGTTTTATATATACCCTTGTATGGAGTTTCCTTTGTAGTGGGCCTTGGGTGTTGTTGCTGGGTGCGCGCGCAAACGCTTTACACATCGCCTCTGAGATAAGCCTGACTGCTCGTGCCAAGCTACCAAGGGGGTGTACAGATGTTATCTTGGCGGGTAACTTCCTTGCCCTGACTAGAGTGGTGGTTTTTGCCTGGCTTTGGCGCAAGCCTCTGCCAGCCCGAAATTCCCATTTCTAACAAAGAGCATTCATGAACAATGTTTTATTGGATCAGACTGATGTTTTCACCTACTTGGGAGTCACTTTTAGTATAAAGTTAAGCTGGAAGCCCCAAGTCGATATGTTGGCACAAACACTTGTGCAGTTAGCTGAAGCCCTGATTAAGGAGTATAGGCTCTCCCAAACTAAGCCTGTTGCCCTCGTACCACAAATATACACAACCAAAATTAGCCCAGCCATATTATATAGCGCCGAATTATGAGGCTTTGAAAATGTATCCCCTCTTACAATAGCCCAAAACAAGTTTGTGAGATCAGTAGACCTCCCACAATCCTTCCCTGTATTACCCCTATACCTAGACCTGGGCTGCTATAACATTGAGGACGTAGCGCATTATAGACCATTGGCATTTTGGAGGAGACTCTGGATTACTCCGGAACTCTCCTTGTATGCCAAGGCACTTTTAGAAGTGAGGAGTTTGGGTCGATTATATAAGATCCCATGGTTGAATAATATCAGGTCCATGTTGTCCGAAATGGGGATGAGTAATCTATGGAGAAAATCCTGATGTTATGGAATTTCCTTTTAAGGCGATATACAGGGCAGCCTACTGGGAAATAGTTAAAACTAAGAGATATTCTTCCCACATAAGGCAGTCACTGTCGAGGGAATTCCTTGTTATAAAGGATGAGGCTAGACTGGAAGCCTATTGGGATCTTATTTCTAAGCCTCCAGACCGGAAACTCTATCAGCAGTTTAGAATAGGCACCCTGCCAGTAAGATGCTTTATAAGTAAATGGAATTGTGCAATATGTGATAAGTGTACATTCTGCCAGGTTCACTGTTATAATATATACCACATTTTATTTGTTTGTCCTGCGTACCATCTGCCTAAGACAAAATGGATTAAACCGGTTTGTATGGCAATGAATATAAGATCAGCGAAGGAAGCCAGAAGGATTCTAAGGTCAGACACCACTGCCCTTACAGTGATTGGTGTGGCAAAGTTTTTGAGCTAGTCATGGGCCATTCGAAACAAATATGGGGGGGCTAAGCAGCATATAGAGTAAAGAGGAACATTACTTTGCATTGGTATGATTTATGAATTGAACTAATTTAGTTCTGCTAAAGTAGTTATCATGGTTTTAGTGCATCTGATGTCGAAATCAAGATTGCAATTGTGACTTTATATACTTTATATATTCAATGTTATCTTTTAAGATCTTGTTTTAAAATGTATATATATTTATTGATTCATTTATGATGAATTGGAGCTGTAATTGTGATCAACACTTTTTCACCTATCCGACGTATTTTAAATAAAAATGTCATGTGAAGGTGCACTCATTTTAAAATGTGGATGATTTTGTCTTTTATGATGAATAATATAAATAAAATAAATAAATCGAAATAAAGACTTTATTGAATAGAATTGAATTGACAAGCTAGGTCTTGATTTACAGGCCAGCTCTCTGCCATCCCTTTCTGCAGCACCTGTAGATGAAGACTCAAGTAGGAGTGTGGATGCACCCTAAGATTCTTCATCTAAGAGTAACCATGGCAAGGAGTCTTCCGCTTACCGTATTGAAGCTACTTTAGAATGTTAGCTCATGTCATTTGCAGAGCAGGAGTTGTATAAAATATATTGCTGTACAAGACATTGACTTGTGACACCTCCGAAGCAGGTGTTGAGTATATAAGCGGAGGTATTTTACGTTGCGCGATATGCACTGCAGAGTCATTAACTAGTTGACCTAAGGCATCATAACAAGGGACGGATAAGGGATGGATAAGTCTCCCAGCTCACACCACGAACATAGTGATTTAGAACTATTTCTTATCTTTTTTACGATCACCATATCAACTTGTTGCTTTTTGTACACGAACATATATATAAAGAACTAGGTCTGATCTTTCCAACGCTACCACACGGTGGGGACCTGTTCATCATACTATCGAGTATATACATCTATTTCCTTGAACGGTGTGCGACTATCATATTGACCCATTTAAATCTGGATTACAAAAAATGGATATTTAAAAGCCCTGACGAAGTTCGTTGTGAAAGAAACACGTTGGCTGAAGAGGTTTTATGAAAATGAAATAAAGGAATTTTGGAATACAAGTTGGAGCTTCCGAGAACCCCTTTCTTTCTGTGCACCGTCCATGTATATATGATTTAGAACTATGTGACTTACCCGGTGTAATATGTAACCAGAGTTTGCTTCAAAAGAGACAGTGGTAAATTCCTATACTTTGTATTAAGACTGTTGTTCAAATAAAGTCTGAATTGCCATGGAGCTTCATTGTGTACATTTGTCCTCATCATATTTATTTTTTCCGCTACAGCCTTCAAAACAGCACATTCATCTTTAAAACAAGCGCTACACAAGCACCACCCTTAAAGCATGCTGCGGGTACTGAGATTTGTGGATCTAGTGTGGATAAGTGAAAACTAGTATAAACATTACCTAACCCTTATTTTATTTCTCCTACCGTTCGAGTGCTCTCTGTCTTTCACTTGGCCATTCCAGAGCCCTGTGTACATTATGGAGAACATCAAGGAATTGCTCTTGCCTGGGGGTCGGTCCTTTTGAGCATCTCAACACTCCTGAGCATATCCACGTCTTGACAGCTTGCTCAGGAGGTAGCCATCCCCTAGACTGCCCTTGAGAAGGGGGTGAAACCCGAATGGTAGTCATTGAGCAGAATGTGATCCCCAATCATTATCATAGACTTCTTAGACCTCGTGAATAGTTTTTAACAATAGGACAGGGGAAGAGGCCACTTAAGTAGTGGTATATGGAGCTCTTCTACACTCTCTGTAGCAACTAGGACCTGTTGGTGGTCAAATATGAACCCCAGTCAAAGACGGACGTGTGAAATTTCGTTTCTCCAAGTATTGGCAAAAATGCATTTGTTTTTGTGTCCCCTGTCCTCAGCCTTGATTCCATGATTGTATATGTTCATGGTAAAAGGGAAGTCACCACACACACACACACACACAAGTGTAGTGTGTGAACATTAGTTTAATGCACTCGGACCATCTGCCCATCAGACTGGAAGCAGGAGTCCTCTAGGGGAGTCTGGCATTACCTCTACGTCCCTCGTCCTCGACCCAGTCATTACTCACGAGGTATTCCACACGACAGGAAACAAAACAGGAAACGCTTTTAGACTCCACCCACCCTCCTGTCAGGTGCTATAACACACCTCACCACCAGAAGCATATCTTGTTTTGTTTCCTGTCGGTGGTTTGCTTGATGGGAGACGCTGGGGTGAGTGCCGGGCGCTTACCTGCTTCATTTGTCCTGTGGATCCTCCTCTGCTGGGCTCTGGGGGGCTCCCATGGACCGTCGTGGGATTTCTTGGAGTGGGGCTGCTGGGCTTCCCTTTCTCCTCCTGGACTCAGGTGACCCGTACTGCTGGGCTTTGTGGGTCTTCCTGTTTCGTTTTTCCTGCCCCAGTCACGCTGATGGTTGTGCTGTGGTTCTTCCTCCTGCTGCTTGCTGCTTTCCTGCTGGATCTTCGACCATGGACCAGGTAGGGGTTTGGGGCTGTGAGCGCTGGGCTGTTTTGGGGCGCGCTCCTCCCCTTTGGATTCCCCGATGTCGCCATTGCCTCCTTGCCTTGTGGGGGCCCTGGTGACGGCTCCTGCGTGTGCCTCTGGGTCGCGTTGTTCTCCCGACTGCTCTGGGACTGCCGGCTGTCTCGGTGGCGTCTTCCTGGATTTTGCGCGCATGCGCAATGCCCCCTGTTACACCCATCGGCCGTGTTCGGTGCCGGGTGCTGGTGTGGGCGGACGCCCGGTTGGGCTCCGGGCGCTCCGGTGCTTGGAGCGGAGTCGTGCCTGATCCGTGTTTGTGCGCAGTAGGCCTTCTGGGAGGAGCACTTGGATTGATAGCTGCGGGAGGTCGGGACGCTGTTCTGGTTCCGCGTCTGACTTCCTTGCCGCATCGGAGTGTTTCCGGCTGGGATGCCCGTCCTGATTTGTGCCTATTGGTGCTGAAAACTCCATTTCCTGCTCGGCGGTGCAGTGTTTACAGGGTTGTTTGCCCTGCTGGCTGCCGCTGCGGGCTCCCGGTAGCCCCGAGTCCGGACGGGACTCTGTCCACTATCCGTGCCGGTGGATACTGGCTGCTTCGCCTGTTCGGTGGGACAGGTTTTCAGTGCCTCCCCATGTAGCGGCTGCTACGGGGATCTTTCTGGCTGAAAAAGTTTTCCCCGATGTCCGTGGGGTTTTTGTTGCTGCCTGGTTCTATGCTCTAATCACCCTAGGACGTTCTTGGAGCTACATGCTGGTCCGGTATGCCGTCTCTTCTGGGATGGCCTTGTTCGCTGTACTTGCACTGTGCCGTGCCGTGTTTTTGTGTTTTGTGCTAAGGTGGCAGGCTGGCCTTCTGGAAAACGCCAAGCTACAGACCAGAGACTCCTGGGGATGCCGGGGATTGTACCCGGGGCCTCATACTTGCGAAGCATGCGCTCTACCACTGAGCTCCATCCCCTCCACTAGCCTCTACTGTTTATGGCGCAGCTGTTTGTTTCGTTCCCCATTGCAGTGGTCTTTGCTACGCTTCCTCTACATTTGACTTCTACGTTGCCCGGTGTTCACGTGCGCTGTGGCCTGGACGCTGGTCTTCTGCATCTTGGCGTCCTGGCTTGGCGTCTGGTGGGGGTCTGCTGACGGTAAGTGCTCGGCAGTGTTGTTCTTTCATCGCTTTCCGTTGGAGGAGTCTGTTCCACTGCACTGCGTTCCCTCTCCTACCCTCTCCTGTTCTACTGGGGTAGTTGCACGGATGCCTGGAGCTCGGCTTGGAGCGTTGGTCGTGTGCTGCCTCCGTCGTGTGGGGTGGTGTTTCTTTTCCGGTGGGGCCTCCTCCCCTCTCCTGGGATGCCTGGAGGTGTGCTGATGCCCGGTTTGGGCGCCTTCTTCTGGACTCCTGTTGCTTGCTGTTGGGATTTCTGTTTTCTTCGGTTCTTCTGGTCCTTGTTTTCTCCTTTTTGGGATGTGGCTGACTCTTTGCCTTTCTCCGTTCCTGTGGACTCTGCGGTGGCCTGTCTTATGGGTCGTCCTTCCATAGCTGCTGGTCACGTTCTGATGGACGGTGTGGGCGAGTGGGCGGATTCTGCCCTGAAGATGTCTTCTGCTGCTTCTCATCTGGCTGTTCGTTCGGGCGTTTCTGGACTGGCGTCTGTGGCCCGCCTGGAGGATCACATCTCTCGGTCGACGCCTTTGCTTCTGTGGGGGCTTCTGCTGTGTCCTGTAGTTCCTCTGTTGCTACCCGCCGTATCCTGTTTCTGCGGGTTTGGATGTCGGACGCGGCCCGGTGTTCCATGGCTTTGGGGCCGCCTTCCGCTGATGCCTGTCTGTTTGGTGTCTCTCTGGAGGTGTAGCTACACAGGGTCTTCGAGGTGCTCAAGCATTCTTTGTCCTTTCGTGTTCTTCCGCCCAGAGGGGGTTCCTCCTTCTCTGGTGCCTGGACTTTCCGCCTGCCTTCTGGGTTTCGCCGGTCCTCCTTTTGGGCTCAGCGTGGATCTGGCAGGTTTTTCCCCGGAAGTTTCTGGAGGTGTCTCAGTGGGGTGCCGGGTCTGGTCCGCAGCGTCCGGACTATGCCACCCTGGGGCCCGTTCTCGCTGGTGGTCCTCCTCTGGCTGTTGGGTGTCTTCGCGGGCTCCTTCGTGCTTGGCGCCTGACGTCCTCGGGCTGATGGGTGCTGGCTGTTTTGTCACTGGGCTTCCGGTTCGGATTCTTGTCTCCCCCCTCCACCCCTTATTCCGGGGGGGTGGTGTCCCCTTCTCCTCGGTTTGCTTCCCGCCGTCTGGCCTTGTTGGACGGTGTTCGTTCTTTGGTCCGCGTGCTTGTGGTTGTCCCTGTTCCGTAGGAGGTGTGGGGGTTGGACGTCTACTCCATCTTCCTTGTGGTGCCGATTTTCAGGGGGGGTCTTCGCCCTTCGGGGTCTGCACTTGTTCGTGCTGGAGTTCCTGTTCGTGATGGTGTCTCTCCGGAAGATTTTCAGCTGATCCAGTCCGGTTGGATGTTCTCCTCTCTGGACCTCCATGTTGCGTGCCTGCACGTCCCGGTGGCTGTGCGGTGTCTACGTTTCCTGCGCTTCTGCCTGCTGGGTCGGCGCTGGCTGTTCTGCGTCCCCCCCCTTTGGTCTTCGGTCCGCCCCCCGGGTGTTCTCCATGGTGATGGCTCCCTTGGTGGCCCTTCTCCATCTCCTGGGGGTGTCTGTGTTCCCGTGTTTGGATGTCTGGTTGGTTCGGGATCCGTCCCTGGCGGTCGTGTCTCGCCGCCTTCACTTGTCCATGTCTTCTCTCTGGGGCCACGAGTGTTTGTTCTACTTGCCCATTTGTCTCCTGGTGCCTGCGTCCCGGAGGACCTTCGTCGGGCCAGTGTTCTATTCTGTGTTGGGCTGGTTTTTCCCTCCGCTCTGATTCTGTTCGCTTTTGCAACTTTATCTTGCTGCACTCCTTTGTGTCTGGTCTGTGTTTTGCTGTGTGGTTGCCAAAGGCCTGTTTTGGGCGTTGCTTTGGTATGCCTCGTGAGTAATGACTGGGTCGAGGACGAGGGACGTAGAGGTAATGCTACGATTACATATGGTAATCCCCATTACTCTTAGTCCTACTCCTCCTCGACCCAGTCATACGTCCCGCCCGCCCTCCCTTTCCAGGCCTTTGGTGCTTGGTACATCAGGATATGCTTCTGGTGGTGAGGTGTGTTATAGCACCTGACAGGAGGGTGGGTGGAGTCTAAAAGCGTTTCCTGTTTTGTTTCCTGTCGTGTGGAATACCTCGTGAGTAATGACTGGGTCGAGGACGAGTAGGACTAAGAGTAATGGGGATTACCACATGTAATCGTAGCAGTCTTGATCCCAAGCCATCCGCCTCACGTCTGTCTCCACACTTAACTACCTTCATAGAACAGCCTTCCCTGCTAGTTTACCAGTACCTGGCCGTGGGAAAATTCTCACTTTACGCATTGGTAAGAGGACAGCGCCACACCCAGGTTCATGTCACCACTCTCACTGCCGCAGCCTGTCGGAGCCTTAGACAGTGATGTAAAGATATGCAGACCTCGATGGGACCTAGCATGTAGGAGTGAATCCTGCCTGTGCCTATTCTGCTGTGTACACCCCACCTCACAGCTTGAATATTGTCTGCCACATTCCTACAGGTTTCTATGTTTTGACATGAACTGGCCCTTAGGCTTAGGACGAGGAGAGGTTCACCATGCAGCATCTTTTTTTTCTCCCGAGCCAGGAAACCTTTTATAATGTTTATCAAAAGAAGCCGTCCAAACGACAGCGCAAAGAGAAAGCAGGGCATTATATGGCCTTCAAATGATTAAATCTATCTTCAGTTTGCAGTCTCAGGATTTGGGGGTCTGGTCATAACGTAGCTCCTATGCACAGATGACAGAAAGACAGTCGGCTGCTCTTTGTCCAGTCAGTGAGGCGATACACACGAGTATTCGGACAAGCCTTGAAACTGATGATTTTCCCCAAACAGTATCTGTTTGTTTACACTGACCCTGAGTCTGAGTCAGTGCCATAGAGTATCATTCCATCGCAGAGGATAGCTAGAATCTTGTAGTGCTCAGTGCACATAAGTTAAGAAGATGCACTTTTTCTAATGAGCTATTTCATGTCAAAGCCGATATGTATGGTAAAAACGTTCAGCATTCATTGTCTGGAAAGCGAAATCACATTTTCTGGTAAGGCCCTCTTTGATTTAGGATATCCTGCATTTACTGCAGTACTTTTATCAAGCTTTAAACAGTTGATCAAAGTACTTTTTTGTAATTCAGGTCAGCTCTGGTGCGTTATTGACTGGCGACTGCCATTAATGTGGATTCTTTCTCAAAGCACTGTAAGCTGACGGAGTCCTAGATTTGTTCTGCAAAAAGCATAGCATTATCTTCATACATTAACCATAAATCTTTGTTAAATATCAAACTGAGAATATCTTAGTGATTACTGATCTAAGTGGAGATGGCCAATGTGTGCTATGGCAGTCGTACAATCTGGTTATGGGCTATTATACAAATATGAGCCGTTGACAACAAGATTCACAGATGTTTCCTACAAAAAGCAAATAGAAATGTGTGTGATTAGGTGAGAAAATGACTAGGTTACTTTTCAGTAATTTTCATTATTCCGAGTCATAGTCTTCCGAGTCACAGTCCTTCCTAGTGATCTTACAAGCCCCCAGCGCCACAGGAACATCACTTTTAGTGACATTCCTGTAGCAATAATCCCTTCACCTTATATACACCACCTTGTAAATAAGGCCCCCTTTCAAGCTAAACTTAGCATAAAAGGTATGTACAGTGGATGTTGTGGTGGGCGTTCCGCTGCAACATCCACTGATTTTGACGCTGCCACCTATTTACAAGGGTAGCGTAAATGAGGCAGTGCCAAAATGAAGACCTCAGAAAACCTGGTCTTAACATGGCGAAATGAGAAGAAATGCTTTATTTCTTCTAATTTTTGCTGGTTTTATTTGTGCAGCACACACACAAACAGCAAACTGACATGAATTATTGTTTATGTGCAGGAAGGGACACCTTCCTTCACATAAACAATCATTTAAAAAGGACGATTTGCAGCTTTCACCATTTTGGATTGTTTATATGCAGGAATGGGCACCCTTGCAGTATAATGTAAGGGTGTCTGCTTTGGCACTAGGCAGCTTCTTTAGCTCCAGCACAGTGAGAAAAGAAGCTGCGTGCCACATTATTGTAAATACAGCACATCCCTGCGTTTTTGGAGTGAAAGCACCATGCCCCTCTGTGTTTCACACACAGCATTCACTTATTACCAATATGGATCTTCAGAAAATGGATAATGTATTACCAGTATTGGAGGGACTAACATGACATACATTTCTGTATTTTTCTTCTGTGTCTGAAACATGATGTGATGCTCACCCAAGTCGCCAAAGAAAAACATAAATGTACTTTCTTTATTTTAAACATTTTAATGTTTATCTTGTTTAGAGCTAATGAAGGCCGCAGTTCATTTCACTCGGTCGTGTGTGGGATTTCACGCCGCATGTGACCCTTTGTTTTCAAACATGGTACATCCTCGACAGAACGATTACAAAGTTATCTATGCCTCGTGCAAATATTTTGTTGAGCAATCAGGACCACGTCACCTATCACCACTTTTTTGATGGTCCCCTACAGATTATGTGATGCGTCTCTGTTGCTAGGCTACATGAGAAAGCGTGAAGTACAGCCTGCCGGCTCACTGCAGTGATTGAACCTGCTTGTCTTTGGGCCCTTTTGAGACATGCTCCTTTTAGGTCGTTTTGAGACATGCTGTATTCACTTTGTGGGCTGATAGCACACACATTACCTTTTTATTTGTGCTTTAGATTGTCATTCAAAAGTGCTTGCTTGCTTGCTAGTGGTTAATCTTTTATCTTTGTCCCTGCTTTTTGTGTTTGATTTCCTCCCACAGGGCACTACCCAATTACTGTTAGCATAATGCTTCTGTGTTTCGGTGTTGATTTGGGGGACTATTTTTATCTTTGATTCCTGCTTGTATCACTTTTTGCTTGTCTTCAGTGGTTTAGCTTCAGCGCTCATCACATAATCTTCCTGCCCCTTTTCAATACTGAGATTAAATCTCAGATGTTTCAGATGCTGTTTTCGAAATCATGTCTTCAATTTTCTCTGACATCGAAGTGCGATGATTTCCCTCAAACCCCTCCAGCTTCGCTGCTTGTTGATTTAGCGAACCTTGGTTACCGGGCCTTCAGCAGCCCAACCTTGCAGCACAGTTAAGGGCAAGGCTTGGCAATTCCTGTCGCATTGTCTTTGATGCTTGTTTAGGCAATATGAACTCAAGTGATCCAAAAGTGTTGGAGCGCTTTACATGAGTGATGGTAACAGTACACAAAGTCAGATTAATTTTTGGGGGCATTTTTATATGGCAGGAACTGGACCGACCCAAATGTATGGAAGCGGTTTAAAAAAACACAAGTTCCATTACACAAAAATCAGGTTACGTTTTTGTTTTTAGGTGTGCAGAGAATGAGTGATGCTGACAATGCCCCTGTTTTTCATTATTTCTCCTCTAACTGACAAAGCTGAGCAACATTCATCTCCCCCTACATCACGGCATTCCTGCCCCGCTGCCTCTTCCTGTCATCCTCCTCGTCTTGGGGTTCTAATTTCAAACCACATTCACAGCAGCTCCCCAGGGACTGTGAGACATTTTTTATTATATAATGTGAACTTAAATGATCCTAAGGTGTCGGAGCACTTTAAATGAGCGCTAGTTACATAACATGTCAGATAACTTTTTGGGAAGCATTTTTATAGAGCTTGAACTCGACTGACCCGAAGGTTAATTATTTTTAAGTGATGCCAATGCCATTCCTGTTTATTCATTATTTCCCCTGTCCTAGCCAAACACCTCCAAAGAATCAACGCTAATCACTTGGCCCATCATCACCCCAGAAGAAACTACTGCTAACATGAAGTCCTAGTACACAGGGGTTCCATCGGACCCCTACCCCTATCACATCTACTCCAGAGGACTCCAACCCATCAGCAATATGCCGACACCCATTTTGAATACCTGTACCTCTGTCTGTGACCTTCCCATATACTTAGAAACACACAACTGTCCTCCCATTGCTAAACTTGGAGGCGATGTGCAAAGTATTCATGCAGCACACAAACTGTAATAACGTGAAAACACACAAAAAAAATAGAGTACATTTTAATAAATAAAATGATACTAGAACATACAATCAGAGGCTTTCGGTGTGAAGAGCAGGCTGAGCATGATAGACAATCACTGATGTTGCTAAAGCTTCGCGTTGGCGGTTGTCACGTGCGAGAAGAGTCCATATTTCAGGGTTTTTATCTTTTTCTTATGAAGGAGCTGTCATCGATACCAACAAAGGTTCCAGGACGTGAGGAGCACCTCATACCTGACTCCAGGAGATGCCAGAAGCAGGGCACAGGCAGGTCCATTTGGTACTGGTGAACTGGGCAATTGCAGGGAGGCCTCTGAAAAATTGTTGTGCTCCAGAAGCTTACACTTGAGGCCATCCAACTGACCCGTAGAGTCGTTTTAAGTAGTCTAGGATCATGGTAAGGAAGTCCAATCTTCCTTCTTCAAACAGAAAGGCAGACTTTCAAATAACCTGGCAGTCATTCTGGCAGCAGGACAATCATTCTTCTGAACCTTCCATAGCGGCAGGAATGTTCTGATAGTCCCGGTTTTATACTTGGAGCTAATCATTGTGTGGGGGTATTCTCTGACATGCCCCTCAAAAATGGGTGACGTCAGTTCTTACCATCCTCCTGGTCCTGGCTCCAAACTGTCTAGGTGGACAAATGGCAGGGCAGGCCTGCTGTCAAGTTCCTTTGATTGTGCTGTGGGTAATGTCCCATGAAATATATTCAGGGCAGGGCACAGCTCCTCCCCAGCAATCCTGCCAAGAAACCCTCTCTCAGTTACACTCATTTCCCATCGTTCACTGGCTGGGCCTAATACACATACTTGATGTTAGAAATATTAACTGGCCCTGGCAGCTAGAAACTCTTAAAAAGTCCCCAGAAATTGTAGGCAAGAAAAGGCCAACTTTTCAAAAGAGAGCTTTTCAGAATAGTAACTTAAAATCTGACTTAACGATTCAAGATGATTTTAATTTGTAATTAATTTGATTATAAACAATTTTTCTTAATCTGCTCCCAATCTGAAGTTAGCACTTGTAAGACTTTGGGTTTTTGATTGAAGGAGTGAAAGCCCTTCTCTCAAAATTCCACACCAATTTAGGAAAATAGATTTTGATTTCAATTCATTCATTTATTTGACTTTATTCGGTTCAATTAAAACCATAAAAGTGCACACAATATCTTTGAAATAAATAAATAATGAAAAAAAGTTATTAGAACAATAAAGTTAACATTATAGCTTTTGGTCAGAATCATAAAAGCAATATAACAATCTAAAATACAGAAGTATAAATGAAGTGCAATGTGCAAGCCCAGAAATAACATTTGGGAACATGTTTCTGAAAAAGCCATAACAACCAACAGTTCAAAATTACCACAGTCAACAATGCATAGCTTTCTAATTCTCCACAATTATTAACTATACACATTGGTGTTAAAACAATTAAGGTACTTTCCCCAAATTGTCCAACTGCTTTGCTACGAATTTGCAACCCTTATATTCGTAGAGCTCTCACCCAAATAGCCCAGCACCATCTCAAATACTTGGCCACTTCATATACTGTAAATTCTCTGGTTTCAGTGCACAGTAGCCTAAGTGAGGTGCGATAATGCCCACACCCATCAATCTACGTATAGGCAGTATCCATTTCGTCTTTGGGTGAATATAACCAGGTCAAAAAGAAAATAGAAGTCGGCTAGAGACTCCTCAGCGCGATAGCAGACTGGACAGGGGTATCTAACAACAGACTGGGGCTGCCATTTTGCAGAGAAAGACATAATGTGATTTAAGAAATAATTTGAGACCCAAACAGCAAAAATCCAATCAGTAGAATCTGAGACTTTGTATTTTATTGGTTTAGATAAAAGTAGTGCCAAAAGGTGCAAAGTGCCAAATGAGCGTATCTGGCTGTGCTGGACTGGGAAAATGCCAAACTCACAATGACAAAATCGCAATTGAGCTCAGCCGGGCACAGGAACAATTTTGGCCTGCTTAGAGGTCTACCTCAGGTCCTTGGTGTGAGGTCTGTGTGGCGTTGCTTTGTGATGCTTAGAATTGTGGGCTCCGATGAGGCTGTGTGGTGGGGCTGTGCATCACTCAGCAGTTCTGATGAAGCTTTATACTGTGCCTCTAGGCTATGCAGGGCTTCGTGTCATTCACTTTTCGTTCTGATGAAGCTTGCAGCTGTGCTTCAAGGCTTTGCGTCGCTTCATACTGGATTTGATGGAACCTTCAGTTAGGTCACGAGGAGTTCTCTCTGATATAAGCCAAGACAGGGAGGCACCTTTATGGGATAAGGAACTCACTCCAGCAGAGGCCAGCAGTGCTCAGGCAGGTCCAGTTGCAGGTACAGGCAGGTCCAGTGCATCAAGTCAGCTGGGTAGTTGAAGGGTACTTGTGGAGCTTGTTGTGTCCCTGTAGCTCAGAACAGGAGGTCAGCTAACTGATCCTTGGAGTCCCTCGGATTTTCCTGGGAAAAGGAGATGGTCCAGTTCTTTTTCTGAAGTCAGGCAGGCAGGCTTCAATTTGCAGGGCAGTTCTCTGAGAAACAAATAAATCCTGAAGCAGCAGGGCAGTATTCTGGTGGCAGCAGCACAGTCCCCTGAGAAACAAAGCAGAGCTCCAGCAGCAAGGCAGTCCCCTGGAGTCAAAGGCTGTACTTCTGACTTCTTCCATGAGTGAACAGAAGAGTTGTTCTGAATGTTCATTATTTATACTTGGTGTCATACTTTGAAGTGGGAGAAACTTCAAGGCCTTTCTACATTTTGTCCTGAAAGAGATCTCGACTGACAAATGACTGGTGGAAGGTACTTTGTGAGTGTGTTGGAGACAGCCCTTTTGAAATACAAGTGGGTCAGGGAACAGTTCAGCTCCTAATGGCCCATCCTCCCAAAATCTAGTCCCTGTTTGTCTCATGGGCTGGAATAAATACACAGAGGCCAACTACACTCTGTCAGGTTACACAGGACACAGACTGAAGACACCAAATGGTTCGGACAAGAACATACCATCTTTCTCAAAGTGGTATACATAACAGTGATGGATGGAATGCTTGAGTTAATCTCAACCACTGGTAATCACTCAAGGCTATCTCCCAGTCCATTGTTATTCTGCACACCATGCCACCTCAGTTTGGACCCACCTATATGCTAATTATTCTTGACCCCGTTCCAATCGAAACATTCCAGCCCGAACAGCCAAGCCTGGTCCTCCCTGAACTGGAACACAAGCAACCCAGGATAGGTTTCACCCTAGTTATTGGCTCATCTGTCAGGTACACTTTGGTTCCTATGACATAGTGTGCACGGGACCCACAACTGGGCTTACTCATCCCTCTTAGAGTGGCAACATTTTTGTACAAAACAGTGATAATCAATCGTTAATTTGGCACACTATGCCTCCTCAGTTTAGAACCAGCTCTAGGGAAATCATTCTTCACCTTGCTCTAATGGGAGCAGCCTAGTCTTCTGGGAACCAGAACACAAGCAACCCATGACCGGTTTCACCCCAGTTATGGCCTCATCAGCCAGGTACAGCTTAGTTCCAGTAACACAGTGTGCAAAGGACCCACGTCTGGGCATACCCGTCTTACTTAGGGTGACAAAATTAGTATACAAAAAGACGATGAATGGATTGCTTGAATTAATCTCAGCCACTGGGAATAACTTGGGGCCACATCCCAATCCATTGTTATTCTGCACACCATGCCACCTCAGTTTGGACCCAACTATATGCAAACCAGTTTTGACCCTGCTCCAATGGGAGTAGTCCGGCTCAACCTACCAAGCCTGGTCCTCCCTGCACTGGCAAACAAGCAACCCAGGACTGGTTTCCACCTAGTAATGGGCTCATCAGCCGGGTACAGCTTGGTACCAGTGACACAGTGTGCACTGGACTAAGCCTGGGCGGAGAATGCGGAGTGGCATTCCGCGGAGTTCCACTTGGTTAAAAAAAAAACTCGTTTAAAAAAAAAAAAAAAAACACCTACCTGCTCTTTTGTGTCTGCAGGCCTTCCTCCTCCTCCCCGTAGTGTCTCCTCTTTGCCGCTTTTTTTCTCCTCATTGCCAGTCGCAACCACCTACGTTTTACGTCTTGCATGAACTGCATCAGGCAGTAATACAATGAAAACTGCACAAAAGGACTCCACAGCACATTAGAGAAATGTATTTGTTTTTTTTAAATAAAACAAGGCCACAATGACAAAAATACAACAAGCAGTAGTGAGAAATGAATTTTTAAATATAAATCTGGGCTCCATTTGAAAACATGTGCACCAGTGGTTTTATCATACCGCTTTACTTATTGGCTTGAAAAGAGAAGAAAACCCAAACACGTCTCTCAAATTACACAAAAGGGATCTAGCTTTAGCTTAAACAATTCATATTGCTGACTGAAATTAGATTCCTTATTCCGAGAATGCAACTGCTCTTTAAAGCCTTAGAAGCAATACACGCCTATGGGGTTTATCTGGTCGCGCTAGCCAGGGCAAAGTCAAGGTCTCAGGCTAACCCCAGTGGAGCGTGGGCAAGATACAAGAGCCATGCAAGGCCTGCTGAACAAAGTATCCTGATGCTATTCACAACAGTAATATGTGGGGTGCAGCAAAGTGATGCGTCGGTGTTGATCCTGCAGTCGAGGTGAGGCATAGCCAGTTTCAAAGATGATGCGCTGAACTGAGAAGCGTTGGTTACGTAGACTATGCACCGAGTTTCTCCATGCAGTCGAGGGGAGGCGATGACCTCCCCACACAGCAGCAACAGCAATGTGTTAGTTCCACTACGTCGGTCTTTAAGGTGATGCACCAATTCCAACTGTGATGCATTGATTCTGCTGCCACAATAGGGTCAATGCACCAGTTCTGCTACACACAGACTGGAGATTCATCAATGTCACTTAAACAAGCACCTTAGTCCACTTCCAATGAACCAGGCAAAGGTGCAGGTGATAAGACTTTAATATGCTCAAGTCTCAAGGAACAGGATGCAAGCTGGACCCTTGCCCAGCTAAGCTCTTGGGTAAATTGGCGGAGGTGATCAACCCACTGGCGAACCCTCTCCTCAACTTGTCGTTGAGTTCGGGAGTGGTTCCGTCAGAGTGGAAGCAGGCCATGGTCATCCCGCTACTTAAAAAACCTGGGCTTGACCCAAAGGTCCCAGCTAACTATAGGCCGATTTCGCTGTTGCCGGCTCTTGTAAAAATCTTGGAGAAGCACGTTCAGTCGGTGCTCTCCAATTTTTTGGAGTCCCACGAGATTCTGCATGACTCTCAGTCAGGCTTTCGCTCTAATCGTAGCACCGAGACCGCGCTCCTTGAGGTTTCTGAAACCATCAAAGGGGTGTTGGATACCGGGGGCAAAGTCATGCTGGTGTTGTTGGATCTGTCGGCGGCTTTTGACACCGTCCCCCATGATGGCCTTCTCGCAAGACTCTTTGAGATTGGTCTCCGGGGGACGGTGCTCAGATGGTTTTCGTCTTTCTTAGCCGGCCGCCGGCAGACGGTCTGGACATCACCTGACTCCGCCGTGATGCCGCCATTGGGAGTCGGGGTCCCTCAGGGCTCTATATTGAGCCCGACCCTTTTTAACATCTTTATGACCCCTTTGGCGGCGGTGGCGGAGTCATTTGGTGCCCGGATCGTGTCGTATGCCGACGACACCCAGCTCCTTTTCTCTTGCGAGAGAGGGGCTGACTTTGACGGGGAGAGTATCCGGAATTGCCTTGGGGCGGTGTTCACATGGTTCCAACTGAACAGCCTCAAGTGCAATTCCGATAAATCTGAGGTACTCTTTTTCGGGTGCGATACAGAGCCCAGCTGGCAGGCCTGGTGGCCCGTCGACATGTTCCCACCATCCGGCTCTTCCCCTATGGCTAAAAACTTGGGGGTTAAGATGGATAAGGGGTTGACGATGAAAGCCCAGATTCTTGGGGTGACCGGCACCTGCTTCGGCCTATTAAAAATGCTGCGGAGGTTTCTGCCTCTTCTGTCAGAGGAGCATAGGAGGCTGACTGTGCAGGCTCTGATAGGCTCCAGGTTGGATTATGCCAACATTCTTTACCTGGGCCTACCAGAGTACCTGCTACAGCGGCTTCAAGTTGCGCAGAATGCGGCGGCCAGGGCCATTTTTGGTCTAAATAGACGTACCAGCGTCTCTGGGCTACTGCTGATGCTGCATTGGCTACCCATCCGCAAACGGATTGCCTTCAAGGCTATGACTTTGGCCTATAAGGCGCTCCACGCGGTGGGGGCAAAGTATCTCCAAAAGAGACTGGCCTTTTACCATCCGGCTCGGTCGCTGAGGTCTGAATCTCTACTCTTGGCGGCGGTCCCTCGTGTTAAGAGGGCCCGCTTGGGTGGCCGCTCCTTTAGTCTATTGGCCCCACAGATGTGGAATTCGTTGCCGCTCCCACTTCGGGGGGCTACTACTCTTCTTGAGTTTAGGAAAGGGCTCAAAACCTGGCTGTTCTCTCAGTAGTCCTCTAGGTAGTTCTTCTTTTATTGTATGTGTGTTGTGCACTTCTTTTAAACTGTGTTATGTTATTCTGCATTACTCCCCCTTACCTAAAGCGCCGGGACACTCTTTTTGAGTAACCGTTGCGCTATACAAAACAATAAATAACATAACATAACATAACATAACATAACATAACAAGCCAACAAATCCTTTGAGATCACTCAAGGTTCAAGGCAGAGTCGAGTTCTCCCTCAGCAGGGTAAGAAAGCAACAGGCAGCAGGGCAGCACAGCAGAAAAGCAGCTCTTCCAGAGCAGTAGTCCAGCAGAGTGACAGTCCTTGAGGCAACACTGTTCTTCTGACAATGGTTCTTTGCAGGTCCAGAAGTACCTGATTTGGTAGGGACAGCCAAATGTGCCTTTGAAATGAGCGTGACTCCAAAGTAGGCTCTTTAAGTGCACATAGGTCCTTTCTTCCTAGCACTGGCACAAGACTCACTATATGGGGAGTAATCTTCCCTTTGTGTGGAGTCTGCCTATTCAAGTGTATGTGTCAGCTCCTCCCTCCCATTCTACTCAGAATGAGCCAGTAGGATGCAGATGGGCAGTGGAGCACGGGTCACACACCTTACCTTCTTTTGTGTATGTCTGTCACCCATCCCAGACATGTATTGGAGACAAGCTGCATGCACACACAGCTCTAAGAGCAGAGAAATGTCACATTTCTAAAAGTTAAAAAACAGAAGTGGGGGGGGTTGGGGCATTTTACGGTAGAAAGGCTAGGCCACTGATTAAAGAAAATGCCTGTAGTGACATCACTTCATGACAAGACAATATTTGCAATTACGTGGTCATGAAACTTAATCAGCTTGATCACGTTTTATTTTTCACTAATAGTTCAAAACACATTTGTTTCGATCATTTTTGGGATACTGCCATAAACATTCAAACATCAAAGACCAATCACATCAGCAAATGTTGGAATTATTTGACCTAAAGTATATTCTAAAACAAAGTGAATTTTTTTACAACAGAATACCAAAACAACTTACACATTAAAAACTGAAAAATACATCAGTATTCCCCAGTTCCAACATTTTATAGAACCAACAGACTTCAATTGATTGAACTAATAATCTGGGCTCCCTTTGAAAACATGTGCACCAGTGGTTTGACCATACCACTTTACTTATTGGCTTGAAAAGAGAAGGAAACCCAAATACGTCTCTCAAATTACACAAAAGGGATCCCTATAAGCCAGAACATTGTTCTGAAGGAGGACTTCCTGGTGATTTAATAATTGTTGATGCGTTTTGATTCCTAGTAGATTTGAGGGCTCTTGTGCAGACATCTAACTATAGGACATCCTTTTTCTTGCATTTTGTCATCGTTGGCTAGATTCTAACATATGAATTAAGGAGACTTAGTCCGTTGTAAAACATTTGCTGTTTTTTTTTCAAGAAAGCAGTAGCAGCTTTAGCTTTAACAATTTATATTGCTGACTGAAGTTAGATTCCTTATTCCGAGAATGCAACTGCTCTTTTAAGTCGAGTGAATCCTTCTTTTCCTTTCTGCTTCTGTAGTGATCACTCCATCATAAGAGCCGTTTCTTTGCTGCTTCACAACCTTTTAAAAAATGTCTAAAATAGTAATGTTAATTCCAACCTTACCAATAAGGAGGATTTATCGTTACCATTCTAATGATGGAAGACATGACAGAGCTACTCATCCTCAATCAGGTTTTACAGCTTAAATGTGCATTAGGAATTCCAGATGTTAACCTATGACAGTGGTAGGTCTTATAGGAGTGAAAAACAAATGTTGGTGTTTTTCACTTCCAGGACATGCAGAAATAAAAAGTACATGTCCTACCTTTTAAGTACACAGAATCCTGCCCTATGTGCTACCCAGGGTCTACCTTAGGGGTGACATATGTAATAAAAGGGGAGTTTAAGCCTTGGCAAGGGGTTTAAAATGCCAAGTTGAATTGGCAGTGTAAACTGCGCATACGGGCTTTCCAGTGGCAGGCCTGAAACATATTTAAGGGCTACCTGAATGGGTGGCACAAGCAGTGCAGCAGTCCCACTAGTAGCATTTAATTTACAGGCCCTGGGCACATATAGTGCACTGTACTAAGGACTTATGGGTGAGCTAAATACGCCAAACAGGTGGATGTATCAATGAAACCATGTTTAGAGAAGAGAGCACATGCACTGTAGCACTGGAAAGCAGTGGAAAAGTGCTCAGAGTCCAAAAGCCAACAAGAACTCGGTCAGAAATAGAGGAGGAGGAAGGCAAAATGTTTGGGGTGACAAACAAATAGTTCACGAGCCAAACACTGTTCTGTGTGCTGTATTTAAAATTGTCCCTCTACATCTTGGGTCACTAAGCATGACCTGTATGCCATGCCCAGCAAGTCCAGGATTCATAAAGAGCAACACTTGGAAGAACATATAAAGGGATGTGGTGTAGACAGTCCCAACTGGGTTCACGTGGCTCGCATGAAATGAGGATCATGAGTAGCTTCAGCACTAGGATATGCCATGAAATACTGTGATGCGCATCTGCTGTTGAGGGAGGACTAAGCCTTTCATAGTTTTTCATTCATAAGAAATTCCGCTCAAAGTTTGGGAAAGTAACAGCTATGATTCCTCTTTTTACTCGATCTTGTGGCCCTATGCATGTTGTGTATTGCACATGCTCCCTAGTCATCCATGACTCCTCTTGCCTGTACAGATCTTCATAGCTAACATCCCTCTATAGGTAATGGAAAATGATGTTTGATAGACATGATGATCTTGGAATCCATAGTACTTATGTAATTTTTGTCTGCAATATATGTGAGTTTTTCACCTAAGGCAAAGGACTGACTAAGCCGCTCATTCTTCTGACGTTGCATAAAGTAGTCTACAACGATGTATGAAAGTAACACCTATGTCTCCAACCTCTACATCATATCTGAGTCCTCTTCATAATTATTTTACTAAGTGTTTTTCTGTTAAGTGAGACACCTCCACCATGTCTTGTTTACACAATCATTGGGCATGGAATGCAAAGCAAAAGTGGTTAAAATGCCCACAACCAGTAAAGATGGGGCACAGTACATGAAACCACGTCACTCATAGTGTATTTGCCCTGGGCGTGACATATATGATGAGAATGCATTGTCGTTGAGCACCAGAGACATGCATCTCTGCCAGCATGTGTGGCAAGGGTGCAGATACGGCACATACAGTAAATGCAGCCTGAATTAGTGTCCACAGGAATTAGCACTGGCAAGATGAGTATGCCTCTGGCCCTAAACCTGTTCAATGTCTACCTTAGGCAGCTGGTGGACATCATACAGCACTTTGGCCTGAAGGATATATCTTATGCAGATGACATCCAGCTCATATTTTCCTTTAAGGTTCTAAATTCTGAGCTACAAGAGGCACTTAGATCCCCCCAACCCAGGATGCTGGCTGGATGCAGAGTAACTGTTTAAAACTCAATTCAAAAATAACAGAAATAGTGTGTTTTAAAGCTTCCCCTTTTATCTGTTCGAGCACCTGGGGCTGTGTGAGCTCAGGACCCCAGCATCTCCATTGCATGTAGTTAAAATTGTTGCCATAAAATAGACAAAGATCCCTCTTTCCAGGCAGCAGTTAAGACAGTAGCGGGATCCTGTTTCTCGGTGCTGACAAGTTTAAAGATCTTTAGAGTTGTGCCGCAAAACACCTAGTAGCTCATGAGCCATACTCTGAACCCTTACTGGCTTGATTATACCAACATATTTTACTTAGGCCTACCTGAATGCCCAATTCGATGCCTTCAAGTTGAGCAGAATGCTGCGTCTAGTCACCTGCTGAAGCTATCCAGACAGGAAGTAGTTACCATTCATCTAAAGGCCCTTCATTGGCTCCCAATATGAAAAGGCATCATCTTCAAATGACTGCTGGTGACTTTTAGAGCATATCACAAGAGAGGCCCAAATACTCAAGGGAAAGGATTACTCCCAATTAACCTATTACATCTCGTGGATCCTCCAGCCAGCTTCTTTTACAGGCGCCCCAAGAGGCATATTTACAAGGGGACTGCGTCATCGGAACGTTACTTTGACCAACGATCTAGTGGCACACTGCCCTGCACCATATTTACAAAGTAACGTTGAGCCACTTTTTGTAGCTTTGTAAATATGGTACCCTTTCACACAGGTATCTGCTTGAATGGGGTATGCAATGGGTGTTGCTGTGGGCATTCCACCGCAATACACACTGCCCCAGATTTACACTGATTTGTAAATCTAAGGCAGTGCCAAAAATTAATGCCATGCAATAGCAGGCGTTAGAATGGTGCAACAAGGAGAAATACTTGTATTTCCCCTTGTTTTTGCTTTTTCTATGTGTGCTGCACCATTAATGATTGTTCATGTGAAGGAAGGTGTCCCCCAGAATGCAGCACACATAGATGTAGCAAATCGCCATTATTGATTGTTTATGCACAGGAAGGAACACCTTCCTGCACATAAATTATCATTCTCTGCAATGCAGACACCCTTGCACTATGGTGCAAGAGTGCCTGGATTGGTGTTAGGCAGTTATTTTTAGCGCCACCACTAGGGAAGACACAGGGATATGCCATATTGTTGCAAATAGGGTCACCCCTGCATTTTAGAAATGGTGGATTGCAGTGCTGCAGCCCTGCACTCCGCCATTTCCTTGTTAGTATGCCCCAGAATGTGATCTGCTTGATCTTGTGTCAGCTCAATTGTTCCTTAGCTCCTAGGTGGTGGAATAGACTTTCATTATCCATTTAGAGCTACGTATCAGAACAGGGCTTTAATTCTCATCTAAAGACCTGGCTTTTCCAGGTCAACTAACTTCTCCAGTGGGTTTATCTATTATCTATGCTAGCACTGTTGGGATGTTCTTGTGTAGCTGACACCCTACAAATGTTCTCATTCATTCATTCAGGGTCAGATAGTTTACACAGTGAATGTGCAAGAGAGTAACGCACCAGAGGAATGTGGCACCAGCATGATGAGTGCAAGCCACCAGATCTTGCCGCCTCTAGAGTGTGTGCAGAAAAGTAGCCCAACTCTGAACTGGGCTACTGACAACAAATATGGAAAGAAAAGGGCAAGTCACATATAGCAAGTGTGCACAATAGTTCACCAGAGTAGTGAGCTTGAGGCACTGCATTATGAACGGCAAGGGACAGTGAGTAATTAATGTGTATGCTACAACTCATGAAACATACCTTCCGTGCTTCCTGGATAATAGTGTGATAAATCCTTATGTTTGCTAAAGGGTAGCTTTCTGTCGGTGCACTGCTTTTGGTCGCAATATGAAGGCCTTTTGGTGAGTACATGTTTGCACAATATTACGAAGGCAACCTAATTTCCTTGTTCACATTGAACTTTGTTTTCAATGAAAAGGCGAAGCACTAGAATAGTGCGCGCCGCCCTTATGGAGGTCGAGCCCGTCCCCGGGAGAAGCGAGGGGGAGTACCCCTCCCCCATCTGCCTACAGCGGGGTCTTCTGGTTCCCCCAGGCGCACAACAGCAGGGACAGACCAGTTGAGACTGGATGGGCCAGTGCCCCCTGTTAAAAAGGGGTGTGGGGAGCGGAACGTTCTCTTGTTCTTGCGCTCCCCACGGATGCAGCACCTGGGTTTAAGGCACAGGGCGTAGGGGGGGCCCGGTGGAAAAAGATCTGTCCGATAAGCTGTACCCCCTGCGCAAGCCGACTCCGGCATAGTAATTTCTCGTAGTTTGCGGGGATCCGGAGGCTGCCAGTCATTGACCTTGCCGTAGGCTCTAGAGGGGACACGCAGAAAGTGTATATATGCATTGTTAGATTTACAGTAGGAGTGTCATGTGTATTAGAGTTGAGGTTAGCCATGTGACATCATCGGCCTAACAATGTATCTGGCCTTTCTGCGTAATTGTAAACAATGTTAATAAATAATGTTTTTAATTTTGTAATAAATACGGCCGGGGGGGGGTTACTCCCCCTACTCTAAAAATTCCCAAATCGGTGTGGTCTCAATACTTGACTTGAAAGAGAGAGGGAGACTTCATCCGGGTAAAGGATGGCCGTAGGTAAAACAAGTAACAAGAGGGGACTTGGGGGAGTACCAGGCCATATTACTTTCCATAGTTCGTTTTTCAATTAATTCCCAGATGTTGATTGAAAAATGAAATACAGAAAGTAATTGAAAACAAGGAAATTAGGTTGTCCTTCTAATATTGTGAAAACATTGACCAAGGATTGAATTTTGTGAGCAGTCAGAACTCCAGGAGTGGCATAAGAGAACTATTAGATTGGGATATTTGACCGGTGCCGTCTAGAAACACCACTGCTGGGTGTCTTTTGGAAACTACCACTGAGTACAAGACATGTTTGATACTGCTGTGTTGTTGTAACTAGCACACTCAGGGTATGTCATCCTTAAATGTCGGGTCCATATAACCATTAATTCAATGGCGCAGTGCCCTTGGCAAGATAACATGTTTTGAGTGCAGCTGTGTCTGCTGCTCTCCTAGCCCCCCAGCTTCTTCATTATTTTTATTCAACAGAATGTAAACTTTTCAGAAAATGAGAAACAAAATCACCTGCAAAATTGTAGAAAATGGTGTAAATTAGAAAAAAAATGATGGCTTATTTTTTGTACAGCGCCTCAGATTGCTTGTATGTGCGAAAGCTCTAAAAATAACATGCTATTATTTCCCAATTTATGGAACTTTATTAACTTGACCTTTGGGAGGTGTGAACTGGTGACCTGCGATGTTCCAGCAGAGAACGTTCCACTCATTTAGCAGGGCCTCTGCTCCTAAATGCAGATGATGAAAGCTGTGTCCTCTGAAACATTTCTAAAATACTGTTGCAGAACCTTACTGGGAAGTGTACCAGTGTGTTCCAGACTTTGCTTCCGGTCAGTTTCCTGCACTTATAACTTACAGGGTCAGAGACCTGTGGTTTCTAGGCTGGTTTCTAAAAGTCCCTCAAGAAGGATTTACTTAATACAGTTTGCAATTTGTTCAATGCAGCCTAACTCAAAGAGGCGTTGAAGACCTCTCAGACACCCCCACACGTAGCAATGCTACCGAAACGTTTTATTTTTTTCCGTCTCTTATGAATCATATGGCTTGGGCAACCTTATCTGCGGGAAGGGTGTTTAATAGTTAATCGTTTTCCTTATGTCATTCATGTAGGGTGAGTTGGGAGCGTCTGCACCTCTGTGCCAGGTGTGAGTTCTTCTTGATCATCAAAAGTGAATCACAGATGTCTCTCATTTTTTTGTTGTAAGGGTGGTGCCATATATTAATTGGAACGCGGCTGTGCCCGGAGGTCTTTCCCACGATCCCCTTAGTAACCACCTCCAACTGTGGATTTCAATAAAATCTTGTGCAACTTGTCTTCTCTTGGTGTTGTGAGCAATGTAGAGTCAGGCATGAAACAGGTAACACTGAGAGTGAATTTCAATTTAGGAGCAAAAGCATGTCTTCTTTAACCGCCAGAAAAAATGTTTTGGCAGGTTCTGTTGAGAATGGATCCGGAAATGTGTGAATACACTCTCCGCTGGCACATTATTATCTAGTTACATTCATATACGTCAATGTATTAATATAAATCAGTGACCCTAAAATTGTTGCCCCCCCTCATAAGTCCAATGCACTTGGCACAGTCAGATGAAGTGCCTGCATTTCTTTTAAAGTGAGGATCAAACTCCGCCTCATAATACTGAGCAGCAGTAAATTATATTGGTCTTCACCTTATGATATTGAGTACAGGCAATACTTCACGAGGAGGGTAAAGGACAATTACTGACAGCTTTAACTTCATCAATGCTATTCGCACATGAGTTGCACTGTTAACACTTCCACCCTCCCATGCCTGTCAGATCCATTCTTTTAGCATCAACAGCATCAAGAGCCATCAATGCGCAAACACCATAAGCGACGTTCTAAGAAGATCTCACCCGGCAACATACATATACTCAAATCCTGCCTCGAGCACATTCAATCATGGGTGTCAAATAACTTCCAGAAGCTAAAACCCATGAATGCTGAATAGTGCCCACACCGCCATTCACTCCCGCCCGCTTATACATATACACAATTCCCACCCAAATGAAAATCTGGAGACGTATTTGTGGGAAAGAACTGCTGCAGGTTTATTTCATACAACACATGTATGACATTTTATGGTGGGTCATCTTACGGGCGATCCAAAGCAGGCAGCCCCTCGCTGTCCCGCATGCCTAAGGAGCCATCTTGCACGGTGAGTCAATGCTCTGACGGTGCAGCACATTACCATCTTTGTTATACTCCCGCCCCCCCTGTCAGGGCGGAGCGGTGTGGCACACCCCCGATCGGTTCAGGCCCCCCGACCGCCCGAAGGACTAACGGGGCGCCGTCGCGGTTTCCCCGAACCTCCTATGGCTCCTGGTCCTTGGCTCAGGCACCCTTACTGTGTCAGGCAGAGGTACCCTTACTGTACCCTTCTGCCGCAGAGGTACCCTTACTGTACCCGTTTGCTTCCAGATCGCCCTGTAACTCCGCCTGCAACACAAAAAAGAACATTACAACATTCTATTACTTCGTGCTGCCGCTCAAGCTGTTGGGTCAGGGCTCAGGGTGGAAACAGCACTTGGGCCGCGGGTGGACAGGGATAGAGAGAGGCCTGGCCTTGGCCACCGAACTATAAATAGCGGGTTCGCCCCACCCACAGGTAAGCTCTCCCCTGGCCGGTGGACGTGGGGAGGGGCGCCCCTACTGGTGTTGGCTGGAGCTTGCCGGGTGGGACTAAAGCGCTGTCCCGCCCATGTTCCCCTGCGGGTCACGCGGTCAGCGGCATAGTGCCCACACCGCCATTCACTACCGCCCGCTTAAACATATACACAATTCCCACCCAAATGAAACTCTGGAGATGTATTTGTGGGAAAGAACTGCTGCAGGTTTATTTCATACAACACCCGTATGACGTTTTATGGTGGGTCATCTTACAGGCGATCCAAAGCAGGCAGCCCCTCGCTGTCCCGCATGCCTAAGGAGCCATCTTGCACGGTGAGTCGATGCTCTGACGGTGCAGTACATTACCATCTTCGTTATACTCCCACCCCCCCCCGTCAGGGTGGAGCGGTGTGGCACACCCCCGATCGGTTCAGGCCCCCCGACCGCCCGAAGGACTAACGGGGCGCCACCGCGGTTTCCCAGAACCTCCTACGGCTCCTGGTCCTTGGGTCAGGCACCCTTACTGTGCTAGGCAGAGGTACCCTTACTGTACCCTTCTGCCGCAGAGGTACCCTTACTGTACCCGTCTGCTTCCAGATCGCCCTGTTCTCCGCCACAGCTCTGGAGGAGGCCCCCGTCGATGACAGAGCCCCCCCAACCATTATGCTACTTGCAACCTGCCGCGCTCAGAGACTGATGTAAGTCCAGAAGGAACATATCCATACCTAACCCGGACAAGTGCACCCCATCCTTCTCGTAGTACCCTCCGTTTTTTTCTTGTGTGAGTGCATGCCTAATGAACCCCAGGCCTCTCTTTTCCATAAACTTCTGCATGGATCTGTTGACTCTCCTGCGGGACTGCTCTATTGCAACCGGCGATCTAGCTCCCCTCCAATCCCTGCGAGGGACAATTTCTGACCAAAGAAGCTAAGTGGCTCCCAACCTGTTGCTTACTGTTATCAAATCCCTCTGATGGCCTGAATCAGGGCCCTCCTCCCCAGTGTGACCAAATCGTTCCCACCCAGGTGGATGCTGAGGACATTGGGAGGACCACCCGTCACTGCTAGGAATTGTCCTAGCTTGGACTTCAGATTACCCAATTTCATTCCAGGAACGCCCAACCATACTATTTGTGTCGCGCAAAAACCAGGGTCCATTTCATGAATGCCGCCCATTGTTCCACCCTGGGAACATAAGAATGGCCCATCACCCACACGCAACAGTCAGCTGGTAAGAAGACAAGAGAGCGTTCAAACAACAAAGGGGGGGGCTTGACACCGTCATGTTAACACACTTTGTTTAATAGTGCACACTGCACACAGTTCACTGAAAGACGTGGTTGCAATATATACACTGCAAACGTTCGCTGATAGTCGTGGCAGAAACTTCCGCCATAATTACATATGATACAGATTTAGGAGACATTTCGTACTGCCAGACCACCCCAGCAACCAAACCCAGGGGCGGATGTAGCGCTGGAAACAGGAGGATGACCATCTTCCTACCCTCTTGCCTCCTTCCTCTCCCATCCCCGCCTTGAATGCCGTTGTGGCTGCTCCAATCCTAAAAGACTGGCTAGGGAATTTCTGACCTGTCCTGACAGACCTGCTTTGGCCAGAGCTGCGCCCATGATGCCTTCCAACTGGAATGAGGAAGTGCCCTGCTAAAGTGGCCTGATCCTTAAGTATTCCCTGACAGTAGCGACCGGGCAATACCTGAAGTCCTCCAACGCCTGCAGCACTATTGTCGCGCCCTCCCGGCCTGGTCAGTCTTGGATTTCCGGACCCGAAGCACAGACGTCCGGCATATCTAAAGCTGCCCCGGATCTGTCTGTCTTAGCTTTTGCCACTAACTCGCTTACCCTAAAGGCGCCAAAAAACGCCAGGTAGAAGGCTGTGGAAAAAAGCTGAGCTTCGAATGCTGAATTGGTGACCATAGGCAAGGTATCTATCATTCGCTGCAATGCGGGAAATTCAATTCCCACTCTTGTCGGCTGACCTGACCTCCTCCCGGGCCAACCCCTTGAGTGCTGCCTTAACCCTGAGTGAACAAGTGGGATCCTCGGCCCCGTTAACTCTGGTGTCATGCTTCAAGGCCGCCAATGTGACAAGGAAGTGCTTTATAATGACATCTGTAATAACAAGATGGTTCATTTATTAATAAGCAGAACATTTTTAGGCTGCTCCTTTATGTTTGTTTCAATAAATATGGTAGCCGACAGAGCCAGCGGTCCCGGTGCTGTTGTCAGTCAAATTAAATCTGGTAAGGAGGTTGCTATAGCCTTCACCCTCAATCTTTATTCCGACTTGAACTGAAATACTTGCCATTGACACAGCTGTCCTGGCATGTGCTTGGGGTGTTTAACACTTTAACGTGTACATATCGGGTAAAATATTTATAACAGACAGATCGCAAACCGTTGTTATCACCCTGAGATAGCAGTGAGTTCTTTGTAATGACTATTTATTTACCTCTGCATGAATCCCGCAGAGCGTTCATGCAATATCAGCATGCGCACAGTATAAGTTAGCAGAACTGATGTATCACACTTTGGGAATGTTTTGCACCTATCCCCTGCAATCTCGTACTATGCAACCATGGCCGTGGTCACACGGGATTTGTGCAAACTGAATTGCAAGGAGGGGTCCCAACCCCTGATATTTCCCAAGGGCTCCCATTTAGTAGACTGAAATTGCGATTCTCCTATTAACATGACCAGAGAATCTGGATTTCATTAAAGACACGGAGGCTAGCATTATGCATATAACTTTTAATGCAACTCCAAACAGCCGCATGTGTCACAAAGCAATAGTTCCAATGGAACATTCTTAACAAAACAATTCTAATAAGCACTAGGCAAGCAGCCTCTTTTAAATAAGCAGTAAAGGAGAGAAAGGAAATGTCCCAATGAGAAAACTTCAATGATGAGACTTCATAAAATCAGGGTAGATGGAGGAAAAACGAAATCTCCAAGATCCGAAGAGAAACAATCAGGAATATGAGTTCACGGGAGGTTATCTGAAAAGAAAAGAAGTGTATATAAATTCAGAAATATAAAGAAAGATTAATCTTGATAAGGAACAGTAAGAAAGCAAATAAAATATTCCATTCATTAAAGTATCTTTATTGTCATAGAAAGGCAAAAATGAACATTTTACCAGTTTTACAGAAGTAAACAGTAAGAAAAGAATAATCATCAACCACCCAGGGAAGGGTGGGAGGGATAATGCTAGCCTCCGTGTCTTTAATGAAATCCAGATTCTCTGGTCATGTTAATAGGAGAATCGCAATTTCATTACAAGACCGGAGGCTATCATTATGCATGTTGGTAGCCTTGTAAAACAACATCAGACATGTGAGATATAGGTTTGCAATAATGGTGAGCAAAGGTTCTAGAATTTGACCAATCAGCAGCTTTTAGAATATCATCTAACTTACCTCCTGACCAAAAGGACTTACTGGCCATAGCACCTCTGATAGAATGTGGTTTGAAGATATTAAGATTAACACCAGCAAAATTCATAGCAATTTTAACCCATCTTGCAATAGAGGCAGAAGAGATACCTTTATGAGGTTTAACAAAGGATATAAGTAATTGATTAACACCAGAAGGGCGAAGGGCATGCATTCTCGAATCATATTGTTTCATACAATCTACAACACAAAGTTGTTTACAAATATCAAAACGAGGATAGAAAATAGAATCAGACATAGTTTTGGTCCTTCTGTGGAGTTCAAATTTAACACCAAACATATCATAAGATCTATAGGAAATATCTAGAGCTCTAACATCAGAAACTCTACGACATGAAATTAGACAAAGAAGAGTAGCAAGTTTGATAGAAAGCTTCTTTCTGTTCAAAAGTGAGTTATCTTGCCAACTACAGAAAAGGTCAAGAATTAATTTAACATCCCAGAGAGATTGATATCTAGGTTTTGGAGGTCTTCTAAGTCTTATACTTTTAAGGATTCTACAAATAATAGGATTTTTACCTACCGTTTTATTGTTGACCAAGGAATGACTGGCAGAAATAACTGATCTATAGCAATTGATAGATCTGTAACTCAGACCTCTATCAAATTGTTCTCCAAGGAAATTGATTATATCAACGATAGGTGCTTCCACGGGATCCAAGTCCCTTTCCAAGCACCAACGTAACCAGACTTTCCAAATGTTGTTATACCGGTAGTGTGTTCCCGGGGCCCAAGATTCTCCGAGGAGAGTAGAAGCTGTTGACGAAAGTCTAGAGAGATCATTGGATCTCCTGACACTCTCCAGGCAAGAAGGTTCAACTTCCCTGTTTGAACAAGAGGGTGAATTAGACTGTCTATGTCGGTGAGAAGGTTGTTGAGAGAAGGAATTAGGAAAGGAAGGTCGTAAGACATCTCCAGAGTAGTTGGGAACCAAGCTTGGGAAGGCCAAAAGGGAGTTATCAGGACAATGGAAGCATGTTGATGTCTTATTTTCTGGAGGACCCTCTGAATCATTGCAAAGGGAGGGAAGGCATAAGCGTTGACTCCAACCCATGATTGGAGGAAAGCATTGACTGCTAGAGCACTCGGGTCGGGCATCCAGCTGTAATAGGGTTCCATTTGAAAGGTTAACCTGCTCGCAAAAAGGTCTATTTGAAAGGGACCCCAAAAGTAATTGAGGGAATTGAATACTAAGGTGTTCAGTTTCCAATCGGAATGATCCAGGAGGAATCTTGAGTTCCAATCTGCAGAGAGGTTGGATTCTCCTGGAAGGTATTCTGCTCTTAGAGAAATTTTGTGTTCCAGACAAAAGATCCAAAGTTTTTTGGCCAAATTTGACAAGTCTTCCGACTTTGTTCCACCCTGACGGTTTATATAGGCAACAGCGGACATATTGTCCATTTTTAAAACAACCGATCTGCCTTGAAGGGAGTGTTTGAAGCTCATTAGAGCATAAAGGCCTGCAGTTAGTTCTAGGTAGTTTATATGGTGAGAAGACTCCTCTTGAGACCAAACTCCACCAGTATTTTGATGTAGGAGACAGGCACCACAGCCATGAAGGCTGGCATCTGATTCCAAAATAAAATCTGGTGTTGAGCCAAATATTGCTCTGCCGTTCCAAGGGTCCAAATTCTCCAACCACCAGGTTAGTTCTGAAATGGACTCTTGGTTCAGGGAAACACGGTCTCCGTACCAGAGACCTGATCTTAAAGCTTTCCCTTTTATCCTTTGAAAGGCTTGATAATTTAGAGGGCCCGGAAAGATAGCCTGAATGGAGGACGAGAGAAGACCTAGAAGTCTGGCTAGTTCTCTTAAGGAAAGATTTTGATGTTTGAGGACATGTCTTATCTCTTTTTTGATTTTGGAAATCTTCTTCTGAGGAAGAAGGAGAAGACAATTGGTGGTATCTACGGTGAAACCTAGGAATTCCATGGACATTGAGGGAGACAGTATTGATTTTTCTTTGTTCACAATAAATCCCAGGTTTTCTAAAAGATCCATAACAGTTTTGAGATCTTGAAGAATTTGAGTATAATCCTGGGACATAATAAGGATATTGTCTAGATATATAATCATATGAATACCCTTCTCTCTTAGAGATGAGGCGACTGCTCTCATTATTTTGGTGAAACACCAAGGGGCTGATGAGAGTCTGAAGGGGAGAGCTTGGAATTGATAAAGTTGGTTCTTCCAAATAAATTGTAGGAAGGATTGATGTTCCTTGGCCATAGGGATGGTAAAATAGGTGTCTTTGAGATCTAGTTTGACTAACCAGTCTCCTTTTAACAAGAGATCTCTCAGAAGATGGATACCGTCCATCTTGAAATGTCTGTAAACAAGGAACTTGTTGAGTTCCCTGAGATTTATGACGGGTCTCCAACCTTTGTCCTTTTTTTCCACAAGAAAGAGAGTACTTACAAACCTCAGAAATTCCATGGAGACTTCTATAATTGCGCCTTTCTGGAGCATTAAAGAAATCTCCTCTTCTATAATCACTTCTTGATCTGGAGAAAGAGACATTACTCTTGGGAAAGAAACTTGAATTGGGGTATCTATGAAATCTATTGTAAAACCGGTAACGGTGTTCAGAACCCATGGATCTACAATGATAAGTTTCCAGTTGTGGAGAAAGAATTTCAGTCTGCCTCCCACTTTCGTGGAAGGGGAAGAAGGGATTGAAACACTTACTTTGTGGGTTGTTGTCGTTAGGTCCTCCTCTTGGTCTGGAACCTCTCGAACGGAAGCCTCTTCCTCTTGAAGGGTAAAATTGAGATTGGTAGGAGGATTGGTAACTGCCTCTAGTGTCAAAGCCTCTGGATCTACCGTAGGGCCTACGATTAAAACGGTCGAAAGATTGGCCCCTTCATCCGGCCCTGCCAAAAAGGTTATTAGTATTGGGGTTGAAGACTTTCTTCATATTCTGATGAGCTCTATCTAGGGCAGTAAAGGTTGACACATATCTACCTAGTGTCTTGATTAGGTCTTCACCAAAAAGTAGTCCTTTAGGATTAAGAGAGGGCTCTTTATCAGCTAAGTCGCTCAACTTTGGGCTAATTTTTGTAAGCACGACTCTCCTTCTTTCGGAGTTGAGACCAGCATTTGCGTTTCCTAAAAGGACTAGTGCCCTTTGACTCCAACCACGGATAAGGTTAGTATCCAAGGTGGAGCCATTGATGTGACTGTTTTCAGCGGCATCAATAATTTTAGTGAGGGGGCCTAAGATATCAAGAACTCGGTCCTGACAAATTTTGAGGGATCTCTCCATACCCTTCCTGGGATCCCTACCGAGTCTGAAGAGATATTTGATCAACTCTGGATCAAGATTGGGTGTTTGGCAGACTTTGCCTTCAATAGAAGGTCTTGAGTATTCCATCCGTAAGAGGTTGCGAGTATTTCTCTCAAGAGGGTTTCTGATCCACTTGGTGATAAATTGGCTAACATGTTCCAAAGGAGTCCAAACAGAGCTCCTAGGATGCCTAATGTTAAGAGGAGAAAACATTTCTTGACCAAGAGGGTCTAAGATGCTATCCTTTGAGGAGGAGGGTAAATTATCATCAATAGATTCAAAATCTTGGTCATCTTCATCCAAATCGAGGATGTATTCATCAGGGAAATTTGAGGCAGTATCATTATAGTCATCATGGACAAGGTTATCAAAATCATCATGGCAGATGGATTCATTATTTCGAGCACTTGGATAGGTTGTGCCGCTGAGGACACCTTTAAAATTTGTGCCGCGGTGGACACCTTTATATGTTGTGCCGCTAGGGACACCCGAGGTACAAGGACCTGAAATAGTGCTCTTAGGGGTAGAGTCAATTTTTTAATTTTTTTTAGTCTTTTTACCCCTTGAATCAGTGAGGTCATCATCATTATCAAATCCCTGTTGAAATTCATCCTCCTCTTCGGGAGAAAGGGATCTCTTAGATGCCATGACTTTAGAGAGTGTAGAGAACATACAAGATCTCATTTCTCTATGAATAGGAGATTTAAATGCCTCATTATCAATATTGGGGAGAGAAACATTGTCTTGTTCGGAGTCTGAATCAGACATTAATTAAATAGTATTTCTCCTTTTTTTTTGTATATGTGAATTATTTCATATAAAGGGACTAAGATTCTGTTTAAATTAAAGTAGTTCTTAGCTTAAAAAGCCTTGAAATGTAGGCAAAACGAGGTCCTTCGTGTGAATCAGCTGGTCGTGTCGGAAAAACTGGCAGTTTCCCGATCGCGATCAGCTGGTTGCTCGGAGACGCTCATTGTGAGCGCGCGGTCCGAGGAAAGCAAGTAGGCAGGCACAACACGCAGCGCGTGTGTTGCTAAGGGCCTTTCTTTTAATTTGCGAACGGCAAAGACGGGACGGGCATAAAGGGAAAAAACAAGCCGGGATAGGAAAGGAGCAATCGGTGATAGGGTTTACTCGGAGGAAAAAAACGGGGAAGACAGAGACATCGAGGGGAAGCCGACCTCCATAAATTGGAGGTCGGAGGCTCGAACAGGCAAGGGGAAGGAAACGAAGCCTTCCGGGAGGCCTGAAAGAAGCAATCTGTCCGGAGTGAAAGACAGTAAGCAATTCAAGTAAACATCACAATTTTATCGAATCACGTAAAAACGTCACAGTTTTTCCAATTGATATTGGATAGTGGAAAAGTAACAGTATTAGGGTAAATACCTACTTGTTAAGGGTAAATACATGTTAAGAGTAAATATATACATGTTAAAAGTAGTGAAAATAAACATAAGTAACATAAGTAACAATGTCAGAAGAGCGTAAGAAAAAGCATGACTTATCTGCTTGGAGCCGCATTTAAAAGAGGCTGCTTGCCTAGTGCTTATTAGAATTGTTTTTGTTAAGAATGTTCCATTGGAACTATTGCTTTGTGACACATGCGGCTGTTTGGAGTTGCATTAAAAGTTATATGCATAATGATAGCCTCCGGTCTTGTAATGAAATTCAATATGCATTTATGAATTGCAATGTACATTTGTTCATGGCCAATTGGCACAGTGCATTCATGAGGTCAGCTTCAATGGCTTTTTGAAAGCAACATTATTTGCTAATCTTGCATATAATGCTTTGGTGTTGCTATCATTTTATATTTGCCTTTCAGGTACATTATGTGGTTCAGAACTTTGTGAATCTGTCACCAACTCTTTGAGCTGTGGATAGCATTTTATGGTTTGCAACCACAATTACGGTCACCAACTAAAATTCGAGTAAAACACCAGGATCACAGGGACCCTTGATTTGGTAGAAACCGACCCTGGATTCTGCATGGCCGTTTTGTGAACAGATTTTATTCCATGCCTGGAAGAGGTAAGCACGGTGGACGTAGGTACCCCGTTAATTGACATCTAGTGAGCCTCGAGCTGTTTTGCGCAGCCTGCAAGACTCACCTTCTCCCTTTTATCTTTGCTTAAATCTGGGTTTTATCTGGTTGCTTGTAGTAGGGAACATGTGATGTTTCCTCTTATAAATGTTAGTTATCCTCTTGAGGAAAAATTTGCAATCCCACCTCAAAGTCATGAATAAAATTAAACGAACGCGCGTTTGATGATTGCTATAATTTTTATATTTGCCTTCCAGGTACATTATGTTGTTCAGAAGCTGCACATATGCCAACACTAACCAATGTTGGTTTCTTGTCAAACCGGTATAAGTTGCATCGCTATAACAAGTTGGTACCCGAAGGCATATACAATCAGGGCAACCCCACATAGGATGGCAGTGGTTCTTGCACAGTTCTGGATGACTATGTTGGTTGGCAGCATGGCTCACTGGGTAAATCGCATACCCTTTGAGCTATGCAGTGATCCACATGTCACTACTGACTTACATTTAGGGCCTGAGTTAGAGTTTTGTGGATGGATTACCCCCTCACAGACATGACACAAATCCATTTGCTCTGATTACAAATGTATTATATTCTGTACGACTTGCAATGAGGTGGACTGGATGCTCGTCGCGCTTGTTGCAACGTAACTTGACTGATTCTACACCAGGCACTTACAACCTTCTGAGGTTGGTAAATTAAATACTGCTAAATCTGGTAATACTTACAGCAGTTAGATTCGGCAGAGGTGAAACATGCGGCACTCCTTAAATATCACTATCATTATCATCATTGATAGTCATATGTGTTATTGCCTGCAGAGTCTTGATCAGGAACAATAGACCAACCATACTCATTTGACCACTGCACTATACCTCACGGCTACTTTGCAGTTGTGTCTGTGGATGAGGATTGACTGAGTTGTCACGGCCAAGCGGATGAAGAACTACGACAATCTTACAAGATGATGGCATTCAAAGAATCATAATTGTGTGAACCTAATACATTCTCACAGGTGGGAAGGGCTCGGGGAATTGAACCTAGTTGCTAGGGGAGGATGTATGACGAAACATCGGAAAATACTCTGCGTGCCTATACCACACACCCTTCAACCCCCACTTCCCTCGATCACCCGTGCCCCCCGAACGTATGCCTCTGCCACACATTGTTTACATATTCTTCTTTATATCAACAATCTATTTGGCAGAGGCACACACCGCATTCCATCACATTACAATGTTTTTAGAGCTATTGTTGATTGGCGAGGGATTAGTGGCGGGTAATGAGGTCTAAAGGACAGTTGTACGAAAGAACAGGTCACAAATAGTGGGAGGCAACTGCGCACTCGACTTTCTGTGAATTGCCTGGCATTTTGAAAAGTGACTTATGTACTTCTATTATACAAAAGGCTCATTCGCATGACATTACAGAACGACCTGTCTAATGAATAGTAATTAGGCAGTTCGCTATGTACAGCTCCCAGTGATAGCCCTGCAGTGCGGGGATCGGGGACTGCAAGGGACTGCAGACCTCCATTGCTGTACTCACATTACCAAACAGTAACCTTATTTTTCAAAGCAATTGTAGCCCGCTTTTATCCCATGGAACAGTTCCCTCTTTGTGAATCTGTCACCAACCCTTTGAGCCGTGGATAGCATTTTATGGTTTGCAACCACAATTACGGTCACCAACTAAAATTCGAGGAAAACACCAGGATCACAGGGACCCTTGATTATGTAGAAACCGACCCCGGATCCTGCATGGCCGTTTTGTAAACAGATTTTATTCCATGCCTAGAAGAGGCCAGCATGGTGGACGTAGGTACCCGGTTAATTGACATCTTACTGAGCCTCGCGCTGTTTTGCGCAGCCTGCAAGACTCACCTTCTCCCTTTTATCTTTGCTTAAATCTGGATTTTATATGGTCGCTTGCAGTAGGGAACATGTGATGTTTCCTCTTATAAATGTTAGTTATCCTCTTGAGGAAAATTTGCGATCCCACCTCCAAGTCATGAATAAAATTAAACGAACGCGCATTTGATTGCCAACTCGGAAGTCACTTGCTTCACCGTAGACAGAGACAAGCCTCTCCCTGTCGGTGAATTACGCGTTCTTTGGCCACAGGCTCTTCCTGTCGGAAATGACCCTGGGAGACCAGTAAAACCTGGAAAGAACACGCTGGAGAGTAAGAGAGGCCAGAATTTAAATCGCTGAGTACCGGAGGGTCCGTGAGTGGAAGCAGTAAGCTTTGAAACACAGGTGAACCCTTACACCCTAGTTCATGAATAGGCCTTCGTAATTGTGCCACTACACCCATTTTGTGAACAAACCCTCACTCCCCTACGTAAAGAACTAAATGCTGCGCTACAGGAAATAAATCGACTGATCACACGCCCAAAGGACTTTAAGCTGTGATCAGATACAAAATACAGAGTGAACGTAATACGTAAATATCATTGTGACGAATTTTCCTACTTAACGAGGGGACCGCTTTTAATACATGTGGTATCTAAATCGCTTAACTCATCATGGCCACGCACTTCGATAGTCGTCACTCCGACCCGGTAGGTGCGTGTGCGGGCGGGAATCATTGTAAAAGCCGCGGCTTGGGACAAAACGCGTTGTGCGGTTCCCAGCGCGTCTTGGGTTATCAATCGAGGCTTGTCGATTAGAAAAGCGCGGCTGGCCTGCCCTTCATTGGCCCAGAGTACACAGCTTCCAGCTTCATAAACCACACAGTTGAGGATGGTTCAAAATATGACCTCTGCGCACATGGGGGATAATTAGTTCTGCTGCGCAGAAAAACCTCAGCGAGTGTCAGCAGCCCCATGCCTCGCTACCTCCCTGACAGAGACCCAATTTAATTAAAGTGAGTTCTGATTGTAAACGTCACGAACTGCAAGCCAAACACAGCGAATACTGGGACCCACCGGTCCATGGGGTGCACGTTTAAACAGCAATGAGCGTGGTAACCGCAAAGGCCACCATTGATTGTAGATACTGAAACCAAATGCCTAAAAATAATGGAATGGGCAGTTTCAACTAGTTATCTGTGTGTTCCTGGCTAGGCCCACTCGCCGCTTCAGTCCGCCGCCATGCGGCCTGGCTGGCAACCACCCATCTGCCCGACCGCTGCCACATGCTGCCATGCGGCCGGACTAGCGGGGCTGTTCGTATCGTTGGGGTATGTAGCGCGTGAAGGCTCATGCCCTCGTTGCTGAAGCCCCGGGTTCAATCCCTGTATCTCCCGAAGTTCCTGTTCGGCACATAGTACCAATGACCGGTAAACCGGAGCTACGAAGAAGCGCGGGCAGGTGGCGTTAGCCGCCGTTTTTCAGGCCGGAAGGCATGGCGCGATCAACCCCTTGAAGTGAAGAGGAAGATTCCGGGCTAGGAGGTTAACCTCTCCCACCCGTGCAAATCTGCCCGTGCCCGGTATTCACCACAACTCCGGCTGGTACCCAATCCGGGTCCCGGCCTGGTGGCCATGGTCCACCCGCTTTCGGACCTGGGGGGGTTGACCCAGAGACATGGCCCACAATGGGCTCCCTCCCCCCACCGCCCCGAACCCGCGGTCGCTAACTCATCCGTCCGCACAATAGCGTGGCTACCACTCACCTCCCCTGTGGTCATGCACCACTGGGGCCCTGTGCAACCTGGTCATGCCCAGGGATGAGGCCGGGGGGAGGCGAGAAAGCAGCACATACCTGATTAAAAGGACGTACGACGCAACACGAACACGACGAACAGCACTTGGGCCGCGGGTGGACAGGGATAGACAGACGCCTGGCCTTGGCCACCGAAGTATAAATAGCGGGTTCGCCCCTCCCACAGGTAAGCCCTCCCCTGGCCGGTGGAAGCGGGGAGGGGCGCCCCTACTGGTGTTGGCTGGAGCTTGCCGGGTGGGACTAAAGCGCTGTCCCGCCCATGTTCCCCTGCGGGTCACGCGGTCAGCGGCATTCCTCCTATTTGACAACAGCAATAAATAAACAACTTGAAATTCAAGCTTGGACCACCAACTTAAACCTATCAGGCTTCATCTCACATCGGGCTGACCATGCTCAATTATCAAGGATTACACTTGACACAGACCCCTCATTAAAGCAGCAGATTGCAGGGAAGACCTTTTCCTCCTCTTGAAGCCGTTTCTCCCATAAGATGACGTTAGTACAACTGTCAAGCTTTATTCCTCCACACCTGCGCATAGGCACTGCCCTCCTAAGTGGTTTTCTCGATGCCACCGAGTGCCCCTCAAAGGTATCTAACAAGCAGAGACATGTTATGTCAAGGGCTCCAAGAAATAGACAGACAGTGCCACCACAAGGAGGACTGTCAAAAATGAGTACAGGTGTTGTACAAATGAGTGCCGGTGCCGAACCCTAGCAAACACTGGCCCAATTTAAGCACTGATGTAATCAGATCTAAAAAAAGAAGCATTGTAGATGGAGAAAGAAAACTGAAAGGTGGAAGGTAAAGAGAGCAGAAATTAGATAAAAACAAAGGGGTAAGAGCACGCTAGGGCCACAACAATAGGTAGATACGCATAAGCAAACCTCAGTAAATATGCAATGGAAAGCTGTTGTTACTGTGACCAGAGCAAACAAGCATTGGACAAGCCAACAGTCCCACCTTGTTGACCTATTTGATTTGCCAGCGGTTATGACCATGCCAAACAGCACTCTTGGTAAAACATGAAGCAGAGTTTTAAAGAAGAAAAAAAGCCTACAATGTGTCTGGTTAAGTGTGTCCACCAAGCATGTGCATGCCTACAAGATGACGCAAATGCATTTATTCTTTTTGTTTGCTGATCCCAGTTGGATGGTGAGAGAACAGCCGCGGCCCAAGCAGGTAAGGTGGGTGGAGGCGGTGGGGCCGCGTGGGGTATTTCGATAGAAGGCGACGAGGTAAAATTAATTATTTATTTCATTTTCCCTCATGGTCGTCTGTGGAATCCCCCCCAGCCCGGCCCCACGGCTCTGACCTGCATGGGCAACGGCTGTGGAGGCAGCAATACAGAGGAGAGGCAGATGGGGGAAGCAACATGAAGGGGGAGCGTGGAAGGATTACAGAGAGATGGGGAAGCAACAGAGGGTTGAAGCACCATAAGTGGCTAGGGTGGGGGAAGGAACACAAAGGGAACAGTTAAGTAGAAGGAACACAGAGTGCATGGGTGGGGGAAGCCAATGGAGAGAGAGGAGCATGGAAGGGAGCAAACAGACAAGAGAGAGCACAAGGTCGAAAAATCACCATTAGGGGATAAGCACACCAAGGCATCACTGAGGAGGGAAGGGACACACACTTGTGCAGTAAAAGAACACAAGTGAGTGCAGCAGAGGGAGGCAAGTACATGAGTGAGACAATTGAAAAATACATGCTCCTTTGTAGAGTCCTTAAACAAAAAGAAGAAAGTAGAATCTGAAAGGGAAGCAATGCAATGCAATGACACAAATAATGCGCCCATGCTCCTGGGGTGGGATAAACACAAGAAAGGGAAGGGAAGCCCTCATACCCTAACATATAAGATGAAGCCATCCAATGGTAAGTAACATGTGGGCGCAAAGCCCACTGTAAGCTAACAAGTCATCTTGCAAAAGACAGCACATGTACTGTCCAGTAGGCAAGACCTAAAATGTAAGAAGCAGAGGAGTGAGAGAGCAAAGGTACAGGACAGATAAAAAACATGATGTCCCCCATGATTGCATTCAGAAAAAAATTAACCTGTGACTTCCAAAAGGAAATAAAATCATATTGTAGGAGTAAACAAGGAAGTCTGAAAAGCAGTACTGATACATGCTGTAAACCTCTCCATTGAATTACATAAATGTCATGCACAGCTACTAGATTAAAGTCAGTCCATCAGAGCGATGAAAAGATATTTGAATAGGACATTTTCCTGTGTCCACCCTAAGAAAGCTAGTCTAATATCAGGTTGCAAATCTTTTCAATCTGTACTGCACAATATGAAGAGTATTGCTACTCAGTGTTGGTTTTTTATCAATTTGATATTTTTTGTTTGAGTTCTAGCCACAATTTAATGATGTTCTAATTAGGGGTGGTTAAACTCCACACCACCAGCTAGGTTTGCAGAGTTTTGCCCTCTCCACGCCCTGCCTGGAGTGTGGATTTCTGAAAAATCTCCGGCAACAACCGCATGGCAGAGTTTATCTCATGCGCGGCTGCCAGTATTACGTTTGCGAGCGCAAGCAAGTAAATTGAGAGCTAGGACGAGTCCCGGTGCAAGTTCTCAACAATGGCGGTAGCAGCAGATTACTGCCGCTTGCATTGAGAAAGCTGCCGCTCGTATTGAGAAAGCTGTTGCTTGAGTAGAAAATCTACTTGAGCACTGGAAGAAGCAGTGCCATCTTGCGCTCTCCGTGTGGTACGGTTCATGCTGATTTTACAGCGCAGGTCAAGCTCCCGATGCTAAAAATGTGCGTGAGCAGCCCGACGTACTGAAATTCTGCAACCCACAGAACTCCGCAAAATCTCACAGAGTTTTTAAGCAATTCCACAGAATTCCATGGAGTGAAACTCTGCGAGCTACGCCAAGCCCCTAATGTTCTTACATAGCCCTGTCATGTTGACATCTACCACAGCACAGGGAGGTATGAATTAATATAGAAGGTTTATTGTTTTGTTTATGAATGACTCGAAAGACAAATTTATGTAATCAAACACCAGAGCACTATTCAGTGTTAGTTATGTACTCATGACAATACCATGACAGAGAGTATGAGTGGTGCAGAGAGAGAGAGAGGGAATTATATCACCAGTTATGTGTGTAGATTAATGCAGGTTAGTTGGAGGAGAGTGCAGCAGCCGGTGCTCTTTGATTGTTGCCAGCTCAGAGAGTGCCTGAGGGAACTTGAGGTCTGACTGATTGCTGCCTGTGCCTCTCAGCCACCTGGAGAACGAAATGTAAGATTATAACTCTACGGGTCTTTTCTGTCAGACTCCACCTGTAGGCATTGTGCAAGAAGCAGGCAGTTTGTCAGGCCCTCTAGCCATGTACACATCAAGGTACTTGTACAGTCTTTGTTCAGTTTGCCCGGTCAAAGGGGCGTCTGCTATTTAAAAAAAAAAAAAAATTCTGAGTGAATCTTACCCTGCAGCTAAACTGCGGGAAAAAGGAACGCCTCTCTACTGCCACTGTATGTATAGGAACTACCTTGTTCAACTGTGCAGTGGCTCTGGATGTTGTAATCGATGTTCTGAGGTAAGAGGCATTTTCCTACCTCAATGATTGCTGGGGAGATTTCCATTCCTGAATGCTTTTTCATTCTCTCCAGCCAAGGTCACCCTTCTAAACCGGGGTGGCTCCTCCGTTGGCGCGGAAGAGTGTCGCCCCACTTAAAATCCACCCAAAATCACATGAAAAATAAAATGGTATTTTTTACCATTGCATTTTTCATCCCTGTCCCGAGCCAAGCATCATGATGGGAGAGGGGGTCACTGCCGAGTGAGAGCAGCAGGGAGGATGGTGGGCTGTCTATGCACGTATGTTAAAAGTGCGCATGTCTTTTTGTCTGGCCGTCTTGAGATGGCCAGCCACACATGCGCACTTTAAATATCTCTAACTCAGCTGTCTTAAGACAGCTGAGTTAGCATCAGTGCTGGCCTCCAGGGTGTTGGTGAGCACCGATTGAGGCAATTCCCTCCAATCAGGGCGCTGCTCTCACAGCAGGAGAGCAGCGACCTGATGGGTCAAGGGAGTTCCAAGCTCCACCTCCCAGTTCCTGTGGAAGTCCGGAGCGGAGGACGTCGTGTTCAACCAGTACGTTTTTTAAATGTATTCATTTTCTATTTTTACGTGTGCATACATAGATGCCATCCATTACGGCTTCTAAATATTCCCAAACCTAGCAAACTGCATGGTAACCCATAGACATCGAAACAGAAATACTTGCAGAAACCCTGGAACGCCTCCCTAGATTGAGAAGAATTCAACACACAAAGAACAATAGCTGGGCTCCTTCTAAAAGTTTTAAAAAGATGTCTGTGTTTGGTTCCAGCAACATAAAACGGCGTACTAATTACCAGAGGACAACCACTTAGCATTCTGCCCACATCATGGAGCTTAGCACTGCTTGCTCATCAAATAGGACGATGCACTAAAAAAACAACAGCAAAGTATGCATCAGCATATTCACCTTCCTAGATCTCTCTGGCATATTTAATGTTGGATCTTAAAGTCTTCCTCTGTATCTGTAATGAGCGGTACATATACAAAACAATTTATTTAAATGGGCTCCGTCCTTTCTCACTGTCTCCAACGAAAAAGTATGACAGGGTAACGTTTCCCCCCCACCCAACCAAGCCACATCCATAGTCTTCCAAGATCTCCTGTCTTCCCTCTTCTTTTCATCATTTCATCTGTCTAATCTCTTTGGTACATCTCCATGTATACCCCATCTATTTAGACTCTTATGCAGATGAAAAATAAATATAGGTGTGAAATGGTCGATTTGTAGAAATGTCATGCGCCCCAGAGTCGATTGAGCCATGGATGAAAAACAGCAGTCTAAAATGAAAATGGTCCACAAAAGAAATTCTGCTTCTAAGCTCACCCTATCTGGCCATAACATTGATGTTTATTTGCCTTCTATCACTGTATCTGATCTCCCAGTCTTCAGAACCAGGGTAAATGTAATGGCTTGATGCAGGTGCTCACATGCACTCCCATTTAATCATTGGCAGTAATGGCTGTCTGTTTCACCTCTCACCCAAGATAATGCCACTCAGGATGCCATGAATGAATGAATGACATTTATAAAGTGCACTAATACCATAACCTGGGCATCCTGCCAAAGGAATGGGCTTTAGGCAGCTAAGAAGAAAAAAGGCCTAGGTGAGTTTAGAGACATTTGAATGGCCACGTTTTTAGCAGTTTCCCTAAGAGGATCATGGAGGATGTGACTTTTAGGGTTAAGGGCTTTGAATTCCAGGTTTTACCACTCTAATAGGAAAAAGTATGTCCAATGCCGAATGTGGAGGATCTGCAAAGGGTTGGAGTTGTGGAAGAGAAGGGTGCAATGGGGTTTATGTAAACATATTCTCCTTCTAAGGTAGGACGGGCTCCATTTATCAAAGGTTTTGTGCAGTTTTTAGACTAGAAGCCACTGACTTATGGAGCAGATAGTTCATGATTTGTCGATCTGCCTTGTTTTGTGCCACTTGCAGTCTGGTAAAGAGATATGTCAGCAGGTCTAGATAAGTAGAATTAACATAATTGTTAAACACTGTCGGTGTGCCCCCTGGGGGGAGCCCTCCGTAAGGAAGAAGGGGGATCCTATGAACTCCCCAGACATTCCCCTGTAAGTGGGTGCAGTCACTCACTGCCCCTGCCTGCAGGGGGATGGATCTCTGTCCCATCTCTACAGTGCAGGCGAGTGCCACCTGCACAGTGAGATATGGAGTGGCTGATTAAAGCAGGCTCTATATTTAACCGAATGCGCTGCCACCAGTGCAGCTCGAGTTTATGGCTGCACTGAGGGCAGTGCATTTATTGTAATCTGGAGCACTGTTCATGTTTGCACCCAGCACACCTGTTTAAAGGTGTACCGTAGGGAAAACATGAACAGTGCACCTGATACATAATAAAGGCCTGCAATCAATACTGTAGGAGGGATAAACATACCTCTACAAATGCTCCTGACTGTTAGGCTTTGGTGTGAGCAGAAACATCTAGACAAGCAGATAGAATCACACAAACCGAATAAAGCAGTGTGTTTACCTAAGTGGGTAGCTCCTAAATAAAAGAATCAAGATTATCCCAACTATCCTTTACATATTTTTAGGCCCTTTGGCCCTGTTTCGTAGAAACCCTCTCGTCTCTAGGGTTTGCGGGTTCTTGGACTATACTTTGTCATTCAACCCATTCTTGGAAGTTAGATTTGCAACGCCTCCTTAGTGTATACTTAAATGGTACACTGGTACATCTTTAAAAAAAACCTGTGATGAACTGGAATATAGCCTTCTACATCCCATGTCGTTGCTTGGAGGTCCCAGATGATGTAGCATGCAACTGGAAGTAAAAGAGGGTAACCATCATTTCAGAAAATGATTTATAAATGAGGGGTCTCTTCTTGAGATGGCAATTGTCAGTACACTTGTCAAGTTCTAAACACAAGCCCAATATCTACACCTAGCATTCAGTGCCCTGGTATCTTGTTTTGCTTTTGACATTCTAGGAATATTCAGGTGCTCTTGAAGTTGAACCACTTGCGGTAGGAGAGGATCAGTAGATACCCATGTGAGAATTGGGGACATTTCTTTCAGTATACAAAACGTTTTGCTGATGGTGGCCCATTGGAAGGTATTGGATACCAGGGAGGGATAAGTGCAGGAATCAGACAAAGGTGAACAAAAGTTAATGCAAATGTTGGTTCGAAGAAAAGCATGAATTCTGGCGAAATAAAGACTCAGTACTTTTAGGATACAATCTCAATCTCCTGGACAACTCTCCTTTTTTAGGTGGTGAGTGGAGAGTGTTGGTCTCTTTGAACTTAATTGACAGACTATGGACTTCTGTGCATGCAAGGTCAGCAGCAAAACAAGCAGATGTAAAACAGGGCATTGAGCTTATAACTAGCATTGCGGAAAGGGCACAATCGGCTACACATGCAGGAAGCACTGTATCTGGGTTGATGCAGACCTAAATTGGTGTAGATCTGGGGTCTCTGACAAGCAGCTTGTGAGCTACTGTACATCTACATCTGAGTAGCTCACCTCTGTGCAGCCCAGCTAATTAAATTAGAAAGCTGTTGCTTAGTTGAATTATTATACATATAAAAAAATTGAAATTATTAAACACTAATAATAGTACTAGCTCTCAATGCATTTCATTGAACAGAACAGAAGAATCTCACAGTACAGATAAAGTTGGAGACCCCTGCTGTATATCTTTCCAAAGCTGGCTGGGAGGGCCAGGTAAGGTTTCTAATACGGATCACTGACATAATATAGAATGCCAAAATATCGACCTACCAAAATATCGAGGTAAAAATATAGAATACCAAAATATCGACCTCCTATCTCCAAACAGGTAAGTAAAAAAATATCGAATCAAAAATATCGATGTAAAACATATAGTTAGTCAAAATATCGAATTTTTTAAAATGCTTTAAATTAATAAAAAATTAATGAAATAATAAATATAATTAACTTAAACATACTTAAAATACTTAAATAACCTTAAAATTAATAAATAATTAATGTAAGTAAAAAAAACATACAAATTGATTTGTTAATACATATATATATTACCTACTGGCGGTCGCCAGTAGGTATATATAGTTAGGATTTTTTCTCTATGGGATTTTTGAAAATTCTATGTCTAATAACTTTGGCGTTTGTGGACGGAATTGGCTGAAATTTTCTGGAAAATGGAACATTTTGTTTCTGAGCAGCCCTTGGAAATTTGGGGGGGTTTCGTCAAGGGGGGGCCGAGAAAAAAGGGGGGTCCCAAAACGTGTTTTTAACATTGAGTTTTCCATAGGGCGGTTGGCCTCACTTTTAGCCCGAACGGCTGAATGGATTTCCATGAAACTTGGCAAAATTGTAGGGACTGGTAGCCCGATGTGCCTTTTCTAGGTCTCAATATATGTGCTCCAGTGGATTTTGAGAAATTAACGTTTAAAAAAAGATATATATCTGTAAGCGCGCTCCGGGCAGCGCTCCGGTCCGCGGACCTTAAGCGTACCGGAACTTCGCGTAGCTAAGCTGATTGGCTCTCCGGTGTCTGTCAACATTCTAAACAGTCCGGAGCGGCCGCCATCTTGTCTCTCGGTAGGATTGAGAGACAAGAGGAGGCCAAAACAAAGGCGAAAATGACCATAAGGGGGCATACTAGATCCTCCCTGACCCCCTAGGTTTAATGTGGAGGTTTTAAAAGGGCCCCGCGGGTCAAAAAAACCAAAAAACATTTTTTGTTTTTTTTGCGTGGGGAGCGCCCGGTCCGCGAACCGGGAAGCGTTCTGGGCAGCGTACTGCAATGAAAAATGAATGATAGACTTTTCAAATGCTGTATGTTAATTGATTGTTGTTTTTGTTGATTATTTTTTATTTTCTTTATTTTTTAAGCATTTTTTTTAATGTGATTGTGTTTCATAATTTATTAAACTTTCTAACATTTCATTGTCAGAAATTTCATAATTATCATGGAATATACATTGTAGTCTCTGAGGGTCTAAAATGTCCTCATTTGCAAGGAGGTTATCTACTGCTTGTACACATTGCAGTAGTTCATTGTCCCAAGTTTCATCGAAAAATTCAATGTCAATTTGATCAATTGTATCAATCAATTCTTGGCTGCTCTCTTGCAGGTCCATTTCAAAAGAAACTTGGTTTTCGCCTTCCATTTTGCCTGAAATTTGGATTAAAAAAATATATATTAGTAGAGATAGGGCAATGTTGGGAATAATTTTAGATAGGCATTTTTTATCAGTGAATTTATCTTTGGGCAGTGTATAGTATCAGAGTGGAAGTAGGAATTTAAAAAAGTGTATGTGATTTAACATAAGTAAATTCATAATTATACAAGAGAAGCCTAACTCCATCCATAACTATAACAGAGAAGTCTCTCTAAATCTATAACTACTACAGAGGGATAGTATATATCTATCAGAAAAAGTTTACCATATTAACTTATAGTGCACAATATACTTCAGTTTTAAAAATAAAAACTTACCTTTAGAAAGAAGTTGAAGGAATTAGTGAAAATACTATTGAAATGTACAGCAAGAAGTAGTAGTCAAAATGGCTGTGTTTTCTTCTCTTCCTTTATATATATTCAGGTATATAACCAATGAAATGTCAGGTAAAAAAATAGAAAATGAAAGTAACATTTTCATTGGTGGTCAATTCCAACACTTCAGATGTGTTTTGTGAAGTAATTTACCTCAGGGTATTTAGAGAGGTCTACAGGCTAAATGACTAAATGGAATTCCAATCAAATTTGTGAAAATGGTAGGGATTGGTATGTAGTATGAGCTAATCTATATTTGGTGAAATTGTCTCCAGTGGCTTTTCTGTGAACTACTTTCCCACCTTTTTTGATGGTGCGCTTCCTAGAGAGCGACCCGGTACGCGAACCGTTGAGCGCCCCGGTTCGCGAACCTTAAGCGTTCCGGGAGTCCACCATTTTGTGTTTCGGTCGAATTAAGATACAAGATGGAGGGCAAATAATGTTCAGAATGGGTAGAAGGGGGCACGGTAGACTTATCTTGACCCCCTAGGTTTTCTGAGGGTGGCTGAGGAGGCTTATATGTGCGAAAAAAAAACATTTTTAAAAAAAATTTCGCGAGGTTAGCTCCCGGTTCGCGTACCGGGTAGCGCCCCAGGGAGCGTACTTTGTTGGAAATTAGTGAAAAATGTTAGAGTAAAATAATAATTGTGAGTGATCAGATGTAGGGTAGCTCTGAGAAGAGCTTTTGGGTTTATGGTACATTTAGGTACTTATAAGTAGGTACCAATGCACATTCTTAAATTCAGAGTGAAAACTCTGTTGCCCTCATCTGAGAAGTGAACTCCATCTCCTCTGTAGATATCTTGCATGTAGTAACGCAAGTTATTGTTGTACAGGGAGCCCATTCCATGGTCTCTCATGTAAGCTGAAACAGATTTGTTTACATGCTTCCTCGACTTCTCAATTTGTGGACAAAATTGGTTTGACCACCTCCATTTCTGTCTTTGGCATATATTTGAATATACCAAGGCAGTCTGAGGAAAAAGTGCCATTAATTGCTCAAAGGTGTCCTTTAAAAGCATTTCCAGACCTACACCAGTCAAAGTGCCCAAGTCATTACCTCCACAGTGCACAATTAACAGGTCAGGTTTGGGCAAATGCATAAAGGTTTTCACCAATGGTATCAATTGGTGACATTTTAATCCTCTGTGGCCAAACCACTTAATTTCCACATCTTGTAAATTGAGGTTAGGTAATTTCCTGTTTTCAACGTACCTTTGAGCCCAGTGAATATAACTATGTCCAACAATCCAGACAGAAAACATGGTGAGAGAAGGTTCTCCTGCAGTCAGATGAAGTGTGGCAATGAAATGGCAGTTGAAAAAATGAGAGTTTAAAATGAAAAAAACTGTGGAGTTTCTGTGTTCATGAAGCAGTAACAGTGATTGGTGGATTTTGATTGCTGAAAACAGAAAGTTAGGGTGCACGGATGTGTTCTTTGAAAGATGTATTTTGAATGGTCAATAAAAAATCATTAAATGAAAGAATGCACTGGATATGCAGGTGCACTGAGAGTTCAGAGTTCAATTGCAACAAAGTTGTGTGAACTTGCAAACACCAGAAGTCTTCCAAGAGGTGGTTGCCATGCAGAAAAGGCAGAAAGGGCAGAGGGGGGGAAGGGTTTTCATTTGAAAAAAAGTGAGGGAAGAGTTTTGATTGGGTGACATGAGAAATATGTGTGAAGAATTACAGCATTTCTGTGCTTTTGATAGCTGCAGACTCTGGAGTGCATACCTTTTGCTCTGCTGAAGACAAATTGGTGTGTTTCTGAGACTGTTTTCAAACTCAAAGTATTTGCTAAGGTGAGAAAATATTTCTTTAATTTAGAGAATAGTGTGCTTTAAGGAGAAAATTATGAATTATGTGGCGCAAATTGCTTGTAAATATGCTCCCACCTGTGCATGGAAAATTTAGATTTTGAATGTTTGTGTTACATAGCCATGTTAAAAGTGACCCAACCATGCAGGAAAGGCAATCAAAAAACGCTTTTATGTGTCTTAAGGACATTTTAAGTAATTTTCCCATGTGCAGTGTTTTGAAATTATGATTTGAAAATCGTTTTTGAGGTAAAGGAATTGTTTTTAAATTTATGACAAGGACATAATGGTGTATGCTTCTTTATAAGGCAATTGACTGTCCCTGACTTTTCTCTGTGGCGCAAATTGCTTGTAAATATGCTCCCACCTGTGCATGGTAAATTTAGATTTTAAATGTTTGTGTTACATAGCCATGTTAAAAGTGACCCAACCATGCTGGAAAGGCAATCAAAAAACGCTTTCATGTGTCTTAAGGACATTTTAAGTCATTTTCCCATGTGCAGTGTTTTGAAATTATGATTTGAAAATCGTTTTTGGGGAAAAGGAATTGTTTTTAAATTTATGACAAGGACATAATGGTGTATGCTTCTTTATAAGGCAATTGACTGTCCCTGATGTTATTTTTCCCATTTTAGTGTAAGACCTTTGTCTGTGGCGCAAATTGCTTGTAAATATGCTCCCACCTGTGCATGGCAAATTTAGATTTTGAATGTTTGTGTTACATAGCCATGTTAAAAGTGATACAAACATGCTGCAAAGGCAATCAAAACACGCTTTTGTGTGTCTTAGGGACATTTTAAGTAATTTTCCCATGTGCAGTGTTTTGAAATTATGATTTGAAAATCGTTTTTGAGGTAAAGGAATGTTGTTAAAATTTATGTGCGCCATATGCCCCCAAATTTCTTTTTTAGGGGTGCAGCAGGGTGTTATTGAGACACCCCTGCAGCTTTGGAAAAATTCCTAGTTTGCGATGAGCAAATTGTTAATCGCAAATTGCACCTTCATTTATATGAGCCTCCTAGCCCATGGAAATGAATGGGTAATTTGCAATTAGCAATTTGCTCATCGCAAATTTGGAATGGTAAAGAATCGCTATTTATTCCTTAAAATTCGCTATTTTGGAAATGCAAAATAGTTATATGATACATATGGCGGTTGATGTCTAAGAAGATAAGAAGCTTAGGGATACATTTATGATGACTGGCGCAATGAAGTTGACATCACTTACTTCATTGGTAGAGCTTTACATGTATTATGTCCTCTGTATTCTTCATCAAGCGTAACTTTAATCTGCAATCCTGAGTAGGCCTCACCTTAAACAAACCTCTGGATAGGCCACATCTTATTGTCATCCTGAATTAATCATTTAAAATGCTAGGGACAGATTTATGATAGGTGTATGCCTCTTTTGCGCCACTTAGAAAACACTGTCCATGGGGAAATGACTTAAAATGTCCTTAAGACACATGAATGTGTTTTTTTAAAACGTTTGCAATTTTTTTGGGTCACTTTTAACATGGTTATGTGACTCAAACAGTCAAAATCTAAATTCGTCATGCTCAGGTGGGAGCATATTTACAAGGAATGTGCTCCATGGGGAAAGGTCTTATAATGTAATGTGGGAAAAATGACATCAGAGACACTGAAATGCCTTATAGAGAAGCATACACCATTATGTCCTTGTCATAAATTTGCAAACCATTACTTTTCCCCAAAAACGATTTTCAAATCATAATTTCAAAACACTGCACATGTGGAAATGACTTAAAATGTCCTTAATTCAAAATTTGCTATTCCTTATTTTGCGATTGCACTGAAGGATTTGCAAATTTTGCGATTCCTTAAATGCAATGTATCAAACAAAAAATATGTAAAAAATGACATTAAGGATTTGGAAACTACCACCAACTTCTAGTTGGTGGTAATTTGCGAATTCTTTTCAAAAAGAATTTTTTTAAAAAAAACAAAAGGTGCCACATGACGCCAATACATGCCCTTAGGGCATGTATGTGCGCCATATGCCCCCAAATTTCTTTTTCAGGGGTGCAGCAGGGTGTTCTTGAGACACCCCTGCACCCTTGGAAAAATTCCTAATTTGCGATGAGCTAATTGCTAATCGCAAATTAAACCTTCATTCCTATGAGCCTTATAGCCCATGGAAATGAATGGGTAACTTGCAATTAGCAATTTGCTCATCGCAAATTAGGAATGGTAAAGAATCGCTATTTATTCCTTAAAATTCGCTATTTAGGAAATGCAAAATATTTTGACGATACATATGGCAGTTCATCTCTAACAAGATAAGAAGCTTAGGGATAGATTTATGATGACTGGCGCATCACCAGGGATGTGCCAGTCATCTTGCGCCGCTGTTCCGCCACCCATGGTGTGCTGCATTTACAATGCGGCACAGCATGGGGCAAAAACGGCACAGATGCTTGACGCATCTGTGCCGTTAAGGTGGCGCATTGCTGGAGTTGTATCGCAAGTGCGATGCAGCTCCAGCAAGGCTCAGGGGTGCACCATCTCCACAATGTTGCGTCAAGACCTATGCCTGCTTCAAGCAGGCGCAGGGTTTTGACGCAGGTTTCTCCTATCTGATTGTAAATGCGGCACACCATGGGTGGCAGAGCAGTGGTGCACGTTAACTGGTGCATGCCTGGGGATGTGCCATTTAACATAAATCTGCCCCTTTACATTTAAGTATGTGCAGGGGACACAGAGTCGGTGAGGCTTATCCAAGGTTAAGAAGAGATGAGTCCTGTTCAGTGAAAGATTAGACATAGGCTTCACCTGCTCAGCATCGCTGGACATGGCTAAATAATAGCTGCAAAATGTTACTCTTGTTAAACAATTTTACTATTATAATCTGTGAGATTTGTCTCTTACTCTGCAACATCTCATTGTTGTTATCTTTCTTTAAAGATAAAGACAACCTCAACATGAGCGACAATCTGCAATCAGTTGATTTTGACCTCATCATTGAACTTGTAATTGAAACATCAGTGGATGTTGATCCCTTGGATGATTTAAATCCTGAGGATGAAGAAGAGCGTGATGAGGATGCAGATTTGTCCGAATTATATGATATAGGATGGGAAGCTGACCTGCTTGAGCCTTTGGAACTATAAACATTTATTTTTAAAATTTATAATTAATAAAAAGTAAAAAGGTAAACCGTTTAATTTAAAAATAAAGACACCTTCAAAAGCAGGTTATGTGTAGTGTCTTCAATAAAATATTAAAATATGCTCATAAAATTAGATCAGATTCACATATAAAATAGCATAGGTAACATAAATATAAATGTCATTTCTTTTCTGGTATTTCTGTATTGTAAATTTGCCAACGACTAAAAAATCTTCTAATTAAAATGTCAAGTAGTGTGTTAAGTTTTTTATCACTGTTACTGATTTACTGTTTGGTAATAATGGTTAATAACATTATTTATTATATTTTTCCACAGATTCAACTGCTTTCACCATGCCTACAATAGAAAGACAGAGAAAGGCTGCAAAACGTCAAAGACAGCAGGTGAAAAAAAATACGCAGCAGTCCTCTAACAAAAAGATTTGTCAAGTCACGAAGAAAGCACCGGGTAAGAGCACAAAACAATTTATAAGAAATATGTGTAGTAAAAAAAATATTACTACAGAAAATGTTTCAGTCCATAAAACGAGAAGGAAATCAAATGGAAAAGAAAGGCCAATGAAAAATGTTACTGCTAGAGCAAGAGATAACTCTGTGCATGATAGTAGAAGGAAACAACAGTTTAGGGAGATTCGTAAACGAATGTTCCGGAACAGGATAATTGGCAATTTGTTAAAAAATATTAAGAAAGGTCAACAGAAACTGGTTTTTTATAAGACAAAAAAAAAAGTTGAGAAAGTTATTGATCAGGCATTTGAAATTAAACGTAAGTTATTTATTTTGATAATCAATAGAATTAGGAAGCTAAACAAGGCAATTTTTGATTTCAAAAGAAATAGTAGATGGAAGAGAATAGTTAATCGTAGTAGTTTTTGTGAAGTTTTTTCTGGAGAATGGATGCATAGTTCAAGCTGTGAGGCATTTTTTAATGAGGAGAGTTATTTCCAGGATAATGATTTGGTGCATGCAGTTGACACCAGTGGTCGTGCTTATGAAGTGAAAGATGGTTGTCCAGTTGAAAAAGAAAAACTTGTGACAACAGAGGCAGAAGAGGTGTTAGGTAATGAGGTTTTAGGAAGACGTGCTAAGGGTCCTGTGTACACCTGGAAGTGTAGTAGTATTTGCAGTGTGCGACAGGATTCCATCAATTTGCTTTGTGATTTTGTACGGTCATTTAATAAGAAAAGTTTGAAGCAGAAAATGATGTTGTTGCAAGAATTAGATCCTTGCAGAGTAAGAGAAGTGACAGGTTTGCATGGACATTCACTGGCTTGTCTTTCCAGGAGAGTATGCCAGAGTGTTTTTCATCATTTCAGGATGCTAGCAGTGCATCATAACAAAGTGAGGAAATTAGTTAGAATGTTGTATTATGCTAAGAGTCCAGCAATTATGCTTAAACAATTATGCGCTGCTCTTTTGCATGGTTCTGAAATAGATGTGAAGAATATATGTGAAGAAATTGAGTTTTGTTACTTTGGAAGTAAAGAGGAGAATGTTGAAATTGAGCAAGAAGAAGAGGGTCTTGTGGAAGATAGTGTACAGGTTTCCAGTACAGATAATTTCCAGAGGGAAATTGCGACGTTTGAGGTGAAATCAAGTGAGAGGCCGAATTTCACTTGTGTGTGTTGTCGACGCACTTATTATAAGAATCAGACTAAGTTAGTGGATTTATATGCAAAAAGTGAAAGGGAAAATAATAGTGAATGGAAGGATTTTGCAACATACTTGATGGTAGAAAATTGTTTTGATTTGGGATTGGATCAACGTGTGTGTACTTATTGTTCTTGCAAATTAAATCAAAACCAGATGCCTGCTAGAGCAGTTCATAATAATCTGGAATTGGTTGAGATTCCTTCTGAATTGAAGGATTTAAATACTTATGAATCTATTTTGATTCAAAGTATCCATCCCTTTCAGGCTATTGTAAGAATGGAGCCAAAGACAGGGAAATTGCCTCCATCAGATTTACAGAGAGGATTAAAGGGAAGAGTTGTTTATTTGCCTCTAGATTTGAAGAAAAACATTAACACAATTGGAGTAGAAAAAGTGGAAGAGGAACCTCTGGTTATCTTAGTTAATGGGGTTCCGACAAAGAATAAGAAAATATGGCAAGATTTAGTAGATGTTAGGAAAGTTAAAAAAGCAACATTGCATTTGAAAAAAAATAATAAATACTATAAGAATGTATATGTTGCAGAAGAGGAAGTAAGTGAGGAAGAGGATAGCGATTTGTGTGCTGGTCAAATTGAGAAAGTAGAACCCTCTACTAGTGAAGAAATATATGAACATTATAGTGTTTATCCTTTGCATTCCAAGGAAGTCATGGGGAATGCTATTGAGTTGTTTCAAATGAAACAAGCCAAAGGGAGTCCCATTAGTGTTTGGGAGGAAAGTTTGGAAGCTCGGTGTTTCCCACAGCTTTTTCCAACAGGTCAGGGAGGAAGATATGATGAGCGACCTCATCAAATTCCTGCTTCTGAATACCGGACTTTGCGATTGTATGCAGGAGATGCTAGGTTTCGACAATGCATTCCTTATTTGTTTCATCTCCTGTTTGAAAGCGATCTGTCTGGACTGTCATATGCAGTGAACCACATCTTGAAAAGTGGTATACACATGCAAAACATCTCGGCAAGTGACTTTATGGATAAAGTCAATGTCCAAGATAGTATTTTGGATTCTCACCTGATTAATCTCATGGCGTGTCAGCGTGGTACTAATGAGTACTGGTACCGTCGTCATGGTGATTTAAAATGTATGCTGAGGAACTTAGGTACTCCCACATGGTTCCTCACTCTGAGCTGTGCCGAGTATGGCTGGGAAGACTTACTTGAATTTCTACGAGAGGCAAATGCTAACGTAGATAACATCGAATTCAAGACACCCGGAGAACTGTGCTCTTTGGATCCAGTCAATGTATGTAGGTACTTCAATCATAGATTTGAAGCTATGATGTCTTTCATCATGAATAAGAAGAATCCACCTCTTGGAGAGGTGTTGGATTTCTTCTGGAGAAAAGAGTACCAAGCAAGAGGTGCTCCTCATATACATATGTTGCTGTGGATCAAGGATGCACCTAAATTTGGAACGGATCCAGAAGACTCAGTGATGAGTTTCATCCAACAGTATTCTACGTGTGCTGTTCCAAACGCAAAGGAGAAGAAAAGCCTAAGAGAAAAAGTTCTTCGTTTCCAAAGCCATCGATGTGGAAAGTACTGCCGTCGTAAATTCCGAAACAAAGACAAGTTCTACACTAAATGTCGTTTCGGCTTTCCACGACCGGTGATTTCTAAAGGAAGAGTAAACAGTTTGATGTCTTCGCTGCGACACAATGTCATGAAGAAATCACCTAAAAACACTTACAATTTGAAGAGGAACGAAGAGTCCAAGTACATCAACGACTACAACCCGGTGATTTTGTCCATGTGGAATGCTAACATGGATATACAGTTTGTGGCTGATAACTGTATGGCTGTGGCTCGGTATGTGACGTCTTACATCACCAAAAAAGAGAAGACAGAATTGAAGGATATGTGGGAGGACATTTCCCATGAAAAGAGCCTCAGCAAGAAGTTGTACAGTTTCAGTCTTAAGATGTTGTCGCATCGAGAAATCGGAGCGTACGAATGTTCTGACCGGTTGTCTTCAGCAAGTCTCTATGCCAAGTCCAGGAGTATCGTTTGGGCGAGTCTTGGTCTTGCAGCAACGCGTAATCGAGTTCTCAAACCTGTGCGGGAAATTGAGTATTTGGCGGAAAAGGAGCCAAACAGTACCGACATTTTGAAGACAAACATGTTGGATACATATTATCCAAATCGAAGCAGTCACCTCGAGAATGTTTGTCTGTATGAGGTTCTGCAAAATTACATATTCAAGAGGAACATCAAAGAAGATACTGAGAAAGGAGTGTATGCTGTAATAGGAAGTGAGGGATGTCTGGTCAAGCAAAGAAAATGCCACTTGGTAAACCATCGAAAATTGAGTGGTGAATCTCCTGAAAAAAAGGAGTTTTTCTATTTAGCACTTTTGCAACTTTTCAAGCCTTGGCGTGCAGAAGAGGAACTGCTTGGAGATTTCCTCTGTTACGAAGACTCTTTCAATGCCGCCAAGGAGACCATAGAATGTCCTGCTTTTCCCAAATATGTAGAAATGTTGAATGCGGAAATTGAGCAGGAAGCAACGATTGCAGCCGAGATTGCCAGAGACAGTTCTCAGGACAGTCAGAGTTCTGCTTCATTGAGTCAGGATCCACTAGGAGGACCTGTTATTGAAAATGAAGCTGCCACTGCTATGAATGAAGTGGAAAGAGCCATGGCACATGCTCAAGAGGATGCGGTTAACTTAGAAGAGTTGGAAAGACAACTTAACGTTGAGCAGAGGAAAATATATGACGAAGTTACCATGCAAATTGATCATGGATTAAGTCATGATAAGAAAGAGTGCTCATGTACGTCGTTGAAGCCTGTCCGACTGTACGTGAGTGGAGAAGCGGGAACTGGAAAAAGTTTCCTCATTAAAGCAATTTCATGCTATTTGCAGGAAAGGACAGAGTCATCGCTGTCTTGTGTTGTCACTGCTCCAACTGGACTGGCAGCACATAATATTAAAGGGATTACTTTACATCGTTTACTGATGCTGCCAGTGGAGCATGACAACAAATTACAATATCACAAGCTATCTGGAGATGCTTGTTTTGAAGTTTCAAGAATCTTGAGGAAAATGAAAATTCTTATCATTGACGAAGTAAGCATGGTTTCCAATGTCATGCTTGCCTTTGTGCATTTGAGGATGCAAGAAGTTCTCAAAACAGAGTATGATGTGTTATTTGGTGGCAAACACATCATCTGCAGCTGACACCAGTGAAAGGGCAACCTGTGTTCAAAATGCTTACGCATGAAGATACCAGGAAGTGCCTAGGCAGCATTGGCAACGTCAATATATGGTTAAACTTCAATTATGCTGAACTGCATGAAAATATGCGTCAGGCGAAGGATGAAGTTTACAAGACTATTCTACAAGATGTTAGAATTGGAAAAGTGACCGAGCATGGGAAAGAAGCTTTACATGCACGATTACTGTCAAATTTATATCCAGAACAAGATGTTGTGCCTGAGAATATTTTTCAGAAAATTACTGAGAAGAAATCTGGAATATGTTTGATGCCAACTCTTGCAGAATGTGCCAAATTTAACAACAAAATGTTGCATTTAGAAAAGCAAGAGATTGTGAAACTGGAAGCTATTGATAGAGTAGAGCATATGGGATCAACAATTATTTTGTCTGAGAATCTGAAAACAAAATTGGATTCATTAGAGAAGAGTATATCTAAAACTGCAGGTTTTGAAAAGACTCTGAATGTGTGCTTGAACTGCCGTATAATTTTAAGAAGGAATTTACATGTTGAAAGAGGTCTGGTAAATGGATCAATGGGTAATGTTGTTGATTTTGTGAAATACAGAAATAGAGATGGAATTGAATTTTTAAAAATTAAATTTGATGGCATTGAGGAAGTACAGCTAATTGCTCGTTGTTCTGCTAGATTTTTGCTTGTAAAAGACTTATATGTTCGCCGTAAGCAGTTTCCTGTTTGCTTGGCATATGCGGTGACAATTCATAAATCGCAAGGTTTAAGTGTAGACAGTGCATTGGTGAATATTGGCAGTTCTGTGTTCAAGGAGGGTATGGCATATGTGGCATTGTCACGAGTTAGAACTTTATCGGGATTGTACTTGATTGAGTGTGATGTCACAAACATTTGTGCGGATCTAGATTGTGTTAAGGAATACAATAGGTTAAGAAGAGAGTATGCGCCACATTTGCCTCAGTATCCTTTGTTTGAGAAACGTGTGGTAGGCCAGAAACGAAGAAATGAGAACAATATTGGGGAGGTTGTAGCAAAAAGACAAAAAGTCAATGAACCTAAAATTACAAGCAGAAACAAAAAGGATTCTGTTGAGGATGTTGTTGGTTTTCAGTTTGAAAACAGTTCTGGTGTCAACTGCTATGCTAATGTAGTGGTTAATGTTTTGTTTTCTCTAAAATATGTAAAAGAAGAGATTGTGGTCAATTCTGATCAAAGATTTTGCAGTTTGTTAAATTCTGTGTTAGAGAAATGTACCACTGATAGAAGAAACATAGAAAGTGTGTCTGAAATTCGAAATCTGTTAGACAGATGTTCAGGCCAAACACAATTCTCTCAAAATATTCAGCAAGATTGTCAGGAGTTTTTAATGTATATGCTTGATGTATTACATGCTGAAGGTGTAGATGTAGATCAGCTGTTTGGGCTTTCTTATCAATGGCAGCATGACTGCGAGAACTGTATGGTATCAAGTACTACTAGTGTAGACTCAGAAAGATTTATATATTTAACTTTGCCAGACAGTAAATCAGTCTCCTTTAATAAGCTAGTAAAAGCAGCTGATCACAACATGGAGTGTAGCCAATGTAAATCTGAAATGATGTCCACATTATTTATACGAACATATGGCCAGTATGTCATTTTAATGTTCCAACGATGTAGGCCTGATGGAACAAAATTGACAACTTTAATTAAAAATTTTGTAGCTTCGCAGTTGTCAATATCAGGAAGGACTTTTGTAACTGCAGCAATTATATATCATGACGGCCCTTCAATAACATCAGGACATTACACAGCTTATTTAAAGTCTAAAAATGGCTGGTCATTCTGCAATGATTCTGTTTTAATTTTCAAAAAAAAATTGCCGTATGACCTTAAAAACTCTTACCTGGTGTTTTTAAAACCAAAATTTTAGGGAAATAATCTCGGGATGTGTTCTGTGGAATTTCAAGAAGTTCTAATGGCTCCTACACAATTTGGCCTTGAGGATAAGTGTAGTTCAGAGACATAACTTCTAACCATAGGACTGGACATTATGGAGAAATACGTGCACTTTGAATGAGTTCAGAAAAACTGTTTCTTTTTATAAACTAATTGAAGCAGCCAATCAAAACATGGAGTAGAGGGAATGTAAGTCAGCAATGCTGTCTACTGTTTTACATTGCTTTGTGATTAAAAGTGATGTAGAGAATTAAATAATTGTAGTAGTCATAGAGGTAGTGTAAGTCTGCTTGTATCAGTGTCATAGGAAAAGTAGAACATGACTGAGCAAGAAGGGGAAGATATTACTATTCCAGGATTGTGAAAATGATCTTCAACATTTTAATTCTGAAAGTTGCGGAAATGCCAAATGACGGGATTGGCTTACAAGAAATCCAAGAGTTATAAATGGCTCTGACCAGATTTGGCCTTGTGGAAAATTGTGGTAGAGAGCAAGAAGTCATTTATTGCATGTAACGTGTTTTTAAAAACGATGGAGATTTTCTTTCAGAAAGTGGCGGGCTGAAAGTAATAACAGCACAAAAGAGTGTAAGCTGTTCATAGGACATCCTTGGACGTCATGGAAAGTAAGTTAACTTTAAGGAGTTCTGAATTTTGATTTCTGATGTTGTATGGGTTTTTTAAACACAATCATTTTGATTGTGTTTTTTTCCCCCGCTGTTACATGATGAATACCTTCAAGTCACTGTTTTTAGTGAATTTTGATACATTCTGAGAACAGCAAAAATAAACCATTTAACATGTATAATTAATTCTGTACTGTTTGCATTTATGATGTATATGTAGAACTGTGTAGGAGGCATGGAGAAGGTGAGGCTTCTGTAAGTGTCAAAGTTGTTGCATGCAGTGCTGCACTTCTGTGTATTCTTTCATATGCTAGACTACATCTGCACAATGAGATACCTAAGCAAAGGAAACGCAAGTGATGTGATTGAGAAATGAGCAAAATAAATTGCACGTATTTCAATTACATCACCTGTGTTTCCTATCATTACGAATCACATTGTGCAGATCAAGTTTAGGTCTGTCCAGGGAAACATAGGAGGTTTGTACTTTGTTGAAGAGTGCAGTGGACATGACTCACTTCATTGGTAGACTTTCACAGATATTATCTCCTCTGTACACTTCAACAAGTGTAAATCTCATCTTGAACTCTGAGTAGGCCTCACCTCAAACAAACCTCTGGATAGGAGACATGTTATTGGCATCCTGAAGCGACACTTTTCTGAAACAAGAGCAATGCAAAAGATGCACCATGTTTTAAGATAGGCCTCACTTCATCTGTATCAAGATACTGTTAGTTTAAAATGTATATCTTTAGGACTGTGTAGGGGGCCTGGAGAAGCAGAAGCTTCTGTCAGTGTCAAAGTTGTTGAAAAACTATTTGTCCTTCAATCTTTTCCCTTGTCTTTTGTAATTTTTAAATACATGTTTTAATATTTTTCAAATGTTGGTTCTCTCTTTCACAGATTGAAAGTATAAAAATAAAAAGTGAGTAATTTAACGGCAATTATAAGGTAAATAGTTGTACTCTTTTCGTTACATTTCTATCACATTCACCTACTATTAGTTCCACTGCTTCACTTCTTTAACCCTCAGTTTCCTGCCTTTGGTACTTTCCTCATTCCTTTCTCTATTACCTACTTACTCAACTCCTTCCACTCTTTTTCTCAGTCCCTCTCTTCTCATAGTTCCTCAGTCTTGTTCACTCACTCCGTCTCTATTACTCTTAGTGTCTGTGAATTACTTTCCTACCTTTTTTTTTGGACCGCTTCCCGGGAAGGGGCCCGGTTTGCAAACCAGCAGCGTTACGGGAGTCCACCATTTTGTGTTTCGGTCGAATCAAGATACAAGATGGAGGGCAAATAATGTTCAGAATGGGTAGAAGGGGGCACGGTAGATGTATCTTGACCCCCTTGGTTTTCTGAGGGTGGCTGAGGAGGACCATAGTTCTTCACTCTTGTTCACTCTCTCTGTTTCTATTAATGTCACTGTTTCTGACTGATCAAAATTTTTTTTTAAAAAAAAGAACAGTAACTATAAGGGAAGGAAACAGACAGTTATGTTAAAAGAAAGACAGCTTTAGGGAGTAAACTAAGGATACTGTTACCCGCAATCCACTGCTGATGATGTTACTGACCATGTCATGAATGATGTAATATGTGACATCATCAGCAGTGGATTGTGGGTAACAGTATCTCTTGTTTACTCCCTAGAGCTGTCTTTCTTTTCACATAACTGTCTGTTTCCTTCCCTTATACTTACTGTTCTTTTTTTTAAAAAATAATTTTTTTGGTTAGCTTCCGGTTCGCGTACCGGGTAGCGCTCCGGGGAGCGAACTAAGAGAAATAGAGGTTGGCAGAGTTCCAAATATTGTACCAATTTTTTTATAACGGGGAGGTAGTTCTGAAAAGAACTTTTTTTTAATGTTTTTGTTGTTTTATATTTTTTTTAGTATTTTTTGAACATTTTTTTACTTTTTTTGTATTTTCTGAACGTTTTTATATTTTTTTTGGTTTTTTTTTGGGGGGGGGGAAACAAAAACGATCCATTGGAAAGGGCTCAACAGGAGCAACAAAAAAAAAAAAGAATTTATTTTTTGGGGCATTTCGGACAAACATTAACATGATTCTGAATAGCTCTCATAATCAAAATGATGCTACTTTCCCTGTAGCAAATGAAATCGCCGCAATGCACGCACACTTGCTTCACGTGCCCAAACAACATTTGAATGTTTGGGATCATCTCCCTCGCCTCTGGTCCCGACACCTCTGGAACAACCGATCTTCTTGCCATCGGAAGGGGATTTTGTTGCTCATCACGTAGCTGGGCAGCACTATAATTATTAGGATGCCACCTACTCATATGCCGATGCATAGTATAATTACCGTAACTGTACTTTTTTTCAGTTCCCCTTGACAGTCTATCACCGCATATACGGCAAAACACGTAGCGTGCATTTACTTTTTTTTGCCCCTCAGGAAATTTATAGAATTGCCAAATGTAGTTCTCTTTTCGATTATACCTCCTGGGCTCCTCTGGCAAAAACCTTGGCTCTTCCTCCTCTTCCTCCTCTTCCTGTTCTTCCTCTTCTTGTTGTAAAATTACTTCAGCAGGTGGTCCTCTCTTCTTTGGATTTGGTGGAGGTGGTGGGTTAGAACCAGCTGAAGCCACTAATGAAGCCATGTCACAATGTAAATAAAGGGTCTTTCTCTCACCAAGATGAAAGTCAGAGTGAGGAAAGAAGGAGGGGTTTTCATCATTTGGGAAAAGCAAAAGTTCTAAACCAATGAAAAGTGTTCATTTTAGATCACATGACCTAGTATTACATCATTAGGAAACCAAAAGTGAAATGAACCAATGAAAAGTGTTATTACCGAGTCACATGACCTGCTGTGTTTACGTTACGCGGTCGGCGCCGCGCCGCGGATCGCTTCCGGTTCGCGTACCGCTGCGCTTCCGGGTACGCTAACGTAGCACGTCATATGACGTATCACGCGAGAACGCGAAACGTCATGCTGACGCGACGCGTCACGATGTTGTTTTCTAACGCGACAGTTGCGCAAACGGAACGTTTACCGGTTCGCGGACCGGGTCGCGGCTCCGAATTGAGCTAACGGGAAGCTAACCGGTTCGCGTACCGGGAGCGAAACAATAAAAATAATAAAAAAAAAATTGTATTAAAAACATGTAAAAAATATTTTTCGATTTAAAGAAGAATACATTGTAAAGGTTTTGATATTTGCTATTAAAAAACCATTGAAATTCACTGAAAAAACCATAGGTTATAGACCATATATAGTTAGGAATTAGCATTTACAAAACCTTGAAAATTCACTGAAAAAACCATAGGTTATAGACCATATATAGTTAGGGATTAGCATTTACAAAACCTTATTTTACTCACACAAAACCATTGAAATTCCATATATAGTTAGTTGTACTAACTATATATCGCGCACCCGCAATCCACTGCTGATCATGTCACATATTACATCATTCATGACATGGTCAGTGACATCACTGATGACATCACTGATGACATCTAAAATGACATCACTGATGACATCACTGATGACATCACTGATGACAACATCCAGTGACTGTATTTTTCTATAAAGTTAAAATATGTCTTACATATTTATGAATGAGTGGATGTATAAATGTCTGGATGAAGGATTTAGTAGGTGCATGACTGACTGTATGAGTGAGTGATTAAATGTGTCTCACTGAGTGCATGGGTTAGTGACTAAACTGTCTCAATTTGTGCATCATTACGTCTGTTGTTCTATAAACTGCTGCATGTGTTGATCAGTAGCTATATGATTAACTATATGGGTTACTGATTGGTTGCCCAAGTATTTGTATGGGAGACTGAGAGTGTGTATGGGTGGCTGGGAGGTGTATGACTCTGTGCATAGATGTGTGAGCAGTTGATTCACTAGATGTATGGGTTCAAAAGTGCATGTGGAAACAGCTGTATGGGCGGTTGACTGTGTGCATGAGTGTATTGGTGAGTGAATGGATATCTCAGTGCTACATGTCAAAGTAAGTACATATGTAAAACACAGTACATGTGAGAGTTGACATATATAAATAACTGTGCAAAAGAGCCAGTGAATGTGTGAGTGGCTGTATGGATCATTGTGAACTTGTATCAGGGATTGTATAAGAGAGTAAATATGTGTTAGTATATGTTTGAATAAGTAAGGTGTGTATAACTGTATAGTTGAGGAAATGGAGGTGTGATTGATTCTTTGCATGACTGACTAGGTGTGTGAGTAACTCCATGGATGAGTGACAGTCTGTGAGTGTCTGTTTACACTGAGTGTATCTAAGGTTATATTAGAGTCTGAAGAGCTTCATCGTATTATCACATGAATGATGTCATCAGTGATGTGATCAGTATTGTCAAATGAGATGTCATCAGTGATGTCATCAGTGATGTCATTTGAGATGTCATCAGTGATGTCATCAGTGATGTCATTTGAGATGTCATCAGTGATGTCATCAGTGATGTCACTGACCATGTCATGAATGATGTAATATGTGACATGATCAGCAGTGGATTGCGGGTGCGCGATATATAGTTAGTACAACTAACTATATATGGAATTTCAATGGTTTTGTGTGAGTAAAATAAGGTTTTGTAAATGCTAATCCCTAACTATATATGGTCTATAACCTATGGTTTTTTCAGTGAATTTTCAAGGTTTTGTAAATGCTAATTCCTAACTATATATGGTCTATAACCTATGGTTTTTTCAGTGAATATATATATATATATATATATATATACATAATATTAATAAAATAATTACAATATTTTTACCGTAGGATAGCGGAAAGGGTAAAATGTACTATTCCCACTCCAGTGAGTGCAACAGTAGGGAAAGCGTTGGATAGCGTAGGGGTAAAAACTTACTATTCCCACTCCAGAGAGTGCAACAGTAGGGAAAGCGTTGGATAGCGTAGGGGTAAAAATTACTATTCCATCTCCAGAGAGTGCGACAGTAGGGAAAGAGCTGGATAGCGTAAGGGTAAAAATTACTATTCCCACTCCAGAGAGTGCAACAGTAGGGAAAGCGCTGGATAGCGGGAGGGTAAAAATTACTATTCCCACTCCAGAGAGTGCAACAGTAGGGAAAGCGTTGGATGGCGTAGGGGTAAAAATTACTATTCCAACTCCAGAGAGTGCAACAGTAGGGAGAGTGCTGGATAGCGTAGGGGTAAAAATTACTATTCCCACTCCAGAGAGTGCAACAGTAGGGAAAACGTTGGATAGCGTAGAGGTAAAAATTACTATTCCCACTCCAGAGAGTGCAACAGTAGGGAAAGCGTTGGATAGCGTAGGGGTAAAAATTACTATTCCCACTCCAGAGAGTGCAACAGTAGGGAAAGCGTTGGATAGCGTAGGGGTAAAAATTACTATTCCCACTCCAGAGAGTGCAACAGTAGTATTAATACATATATACATATATATACATATATATATTCACTGAAAAAACCATAGGTTATAGATCATATATAGTTAGGAATTAGCATTTACAAAACCTTGAAAATTCACTGAAAAAAACCATAGGTTATGGACCATATATAGTTAGGAATTAGCATTTAAAAAACCTTATTTTACTCACACAAAACCATTGAAATTCCATATATAGTTAGTTGCACTAACTATATATCGCGCACCCGCAATCCACTGCTGATGATGTCACATATTACATCATTCATGACATGGTCAGTGACATCACTGATGACATCACTGATGACATCTCAAATGACATCACTGATGACATCACTGATAACAACATCCAGTGATTTTATGTATCTGTAAAGTTTAAATATGTCTTACATATTGAAGAATGAGTGGATGTATAAGTGTCTGGACGAAGGATTTAGTAGGTGCATGACTGACTGTATGAGTGAGTGATTAAATGTGTCTCACTGAGTGCATGGGTTAGTGACTAAACTGTCTTAATTTTTGCATCATTATGTCTGTTGTTCTGTAAACTGCTGCATGTGTTGATCAGTAGCTATATGAGTAACTATATGGGTTATTGATTGATTGTCCAAGTATTTGTATGGGAGACTGAGTGTGTGTGTGGCTGGCTGGGAGGTGTGTGACTCTGTGCAGATCAATGTGTACTTATATCAATGATTGTATAACAAGGTAAGTATGTGTTAGTATATATTTGAAAATATAAGGTGCTCTATGTTTAACTGTATAGACAAGAAAATGGAAGTGTGATTGATTATTTACAGGACTGACTAGGTGTGTGAGTAACTCCATGGATGAGTGGCAGAGTGTGAGTGTCTGTATAGGTGTATGAGTGCATATGATAGTGTTGTAAAGATGAGTGATTGTATGTATGAATGATTGTATGGGTGAATGAGTGAATGTGTGTGTAGACGTAGGAATCAGTGAGTACATATGTAGTAACTAGTATTGGTGTGTCAATGGTTTCAAAAATTATACTCTGTATTTAACACTGGGTGAAACAGAGGTTATATTAAAATATGAGGAGATGCATTGTATTGTCACATGAATGATATCATCAGTGATGTGGTCATTGATGTCAAATGAGATGTCATCAGTGATGTCATCAGTGATGTCATTTGAGATGTCATCAGTGATGTCATCAGTGATGTCACTGACCATGTCATGAATGATGTAATATGTGACATCATCAGCAGTGGATTGCGGGTGCGCGATATATAGTTAGTGCAACTAACTATATATGGAATTTCAATGGTTTTGTGTGAGTAAAATAAGGTTTTTTAAATGCTAATTCCTAACTATATATGGTCTATAACCTATGGTTTTTTCAGTGAATTTTCAAGGTTTTGTAAATGCTAATTCCTAACTATATATGATCTATAACCTATGGTTTTTTCAGTGAATTTCAATGGTTTTTTAATAGCAAATATCATAAGCTGTCGAATGTCAAGTACGTGGTAAGTGAAAACATTTTCGTGTTTATGCACACTGATCTGCTTTGAATGGTGCCCCCCCCCTCATTTCTATTAGGAGTACTCTCTCTTTGCACATAGTTAAGGGTAGTTAACGCAGGCCTTTGCCCCCGTTGTAATACGTCGTGCCTGCTTCTCTCTCCATTTGATTGATTGTTATCCAAGTATTTACTGTTTTAGAATTGGTTCTCTTTGGTTCATTCTCTATTTACAAACAAACACAGAGTCGCAATACTCTGTTTAGTCTTTGCAGATAACGAAAAATCGTGTAAAAAAAAAAAGAAAAGGAATCGAGCAAAATCAGTAGGCCACTAACGGGATCTCTTTTTGACCTCGCTAAAATAGAAACATTAGGAACAACCCCTCATGACAAATACAAAACTAGTGAAATGAACTGAACTCCACACAATGATAGCTGCAAAACAGCTCGGCTCCGCCACCCACCCCGCCCAAAATAACGATAAAGAGCGGCTGCCATGATTGGTTGCGGAATGGCCACGACGGAGCTACGAAATGGTACTGCTCTCATGCTAACCCCAGCTTCAGTCTGAAACATCCAGAAACACTGTAGACTACCAATTCGATCAGTTCCGGTAGCGCCCCAATGTAACCCGGTAGAGAAGAACTAGCCCTCCCCTCTTTGACTGATGGTTCTTGTTGCCTGTCCCTTCTGTTGTCATTTAACAGAACTATTTAGCCTGCTGAAAGGGGTTGTGTTCCGACCGCTGGTTGGTGGAGACATTTTTACTATATTCTGGACCTGCGTTGTCGCGTAATGCGTCATATGACGCGCCGCGTTAGCGCATCCGGAAGTCATCCGGGGCGCGCAGCGCGTAACGTAAGCATAACAAGTCATGTGACTTGTTAATAAAACTTTTCATTGGTTCATTTTACTTTTTTTATTCTAATGATGAAAGGCTTGGTCATATGACCTAAAAATTACGCTTTTTATTACTTCCGAACATTATTTTTTCTTAAATATATGTTATAATGTTCCAGGCTAATGTACTTTCCCGGAAAATTTACAACTGTCCTGCAAGTAAAATATATTCTTTTTTCGAGAAAAAGAGCGTTTCTTCGTCCCATGACGGAGCCGTTGAGCAAAAGAGGGTCGACCTGCTGTCTTAGTCGCCGATACGCCTGAATATGAGATTCTTATCGATCACTTTATGTTGCAGGAATAGAAAACACAACAGCCCTTGACCATTTATCTTTACTGCGTTCCTTCGTATTATACCTTTTACCCTTCATGTAATTGGTCCGCTTTATTTCACTTGCCTTTTAATGATTCTAAAACAGTGACTATTATTAAAAACTTTACCAATGTATATACTACTACCATGTTTTCTTTTAAAAACCTTTATTGTGAAAATTTCATTATACAAATACGAGCCTATAACCACGTGGGCCGGCCACGGAGCAAACTGTAATCGTATATGATGAGTAGACATTTACACTGTAGAGGAACGTAACGGGCGGGCCATTAGGTTGCAAGAACTAAGGTGTCTAACAGTTACGGAATCGGTGGACGTACATTTTATAATTAAAATACGACAGGGCCAGTTACAATAAAATGATCTAGATATACATTTGCGGGCAAGTACCATGGGTGACGTTAATTAGAACTTTCAATAGTACAGTAATCAATAACACATCAGAACTTAATATCAATAGGGATGTCGAAATATTCAATCAATTCTCGTCCCCGCCCGCCATGTGCTTCAAAACTGCATACGTATCTCGTGATTTCAAGGTTCTGCAACCAGTACACAACAAGGAGTTACGAGTCCCATTTATTCCGGTGCCATTTTGGGCGAGGACGGGCAGGTCCAGGATATAGTCAAAATGTCTCTACCAACCATCGACTATGATGATGTTCATATGCTGTATTTATTAGAGTAACACTCATCTGTCCACATGAAATTAATTTGCCACAATCTAAACATGTCATTTTAATCTTTCCAAAGTTCTTCTAAATATTTGGGACCGTTTCCCTTGCCTCTGATGCTGTCAGTGCCACTTCTTTGATGAATGTACTAGCAGGTCAGGGGTTCTCCTCCAAATCTCTCTTTTATGCAGCACTATAATTAATTGGTGCCACCTCTCCATATGACGATGCATGGTATAGTTACCATAACTATATTTTTTTTCGGTTCCTCTGGAGAGTTCATCGTGGCAGATGAAGCGTGTAACGTACCGGGCATTTACCTTTTTTTGCATGTACAGGAAAGGAAAAAAAATTCGAGCATCCGAGTTCTAAGGTGTCCCAGGGCCATTTTAGTGGACCAGGCCCAAATCCAAAGAACAGGCCGCCATTTTGAGAGTCCTGTTGCAGCCGCCTGTCGCTGTAGCATCAAGAGCAGCCGAAACTCAGCTGAATGGCAACTGAAACGGTAAAGGGGCGCCCCACTACAGCAGACGAGCCTCCACCTAGGAAGGCCCGTTCACGCCGCCTCCCCCCCCCCCTTCGGGCACCCCACGCCGTTATTCGGAGCAGTATTGTAGGATGGTCACACCAGTGCGGCAACTTGCTAGACATCACCTCGGTGGTAACCGAATCTCAACGCCTTGTGGTGTCTTCTATTCAGAAAACATTGTTATGCTGCCTTCGACCTATTCGCTGCAAGTGCGCACACAACTCAACTGCATAGCTTGCTAGACACCACCTCGGTGCCATCCGGATCTTGGAATTTCAGCGCCTTTTGGTGTCTTCTCTTCAGAAAATATTGTTGCGCTGCCTTTGGCCCCATTCGCACATCGGTCCGCTACTGACGCCATCTCACAGGCTAATGGGGCGCCCCACGCCGAGTTTCAGCATTGGAGGATGACCACACCAGTACAGCAACTTGCTAGACATCACCTCGGTGCCATCCGGATCTCGGCGCCCCACTGCAGATGAAGTGCCTCTCAACTTTGAAACCACCACGGTGACATCCGGATCTTGGCGCGTTGTGCTGCCTTCGGCCTATTCGCACATCGGTCCGCTACTGACGCCATCTCACAGGCTAATGGGGCGCCCCACGCAGAGTTTCAGCATTGTAGGATGACCACACCAGTACAGCAACTTGCTAGACATCACCTCGGTGCCATCCGGATCTCGGAGCCCCACTGCAGATGAAGTGCCTCTCAACTATGAAACCACCACGGTGACATCCGGATCTTGGCGCGTTGTGCTGCCTTCGACCTATTCGCACATCGGTCCGCTACTGACGCCATCTCACAGGCTAATGGGGCGCCCCACGCCGAGTTTCAGCATTGTAGGATGACCACACCAGTACAGCAACTTGCTAGACATCACCTCGATGCCATCCGGATCTCGGCGCCCCACTGCAGATGAAGTGCCTCAACTATGAAACCACCACGGTGACATCCGGATCTTGGCGCGTTGTGCTGCCTTCGGCCTATTCGCACATCGGTCCGCTACTGACGCCATCTCACAGACTAATGGGGCGCCCCACGCCGAGTTTCAGCATTGTAGGATGACCACACCAGTGCACCTTACTAGACACCACCTCGGTGCCATCCGGATCTTGGCATCTCAGCGCCTTGTGGTGTCTTCTATTCAGAAAATATTCTTGCGCTACCTTTGCCCCATTCACACATCGGTCCGCTACTGACGCCATCTCACAGGCTAATAGGGCGCCCCACGCCGACTTTTACCATTGTAGGATGGCCACACCAGTACAGCAACTTGCTAGACATCACCTCGGTGCCATCCGGATCTTGGCATCTCAACGCCTAGTGGTATCTTCCATACAGAAAATATTGTTGCGCTGCCTTTGGCCCCATTCGCACATCGGTCTGCAACTGACACCATCTCACAAGCCAACAGGGCGCCCCACGCCGACTTTTACCATTGTAGGATGGCCACACCAGTACAGCAACTTGCTAGACATCACCTCGGTGCCATCCGGATCTTGGCATCTCAACGCCTAGTGGTATCTTCCATACAGAAAATATTGTTGCGCTGCCTTTGACCCCATTCGCACATCGGTCCGCAACTTAGACATCACCTCGGTGCCATCCGGATCTTGGCATCTCAGCGCCTTGTGGTGTCAGTCAGAAAATATTGTTGCGCTGCCTTTGGCCCCATTCGCACATCAGTCCGCTACTGACACCATCTCACAGGCCAACAGGGCGCCCCACGCCGACTTTTACCATTGTAGGATGGCCACACCAGTGCCACAACTTGCTAGACACCACCTCGGTGCCATCCGGATCTTGGCATCTCAGCGCCTTGTGGTGTCTTCTATTCCGAAAATATTGTTGCGCTGCCTTTGGCCCCATTCGCACATTGGTCCGCTACTGCCGCCATCTCACAGGCCAACGGGGCGCCCCACGCCGACTTTCAACATTGTACGATGGCCACACCAGTGCGGCAACTTACTAGACACCACCTCGGTGCCATCCGGATCTTGGCGCGTTGTGCTGCCTTCGGCCTATTCGCACATCGGTCCGCTACTGACGCAAACTCACAGGCCAACGGGGTGCCCCACGCCGACATTCAGCAATCATGGCAACCGCTCCCCACCGGAAGCCTGCAGGAGTCGGGGGCCCCCAAGACTTTTGTAGAATCCTCAAGGCGGAGGGGACGCTTTCGAGAATGGGGTCCAAGACCTAGCAGACAAGCGTCCGATTTCCAAGGTGTCCCAGGGCCATTTCAGTGGACCAGGCCCAAAAAGGAAAGAGCCTGCCGCCATTTTGAGAGTCCTGTGACAGCCGCCTATCGCTGCACCGCAAGAGTGGGCGCAACTCAGCTGAATTGCGGATTTTGACACAGTGGACCAAAAGCGGACGGAATGGCAACTGAAACGGTAAAGGGGCGCCCCACTACAGCAGACGAGGCTCCACCTGGGGAGGCCCGTTCACGCCGCCTCCCCCCCCCCTCTGGGGCGCCCCACGCCATTATTCGGAGGGCGGCAACTCAGCTGAATTGCGGATTTTGAAACAGTGGACCAAAAGCGGACGGAATGGCAACTGAAACGGTAAAGGGGCGCCCCACTACAGCAGACGAGGCTCCACCTGGGGAGGCCCGTTCACGCCGCCTCCCCCCCCCCCCGGGGCGCCCCACGCCGTTATTCGGAGGGCGGCAACTTACTGGACATCACCTTGGTGCCATCGTTCTGCTGCCTTGGAACTATTCGCACAACAGACCGCTACTGATGACCCACCCCCCGCGACGCCCCACGCCGGATACCGAAATCAGTGCGGCACCCAGGCAACATCACCTGGGTGCCGTCCAGAAATCTGGACGTTGTGCTGCCTTGGGACTATTCGCACAACCGACCGCTACTTCCTTCTTTTTCCCTAAAAATGTTTAAATGTTTTTACTGTTTTTGTTTTGTTGTATATATTTATAAGTTATTAAAGTTTTATAATCCTACTACTTTGTTGGAGTGCTATATATTTTTAATGTGACACATAATTGTAAAAACTTTGATGTACAAAGAGTCATCCCTGGAATCTTCCGCTTCAGGCTCGGTCCCCTCCCCAATCACAATACAGGATGGTTTTCAGATAGTAGGAACGCGTGTGGTGTGACGGATCTCATCGGGTGTGGGCCTTGATCTACTATAACTCCTTTGAAGAGGGGTGATTCTTTACAGCTGGGGCCATAAACTACATCTGCAGGGCTAGCTGATAGCCTGGGACCGGCCTGGACAATCGGACACAGAGGAAGAGGAGTGTCAGGGGGTGCGGTAGTGAATAGGGCAAAAGGGAGGTGTCGGGCGGGCACAGGGTGTGATTCTCAGGGAAGAGCAGCGCAGATGGGGGGAGGTTTATTGCCCATGCATAAGACAGAGAGCGGGGGTGACCAGTGCCTGGGGGAGATGCTTGCGAGGGTGGGGAGCCATGCTAAGGATCGACAGCGTGCAGAGAGTGGGTCTGGTCAAGTCATCTAAAATGGCTGCCGTGCACGACAAAAGTGTGGCATTTGAAAAAAGGCAAGATGGCGCAGACAATGTTTTTCAACACTTCCTGATTTCCTTCGAATCGAACGTTAACAGACGTTGGGGCATATTACCAAAGTTAAGCGATATTTATCCCTAACGATGCTTAGCAACAAATTTTTTACCGCTAAGCATCGTCAGAAATTATCGCAGATAAACCTTGCTATTATCAAGGTTTATCGCAAATGCGATAAAAAACGGCCGCAATGCATTAATATCGCTGAAAAGTCAGCGATATTCATGCATTACCGAGCTAATGCTCTTAGCCATGTTATCCACCTCCCATTGGATAACATGGCTAAGAACTGCTCAGGGCAGGTGTTACTTTTTGGAGATATTCGCGCTTAGCGCGAATATCTCCAAAAGTTGGTAATAGGAGATAGCGATGTTAGCGACTGTTTCCAGTCGCTAACATCTTGGCATGCCCACTTTGCATGTCATTAGTGATAAATATCACTGACATGCAAAGTGGGGCCCAAGATGGTCGCTATCTCCTACTAGCGGTCGCTAACTGGTGTTAGCGACAGCTAGGTAATACGGAGATAATTTTATCTCCGCTTTCTTGGCTTTTAAAGCCAAAAAAGCGGAGATAAACCCCCTTGATAATATGCCCCGTTATCTCTCCCACACTACCGGTCCCCCTGGGCTTAAACGCCGAGATGGTAGGGACTGCATCCCGTGAAGATAGGCCGAGACGTCACTCAGCAGAAAAAAAAGTTTTAAAAAAGTCTATAAACATACAATAAGTTAAAAGTCAATCATTCTTCATTCCTTGTAGTACGCTCCCCAGTCCGCTTCCCGTTACGCTAACCGGGTGCACCCCACCAAAAAAACGATTTTTGAAAAAAAAATTTGCCCCGCGGAGCCCTTTTAAAGCCTCGACATCAAACCTAGGGGGTCAGGGAGGATCTACTATGCCCCCTTATGGTCATTTTCCCCTTCGCTTTGGCCTCCTCTTGTCTCTCGATCCTACCGAGAGACAAGATGGCGGCCGCTACGGACTGGTTGGAATGTTTACAGACGCCGGAGAACCAATCAGCTTCGCTTCACAAAGCTCCATAACGCGAAAAGTACGCGAACTGGAGCGCTGCCCGGTCCGCTGTTACAGATATATATCTTTTTTTGAACGTTAATTTCTCAAAATCCACTGGAGCACATATATTGAGACCTAGCAAAGGCACATCGGGCTACCAGTCCCTACAATTTTGCCAAGTTTCGTGCAAATCCATTCAGCCGTTCGGGCTAAAAGTGAGGCCAACCGCCCTATGGAAAACTCAATGTTAAAAACACGTTTTGGGACCCCCCTTTTTTCTCTGCCCCCCCTTGACGAAACCCCCCAATTTTTCAGGGGCTGCTCAGAAACAAAATGTTCCATTTTCCTGAAAATTTCAGCCAATTCCGTCCACAAACGCCAAAGTTATTAGACAAAGAATTTTCAAAAGTCCCATAGAGAAAAAATCCTAACTATATATACCTACTGGCGACCGCCAGTAGGTAATATATATATATATATATATATATATATATACGTAAAATAATAAAAAAATTACAATATTTTTACCGTAGGATAGCGGAAAGGGTAAAATTTACTATTACCACTCCAGTGAGTGCAACAGTAGGGAAAGCATTGGATAGCAGGAGGGTAAAAATTACTATTCCCACTCCAGTGAGTGCAACAGTAGGGAAAGTAAATACTTCATATATAAATAAAAATAAAATAAATATTAATACCAATTACAAATTAATTAAAATACTTAACACTTATATAATATATTAATTAATCAATTAAAAATAAAAATAAAAATTAATTAATACAAATAATTACCTACTAATACAAATTATTTACCTATTAACAATAAATTAATCAACAATTAAAAAATAATTAAAAATTTGATAAAATAAAAAAAGAATTTAAAAATAGAATTACTTACAATTAGATTACTCCCCACCCTATTCCCCTATAAACTCACAACCCACTACAGAAACTAAATTAATAAAATTAACATAATTATCAATTAATAAATTAATTAAAATTAATTACCCATTATATTTTAATTAATTACCAATGAATAATTAATTAATAATACATTTTAAAAAAATACAAATAAATAAATTAACATATTTAATTATTTATAATTAAATAACTTCCCACCCTATTCCCCTACAAACCCACAACCCGTTACAGAAAATAAATTACTAAAATTAACATATTTATCAATTAATCTATTAATTTAAATTAAGTACCAATTATATTTTAATTAATTACCAATTAATAATTAATTAACAATTATTTCAAAATAAATACCAATAAATAAATTAACATATTTAATTAATTATAAATAAATTACTTCCCACCCTATTCCCCTACAAACCCACAACCCGCTACAGAAAATAAATTACTAAAATTAACATAATTATCAATTAATCAATTAATTAAAAATAATTACCAATTATATTTTAATTAATTACCAATTAATAATGAATTAACAATTAATTTAAAATAAATACCAATAAGTAAATTAACATATCTAATTAATTATAATTAAATTACTTCCCACCTTATTCCCCTATAAACCCACAACCCGCTACAGAATTATATTACGCAAAAATTAAATACCATAAAAATAATTAATTAATATAAATAATAAAATAAATATACACTTTTCAAATATATACTAACATAAAAAATACTTTAAAAATTGATATGAACTTACTTACCTCAAATTCGATATTTTTGTATTCTATATTCTGTCCGTTCTATATTTTTGTAGTCTATATTCTGTCCATTTGATATTATGTACATTCTATATTTTTAACTCGATATTAATGTTATCCTATTCGATATTTTTGTAGTCTATATTCTGTCCAGTCGATATTGTGTCCATTCTATAGTTTTTTAATCGATATGAATGTAAATCGATATATATATATATAATATTTTGACAGTATACCTTCTAATCCATGGCATTTGGGTAGAAGGCCACTCTTTATCAATGTGAGTGCATTCTCCAACTTTGGATCTCAAACCAAGAAATTAATGTCATGGATAACCTGCTCAGATGAATTTTTTAGAAATGCAGGCCTTTCCTATATTGCACTACAGGGGTTGGTGACTATATTACACAAGGCAGATTCAAAATGCAATATCAGCTCTGGTGCGAAACCTTCAGTATTTCCCTCAGACAGGACCGGATGACTATAAAAGTATTGCAGAAGTGTGGATGGGAGGATAATTGTAATTTATTTGGGAGCGACATACATCCTCCATCTTGTATTCTCTGTTTCATAATAAAATGTTAACCATGCTGACAGGTGCTCTAAAATGATCCCTATAAATCTCGCATTTGAACATGTTCCAATGTTCACAATCATTATTTAAAGAAACAAAACAGGCGCATAATGTTTGTCAGCATAAACTTTCATTACAATAGAACTTGAAGTAGACCCATTTGCTTCCATTTTCTGGACTTGGGACCTGATTGAGAGTTAGGCAGATGAACCGTTGTTCCTTTACCACAGGGATACTCAGAGTATGGCCAGGGGACCCAAGCAGCCCTCCTGACCTTTAATGGCGGCCCCCTGGTGAACAGCAACACTAGTCTTCTGTTTACTTGACAGAGCAGGAACATTCAGGAAGCTGTGAAAGAGGCATGCTGTATTTACACATTAACTAAGTGGTCTAGACAAGCTATCTTTAGCAACACCTTTAGAGTTAAAGACTTGCTGCACTAAACATGTAAAAAAAACTTGATGAACTCTGCAAACTTCAAAAAAGTGCATTTTATTAGCATGCATGAGCATTTTACCTTACTAGATTGTGTTATATCACTGTATAGAGAGGCATTTATTGGAACTTATAGTTTTCAAACATAATCTTTGAAACATTCATGCCGCCCCAATTCTGAAAAATATGTTATTAGTGAACCAAGATGCAAGTCACTTGTCAGGTGCACCTTTTGCGTAGGTCTGGTAGTTATATAATTGGACTAACATTATAGTATATTAAATAAAATGGAAGAGAAGATTTTGTATAGCACACATCTTGAACTCATTTATTTCAAGAGGCTCTCACATGTGGTAATGCAGAAAAAGGAGGCAAAGTGAAATTATCCATTTGCCTAGGATCATACAGTTTGGTCAAATGGGGAAGCCAGGACTGATGCCAGGTTTTCTGGTTTCACATTTTGCAATTCAGCCACCAGATGAGTATCTCTTTCCCTCTCAAGTTTTACAGCAGATGTTATTACTTTGGGCTTAATTACGATGTTGGGCAGACTCGCATCCTCCAGACAACACCGCGGTCTCTGACCAATGGTGTAGTCGCATACTCCCATTTCCCAATGGGAGCTTGTGCTGTGGCTGTATACCAATCATAGCAAAAGCTCCCATGGAGAAATGCGAGCCTGTGTAAATCTCTGCACAATGTGGAAGGCACCTCATGGTGCCTTCCACACCATGCAGGAATTTACAGGGACACAACATAGGTGGCCTCAAGGCCTCAAGGCCCCCAACCGGAGCCTGCAGAGGTATGGTGGGCCTGATAGGGGTCCCCAAAGTCTCTTTCTGGAAGGCTTTCTATGTTGGAAAACCTGACATGAAAAGCCTGTCGGAAACCACCATCATAATCCCCATGGCCTAAAAGGCGTACATAGGGTATTATGAGTGGCCTCCGACTAGCTGACGGGCTCCTTAAGGCCGACCGGCGTTTTCAAATCCGACAGCGTTTAACATAATAAGGCTGTTGGATTTGAAATCTCCAATGTGAGTTGGAAAGGCTGAACCTGCGGTCAGAGGTTTTCAGACTCACATTGTAATAGGGCCCCTTGACTTTAATTCTTGGTGCATGAGAATAGAGCATCTGTGGCAGATAGAAGTTACTTGAATGCTCGGTTTGTTGCCCACAACATGGATGTGCTTCACATCACCCTATGCCCACCTTTCATCACCGACACTCCCCCATCTGGCATCAGTGCGACCCTTGGGCTTACCACAGACAGTAATTTGTGGTCCCCAGGAAAATATCTGTGAGTGCCCAAGCTCTACTATGATGAGACTTATCCATCCATCCATCAACTTGTGATTAACTGCCTGGCATCTTCAAGGTTTTGGCTTCCGAACTGCCATCTGCCGTGGTGGAGGAAGAAAGATTGGTGGTCCATTGACCCCTTTCTCCATCGGCTTCCCCATTCTCTATCAATGGAGAAGCCTCTGTATGACGGACATTTTCCTGTTAGAGTTGTCCACTTTCATCATGGGATGGCGGTACCAACCCTGTGGAGGGCAGCAATGACAGATGGGCTTTACGATAGCAGATCTATCCATTGAGGTTTAGCTGATGTATCGGTAAAAACACATCTGGTCAAAAGCAACTCATCCACAACACCTGCCGCTGCCAGTGCAACAGAGGCTTGTGAAACCACACAAACCACTGACCTCTAACAACACACAGTAGCATCCGAGCGCCTGTTTGTAATTATTGTACTACATCTCTGGCAGAAGACAGCTACATGCAGTAGAAATTTATATTATGCTGGCATAATTTGTGAATTTTGTATTACGCATGTTACGTGAAAGTCCCGAAATTATGCCATGGTGCATAATAACTACGCTGCCGTTTGCTGTATAATTATAGTGCGTGACTGCACAAACAAGCAGAACCCAAGCAGCTGTTGTTCACAGCAACTGTATGTTTTTCCTATTTGTATTTGGCACACAGTGCATCCTTTCATCAAAAATCGATGCAAGTACTCATTTTACCTAAAATATAGTACTAAGTCACAGATTTTCGTTTGGTATATGGCATAATTACAGATAAATAATAGCTAATTTTCCAAAAATACAAACACAACCTTTTATAACCATTTAGGCAACTCAGATTCTCAGAAAAAGAGGCACTCCAACATGCTATGGGGACTGGTGATGTATCTCTCAGGCCCCTAAATATCATTCCCTTGTATTGACCATATATCACACCGCAGGCTTTGTGGGCATTGTAGGCAGAGCGGAGTCTAGTAAGTACAACCACAATCTCATTGTCACTCACAAATCTACCTTCATCTCACTCTGGAACACAAAAGTCTGCAGAGATGGCAACCTATTCGACCAAATATACTACCACAGATCTGTGACAATTCAAACCATTTCCTATGTAATAATATTCGTTAAACCAGCTCACATTAGACCCCCAGTCAAATAGGTGTGTTATCAGGCTTTTAGCGCAATGCACAACTTTTTCTGTGCTATGCAAACATATACATATATCAAGTTACTCATACCACTATAAGGTGTACCCTCTCCAAGCACTGTGCTTCCCATTTTAAAAACATGAGCCAATTTTTAGAACAACACATTTTTGCAACCCATTTAGCTTTAATGGACAAGAGGTCGGGGTGAAAATAAACCTGTGCTCACCATCTGGAGGCTTGGCACAGAGCAGGTAGGCTTACCTAGGAGGCAATGTGTAAACTATTTGTGTAACACATTAATTACAGGAACAGAGTAAAAACACCATAAGAAGACATTACATCAGTTTAGAAAAATAAAATATTTATGGGTAAAACAATACCAAAATGACAGAATTCTAATAAGTAAAGCTGTAGACATTCATTTTTAAAGTTTGAACTGCAATATAGTGCTAAGAAGCAATCAGCGCACAGTGGTTACTTGAGGTTGCGCTGCAATAGGGTAATCTGAAAGTTCAGGCTGACCACACTGGAGCGTGGGTCGGATACAAGAACCTCAGAGGTCGCACTGAAGGCAGTATCTTTCCAGCGGGTGAGTTGTCGGCAAGAGCAAGATGCGTCAGTTCTGAGTCACACAGTTGGCGTTAAGTCCCTTAGTAATGAAGACGATGCGTCGTCGTCCAACCTCGCAGGTGGGCCCTGCATCGTCATTAAGCTGTTTCTGATGAAGGCAATGTGTAGTCATCAAGCCACGCAAGGATATCCTCTAAGCGGCAGTGCATCGTCATCACAGGAAATGCACTGGTTCCCATTGGCTCAAATTTGTGCGGATCACGGACGCCGGTTTTGCCAATTTCAAGCTCTTTTATTTATTGCACTGAAATCGAACAAACGACCTACCTTCATTAACGGATGAACACACCCATTATGGCTAACTAAATAGTGAGGAGCCAACACCCCGCAAGACCCTGCGACACGGCCATCATACCTGCCCAGGTTGCCGTAAACAGTCCTGAGGAAGACCCGCAAGGCCGAGGCTCCAAATTACTCTCATAGCCCTAAGTCGGGTCGAAAAGTCGACACCCCTATAAGTAGCCTGGATAACGAGCCCAAATCTAACGTGCTACACAAAGATACATTTTTATGTACTTGTAAATTGCATATGAAAGAACCTTGATTGCCTCTTTGTGGCCAGGCTAGAGAAGACTGGGATTTGTTATCAGTCCAGTATCTGAATGTTTTCAAATATCCCCGATCTCACTATTTGAAATTCTTTTTCACCTCTTTCACACCAGAGCACCTTTCTTTCCGGACATTCCATTGGAGCAACTCACCTTCCATTTTCTCCTTGTTTGATACAGTAAATAATCTACTGTTCACTTAATGATATGAAATGAATTCTTGGTGAATTATAATATGGTTGCTGCACTTCTTTAGTCCAAATACTGTATTGATTACTGTGAGCTAAATATTGTTGATGCTCAAGAAATTGTTTTTGAAACTATAAGTGTGAAATTGATATATATCTTCTTAAAAGTACAGGTCTAGGACCATTGTTTTTTGTATCACATTGAACCCAGGTCCATGACCAGTATTGGGTAACCCCATATTTGTAATGGCTCAGGATAGCCCATCAACATGCAAATGAATGTACAGTGACACCTACTCTTCCTTTGTGTGTGGCTGTCTAGAGGTACTTCAGGAAGCCAGCTGTCACCCACCCCAGACCTGTATTCTAGAGACAAGCAAAATGTTATGTTATGTTATGTTATAACAATTTATTATGCGCGCAGCGACCCCAGCGAAGGAGCATCCCGGCGCAGAGACAACGGAGCAACATAACATAACAGGGAGACAGTACCACGGAGAAAAGGCTAAAACAAGAAAGTCTTGATGGCTCTATGGAAGGACAACAGGTTCTCGAGCAGCCGGATTTCGACTGGAAGGGTGTTCCAGACTACCGCCGCTTTCACCCTGAAAGAACGACCCCCCATCCTGCTGAGCCTAAACCTAGGAACAACAGCAAGGGCCTGACCTTGAGACCGAAGGTTGCGGGTGGGGACATAAAAGGAAATAGAGTTGGCCAGAATCTCAGGGCCTATGCCTCTTAGAATTTTAAAGGTCAAACACAGGACCTTGAAAAGAATACGCTTCCTGACCAGGAGCCAGTGCAGGGAGCGGAGGACATTAGTCACCGGGCAGAACCTAGGTAAGCCGACAATGGCTCTCGCCGCGGCGTTTTGCACCCGCTGCAGGCGGGTTAACTCAGCCTGGTTAGCCCCAGCCAGCAGAGAGCTTGCGTAGTCCAGACGAGAGATGATAGTTGCCTGGACCACAAGCTGTCTGGTGGGGGCATCGAAAAAGGCACCACATCATTAAAGTAAGAAAATGCTCACTGCTCCATCAGGATTCAAGCAAGCCGGGCCGACGAGGCTGAAATGCCAGAAACCGGTCCCTGGTAGCTTGTATCCTTTCTGGTGAAGAATTGGCTTGGTAGTTTGGTCTGCCCTGTTCCCATGATGCACTGGGCCAGGGACAGACCAATTTGCATATAGCCAGGTTCTGAGCTGGGATGGGGCAGTGAGCTAAATAACGGTGATGGATCAAGCCCTGATCTTTGGACTGGGTAAGAGTGATCTGCTTAATTCAGACACTCTGTTCATCACCACCCCCTTTTCTGAATCGTTTTTGGCCACTATAGGTGTGGCAGGGTATACTCAGACATGAGTCCCTTGCTCACTGCTCCATCAGGATTCAAGCAAGCCGGGCCGACGAGGCTGAAATGCCAGAAACCGGTCCCTGGTAGCTTGTATCCTTTCTGGTGAAGAATTGGCTTGGTAGTTTGGTCTGCCCTGTTCCCATGATGCACTGGGCCAGGGACAGACCAATTTGCATATAGCCAGGTTCTGAGCTGGGATGGGGCAGTGAGCTAAATAACAGTGATGGATCAAGCCCTGATCTTTGGACTGGGTAAGAGTGATCTGCTTAATTCAGACACTCTGTTCATCACCACCCCCTTTTCTGAATCGTTTTTGGCCACTATAGGTGTGGCAGGGTATACTCAGACATGAGTCCCTTGCTCACTGCTCCATCAGGATTCAAGCAAGCCAGGCCGACGAGGCTGAAATGCCAGAAACCGGTCCCTGGTAGCTTGTATCCTTTCTGGTGAAGAATTGGCTTGGTAGTTTGGTCTGCCCTGTTCCCATGATGCACTGGGCCAGGGACAGGCCAATTTGCATATAGCCAGGTTCTGAGCTGGGATGGGGCAGTGAGCTAAATAACGGTGATGGATCAAGCCCTGATCTTTGGACTGGGTAAGAGTGATCTGCTTAATTCAGACACTCTGTTCATCACCACCCCCTTTTCTGAATAGATTTCTAAAAGTGGCATTTTCAGGACTGCAATTTAACAACAAACTTAATAGACACCAATTTTGATTTTCCTATCTTGTCTATTTGGAAACGACACTAATAAAATGTCATGAGGCAGCCCCAATGGTAACCTGTGGGAGAGATAGGCCTTGCAGTAGTGAAAAGTGAATTTCAGAGTATTTCATTTCCAAGGCATGTAACACTTAAAAGTAAATGTCCTGCTTTTTTAAAATACATTGCAGCCTGCCCATAGGCTTTCTAGGGCCTACCTTATGGGTGCCCTATATGTAATAAAAATAATGGTTTGGGACTAGCAAGCTGTTTACCATGCCAGGTTGAAATGGCATTTTAAAACTGCACATGCAGGCTGTGCAGTGGTAGGCTTTGGTTTTTTTTTTTGCCGAGTTTTATATATCGCAAACTCGACCCGAACCAAACCGGGTATCAGAGCGCTTTACATATCACCAGTTACGTTACATTCATTTTGGTAGGCTCGGGGAGATTAAGTGATTTGCCCAGAATCACAGGATGTTTTAGCGACATTACCGAGACTCGAACCCAGTTCCCCAGGTCCGAGGTCGAGGTCGAGGGTGGCTCAATCACTGCTGCAGGCTCACTAGTAGCATTTAATATACAAGACCGAAGGCACAAGGAGTGCACTTTACTAGATACATTACATTTTCTAGTTGTGGATAAGCCAATGTTACCATGTTTGGAGTACAGAACACATGGACTTTAGCACTGGTTAGCAGTGGCAAAGTGCCTAGAATCCTAACCCCAGGAAAAACAATGTCAGCAAAGCAGGAGGTCAGAAGGCAAAAAGTTAGGGAAATCCACACAAAGGATACCACGTTTAACACTGAGGATACGAGATTACAGACAAACAGAGGGTCTTGTCCCCACTGAGAACAGTGCCAACTGCTTTGTGACCTGACCGCCCAGCAACGGTGGCCACATCTGAATTGAATCATGCAACAGCCAAAGCGACAATATCCACTCTACAGTCAAGACTGTCAACATCTGTGGCAACCCAGTCATGATCACAGGGAGGTTTGCAAAGGGCTGTAGCAGGATACGCTGCAGGAAGAGAGTTTGAGTGTGTTGAACTTGTCACTAATATCATCAGTATGAGAAGAGACCTGTTAGGGACATTTTAGTGGCAGAAGGATCCAACGGGCCAGATGATTTAACTTTTTAGTGCCCAGAATGTTCTCCAGGAGCATCAACTAAGTGTGTGAACCCCCTACATTCTGGTATGATGTAAGATGCCTTCTAGATACTAACTGAGGCTTTATGTCGACAAACACCATCTGCTATCAGCTCCACCTGTGAAACATCTTAAGCTGGCAGCACCACGGAAAGTGGTACACTGCCAACCATGAAGGCATCTGTCTCCAACCCCCCAGTTCCCACTCAAGGCACTTCATAGAAATGGCTGTTCATCTGGCCCAGTTGAGGCAAATACCAATCAACCTGCCATCAAGAGTCACAGGAAGTGGTGTCCTACTGTTAAACTCTGGACAATTCAACTATCTACCTGATGGCCATGCATTTCCATACCCTGATGGACTATTGTCTGCAAAAGTACTCTGAACACCTGCTGTTCAAATTGAACTTTCTCATCCAGCATCAAAGTATCCATTTTTCAGAGAATCGGCCACATGATATAAATATACATATGACAGGATTAGATAAAGCATTAATGAATTAATAGTGCGTGTATGTACAACCTTCATGATCAATGTGCATTAATGATAATTTGTAACAACACTTAAAGGCTTCACATCACTGTAAATTGAATTGTCAATCAAGTTCTAAAGACAGGCAATACACATTTCATGAATAAAAAGAGTAACAGTGAAAATAAAATGTTTGAAAAACGGCAAACAAATATTTATGGTCATCATAAAAACTTAATGTGAATGAGCTACACATCTAAAACCCCATCAAGGGAGAAGGATATGTCAGCAACGTGTAGAGTGATTTGCCTGCATACACATCTTGTAGAAAAGACACACCTTTAAAAAAGACACACCATTAGAATGCCATGGTGAGGACACCCTGGCCTAATGCCAGGGTGTCCTCACCCTGGCATTAGGCCAGGGTGAGGGCATCATTTTTCTCCATGCTCAAGTTTAAAATTCACATCTTTCTTGAATGTTGACACTTGACACACATTTGCTTGCATGCCTGTACTGGCTAATAGTCTCTGTAATGATTTTGCTTATACTTGCGTGTCTTCGTAGAAGTATTATCAGAGCCTTGAACATTCTGTATGAGGACTAAATTCAGTGTGCAAAATGCTGATGTTTATTGTTGTCTGCTCGGAGAGAGCTTTGCAAGAATAGACGCAACAATGGCGGCCTTCGGCATGGCAACATGTGCGAAGTTTGTTATATATATGACATCACTCCTTTGATTGGGTGGCAGGGCATTTTGCTGACACTGTTGAGGTCAGCCATGCTAGAATTCCAGCCCAACCAAATCCTATTTACCTCCTGAGAAGGATGGTGCCCAACTCTACATCCCAGATAAAACATACCAACATGTAACTGGGGAGTTAGACCACCCCAAGGAATTCTGGCAGGTTCACACACCCTAGGCTCACTAGGACAGGGAGCACTACGTAGGAGAATACCTATACTCATATACAAGTACATAATCTCTGTAACAGCCAAATGGAGCGATCATTTCATTTTCTTTAACATTCTTGTGATGCTGATTACTCTGTTTTGTTTCCTTCTATTAATAATTGCAGTGCACATATTTTACACAAGAATCGTATTGCTTCAATAAATGTTTGACATGAAATGATAGTATTTCTTGTATATCTCTTTGGGCATGCATGAGTTATCAAATGAAAAGGCTTTAGATTTGTTTATGTGATTTCCCTGAGAAGTCAGGGTTGTCATGTTCTGAATTTGTCAATACTACCTGTTACCTTGCTAGGTTAGGGGTACAGATGGTGTACTATGAGCTAGCCACGACTAAAGTCAACAAAAGCTGACGGTGTGTATGGATTCAGTCTCTGCAGTGTTGACTTTTAGATTGTCCAACAAATGCCCAGTTTTACTGAGAAAATATGAACCATACAATGTGGCGCCACCAACTTTTTAGCATGGGTACTTATTTAATGGGTCTCCCAAGTAGTTTTTTTTTGTTTTGTACCTGGAACCCCTACTCATCAACTAACCAGAGACATCTGCGGTGTTAGCGAAAAAATCCTCCTCAGCTAAGTATTTCTGACGGTAGGTTGTTGAAGCTTGAACCTTTAAAAGGATCATCCCATAGAAGTACCGTCTCTAAATTCCACATATTCCAAATACTTCCATGGCTAGTCCAAGACAAGTGGTTTACCCCTTAATTGCAGACATGCACTAACACAAACGTTATTACAACATGGGCTCCCACAAATGGTAGGGGATATTACCTTCATGGTAGAGGCCCACCAAGTGTACAAAACAGAGGTGTTCTATTGATGGGTCACATTCCCGGCAGTAAATGCTAACTCAGGGAATTTTCTCACATATCCTGAAGTAGTAGTACCTAACCAATACAGAGCGAATGAGGATTTAGAAATCACAATCACTTATCTGAAACAAATGGATTGGTTCCTAGGTGCCAAACTGAACTCCAAACTGTCATAAGTGGACTATAAGGATTAGGGCCTGGTTTATATCTTAACTGAAGGGTTACTCCGTCACAACGGAGGTGGATATCCTGTCAACAGAAATATAAATCCCATTATATCCTGTGGGATTTATATTTCGGCAGACAAGATATCCATCACCGTTGTGATGGAGTAACCCCTCCGACAAGTTCAAAATCAGGCCCTTAGTCTGAATGTCCAAATGAATGTAATGTAATGAAACCACTTATTGTGAAGATCTTCATTAGTGTCACATATCTAAATCAACTAACTATCTAGCTACATAGGCATTATGCTTAGATTCAGGTATATGGTACATCACATTCTTATGAATAGGATTGAGCTGATAATAGTAAGTCAGAGTTTTAGAGACTGAAACACACAGTACATATGTTATGTTATGTTATGTTATAGGTCACTTATAAAGCACATGTACACCGTAAGGTCTCTTGACACTAGGGTAAAAAAAGACAACAACTAGTATTTAACTTAGATATAAGTGTGTTGGAACAACCAGGTTTTTAAAAGCTTTCTAAAACTCACTCAGTTAGGATTTGTTCTAATATCCGGAGGGAGAGAGTCCCAGGTGTTAGGAAACAGAACGGAGAAGCTGGCCCTTCTAAGCCTTTTCCTCTTGTAAGTAAGCACCGTAAGTAAGTTATGATAAGCGGACCTTGTATGGCAATTGGTAGTGTGAAGACAGATTCTTGAGGACACAAAGGGAAAGCTTTTGCTATGAAGAGCCCTGAATATAATGCAGGTTGCTTTTAAAAGAGTCCTCTGAGCTACTGGAAGCCAATGAAGCCTTTTCTTTAAAGGCTTAGGGCCCGATTATGACTTTTGGCGGTGCATGGGCGATTGGCATACCACTGCCACGCCCCCACTCCACCAAGAGTCGCTACCACCCACCCACCAGATTACAACTTAAAAGTGGTTAGGTGGGAGGGCACCGTGGCGGTTTCCGCTGCAGTGCCTCTTTCAAAGGTGGCTATGCCTTTGTAAAAGGCACCGTAATGGGAACACCACACAAGGTTCCGGCACTGTATGGGCTGTAAGGTCCATGCCGTGCAGGATCTGCTGTGCTTGCAATATTGCAATATTAAGAACTCCAGATTTGTTGTACGAAACAAGACACTGCCTATTCCAAGGGAGCAGGTCGCCCCAGGCGAAACATGGGAAGCAGTCATGGAGGGCCCTGTCGAGCCCAGTAGCATTGCGGCTGTGGCGGACCCACTTGTTAGGGTTCTCAGTTGGAATGTGGCTGGTCTGGACAGGAAACTGGCCCTGCCCGACTGGAACGTACTTGTGGAGGAGTACTCCATATGTCTGTTCCAGGAAACCTGGAGTAGGGAGCCCCCTCATAAGGCAGGATATTCATCCCACCATATACCAGCTGTACACTCAAAGACCGGTAGGGGTCGTCCCTTGGGAGGCCTCCTTGTTTGGGTAGCCTCCTCACTCAATTGTAGGGTGGAGGAACACGACACAAAGTGTCCGGATCTCCTTAATATCATCCTCAAATCCCCCAAGGGCCGTGTTATTCTAAACATCTATAACATCTATGCACGAGGCATCAAGGGGGGTTGAGCATCCCCTACTATAACCCGCCTTGAGGGCCTGCTTCGATCCTCTCCCTACAAGTCCTGTACCATGGTAGCGGCGACCTCAATTGCACATTTGAGCCTCTTGGCTCAGATGTTACACAAGATCAAGAGGATATCGACTACAGGAGGGGGATACCGGCTTTAGAGATCAGCCCTATTAAAAGATGGACGGAAGTGGCGCTCCAGATAAATTCCCTATCAATGGAGTTTGACCTGAGGGCCCTTAATGGTAGGACTAATTCAGACAAAAAGGGAGCACATACATATAATAGGCCCAGCCATACGTCAAGAATCGATTATATTTTGCTTGACGCCAACCTATGGAGTTCGGTCAAAGACATGGAGATTATACCCTCCGTCGAGAGCGATCACAACCTGCTCTCTCTTGCCATGACTCCTTGGTGGTTAGAAGGTTTAAGGAATGGAACCCCATGTGCCGCCGTCTTGGACCTGTCATCTGTCTCTAACTGTGGACGACGGCTAAAGTGGGCAAGGCTGTCGCTCTCAGTCGAGATAACATCCTCCATAACGCGGCTCCTAGCGGCAGCCCTAGATAACTCTGACTCTCTTGAGGGTGGGGTGGTGGGGGTGTCCAACAGGTTTTGTAACCTAACTCAGGCGCTAACTAATCTGTTCACTGTCCCAGCCAGACCCAATGGGAGGAAACTACGGCCCCGGGCTAGACTGGGTTGGTTTAATCGCAACTGCAGGGAAGCAAAGACACTGCTTGTTGAAGCGGTTAAATCCAAATCACAAACCAGGACTAGGGAGGCCAGAAGGCTTTACTCACACTGTTTAAAAAATGCCAAAAAGGAATGGGAGGATAGCTTTTGGCAGGACCTCCTGGTCGCCAGTCGAGGGAGAGACGCCAAAGGGTTCTGGGACCTGGTGGGTAGCAGAAACCGTCCAGATGATACCTTGAGGACTTGCACTATCACTGCCCAGGCGTGGTATAACCATTTTAAGGCTCTCTATTCTGCCGTAGAAGGCACACTTAACGACCCTTTTTTCCTCCCCCCCTCACCTGTGGATAGAGGCACTGACCTCTTCTCCGCACGGGAGGTCACGAATTTGATTAAATCTCTAACACCACTTAAAGCAGCTGGTCCTGACGGGCTGCCAGGGGATCTTCTCCGAGCCTATCCGGGCGAATGGGGGGTGTTGATCTCTGGCCTCCTTAATGCTATCCTCGAGGGAGGTTCTGTGCCTGAGTCTTGGAAAGGGGCAGAGGTGGTCCCAATTTTTAAAAAGGGTTGTCGGGACTCACCGGGAAATTACAGGCCAATAAGCCTCATTGACTCAACCCAGAAGTTAGCGGGTAAAGCCATTCTAGGGAGGATTCTCCAGTGGGTGGATGACAACCACATATTGTCCGATATGCAAGCTGGCTTTCGTTCAGGTACAGGAACTATCGAGCAAGTCTTTAGACTCCTATTACTTTATTGGAAGGTGGTGGAGCTGGGCAAAGGCAGTCTTTACTTGGCCTTTATAGACCTGAAGACTGCCTTTGACCTGGTTCCTAGGGAGGAACTCTGGAGGGTGTTGTATGGTCTTGGGATGCCCCCTTACATCTTAATGCTCCTCATCAAACTGCATAATGACAACTATGCTCAGGTGCGATGGGGATTAAATGGGGAAAAGACCGATAGGATCCCGGTCGTTAGGGGCGTCCGGCAGGGCTGTGTACTAGCTCCCACCCTATTTTCCCTGTATGTGAATGGGGTGGTAGAGCACCTGCTTGGTGAACCAGCAGATGCTCCCTCCTTGGGGGGCATTAGGATTCCAACCCTGTTGTTTGCCGACGACACCCTCCTCATTTCCAAAACTCCCCAGGGGCTCCAGAAGCTTTTGAACCGCTTCCAGGACTTCTGTATAAAAAGAGGACTTGTCATCAATGTGGATAAGACTAAATATCTAATTATGCACCCACCCCGTAAGCTTGGCCGCCCTCCTATTCTGAACTCTATCCCTCTGGAAAGAGTGTCAGAATTTGACTACTTGGGAATTCGAATGAGTGATGTCATGAGCTGGACTCCCCATATAAACAAAATGACCATCAGTCACAAAAGGGTGGGGGGAGCTCTGTTGAAGGAGTACAATAATTCATCTAAACAATGTGTAGCTCCAATAATAGATATTTACAAAGCCCGAGCTGTAACCGCATCACTTTATGGGGCTGAGCTTTGGGGCTTAGGTAACGTGGAGGCTTTGACCAAGGCAGAGAATAAATTTTTAAAGGACCTCTTGGCCATCCCGATGAGTACCCCGACAGTTCCAGTGCTTTTGGATACGGGTTGTAAAGCAATCAAGGACCAGGCCCGTTTACGGCCTCTCCTCCTTTGGGCTCGTCTGTGGAGGGTTCCGGAATTAAAATCATACGCAGACGGGCTGTCAGAGGTGATGGGCTTCGACGGCTGCAACAAGATCAAATGGCTTAGGGATATTAAAAATCTTTTAGGGGACCTAGGCTTGGGGTCGTGCTGGTCCACCCACTGTGCCCCCCCGAAAGCGACCCTGTGGAATAATTTATACTCAAATCAGAATCCAATCTTTGTGCATCAATTTTCTCTGCAAGTTTGCATTTGGTGTAACAAATTACTGCAGGTCAGTATTGTCACGAAATTTTAGGAATTTTGCAATTTAAGGAAGCTGCAACCTTTTATTTGAAGTTTTCGAAAGTTTAATTAATGTTTGCAGCTTTGCACACCTTGAGTAGTGACTGAACATCGGTGGGAAGCAATGGAGAATGTGCAGGACAGGTACACAGTGGTACCTTTACCTCCATTTATTAACGTTGCTTCTTTTCTCTGTCTCATTTTCGTAGACACTGAGGGGCATATTCGTAAGAACCTCGTTAAAATTGTTGTCGTTTTAGCTGCAGGAAACTGCTGCTAAAACGGCATTAATGGGCTTTCTAATATGCGTTATAGAATACCAATAGAAAACCAGGTTAGATGTCCTGCACATCTTACCTGGGCTTCTATTGGAATTCTTTAATGCATATTAACAAGCCCATTATCGTCGTTTTAGCGGCAGTTTCCTGCCGCTAAAACGGCGATAATTTTAACGAGGTTCTTGCTGATATGCCCTAAGGGCCTGATTTAGAATTTGGAGAGTAGGCAACTTCGCCACATAAGGGACCATATCCCATCCACCATATTACAGTTGCATTATTTCATGTGGCACTTGTAATAAAGAGAACGGGATAGCTTTCATGCATGCAGAAGAGTAATGTGTCCACCAAACAGGCCCCAAACAGCCAACTTTGAACGACAATTTGATTCAAGTGTTGGGCAGTCTCCCAGGTTGGGAGCTATTTGCCCATGTACTCATTGGACATGTGTTTCCCCCTTGGGCAAACTGCATACCAATGCTTGTGCATGTTCCAGAATGTACCACATTGTATGATGATTTTCCAAGTTATTAATGGCGGAAAAGTCTATGGGGCATATTACCAAGGGCCATTATCGCCGCATTAGCGGGACTTTTTCCCGCTAATGCGGCGATAATTTTATCGCCCTATTACCAAGCTGTCGCTAACACCAGTTAGCGACAGCTTGTAGGCGATAGTGGGCGTGCCAAGATGTTAGCGACTAAAAACAGTCGCTAACATCGCTATACCCTATGATCAACACAGGCGTTGTTTTGGAAATATTCGCGCTAAGCGCGAATATCTCCAAAAGCTAACGCCTGCCCTGACCAGTTCTTAGCCATGTTATCCAATGAGAGGTGGATAACATGTCTAAGAGCATTATCACGGTAATGCCTGAATATCGCTGTATTGACAGCGATATTCACGCATTTCGCCTGTTTTTTATCGCTCCTGAGATAAACCTTGCTAATAGCAAGGTATCTCAGCGATAAAAAAGGGTGGAGGGCGGCGATAGAAATATTGCCTCTAAGCCAACACAGCGATAATTATCGCTAGTTGTTGGTAATATGCCCCTATGTTTACTAAAGACATGAATACGACCATTATGGGTGACGTATATCCAGACCAAGGGCTCATATTATGCATCACTTTCTTGCTACTTTAATTGAATAGAAACTAGAAATATAACATATTGAAAGCATGAACAATAAAAACACTGGAATACCCACCTCTTTCCTGGATATACCTACTGAGTAGACTACACAGGAGTATCATTAGTGTTCCTTAAATAGGAGACTAAGTTTTAGCCTCGTCTTTGCTGTTCCTGCAGTTAGATATTAGCGTGCCTTCAGATTTCTTTATATTACAGTGAAGGAATTTATATGGTCCCTAGTTTGCTTTCTAAAGTTATCTCTTTGTCTGTTCAGGAGACATGATCCCCAAGGGCCTCGAAACTCAGTCGAGCTAAAACTGAAAGCCACATACTTTTCTTTTTTGTGTTTTGTGGGTACCCTCACCGCTGTATTGTTGGTTATTACTTTGGCTTTTATATTTCTATTCAGAGATTACTTGACGTGGTGGCCTGAAGTCTTTAGGTTTTCATTTTAATGAATGCTCCTATGTTTGAGGAAGAAATAGAGGCAGGCATAGATGAGATTGTCTTCAAGAAAAATTTAGGAAAGCAATCATCAGTCTCTGAGTTTCTAGGTGGCTATTGTCGAGGATACTGGAAAAAATGTCAAGGAGACCCAGCATGCTCGTATTAATAGAATGTATGACTATTTTCAGGACAGTCTCCAATGCAATCATTATGAATATATTTATATTTTTCCCAAACTCGGTAAATACACAATCTTTCAAACGAAGTTGTAAATTAAAAGACACTTTCTGAGAAAATAGGAGCTCCTGATATTTTGTTTCTGGCGTTGTGCATTCTATGATTCAGAGTGTCTCTTTCTCCACAAAATACGTCATTCAGTTCTACTTCAAGTTCCATCGATGGATATTCTGGTATTATACTGTGTTGTTCAGATTTAGATGACCATGCTGGTGGAACAGATTTAAATTGCCTTGGACCCAAATACCAAACATTACGACGTTCTTTCAAGTTCGCCAATTAGAACATCAACAAGTTCAGCCTGACCATGCAAATTTATAAATGCTGATAGTTCCAAGGGCTCATGAGTTCAATGATTCTAATAGACTCTGTTGAAAATCCTGGGACATTCCAGGAAGGCCTGATATTTCCCAAGGTATTAGTCAGAGGTTGCCTGACGGGACTATGTTGTGGAAACAGCCTGCAGGATTCTAAAAACAATGACTGAAATTGGGTAAGAGAATTGAAACTTCCACTGACAACTATAAGAGATCTGGATGCCAGATTTGAGAGAGCCAAAACAGAGTTACACTTATCAGGGACATTAATACTCTCTTCGCATTCAACACTCCACAGGAAGTGACATCACTGCATCTCCCATCATCCATCTGCACAGAAGGGAACATCACTGGTATCCCGCCAAAACTCTTCTGAAACAAGAAGCCAGGAAAGAGGACTTCCATTCCCATAATCCATCTGTACAGGAAGTGGCTTCACTACATTTTAAATTATGCACATGCACAGGAACTGACCACTGATTTCCAGCTAAAACCATCTTTAAAAGAGCCTTGGGCCAGAACTTCTGTTTCACTGAAACTTGCAAGGTTAGACAAAATTAAGTGCCTCACTTTGAGTCCTATACTGCCATTCCCCACAATCACACCCATAACTAGAGGACCCAAACACTCACACAGCACTCGTTCAATAGACCCAACCTGGTACCCTCAATTACAGAAAACACATTCCAATTCATGCAACTTAATGTTTGCTTCACTGTACTCCATGCAAAACACCTCATTAAATATCACAAACTTGACAACTTCTTCATCATAGAAACATGACTCAAAAATCCACGCACTTCCTACACATCCCTCTCATCACCGGCTACTGGATCCATGGTGTGGACCATGAGATGGGAGGAGGCTTCAAGATCATCCAGACATCCTCCTACTCCAAAGGCACATCCTCACCTTTGTCTTCTCAGCTTCATGAACAATCCAGTGCAAACCACCCATATCCCTGGATTGGACTGACAACTTAGCCATCCCTATTTCTCTGCTCACCACCAAACTAACATCAACTCAAAAGAGAAGACCACACTTTCACATCCTTCAAATGGTTCTCCAATAGACAACCTACTGCTTGAGCTCATTTTCTACCACTCCATATCAGATGATAATATACTCTTAAACACTTATGGGGTGCTCTTTAACCATTGGACTGGTAGGTTCATTTGGATGTAAAGAACATTTACCTGTCTGTCTCAGTTTTCGACAAGCACAGAAAGTTTATCCAATTCAAATGGTTTCGTTCAATCTTTCTGTTCACAACTCTTCCATTCGGCCTTTCTTCTGCTCCTTTCACAAAACTTCTCAGCCCAATGGTATCCCATCTTAGATGTCAGGTTGTGCATGTTCAAATATGGAGACAATATTTTTATAAGGGCTCAGAGCACATTTCCCTTTACTCATCATATTTAGTCCTCAATATCCATTCAAGTTTCTTCAATCTAGGTTGTTTTCTTGGCCTTCTCCCCTACAGCACTCTGCAAAGATTGAAGATTTACCACTTCTGTCTGCATCTCAGCTATTATGTTTATGCTTATATATACCTAGAAAGAAAGGAAGAAGCTCTTTGGTGGCCAGGTCAACTAAAGCTCTAGATTGGGAGAATAATATTCGTTTTACTCTCAGATCTTTTATTAGAGTCAGACACTAGTTTGTCCTGATAGGGATCTCATTGTATCAAGTTCTGAGCTGGAGACGGATGGTAAAGGAAGAAGACTTCTCTGTATATAACTTGTTTAGATTCTTGCACATTTCTTTGGTACCTATGTTATCACAAGAAATTAAATCTGTTGATCTGTTGTATGAAAGGGCAATCTGACAGCAGTACATCAACCATCTGGGAGCACTCATTCAAAATTCTTTCAAATCTGGCTAAACAGCCAACCTCCCTATTCTTCAACACTGGAAGCAGAGTTCTGCACAGGTTTGGATAAGAACTTGCTTACAAAAATGGAGGGACTACCAGAGGACGAAAATAAGAATGATGAAAGGTGCTCTGTGATAACTAATTTGGGGTAAATGATTTTTTTTTACAAAACACTAGAAAAAAGGAAGACCGAGGCAGGATAATGTTAGCACCCTTGTCTCTAGTAATGAAATCACAGTTTAGTTTTTGCTAATAGGAAATTTACATTTTTGTGGAAGCGACTTATTATTCTTTTTAAAGCATATTGAGGAAAACCATTGACATTTTTAATACTTCCTTGCAATAAAATATCTTGAACGGATATTGTACACTAAGCAGATGATCGAGGATGTTCTATATACTAGACCCTGTCCAGAATCCTTTATAAATCATACTCCCGCTGGCTGAGTTGGTAAGGAAACTTTGGTATCCAAATATGTTAATTGCATAATCCAATTACCTGCCATTAGTTTGAACTCCAGTCCCAAAGATGATTTGTTTATCTTGTGCTGTAGAAATGTCCATGCACAAAAGTTCTGAGAACTGACATTTTTTTAAGGACAACTGCCAAATAAACCTGCTGAAGTTTTCGAAAATATGATTTTCATTTTTGACTCCTATAGAGACCATGTGCCACCAGTGAAAAACCTTTCACAATGAGGGGTCTACTTATGAAAACGGTTGCATCACTGTGTGAAAACAGCGATGCAACAGTTTCCAGTGTGCCCTCCTTGCGACACGATGGATGCGCTGTATTTACTGTATAGCATTCCATGTCACGAGGATTGACAGATGTGTCAGGAATCCTGACATATCTGTTGGCACAAAAGTCACAGATTGCTGAAGTTGTGTCACAAGTATGACGCAGCTCCAGCAATGCATGAGGCAGGCCGACACACATAGCACTGCGTCACCCTTATGTCTGCTATGAGGCGATTTCACTGTGCCACTCCTACGAGGCTTTGTTGCATGAGAAGGCTCACCCTGCACACATTATACCTAACGCAGGTATAATGTGGCGCAGGGCTTTAAAAGGTGACGCATCTGCCTAGATGAGTCACCTTGTAAAAATGGCACAATGTGGCGCATTGTTTAGATCGCCGCTGCATCACACAAAGTCATGCAACGGCGGCCCAAAAGTCTTGCAAGGGGCTCATAATAAGCCCCTGAGTTCCCCAACCCATTGAAGTTGCACCTGGCTCTAATAGAAGTCATAGGAATGTACCAAAAATTGTTCTTTCTACCATGCCTTTATGGACAGTAAACAAATCATATTTGTTCTGTCTCCCCATGTCAAATGAGACTGCATGATAGTAGGATAAATGTATTTTCACAAGCAGGGCCGGACTGGGAACCACAACCGGCCCTGGCAAAGTGGTCGCCTCTCCCCCCACTCGGGGGTGTTGGAGGTGCCACATAGCTCTTTGCGGGGCCGGTTTTCGGCCAAATTCGGTACAGGGCCGATTTTGCAGCTATGCTGCAAAAACGGCCCTGTAACAAAAACGCCCCCCCAGGGGCCCAAAACTGGCCACTACCCCTGCTGTTCACCGGGGGATTGCCCGGTGCCCGCTATGGCCAGTCCGGCCCTGTTCACGAGCCAGATTTCTAGGAATTGCGAAGCCTTGTAGTACAGTCATCGGGAAATACTCTCTGATTCGAAAAGGCCTTTGGCACCACTTTTATAGCAAGATGGCATAGAGATGAAAGTTCAGGGAAAGCAAAAGTTTAAAGCTCCTTATTTTAAAAAGCGATATTTACATTCTGGTAATTTACAGATGTTGTTTCGTTATTACCTCAAAATACAAATAACACCTTTTGATGAGAGAGTTTATAATTTCAATGTATTAGTTGTGCTATGTAAACGATACTGTGTGGTTGCAGGCAACATTAAAGCACTTTAGTTAGTGAAGAGATATTTGTTACAGTGGAAGAGAGGAGTAAAAACAGCTTATGTGTTCCTGAATCTTATGAACTTTTAATCACTTTGTGTGCAAGATGCAGGAGTCTTTCTAAGGCCCCCTACATTGTCAGGCAGCAGAGTGAAAGATTTTGTATTAGGCATCGAAGTAGATAAAGTAGAAGAGGTGGAGCATGGAAGGGTCTGGAGGCTGGGTGAAAGAGAAAGATTTTCCTTGATCGTGCACTGATATTAAAACTCATACTCTGAAGGGGAAAAATAGCATAATGAACGTGTGAAATTCAAACCAATCAATTTTCAGAAAAGAAAAGATTTTTTTCAAAGAAATCAACAGCCTCATGCCTTATTCTCTGAGGATTGCATGTAAATGGTTTCAAGGCTATGGTGAAACATCAAAGAGCTGAAAAAGATTTAATGGTGAAGAAGTGAGTTAGTACATCCCACTCTTCAATAAGAATTGAAACTATTTCCTGTGCTCTCTTAATATGGGAACAAATAGATACACCTGCTGAGATCAAATCTTAATATCTAGTCCAGTACCGTGCAGTTATCTTTTAGTGCAAGGTTGTCTACATTTGGAAATGATGATAAAGGAAGCAAACATTGATGAAGTCAATCAGTTCCCCTTTGTCAATGTTAGTTTGCTGTTGATATTGGCTTTGACAGGCCAGGTTTACAATGCAAAGTTTTGAATGGTGGGTGGGTGGCCACCTTGAGTTGTTATTTTATATACTTGTAAAATAGACTTGCAGCTACAACATGACATTCACCTTAGAAGAATAAAAAAGGATGTTTCAAGAATTGTGAACTTTTCAAGATGACTGCCACATTGCATTGAGATGCAGCCTGCCAGTCATCTTGGAAGTATGGAAAATAATGTTGTAAAGCGACAGGTTCTGCTCCTGTTGGCTTTGCTAATACTTTGTATTGTATGCAATGGCAATGTTGATTGCAGTGGACAGCCATCTTGAGTGTCATTTGTATTCTTCCAAGATGACCACCACTTAGGACATAGATATAGCCTGGCAGCCATCTTGGAAACATAAAAAATAACGTTTCAAGATGACTGACAACCACTATTGGCTATGTCAATGCTGGTGCAAATATGTAAATACTGGAGGAACAATTCATGAGAATGGCAAGCTGTGGGAGGAGGATAAGGAGCGAGGTAGGGATGAGAGAGAAAAACACCAAGTTGCAGCAGAGCTCCATGTCAGCGGTAGAGGCATGTTAAATATTCATGTTCTCTTTTAATATACTGATAGCATGTGTTTCTGTGTAGTTAACTGGGTTAATGGGCACTGCCTGGTGAAGCAACTGAATTCTTCTGCTACATGGCTATGCTCCACCAAGACATCCACTATGTGGACTCCACTACAGCACAGGCATTCCGCCAGTGCTTGTATTTGGCATCTCAACGCATCCTATGCTGCTGAGTGCCTTATACTGTTCTTTGATATATTGCAGTTGAACACCAATAGTAGCTTTACCTCTCAAATTGTTTCTGTGGAGATTCCAGGGACCTAGGCAGCTGAGTAGACTTACATTAATGGGCGTGGTGGTGTCTCAGGATAAGTGTGTGGTAGTTTGATAGTGGATGTGTAAGAGAACCTGATGGTAGGTGTATGAGCATCTGAAGGTAGGTGTGTGGACATTTGATGATGTGTGTCTGATGGTTAAGTTGTGGGTATCTGTAGGTGGTTATCAAGGCATTTAATAAAGTGTACATGTGTCTGTCTGATGTGTACATGACTGTCTAATGATGCATGATGGTGTGGTCTGATACCATGCTTGGGTGTTTCATGTGGTGCGTGCGTGCTATGACATTTTTATGGGTATAGGATATGGTTTTGTAAATGTGAATTTAATTAATATGTGTAGGCATCTGATGTGTTTTATGGTAGGTTTGTGGGAAGTGCGTGGGCATAATATTTTAGGGGTATGGACTCCGGATAGTAGGTGGGTGGGTGGGGTATGATAATGCATGTGGATGTCTGAAGGTGTGTGTGTCTGCTGGTTTGCGCTTGTGTTTATAATTGTGCATGTGAATTTTCGATGGCTTGTGAAAGGAAGGAGACAGCTCCTCGTCTACCGTGCATTGCACAGTAGAAACATTTCTGCTATCAATCATATCCTTGACTAAGGGCGGAGGAATACTTTTTACATACAGCCACCCTGCCTATTAGTTGGGTGGTTTGTAGAGGTCTCCTGTCTTGCCAAGGAATAGGTGGGGGTATATTTGTTCCCTGCTTTGGAAAAAGGCATGGGGTATATTTCTCCCCTCACCTTGCTGAACGAACAATGGGGGTATATTTCTCCACATCTGACCTAAAGGAAGGGCTGGATTTCTTCACACTCTTGCCAAATGGTGGGTGGCAGTACATTTCGTACCTCTAACCTTCTACAAAAGTGGGCTTATGTGTAGTCACTCATTTCACACTGCTGTGTAGGCGTTATGGTTCTCTTCCACTTCTTTGCCCAAGGGCTTGCAGGTATAGTTTCTAACCCCCACCTCAACCAAGGGAGAGGGGTACCTTTTTTTACATACACCGCTGTCAATAGGCAAGAATTCTGTGTTACTATTTCCAAGTGAAGAAGCACGGTTCAAACAGGAGATCTTTATTTCGCTTCTTACACCATCACAAGGTTCCAGTCAGCTGGAGTCAGCTGTGGAATGTTCATCTAACAGTTGAGTGGGAACGTTCAAAAAGGTGAGAAGGGAAGGGGGAAAAGGACTGATCCAAAGAAGTTCAGTAATTACAACGCACCTCCCTTAGATGGGAGGAAAGAGCAATAACAAAATATAACTGTCAGGAACCCTAAAGGAAGTAAATATGATAACAGAAAATACAACCTTCAGATGAGGTGAAGAGGTAAGAACAACAAAGAGAAAAACAACATAGTAAATGAAACAAGAGAGAAATATAACGTATAGCCTATAAGTGCAATAATCTAATAACAATAAACCTTTTAAGGAAAAGGAGATTTAACTTACACTGTGGAGGATATTGGAGCAGACATATGACACCACAATGTATAGGTGTAGAATATATATATTTACAATACAAGAAAGCAGTTCAATAGGTTCAAGGGTTCAGTACATCATAGCATAATATATTATTTATGCCAAAGAGGAGAACAGCTCACTTTTCCAGATCTCCTAACGCTCTCCTGATCTTTCTTTACTTGTCCATTTGTACCCATATTACCTCTATTTCGGGAACTTCCATGAACAGAATGATGTGATATTATTTTATCCATTTCCGGGGTCTGGCCATTATCTAATACAACATTCCTCCCTACTCAAGATATTTTGAACGCCACAGAAAACCTGGAATTTTCTCTCCTCGGGGGTTTGGGCAGATCAACGTGTACCAAGTCCATTTCCATAAACGATGGGACTTTTACATGTTGTGTTTCATCATATCTGTTTTTGCATTTCTTTTGGGGTATGGATATTTCTCTCAATATTTTCTCTCTGTCCACCATAGCAATACTTCTTTCCCTTAACCATGAAGCTGTAATTTTGCTTCCAGGGTTTCTGCCCTTCAAGGACAGGAATAGAGATACCTCAGTGACATAATTTGGAGCAATATGGTAACCCAAAATAGTGTCTTTAAAGGAAGTTTTGGCTGGCACAACAGTAGCTTTGTAAACATCCCTTCACCATTCTATTCATCCTTCCCACTAACCCATTGGCCCAGGGACAATAAAAGGCTGTCCTGTGATGACTGATTTGTAGCTCCTCTAGAAACTCTTTTATCAGGTTAGAGGTGAGCTGTATGCCATTGTCTGTTTATAAGATTTCAGGGCTACCCTCATTCCCAAATAATTTTCTATGGAAGTTGATTAGGGATTCTGCATTTATCTGTTGTACACATTTTGTTTTTGTGAATGATAATCATCCAATACTAGATAAACCTTTCTCTTAGAGCAGTGATACTCAAAGTACAGCCCTCTTGACCTTTACATGCGGCCCCCTGGGCAACAGTACTGGGCTGCCCTTTACTCAACTCAGCACTAGCAGGAAAAAATGAAAAATATACAGCAAACAGTTATTTAAAGGTTAATTGCAGTTAGGGAAACGAAGTAACCAGGCCCTTAACTTTAGGAATACCTTCATTTTTAAAGACAGCCACTAAATATACATGCTTTGCTTCCCCTGTACCCACTTGACCCCCCCCATCCCCCGCTGGCATCAGTGCAGCCCTGGTCATACCATGGACCAAACTTTGTGGCCCCTGATAAAATGTTTGGGAGTACCCATGTCTTAGAGTTTTAAGATTTAATGGGTCAATGATGTCTAAGTCTAATTTTGTCCACTGTGTGCTGGGAACCTCCACTGGGGAAAGAGGAGGCTTCCTGGCTTGGTGTGTTTTGTCACTCTTTATGCATTCTAGGCATTCTTTCACCATGTTTTCCCCATAGTGGCCATATATGGCCACCAATATTCGGAGTGTACCTTGTTTTGTGTGAGGCGCCGCCCTAAATGACCTTTGCAAACTAATTTGATGATTGTGCCTCTAACCCCTTTGGTGGAAATGATGTTCTTACCAGGGTGTACTGTGTCACATTGGATGTTTCGCTTATAATGTACCGCCTAATATTTGCATAGTTTAGTGCAGATCTCATTTTTACTATCTGGCCCCCCCCTTGTATGTATCTTGTCAACAATCTCATTTCTTCATTCTCTCTCATGTAATCTTCCAACTTATTCCTGTTCACACTGACTCACTTAAGAACATCATCCTCTTTTGCCACCACAACTTCTGTCAATCTCATTTCTCATCCCCTCTCATGTAATCTTCCACCTCATTCCTGTGCACATTGACTAATTTAGGTACAACATTATTCTCTTCTGCATCCTCAACCTTTGTTGGGCAGTCCAGAGGAGCATGTGAAAGAAAATGTGCTACAACGTTTTGTTTACCATTACCAGGCATACTGCACTCTGAAGTTGAATCCTGCTAAACCTAATATTCATCTTGTTATTCTAGGTGTGGTCTTGATCAAGCCCTTGGTGGTGAAAGTGTACACTAATGGTTTATCGTCAGTCTTAGTAGTAAAAGGAATGCCTCCAAAGGAAATATTTTAAGTGTCTTAATCCTTCATTGCTGGTGTCTGTTGTTAAAACAATATCTTTATTAGGATCAATTTTACCCAATATCTTTATTAGGATCAATTTTACCCAATATCTTTATTAGGATCAATTTTACCAAATGATGGGGCTTTGATTATACCTAGCTTCACTGACTTGAATGCATTAGAACTTTCCTAATCCCTTACAAATGACACTTTCTTGCTTAAGAGATTATGCAGTGGCTCGAATATGCATGCATAGTTTTGTACAAACTTAAAATAGTACTCTGAGAGTTTCAGAAAATATTTCAGTTCTTCATTATAGTTGGAGTCTCCGTTTTTTTCTGTGGCTTCAACCACATTCAATTTGGACTTAATGCCACCATGAGAAATTGTGTGACCTAGGTATTCCACTGATCCTACACCAATTTGACATTTCTCTCTCTTTATAGTGAGCCCTTCCTCCCTTAATCTGGATAACATGTCTCATAGGATAGTGTTATGCTTCTTTCTATCTTTACCACGAATAGGGGTTCCGGTTTTATGGTATCTATTTTTTTGACAGTTCTGTCTGTATTTCTCCATATTTATTTTTTGCTAATTTTATCTGTATCTATCCACATTTGTTTGTTTTTTTTTGGATTAATCAAGCTGAAGTTAGTATATTTCCACATTTACTCAACAAATGTGGACTCATTTTAATCCCCGACAGGTTTTCATGATATGAACACCCATAGATGATAAAGCAATGCACTCACATGAAAACATGCACGTTTGAGTATCAACAATGTGCACATATTCTGCTGCTTAAGTCTCATTACTAAACTCCTAGTTCTGTTCACCCTATTACCTGTCAATCCGCTCAGCTATTGGCCTGGCTATTATGACTGAGATTATTTAGAGTCATTCAAAAACATTTCTGTTTTTATGCACATTTAAAAATAAATGCAAACAGAAAAATAAATTATTTCATGTCTGTATTTATCTGTAAAAATCTATAAAAACAGAAAAACAGGGAGCCTTAACCATGAACCGTAATATCATCCTGGAAACAAATTGTATTGGGGACCTCCCTCAAACATGTTGCATACTACTTTGGAATGCAGCAGCTGCTGAAGCCTGCCCGAATGCCACGCATATGTATTGGTAGACTCCTTAAGGGGTTACAAAGGGTGTGAGATGATGCAATGCTAGATGCAGTTCCACCTGATGGTAAAAAGACAAGAGTTCTAAAACATTGAAATAACTGCCTCCTTTAGTTAATGTTCCTATTTCATGGATACAAGGAGTGGATATTTGTCCACCCATATATTGGAATTCATGTCCCTCAAGTCAATGGAGAGCCTTATATCCTTGCCGAAGGATTTGGTAGTTATAACTATAGGAGCCAACCATTGGAAACTCGCTATCGGTTCAATGACCCCCAAATCTTCCTATCTATCTAACTCCTTTTAAAGGAATCTTCATAAGATGGGGAATAGTTCTCACCTTGTGGGCCACAGGTCTGGCGTTATGTTTTAATTTGATGTTGTGCTGGTAGTTCTTAGTAGTCCTAGGTCATCCGAGAAAATATCTGGAAAATCATTTCACACTTTATTACCATACATTGAGGGACACACTAAAAGCACTTGATTGGAGCTATTGGGATCTAATGTTATGCCTAATTCTTTTTGTTGGCGTCACCCAATTATATTAGATCCTTTCTTGGTTACATATACCTTTCCCACTGTGTCCCTTCCATTAAAACTAATATTCAATATGATCATATGTTCTCGCTGATTATGATCTCCATTATATCCTCTTGGTTTAATGTCACGGACCTCCAGTTCATTAAGTTGTTTGGAAATAGGGTGAATAATAAGCCTTTATCTATTAATGTGTAAGGCCAACAGGAGTCAGCAAATACCCTGATAGGCTTACTGTTCAGTGTAATTTCACAAAAAGGAAAATGAACGCCTTTGGTGTTATCATGAAACTGAAAACATTATTTACTCTCTTCATGGGTTCCTGATTCCACCGTAAGAACCTGTTTGGATCATAAATCTCCAGGTGACCTCTACTGCCACACCTTTAACATTCAGGTTTGTAACTTGAATCTAACTGATTTCTGGGTCTACTCTCTTGTTTCTCTAGTTTACTTTCTTTCTTGCTAACCACATTAACATCAGGTCTAGTGTCATTACCCATCTTCTTGTCCTTGATGCAGTCAGCCGTATGTTCCACACATATTGCAATATCCATAGCTTGTTTTAAATCAGGGTTGACCACTAAAAAGTTTGTCCAGCGTTTTGGGGTTATTGGTGCACCTAACTAACGGGTCCATAATGAGAGAATCTGATAACAGCCCAAAATCAAAGGTGTTGGCCAATCCTTTCAATGCTGCAATATATGTATTAACTTTTTAATTTCTACTTTGTATTCATGCAAAAATTATGTTGTTTCTATTACCAAAGCTCCCCGTACTGCCTCCAATTTTAGCAAAGAACGAGCTCCCCTTGTTTTAGCCAAAGCTAACTCCATGCCATATGTTTCTTTAATAATAATCCACCAATCGTCAATCAATGGTGGTGTCGGGAAAACCCATAGCCGGGCGATTGCAAGGCAAGCAACACTTAACACAATTGAATATAGTCGTGTAAGTGCTGGGTTATCCCCTTTATAGCCTAACATTATTTCCAGATAAGTTAGAGGAGAGTCTAGTCCAAGTTTCCAATGGAGCTTTTGACCAATATTCTGCCAAAAGATACTCAATTTTGTGCAATATTGGCAGTGTGTAAGCCATATTGGTAGTGCATTTTGTCTTATCCCCCCATTGATTACCTTGAGTCCATTTTGCTACTCTTTCAGGCTTATAAAATAACATACATAAAGTACGGTATTGTTGAAGTCTCAGACTGACAGAGTGGACTGCAGCCCTAGCAATTCCAAAGGCTTGCTTTGTCGCCTCAGATGTTACCTCAACCCCCAAATCTTGTCCCCACCTCAATGCTAATTTTTCGCTGTCATCCTGTCTATAAGTATGGAAGTGTTTGTACATTCTACTAATTAAAAACTTTGTTTTACTCCAATAAATGCAGTCCCAAATCTCAGACTGCGTTATTGTTAATAGTGCCACATTTTTTACCGGATAGTCTCTAATCTGCATATATTTTAAATGAAAATAATCTGGTAGCTTAAAACAAAATTGTAACCTTTCAAATGGGAAGAATTCACTTACGCCAAATAAATCCCCAAGATATAGAATTCCGTACTTGTCCCAAAGTTTGCCAGCGTTGTCATGAAACACTGTGGGGAACATAGGGTTACCCCATAGCGGGAGCTTGTCATGATATAATGATAGTTTACACTTGGTAGACATATCACGCTACACATATACACTGTCCCGGACCGTCTTAAACCTGACTCTCTTAAAGTAATTTGGATTGTTAGCCCTATATATATAAATAAGTAACTGTCATTTCCCAAAATCAGGTGATAAAGTGAATTTTGTTGATCCAAACTTAAGAGGCAGCAAAATTGGCCAGACAAAAGCAAGCCAAAAATAGGCTTTAAAATCAGGAAAATCAAGTCCACCTCGATTTTAGGGAAGTTTGAGCAGATCTATTGCCCGTCTAGCCTTTCTTGTATCTCCGAATAAAACTACCTACTACCCCCTCAAGTTTCTTAAAAATAGCAGTAGGAACCCGTAAGGGAAATTATCGAAATAAGTATAGAAATTTGGGGAGTATTTTCATTTTAATTAGGTTACAGCATACCTATGGGGAGGTTATGTCAGGTTTTGAGCTTCTTAACCATTTCCTTCAATAATGGCACATAGTTAAGAATAAAAATCTGATCGATCTTGTCTGAAATTTTTACTCCCAAGTATGTAGCTTCCGCACATACACCCATGATTAGAAGTTTCGGTTGAAAGTTAATAATCACTTTAGTTTTGCTCACTTTGAGTTTATATCCCGAGATAGCCCCAAGTTAATTGCTTTCTCCTCTATAGATACTACCACCCTAGCTGGGTTAGTTGCGAATACCGCGATATCATCTGCGTACGCCGTGATCTTAAGCTTAAGTATCACAGACTCCAATGGTTTTATTTGCTTGCCGAGTTGTAAAGCATGAATAAATGGCTCTATATATAGAGGAAACAGCAGTGGAGAGAGAGGGCAGCCCTGCCTGGTCCCACGCAAGATTTGAAATGTCAACGAATGAAGCCCTAAGTAGGAGATTTTAGCTTGTGGTTTAAAGTATAAAGCTTGGACCCATAGTCTGATTTGCCCTCCTAGACTAAAAGATGTCAATGTAACCCATAAAAAATCCTATCCCACTCTGTCGAAGGCTTTTTCGGTGTCTAGGGGAATCGTACCGAGGTCTGTTAGCCTAATCTCCGCCAGATCAAAAGCACCCACTGCCATATTGACATGAGCGGTAGTATCTCTACCGAGAATAAACCCATGTTGATTCTCCAACACCAGTCCAGGCATTATTGGTCCCAGACGATTTGACAGTATTTTTGCAAAAATCTTTGCATCCACATTGATCAACAATATAGGTCGATATGAGCTGCACTCTGCCGGAGACTACCCCTTTTTTAAGAAAAAACTTTCTGTGTCATGTTCCATGACACAGGTGCACTCCCAATAGCACCTGTATAATGTATGACCATACTAAATGGTGTCAGCAGTACCTTTTAAAAAGTTTTATAGATCTGTTGCTATCCAGAACAGAAGCTTCCGCCTAACTCAAGGCTGGAAAATTGCTATCTCTTAAATACCTTTAAACTATGAAGCGTGGCTAGGTTACACCTTGCACAAACCAATATTACGTGGCAATATGATCAAGTTTCATAAGCAAATGCTCCAGGGAACAAAAACGCAACGGCCACCAAAGTGACATCCCAAAGAAATCCTCTGTGATAAAGAAACACAGCAGATAGACTATAAACAAAATGTTGCTCCCGAGCAAAAGAACTAATTAACAATCAAATTCTATCATATCAGTTAATCAGTCCAACTAAACATCCAAATTTGAAGGTTCAGAATGATATCTCCTTTATTTTCTTGTTTTCTTTATCACAAATGCAGAGGTTTGAAGCAATGATTCTCAATGATTAATTGGTGTAGTTGACATCACCAAATGTAGCCAAACAGCAGGCACATGTTACGTCTCATGGAAAAATCACCCGACAACTTCACCAGGGCATGAACAAATCTTTGATAATAGCGTCACCACATTCCAGGTACAACCTGTAAGGAATCCCATCATCATCACCGTGAAGAGTACATACTCTTCACATTGATGATGATGGCAGGAGTACTCTCCGACACCTGAACTGACTTGACCTTTTACTGTTGGACCAGATTAATTGTCCTTCCCAAGATACTTGGCTTTATAACTTGTAGAACACCAAATGCTGTATGTGGAAGGAATTTCTTCTATCTTTTAGACCCATACTGTATGGGACCTCATACAGGTTATACCTGGAATGTGGTGATGCTATGTTCAAATACTTGTTCATGCCCTGATGAAGTCTCGGGTGATTTTTGCCCGAGACGAAACCCGTGTCGGCTGCTTGGCTACATTTGGTGATGTCAACTACTTGAGAATCATTGCTTCAAACCTCTGCATTTGTGATAAAGAAAACAAGAAAATAAAGGAGATATCATTCTGAACCTTTAAATGTGGATGTTTAATTGGACTGATTAACTGGTATGATCGAATTTGATTGTTAATTAGTTATTTTGCTTGGGAGAAAAATTTTGTTTATACTCTTAAGTACCTTATCGTATCTTTCTTATCAGACATACAAGTATGTGAATAAAGTTTCTGATAATATAGAAAAAATGTTCTAAAATAGCTTGTGGGTGAGTATGCAGATTAACAGCTGTCCCTTTTATAGTGTCTATTTTAGTTTTAGCCTTCTCGTCTGCCACCTTAAAAGCCAAGACTTTACCGATTTGCTCACCATATTCATTCTGTGATACCTGATTTTTTGTATATTGTACAGCAATTTTGTCTCTAAATACTTTCTTTACTGCAGTTGTTGCATCTAATAATTAGAGGAGCAACTGATCCTGAGCCCGCCTATCTTGCGTTACTGCCTCGACATGGTGCTTCTCGTTGCCACGTAAGGCTTGCACCAGTGCTTCCAGTTCCCCTTTTCGCTCTCTGTTTTGTTGCCATATATATTGTTGAGTTACTCCTCTAATAAAAGCTTTCATAGTATACCAGACAATAAATGGGGACGCTGTCCCGGTATTCTCTTTAAAAAAACCTACTGTTGTTGAATAATTTTGACCAAATATTCCTCGTCCGTAAACAAGTATCTAGGAAAAGAAAATGATCTAGCTACCTTACCCTCGGCTTTGACTTGAAAAATATTATAATGGGGTTATGATCTGAAGTGACACGAGGACATATTTCCAGATCTGAAGTCCCCATAACTTTATCGGAGACCCAGGCCATATCAATTCTCGAATATGACTTATGAGGGCCAGAGTAGTACGTAAAGCCCAGTATTAATGGATATAGCTGGCGCTATGCGTCTCTTAAAGATTGCAGCTGTGCAAACTCTAAAATTGCTGCTTGAGTCCCTCGCATTCTAGAAGTAGTCCCGTGTCTCGTAGAATCAATATTATAATCCATGACACAATTAAAGTCCTCCATACCCACTCGTTCCCCCTCCCAATTAAGCATTTCAATGTTAAGTGAGTCAAAAATACTAGCCTCATCCACATTAGATCCATATACTGAACAAAACATATGTCTTGTACCTTTGATTTCTAGCTGAGCCAATGCCCATCTCCCTCTCTGATCAGCCAATGTCTTCCCTATTTTACATACAATCTTCTTATCCTTAACTATCGCAGTACCTCTTATAGACGCTGTTTGTGTAGAACATACTATTATCTCATAGCCTAGATGTTTAAGAAGATTCCGGTCTTTGTAAGCAAGATGCGTCTCTGTTTGCAAAATTATATGGGGGCAATACATTTTCAATTCCTCTCGTACCAGTTGTCATTTATTTGCACCATTTAACCCGTCAACATTCCATGTCATACATATTATCCTATCCATAACAGAAAAAATACTAAGTATGGGCAAATTTTGCGGATCTGCGGTCCGCAAATTCGTGCGAAATCGCAAAAAAGTCAGCGTATTCATGGATATTCCCACTCAATCGCAGATTTTTTTGCGATTTCCATCTACTCAACTGGAGTACTTTCTACTGGCTAATCAGTAAGTGCTACCTCGTTGGGTAAATGTATAGTGCTTTTCCTACACTGCAGCTGCGTAAAGGGCCAGAAGATTTGTCTCCACTGACCATGTGTGCCTGTAACTTTGCCACCGCGCCAAAAGGCGCCGAGGTCCCTTGAGTGAGCTGTCCATCATAGTTGGGAAAGGACGGGAAGATGTTTGATACCGCTAGTGTGTGGTGCGGGGCTTCTATGCGTGTCAACATGCCTCTTGTGTATAAAGGGTCAGAGAGCGAGCAGGGCAGCAGGTGAGGAGAAAGTAGCCTCCTGGTCACAGGAACGGGGATTGTGCTCGAGAAACTCAGGGATGCACCTCCCTCGGGTATTACAGCTAATTTTCGACGACAGAGATGGGGTTGAAGCACACTTGCCCAGCCTCGACCGTGCTCACTAATGTTTTGGGCTGATTAAAACTTTACTGAATTTGAGCTTCAACTCGGGCACTTGCTTTATTTATATCTGTAAGTGCTTCCTGTTGAGATTTAATTTTTGTGACAGGAGCCTCGTGCCAGAATGAATCCTGACCTGCATAGTTATCCACGAAGATGCCACCGTTTTGTGCAATACCTCTACTCAACTGGAGTACTTTCTACTGGCTAATCCAGCAAGTGACCATGTGTGCCTGTAACTTTGCCACAGCGCCAAAAGGCGCCTAGGTCCCTTGAGTGAGCTGTCCATCATAGTTGGGAAAGGGCGGAAAGACGTTTGATACCGCTAGTGTGTGGTGCGGGGCTTCTATTAGTGTCAACATGCCTCGTGTATAAAGGGTCAGAGAGTAAGCAGGGCAGCAGGTGAGGAGAAAGCAGCCTCCTGGTCACAGGAACGGGGATTGCACTCGAGAAACTCAGGGATGCAAAGACCTCCCTTGGGTATTCGAGATCATTTTCGACGGCAGATATGGGGTTAAAGCACACTTGCCCAGCCTCGACCTTGCTCACTAATGTTTTGGGCTGATTAAAACGTTACTGAATTTGAGCTTCAACTCGGGCACCTGCTTTATTTATATCTGTAAGTGCTTCCTGTGCTTCCAGCTTAATTTTTGGCCCACAGGAAGCACTTACAGAGTTAAGGCAGGTGCCCGAGTTGAAGCTAACTTTGTAACCATTTTAGAATGGCACAGCACTCTGGCAGCTTGTCAACGCCATTCTAAAATGGTTACAAAGTTAGCTTCAACTCGAGCACCTGCCTTAACTGTGCTTCCTGTGGGGAAGAAAAAAAAACTGCCCGCTCGCGAATTCGCGATTTTTTCGGCAACTTCACGAGATTCGCGGATCGCGAAATTGCCGAAAATTGGCAAATTTCGCGAGCAGAGCGGATTTTGCGCCCACACTTAAAAAATACATATTTAGCCGGATTACTTCTGCTTTTCATCCTATTGCCCTTTTTAACTCTTACAAAATTATCTATGACCAACTGACCATTGCAAGTCCTCTTGCCCACACCTTGAAATGCCCAAATGCTGTCCGTTTTTTGCCCTGCAAACTTGTCCCTACCACCGCAACGCCCCTGAGATCACCAGAGACCCCACCCCCCACCTTGTCACATGAAGAAAGGCAGCCCCTAGGAAGCTAGTCCACTATGGCGGCCCCCCACACCCCATCCCAAACTGTGACTATGACAGTGACAAGATATAAAGAGAGAGCTGAAATGTTAGAGAAAATGAAACAAAGTAATGTCAGAGAAGCATTGATGAAACCTAGCCCAATCCCTTATTCCCCATTGAATTCAGACTTCTTAAACCCTTTAAGCATTTTTCCAGCCTCTGCTTGCCATTTACATATTTCTTGCTTAGTCTCTTGTTCATCGTAGAAAAAGTACATATGACCATCTTTCAAGAGTTTCAAACGCGCAGGTTCCTGCAGAAAGACTTGTGCTCCGAGAGCCTTTATTGGTTCTATTAACTGGTGTAGCTTCCAGCGTCTGTCCATTGTGGCCTTACAGAGGTCAGATCAAACAAAAAAGGTTATACCTTCGACAGTAACAGGAGAACTAGGTCGAGCTTTCAAAGATACAGCTTGTCTTACAAAAAATTCCCCAAAAAGACTAAAAATGGTCGGGGAAATCGGGCTTTTTCGTTACGCTGAACTAATGAAAGTCTAGAAAATCTTTGCAGCTGAGAATCCCAATCCCAATCTGACAAATCAAGAAAAGCTTTCCGTAGCAACTGGACCACATATGCCCTTGGGTCAGAGAATTCCTTCCCTTCCAGAACACCAAACAGTCTTAGATTGAGTGGTCGCTGGCGATTCTCCAAATCTTCTACCTTAGTTTGCAGTTCTAAAATCTGACTATCATCCTTCTGAGCAAGATGGTCTGTAAGAGTAGACAATTGCTCTTTGTCTGCAACTCTCTGCTGTAACTCCAAGACATCCTGTGTGAGTGTTCCAATATGGGCCGTCATCTCCTGTAGTGATTGTTGTATACCAGGATTATCTGCTCTAGTCTGTAAATAGTGCTCTTGAGCTTCCTGTCTTTGGTCTCTTAGAGATTGAAGGATCAGTATAAGAGTTGGCTCCACATTTTCTTGAGGATCAACAGCTTGATTATCATTCAATTGAAGCTCTTTGACAGTAGAGATGCTAGTAGTAGAAGCCAAAGTTGTCATCTAAGATTGGCCTAGAACTGGAGCAAAACCCCCTTCACTGCCTCCTCGGCCTTCTCTTTCTCTCTCCACAGGGCACTTACTCATCGAGAAGCCCTCTGTAGGGCTAGTATTTGTTAGTCATGTGATCATGGTTGTGACTCCTCCTTTCACCTGCACCCACTTGCGGAGAGGGCTAGAGTCAGAAAGAACTTTAGCTCGTGAGGGTGCTGAATTTTGCCGCAGATTATCACAGCCATAAATGGCTTTTTCCCTAATTTCGTTGTTTTGACCTTTGCTTTCACCTTTCTGCCAATAGGTACCTTAAGCGATTTTGACTCATCGTCTACCTTTCCCTCTGTGTCTTTATAAGATTCAAGCTCACCAAGCTCTTCACTTATTTTTCCTTTGTCGTCTTCTAGAGTAATTGAATTGTCAAAGCTCCTGTCCATCACTAGGGAGTCTTTCCCGTCACTATCACTGCTCAATGCCAGAGTGAGTGGCTGTGCATTTACCTCATTCGCTAGACCATGTACAATTTAATTTGACAAGATGCTGACAATATCCTCCCTATTTGCCACATTATCTACATCCGTCGATGGAACTGACGAGTCTGCGAATGACTCATTATCCTGCCCTAGTTCTTGCATGACTAAAGATGTAGTAAGTACCCCTTTTAGATCTCCCTTTGAGCCACCATTCTCAGCGCTGTTGACTGCCGCTTGCAGAAGAGAACCATTAGACACATTATAGCACACAGGAATGGCCTCCAGTAGCACATCGGTTATTATGTTGCCTGTATTAAACTGCCCAGCGAAACAGCAGAAGCAAAATATAAAGGTTCTGTACTTTTCCTGATTGCAATAGGTTGGTTAGTGGCTTACCTACTAAAGCAGTGTGTTTAGTCGAGCTGGTTTTCTGCGCCATAGAGTCTTGCTCTGCTACCACCGATACCTCCAATGCCTCCGTATCAGGTCCTGACACTGCCAAAGACCCCGCTGCATTGATGAGTGTCCGTTCAGCCCGTGCGCCCCATGGAGCAGTTTTTGGTGGCGCATGCCTTCCTGCCTCCTGGACGTTGGGGCAGCAGAGCAGGACAGACTCAGCCAGCAGATTGCCAATCCTTGAACGGAGCAGAGACCAGACTTCCGGCGCACAAGCCGAGACACGAGCAGCTAGCGTCCAACTCTACTTGCCGCCAATATCCACATCCAGAAAAACGGCGTAGGGTATGCAATCTGCTTCGTAAATTTCCTTGTTTAAGTTTTATTTGGGATTGATTATTGCCCGTATTTCCGTTTATTTCCGTTTTATGGCATTTCCAGCAAAATCTTTTTCCATTACAGCTCTAGATCAAAAGCGTAAGATCTAAATCTAGATAGAGTGCAGGAGCCTCTCTGTGTGACTGTTCCGTGGCGGCCTCAACCCGCTATCTTGCTCCTCCCCCTCAGAGCTCTACATCCGCTGCTTTACATCCTGTCAAACTACAAGGGGCTTACCATAGCCCAATGTCCCCTGATGCAGCCCTTTTATATTGGATTTGCATTCTGAAGGGAAAACGTCAAAACAAAGCTATCTCATCCAGTACAAAACGCTGTTACCTATCGGTCTAAAGAAGCTAGTGGCTTTGACTGATTGGGACACAATTTGATTTCTAGTTGATCTGAAATCAGATGACAAACCACCTTGTTCTGGGCCAGACTTTCTTTTTTGATCTATTCCTGGTTCTTAATATCTATATATGATCACACATTGTTATCAGATCTCTATCTTTGATTACTTCCCCTTCCCAATTCGATTCAAGTCTCTTCTTCTCCTTGCTTGTGCATATCCCTGAACATCAGTGGCTTGGTTGCGGTTATGCAGTAATGTAAGCTGCTCACACCTGTTTATGTTACATTTCATAGCAACTGGTACAGATGATATCCCAATAACTATATATCACACTTCATGTACTCTGTGCACTATTTGAACCACATCCCGTGGTATTTGGAAATAATAAAACAGATAAAAAATAAAAAATGAGTGACTTGAAAGTGGTCACTACTAATAAAAGCACCCCCTATCACAGTGCTCATATCCATTCCGCCCCAAACTGGAGAGGTGAAATCTGCGTGGGATAGCTTGAAAGACTCTGTAGCCAGACCCTGGATTCAGCCATGTTTCAACAACATATAACATATCTAAATAACTGTCAGGATCATTTCCTGTCCTTTGCAGGCATACTGAACAAAAGAATGGTGATGTAGGAGACCCGCAAATACGCACTTGAATGCATTAACAGACCTCACTGTTTATGCAGGACCAACAGTATTGGTAGACATTGCCTGCATTTACTAGCTAAGCCTCATTGTTGAACCTTATGTCATATCCAAGCCGTACGGGGTCAATGTGAGCAACAAGAAGTGCTCACAACATAATAAAATTGGGGATGCTTCCATAGTCATCTGGGTAGCAATACTGGCTCCGAAACACAACAGAACCAGGCATGTCACGGATGTCATGGCGTTTGCCATGACAGGGGTAAGGCACACAAGAGGGCACAACTTATCTTATTCATCAACCTCAGCAATGGAAAGTCTATCAAAATAATGAGGCGGGGGAAAACAGGGGCGACAGAAAGTAGGTTGTCACTGAAAATCAAAATGTAAGCAAAACACCTAAACTAAAGAGAGCTTGTTAGAGATGATCAGTATTAAAAAATAGTTAAAATGAAACAAATGAAATCATTCTCTCTTAAGCCGAAAGCCAAGCCCATACTAATTGTAAAACAATAACAGTTGTATTTTTATGGCAAACATAATAAATAAATAAAATCGTTCAAATAAATAACTACAATCAAACTGCACATACACAGGTTTTCACGGAATGCCAGCAGGGGTGCGTTCCTCGCCCTCTTCATCCTCAAATACAACAAAGAGAGATCTGTGCAAGAGCAGAAGAGGGGAAACAACTGAACTAACAACAAGGAAGCTGCCAACAAAATTATAATTTACCTAACAAAATAAAACAGAATAATGATTACATATGGAAGATTTCCCGAAATTAAAAACTAAAACGAGAACTTTTTATTCTAAACAGCTATAGACGGGTTTCATTCGCATCTCAAATCATTAAAATAAGGATTGAAAGCTATAATTCACGAACGGTTCCTTGATGCAGAGATTACTGCATTATGCTAAATTGATACTGTCCTCTTTCTATAGCAAATTTATTTTGAAAGTAGTTACTTTGAAAACTATACTAGTATTTTTGCAGGATCAATAGACCTACTCTTGTTAATCTTCAGAAATGTGAGCATCAGCTCAATATTCATTATGGGTATAATAGTACTCTATATTGGGACAGTGGCATGAGTCATACCTGCTGTCAAAATCAAAGATCTGACCTAATGTCAACTGTGTTACAGACAATAAGTTGTAACCAGGCAAAGCAATGCTTCTGATTCCCAGTGTTTAAAGCATTTATCACTTGCAAAGGACAGAGTATGAATTTACAAAGGAATTAAATCTCAAAGGAATACTGAGAAATGTTCATTTTTCTCTCATTCCACACTTCAAAGATTAACTTTGCTCTCCTGCGGACTGTTCAGAACTCTCTCTCTGGACAATGTGTTTTTCGTAACCCCAATCTTTTATTCCCTAAATTGGAGATCGCACCTAACTTCCTGTGTTCATATCGTAATGTATAATGCTACTCCTTAGAAGAAATACACGAGTAAAACAACTCTGTATAGCACATTTGCCTCTTCCCTGTTAAATGTGCTATACATTTGGCAAAGTTGGAAATTAGCTAAGGTGAAAAGCAAGTTATGAGTTTAGACTATACTTTCCCTGTCTTTGTTTGTCACCTTGTGCTTCTACGTGTCCTACTTGCATATATATTTCAATTACTTGCCTCCTTCCCAGGGCCTGTACCCTGTTCGTCATTAATTCTTTCACGCAGCGTGTATCCCTCTCAGTACTTGGTACTACTTCCCTCTCATACCCTTTCTCATGCTCCTGAACCTTCCTACTCCCCCACTTAATGCATAAGTTGTCAGAGCTCAACCAGTATTAGAAATCATCTTTTTTCTCCTTCAGCACACTTCCTAGCTCTTTCCTTGGGTCGGCTGACCCACATTTTCCCTCTTCTATTCTGTCTCTCCTCTGCTATGGACTGCAGCAGCCTATCATCATAGCCATGTACCTGCAGTGACAACCACTAATATGTGCACTTACCACGTCACTTGTATGTGTGTATTACTTTTTCTGTATGCACCAAACCTACAGCCAACTTATTATGTTTTGCTATTGCAACAACACAATGCTTTGTCCTACAGGCAATTCCTGTCTGGCCACTATCTTGAATTCTACATCTTCCATTTGTTGATCTTAAATGAACAACAACACACACAAAAGGGGATGGGTGCAATGCTGCTAACTTGTCTAATCACTGGCACTCACCCCGGGTAGCACTTCAACCTGTCCCTGCTAACTGTGCCACTGGAACCAAGCCCACCCAACTTATTAGGCCCTAACAGGTGGAATTCGGTCTTCGGTTACTTGTGTTCCAGTTCAGAGAGGAGCTAGCTTAGCATTTCGGGATGAAATACTTCTATTAGAGCATGACCAAGACTGTTTTTCAAATGACTGGGTCTAAACTGAGGTGGAATGATGGTCAAAAGGACGAGGGGTTGGATTGCTAATCCATTGTGCTTTGTATGTGTGGGTCACCTTTTGGAACGTTCCCACTCAACTGTCAGATGAACATTCCGTAGCTGACTCCAGCTGACTGGAACCTTGTGATAGTGTAAGCAGCGAAATAAAGATCTCCTGGTTGAACTCTACTTCTTCTATTTGTAACACTTGCTATGTGGATGGGATACGATCCCCGGAATAGATCATTATGGATTATGCACTTTGCACTTTGCGCACGTGGTTTTGATTCCCATCCTTGTTGCCAGTATTACAAAGTGAAGAAGGAGGGTTCAAACAGGAGATCTTTATCACACTTCTTACACCATCACGAGTTTCCACTCAGCTGTGGAAAGTTCATCTGACATTTGAGTGGGAACATTCCAAAAGGAGAGAAAGGAAGGGGGAAATGGACTGATCCAGTGAAGGTCAGTATTTACAACAGATATGCATGCCTTGTCTAATAGCAGGTGAGGTACATTTCTCCTCGATAACTTACACAGGAACAAATGGTAGATTTTTTGAATTTTCCTCTTGTAGATAAGTCATTCTTTTCTGCCCTGATCACTTTCATTTTGTATCTGGTACTGGTGGTTACTGACTCTGAATGTGCCCTGGGCTCTGCTAACTATGCTGAGGGCAACTGCTTTGTCCTTAACCCTTTCAGGGCTCATGACGGCCCTCAGCCATCATGAGTCATGGTGGGCGTGTGTGTATGACAGCCGGGGGCCGTCCGAACCATGCCCAAGAATGGAATGTCCAGCACAGCAGTGAAATTCGTACAGCAGCCAAGGTGTAAAGGTATATGATAGTTGGTGTAATTACAATTAGTTCATACAACCTACCTGTACGTCTCTAGTATATGGTAGGGAATGTAGGTTTAGAGAGCCCAATGTATTTAATACACTTAAGTGTGCACTGCTGGGGTGGCTTCAACTTTGGAATTAAAAGTACTTCCAAAATCAAACACTACCTTTTTATTACATATAAGTGACCCCTGGGCATGTCCGAGATAGCGACTGAGTAAGTCGCATCTCTCGGAGCTCCACCGATTTCCCCACCACCGCTCCGGCGCAGACGCTGAGGGAAACTCTTACAACTAAATCTGCCACAATCCACCAACGAAGCACCTTGCTACCTCCTGAGGGTATTGATGGTGGTCAAATGGAAAGCGTTGTGTCATCCTCCGTAACCAGGATGTGCTTCTAAGCAATGGGAAGGTCACACCTGTGGAGACTCGGCGGCTGTGCGCTGCGAGGCAAAGTGGTGCCTCGGTTCACCTGCAGTGTTGTGCTCTGGCCACGGTGGCTGTTGCCCCCCCATGTCCTCCTTACAAGTGAGTGGATGGCGTGCACGGGTTTAGATGCTTGCGGACGCAGCTTGGGACTCCCTAACTGTGGGCTACAGTCAGGGCCTGCACTGGACCTTGCGGACTTTGTTGTGCTGCTCCTGTTGTTGACCTGGGGCTCGGAGTGGAGCTACCCACCCGCTGTCTCCTACCGATGTCGGGGGCTCCTTTGCTGCAGGCACTGCCCAAGGAGGACTGTCCGGCCTACGCAGCAGTGTAGTGGGATTGCCCAGGCCACGTGACAGGAGAGAGAGGCCTGAGGGATGCCCGCTGCAGTAGTGCAACCATGCTGCTACCTGCCTTTGCTCCATCGCGGGTTGCACGAGGAAAGGGTCAGTGGTTAAGACCTTCTGTGTTCCACTGGCGGTGGGGTGGCCCATCTCGGTGGTGGCCTGCTCACTACCTCGCAGACTTCTGCTGTGTTGGCACCCTGGCGGTTGCGTTAGGATAGCCCTGCATACAGTGTGTACTCTGGACTCTATTGACAGGGAAGTTCGCACGACCCCTGAATGTAGGAAACTTACACAAATTACAAAGAAATCCATGTGGAGCTGCAGTTGAGCCGTGCATGCAGCGACAAGGCCCGGTAAACCTATACAGTGTATGCCTAGTGGTTGGTAATGCATGGGCCGCATCTTGAAAGTGGTGCTCCCTGGAACAGTGGGGCGTCCCTTGCTTCCCAGCAGTGGTGGTCCCTGGGGGATGGTCCACTGATAAGCATTTGGGATGTCTTGTGTCGGAGTGCCCCCATGGAATTTGAGGCAATTGGTGTGGTGGAACAGGGCCCCATATGTGTGGTGATCTCCCTGATGCACAGCCATGTTCTCCCACCACACCATGAAGAAGGACACCACCGTGAAAGGCATGTTCACTAAAATGGAAGCGAAGAAAACAGATTTAACACCTGGAGTGGTTACCCTAGAGCTGCCCACGAACAACATACGAATGGAGGATGTGACCCGGGGCAAATCACTCATAACTACAGCTTTCTTGAAGTACCTGTTTGGGACCATCAGAGTCAACTTTGCAGAGAACAAGTGGGATATCGTGGCTGAGATCAGGGAGATCCACCAGGACATGGACGCAGTGGGCCAGAGAGTGGCGTTGTTGGAGGGGGGACAGGACACTCGGGAAGAGGAATTGGAGGGCACCGTTGGGAGGTACTTGAGCTAACTGACCTGAACTTGGAGCTACGTTAGCAACTTGAAGATCATGAGAATAGATCTTGTTGCTCTAACATACATATTAGAGGGCTTCCCTGAAGGACCAGGACATCATCCTGGATCGCACACACCACACAGGATGTTCTGCTAATACACCGGGCCAGCCCCAGGACATGCTCACTTGTCTCCACTATTACCACCAGAAGGCAGTTATTGCGGCCCTCGCACGCAACTTGAAAATCATCGACTTTGAGGGTCACAGGATGTGGTTTTATCATGACATCTCACCTCTCACCTTGTTGCACCAGAGGGCCCTCAAGCCTTTACAGACTTCCTCTAGGATCGGAATATTAGATATAAATTGGGCCATCCCTTCCACCTCCATTTTGTGTGGCAGGAGGAGGTACTTATAATCAGCTTCCTCGATCATGCCCAAGCACTTCCAGACATGCTGACCCTGCAGCCCACACACATGTGACCTCGCTGACACGATACTCGCTGCCCTTGGAAGCTGATTCGTGACTCTCCACCAGACAGAAGAAGAAATTGCTAGATAAGCCATCTGAAGCAGACAGCCATGAGGAACGAGCCCAGCTATTTCAGAGACATCTTAAGGATTTTGGGGGCCCTTGGCCAATCGCACTTTGGGGCCCCTGTTTGGAACAGCTTTGAATTTACAATCCAGTTTCAGCTTTTTCATGCCCTCTTTGGCCAGGTCGCAGACACTGCACCGGCACACTGGTCCACATTCTTAGGGGCAGATTTACAAGAAAGTGACACATCTGTAGAGATGCTTCACTTTTCCTTCACCACCATGCAAAACCCTTACGTCACCATGGATGCACTGTATTTATAATATGGCGCATCATGGTGCAAGGACTGACAGATGCGTCAGAAATTGCGACGCATCTGTTGATGAAAAAGACATGCATTGCTGGAGTCGTGTCGCAAGCACGACGTAACTCCAGCAATGCGTGTTGCAGCCCATTCCCAATACACTGCGTCACTCTTTACACCTGATTCAAGCAGGCGTAAGGTTTTGACACTGTGTCGTCCTAAAAGTCACGCAGTGAAATCTTGTAGATTTCACTGCGTCACTTTTAAGAGGCTTTCCAAGCAAAACCCTTATGTCACCATGGATACGCTGTATTTATAATACGGCGCACCATGGTGCAAGGACTGACAGATGCGTCAGAAATTCGGACGTATCTGTGGATGAAAAAGACACGCATTGCTGGAGTTGTGTCGCAAGCACAACGCAACTCCAGCAATGTGTGTTGCAGCCCATTCCCAATAAACTGCGTCACAGGCGTAAGGTTTTGACAGAGTGGCGTTCTAAAAGTCACGCAGTGGAATCTTGTAGATTTCACTGCGTCACTTTTAAGAGGCTTTCCATGCACAACCCTTATGTCACCATGGATCCGCTGTATTTATAATACGCTGCATCATGGTGCAAGGACTGATATATGCGTCAGAAATTGCAACGCATCTGTTGATGAAAAAGACATGCATTGCTGGAGTCGTGTCTCAATCACGACGTAACTCCAGCAATGCGTGTTGCATCCCATTCCCAATATACTGCGTCACTCTTTACGCCTGATTGAAGCAGGCGTAAGGTTTTGACACTGTGGTGTCCTAAAAGTCACGTAGTGAAATCTTGTAGATTTCACTGCGTCACTTTTAAGAGGCTTTCCATGCAAAACCCTTACGTCACCATGGAAGTGTTGTATTTATAATACGGCGCACCATGATGCAAGGACTGACAGATGCGTCAGAAATTCCGACACGCATTGCTGGAGTTGTGTCACAAGCACGACGCAACTCCAGCAATGCGTGTTGCAGCCCATTCCCAATACACTGCGTCACAGGCGTAAGTTTTGACAGAGTGGCGTCCTAAAAGTCACGCAGTAGATTTCACTGCGTCACTTTTAAGAGGCTTTCCTGCGTGGGAACGCCTACCCTGCATTCATTATACCTGACGCAGGTATAATGTCACACAGGGCTTTACAAAGTGACGCATCTCCTTAGATGCGTCTCGTTGTAAATGGGCCTCAACTTTTTCGCTGCCACTGCGTCACAAAAGTGACGCAACAACGGTGCAAAAGTGACTCAAGGGGCTTAGAAATCCACCCCTAAATGTGTGGCCATCTAATATCCAGGGATAACGGTGTGTGTTTTCAGTACTGTAATACAGCAGCAGCTCACAAATAATATTGCAAATATTTTCTTTCACCAACTGCCATTTCTGATATGTGAGATCCTGTTTTTGATCTGAAAGATTTATTTTTTTATCGATGTTGCATTGTGTTGGAAAAGAAACACAACATTTCTCTGCAAAATGTCTGTAATAGTCTCGCACACATTACCCCTATTAAACAAATTAGAGGAAAACGGTATTAACAATCTATGTTTAAAAATCAGTCAAGGTCGTCAGAGCAAAACCGCGTTGAGAACCAAGCTGGCTGTATCTGGGGCCCCCTGAAAGTCTGGGGCCCTGGGCCAGAGACCACTTTGCCCATGCCTTAAAACGTCTCTGGGCTACTTCAGCAGTTGCAATGGGATGGTGATCATGTGGGCATGGACGATGACCTCTGACTCCCACCTGAGATTGGGCTTGCCCTCACAGGCTAGGGGAACCTCCTCAACCCAGCCAGTGCCAGCTGTCTCTGCCCTCTGCTCCACATCTGCAACCTTGCCGGTACAACGTTCCAGGTGTGCTTGCCTAAGACATGGATCTTCTCTTTTGGATTCTTGTTGTCTCCAGGTGGGGAATATTCTCTGTTCACTGTTCCCCTTGTCTCTCTCAGGTTTTCCCAAGCCCTGTCTCTACTCTTTATCTCCCTAGCTCCTGACAGTCCTGTGTATACTCCCTAGCTTGCGCAGAGCGCTGCTGTTGCGAGTATATAGTGAAACATACTTTTTTCTAGGTCTCAATAGTGCTTTTCATACTTACACTCCATGTCCGTGGTCTCAATGCACCAGATAAGTGCTTAGCTTTCCGCTCCTTCCTTAGGGATTCTAAGTGCGATGTCTGCATGTTGCAGTAAACCCATTTGCTTCAATGTGACTGGCGATGGCTGCGCTCCCGCTTGTTCGACTTCCAGTACCTATCATCGGGGGTGACCAAGAAGTCCGGGGTCCCAATCTTGTGTGCTGAGCATTTTCTGGGGTAGATGGTTCAGGTCTTTGCAGAGATCCCAGGCAGACTCCTAGCTTTGCACATTCTGATACAGGGAACACGGTACACCTTGATAGATGGGGTACAGAGGCCACACCTACACATTTAGACTGACTACACAAATTATGGGAAATACTGTTTGGTAAGATGTGGCAATGTTGTCTTAAGTGCCTATCTGCGGAATATCAAGACATGTCCTCCCCACGCTATCTACAGATATTGCACTTCACAGCAACAGAAGTTCCTGACTCATGCTAACCCATTAGAGTCTACATTTGCATGCATTGTCACCAGCAGAGCCCCTGAGCAATACCACTTCCTCGTTCCTCCCCCCTTTATACCTTTCCATCTCTTTCTCCCCACGTCTGTGATGCATACATAGTCTACCTTTTGTTGATTCACCACTAGTCAGTGGATATAGTTGGGTAGATCTGTATCACTTGCCTTTCCCAAAAATTAATAAAATAGATCTAAAACCATATTAACCCCTAAGGTCTGCCCTAGGTGCCCCAAGGGTAGGTTTCCTTGGGATAACAAGCAGGGACATTATAAAATATTGTTTCAATGTCCTGGTGATGGAAAAACAGTCAAAGTTGTTTTTCCCAATTGTAGTGCTGTAAGATCCATAGGTTGACATGGGAAGGCTTTTTTTAAAAATTTGATAAAGTCGAACTTTTGACTGGAGTAAGCTAGCAACTTAATTCAAAGTATCAAAATAATAGTTACAATAATTCCAACAATTTACAACTTTCCAAGGTTGGATGTATTATCACTATTTCAGGAAAGTAGTATTAGAACTTGCTTTCCTGAAATTACCTAATGCCCTGCAGCAGCCTCTTTTGATTAACCAGTATAGGAAGCTGGCTCTGTATATAATATCCCAAAGTAAGGTATAGTGTGCACAGAGTCCAGGGAGTCCCCAGAGGTATAGCCGAGGCTAAATTAGGTAAGTACTAACAGCTCTTTTTGTGGTACTGTGGGCGAGCAGTAAGACTTATTCAGAGGGTTTGTTAATTATGTATGGTATTCACTCACTCAAGGTCCGGATCACCATATCCTAGGTTCATATCACTGGGGAGACCTCTTTGTGGTTTTGCGCCACTCAAACTTGGGCTGTGGTGCAGAATTGCAAAGTTGCCAGAATCCGGATTCTGGTCTTGGAGCCTTTGTTGAGAAAATCCAGTGCTCACGGGAGACATAATCTGTAATGTGAGGGCAGAGCAGGTCCTCTGGGCTCTGGGAGGCTGCTGGACACGCTGGATTCTTCGCTGGAGGCTGGGTTCTTCGCTGTAGGCAGGTCGGAGACGGGAAAGGCCGGTAGAGTTGGGCCAAAGCAGTAGGTGTCCTCTGCTTCCTGGGTCAGCACAGCTCTTCGGTCCTTCTTCTTTGTTCCTTGAATCTGAGGAGGCAAGGTTCAGGGTGGCCCCTAAATACTAGATTTAGGGGCAGTAAAAAGGGAGTGCTGATCGGGATCAATTGGTGCCTTTCTTGGGGTGGGTATACCCCCTATTATGCCATCCTCCAGTGGGTGGGGGACATTAGCCTCTTCCTAATTGGTTGGGTTCCCTCATCTTGAAAATGGAGGGTACTAAGATGTGTGCTTCACCTCTCCTCCTCCACCCGAGGGGTGGGTTTGGCAAAGGTGGGAACACCTCTCCTTCTAGGTTAGTTTTCCCACCAATTCTCCCACCTAAAGTGGGGGGCAGAACTGGTAGGAGCCAGTTGCTGAGGGCAGCAAAAGGCAGGGACAGCTCACAACAACAGCAGGCCTGTGAAGCTTTCCCTTCATGGACCCAGTCCATCCTGGGGGAGGAAGCATGACACTTCTGCCCAGGATGAGCTTTGTTTCTGGACCCAGAGTCGAAACGGCTCTCTACCCAAGAGTCTAGAAACCTGTCTGGTAGTGGCAAATGGCGGACAGCCATTCAGGATCCAAACCAAGGCTGGTCGCTTTTCAGGGGGCATCTCTAAGATGCCCTCTGAGTGCATTTTACATTAAATCCCACAATGGCATCAGTGTGCGTTTAATGTGCTGAGAAGTTTGCTACCAAACTTCTCAGACTTTAGTAAAGCCATTGAAGAGCAGTTGAGTTCGTAATGACCAACTCCCAGACCATATACTTTTAATGGCTTTACTGCACTTACTATGGCTAAGAATGGACTTAGACACTGTAGGAGTACAGGGCCTATGCTACTGTACCCTCACCTGAGGCTAGTGCACCCTGCTAGAGGGGTGTATTACCTAGGACTCAGGCAGTGGGCGGTTGGCATGGCACACCAGGATGTGTGCCATATCGACTCTTCACTTTTCTCTGCCTCAATACACACAGCCTGCAAAGGCAGTATGTGGGTTTTAAGTTACAGGGCCTCTAAGGGTGGCACAATAGGTGATACAGCCCTTAGAGGCTTAGAGGCCGTCCCTGGTCACAGTGCCCCCCTAGTTCCCATGGTACCTTTTACAAGTGGGAAATACCTATGGCCAGATATATGCCAATTGTGGGTACAAAGGTACAGTTTTGGGAAAGAATACTGGGCTTGGGAGCCTGATTGGCAGGGACCCAGGGCACATCGAGGCAGGTTGCATCAGATATCAGGCAAAACGTGGGAGTAACCATGCAAAAAGGGGCACTTTCCTACAGCCAACCTTTGTCAACCTGAGCCAAGCTGCTCCCTGATTTTGAGGAGGCCTGGGGCCGAAACCATGCAACCATCTGGTAGGAGGAGATCTGCCGCCTGCTGACTACAGGACAGGAAGTGAGCTTGTGAGCCAAACTGGTCTTCAAAGGGAGAAGCACAGATAGTACCGGCCCAGTCCAGGCCTATTTCTGCACCCCCAGCTAGATGGGACCCACTATAATTAGATCAGTGGAGAGGCCGGAAGGGGTGTGCAGGGAAAGATTAGCCACACCTGTGGGTAGATTTAGCTAGACCTGAATTTCAAGGAGAGATTTTGTTCATTTTGGTTTTTGTTGAGATGTGCATTCTGGGACAGAAATATGCCACACTTCCCAGGAAATGGCCATGAAAGAGGGTGGTAACTTGAACCCCATTGATTACGGGTGACCCCCTGTTGCCAGCCCAGAATATGGAATAAATATGAGAGCTGCCATGCACCTCAGATCTCTGCTTGGAAACATCTGGAGAAGGACTGCCCTGCTGGACCCTTCAACATGCACAAAAGAGGACTGTACTCATAAGGACTGCACTTGCTGCACTCTCAAATCTTCACAACAAAAAGACGTTGCCTGTCTTAAAAGATAAAGGAGTGGACTCCTTGATCAGGAACAAGAACAAGAGGGCTGGAAGAAGTCACCTGCAACATCTACCACAAGGACAAGCCCAGCTTCACCTGGACTTTACTTGGATTGACCAGGTGCATTGTGGGAGATGCAGTCCCAGATCCCAAGAAGCAAATCAGAGCTTCTGGAACCTGAGCTTGAGCTATGGATCCTTCCTGACCCTCAATGAAACTTTGAAAGGAAGATCTGAAAGTTTAAGACTTTGTAACAACTTTTGGTAAAAAGCTCCAGGAGAAGACAGGCATCGATGACGAGAGTCAAGCTGGCGATGTCACACTGTGACTCGGCCTGACGGCGCAGGTTTGCCCCGCTGAATGCTCAGGATCTCCTCACCAAGGCATTGTGCTGCAGCAGGCCACTGTCATCAAATCGAAATGTGAAATGAAGAACCTGATCGCTCGACGTAGAGAGAAAAGGTTTCTGAAAGTGACTAAGGGTGAAGGAAAAAACTTGACCAACGCCAACCACCTAAAGCATCCGACGCACGTACCATTGTGGTCGGCCTGAAATTTTTGAGTTAGTACCTACCCAGCAGGACCAGATAGCTGTGGTTTGCGCTTTTCACTTTAGGCGCTAGGAAACACAATTTTTTATTTACACTTTACAAATTCATATCTCCAGTTCCCTACATTGAATGTTTGTCATTTTGATGTCATTTTAAAGATAACAAAAAATCACATTTTTACAATTTGGTGTTGGATTTTTATTGTGTGGTGCCTTTCACTTATTTACTGTTTAGGTTGATATTAAATGCTTTACACATCTGTCTCCTGAATAAAGCCTGCCTGCTCATTTGCCATGCTGCCAAGGGTTGAGCAACAACTAATTTATGGAGCTTTCCTGGACCTTATTTGGGATTGTTGTTACTAGCTGTAGGTACCAACCTACACCTACTAATAAACCACCTTCCAACACTTCTTCACTAAGGTGGGTGTGGTGTGTACGTCTTGTGTACACCACCTTACTCAAGGAGGGTTGGTAGTATATTCTCTCTCCTTGCAAAAGAGTAGGCAGACTATATATCTGATTCTCTTGTTTTGCTCATGGGCAGTTATGGAATATACTTTTCCTACCCTACAGTGTCTTGCACAATCCATGTTTGTGGGACTAGATTTTTTCACACCACTACCATGCACAGTGGTGAGGGTGGTACATTCCTAGTCTTCTTCACAAAAGGTGAGTGTGGTCTGTAGTGCTCTGCTTTGTCCAAGTATTGGGGAGTTATATTTCCCCCAATGCCTTGACCACACCCCGGCCTTTTCCACAGGTGAGAGTGGTATGGTTTCCCTCCTTTGCTAAAAGGCAAAATGGTATAATTTCCCTCTGATTTTCTCAAGGTCAGGTAGGGGTGTATTACTGCCCTGCCTTGCCCAAAGTTAGAGATTTATTTTTTTCACACCACCTGCCTTCCCCAAGGAAAAACTGTGGCCTCACACCCACCTTGCCAAAGTGTGGCAAGTGGTATATTTCTCTTCTCATTTTCTTTAAGGACGGTGAGGCAGTGTTGAGTTTTTTTATTCGTTTCTAAGGTCAAGTGAGGCTAAAAGAAACAAAAAGAGGAGAGCGCATCTGCCAGCTGCCCAGTGTCCTTTTCACAATTTTGTCTGTAGGTTTTGGAGCAGTTTTGAATTGACCTGCTCCTCTGTTGCATGTTTAATAGATTCCCCTCTAGTTACTCGGCAAAGCCAGGGTGGGGTAGTCATCTTTATTTAAGTGTACCTAACTTTGGTTGAGGCCAGGTTAGGGTCGTGAGGAGACAGATCTTTTATTTATTTTACATGCTCCTTGGTCTGGGAGAAATATCTACAGGTGAGCAGGTTTAAGTGCTGCTCATTTATGATTATTGCGGGTTCAGCTATTCTACTGTGCTACTCCTTTTTAGGTGACCTTTTGATTTTACTAAAACAATGTGTATAATATACTTAGTTAAGGGTGCTTTCAGCCACATTTCTTCATCCATTGACCTGTTGTTGTGTCATTCACAGTTTGCTTTCGACCACTACAGCATACGTTATGGAGCAAGGGATCAGCCTACTTTAACCACTAACTTCGCGTTGAGTTACTGCATTCTGCTGTCTGACAATGAGCACAATTTATAAGATGACAATCCTTCCAAACATGTTTCTTCTGGACTCAGTTTCACCAATTGTTATTAAGAAAAACGGCCTTTACCATATTTAATTTCCAGCATTCATAACACTTTTTTTTTATTTATTCCCTTTTCTTCCTTTTTCATTTGTTCCTTCATGCTTTCTTTCTTTCTTTCTCTCTCACCTTCATTTTTTGTTTCTTTCTTTCCTTGTTTCTTTCTAGCCTTGTTTCTTTCCTTCATTTGTACTTCCCTTCATTCTTGCCCTTCTTCATTCTTATCCTTTTTCCTTCTTTCTTGCTTTTTTCAGGCGTTCTTTCCTTCTTTCTTGCTGTCTTTCTTGCTTTCATTCTTCCTTTCTCACCTTCCTTGTCCTGTCTTTCTTTCCTCCCATCCTTCATTCTCTTTCTGTCTCTATTTCTGACATATGCTCTTTCTTTTTTTTCCTTTTTGTTGCTTCCTTCCTTTATTTCTTTATTTCGTTTATTCTTGCCCTCCTTCCTCATTCCTTGTCTCCTTTTTTCATTCCTTCTTACTTTCTTTCATCCTTCCTTTCTGTCCTTCTTTGTTTCCTTTTTTCTTTTCCTCCTTCCTTCTTTCTTTCCATTATTTTTCCCCTCCTTCTCTCCTGTGTTATTTCCTTTCTTCTTTCTTGATTTCTTTCCATCTTTCTTGATTTCTTTCCTTCTTTCTTTCCCTTTTCTTGCTTGATTTCTTTTTTTCGTCTTTCTTGATTTCCTTCCTTTTTTCCTTCTGTCTTTCTATTCTATTTTTATGTTCCTTCTTGCTTTCCTCAAGGCGATGGGGTAGCATCCAAAGGCAGACTATTAGGACTTTTCAGGTCTGTGTTAACAAAGACCTTTTGATTTTACAAAAAATGATGTATAAGACATAGTAACATAGGGTTTTTCAGCTACACCTCATCCATTTGTGTTTATTATACACAATTTGACCCAAGGAGTGTCCAGATTAACGTTTAAATATTTTAAAGCATACATTTCTGCTATTCGTTAGAAGAAAAAAAAAAAGATACAATAGCGTGAAAACCCACCAGATATGGGAATTCCTTAATTGTAACAGTACAGGAGTAGTGTGTGTTTTGATTAGTGCATGTGAAAAAATTTATATTGGGAGCACTAAGCGAACACTGAAGATCCGTATACAAGAGCATAGAAGTGCCATTTTAAATCAAGATCCCAAATCACCCATCTTTTTGCACATTAAGGAATGCCATAATACTCGTAGGGAATTTAAATTTCATGGTATACAGAAGATAGAGCAGAGTATAAGAGGAGGAGATTGGGAACTGTTGATTAGAAAGGAAGAAGCAAGATGGATTAGCCGTTGCAGAGCAGTCAAAGAGGGGTAAAACAGTGACTCAGAATTACATTACTTCTTACAGGCTTTTACTGTTGGGAAGTAGTACCTTTTGAATAATTCATATCAAGCAGGAATGTGTAAGCGTCAAGAGTGCTTGATTAGGGTGATTATTCTATGAATCATAGTGCTGGGAAGCTCTCATCATGGGGTTTTGGTAAAATATCAGATTCTGGAGGTTCAGGATAACAAGTTGTGTTGGACCATGTGATGTAAAAGGGAAACATAAAATATTTAGGATAGGTGGTTACACATAACCTGATCCTTAGAGGGAACACTTGGAGTAATTGTTAGATTTTTTTTAAATTTGAGCATAGTTAATCTTGTGGAGAAGTAGGATTGCACGTTCTCAAGGCACTAAAGAGTAAGGGACATTTTGATATATATCACTAGTAGCTAACTATGACGAATGGAATGAGGTAAACACTTAGTAGATTCTCATCTTGGAGCTATCTAGTGAATGATCTAAGCGCAGCGAAATTCAGTTGGCTGTCGAAGGAAAGGAGTTTTTTACAAACTACATAAAGTAACTTAGCCGTCCCTCTATATGATCAGGTAGACAACTCAACCCGCGATTGTCCTCCTTTCTAATAGATTACCTGACCATTTGTCTGTGGGGATAATGATCAAAATTGTATGGTTTGTTTGAAATTACTTGACACTTTAAACCCCCTTTTCCCGTACACAATACGGTAATGGAGGTAGCGCAACTAGCGGAAAATACAGTGGACTCTTTTGATTGGCTGTTGTCACCAACAGGAAAGAATTGCATTAGTTTCCGGTTGGAGGTCGGACTAGCGAAAGTGCACTCGACTGTGATTGGCTGACTATACCTAACAGGAAACAATAGGTAATATTTCCGGTGCGAGTTGAGTGTGTGGACCGCAGAGGAAACCTGTATTTAAGAAAGGTTTTTTTTTGCGGGAAATTGGGTGGAAGATGATTGGTTACTTGGATTGATAAATAATGAAGGAGAACCGAGGGATTTTGACGGCGGAATTATCGTACCGGTTGTCGTACAGGTAGGATGCTTAGAATGGGACATCAATAAGGAGGTAAAATGGCTTGATAATGAGAGACAAATTTTAATGACACTTTGAAATGAAATGAAATGAAATGAAAAGAAAAGTAGATTTATTTTTTAAGTTCAAATCGGTTTTATTGAAATTTTTATGCAACAAAAGAAATAAACAAGTACAATACAGAAAGAATAATTTGTACATGCGTAAATGAGTAAGTGATAAATATAAAATGCAATAAATCAAAAACGAAGAGGAAGGGAGAGGGAGGAGAAGGAGGGGAGGATAGGGGAATGAAGATATCATAGGATCAAAAAACCATACCATAGAGAGTTACCAACTGATTAAATATAACAAAGATGGCAGCTAAGGAAAAAATTAATCAACACGAGATAGAAAAGCATATTAAACATATCATTGTAGAACATACGAATCAATAGGCGACCAAAAAGATTGAAATGACTGTGAATTGTGAGTGACGCCTTTAAGAGACAGCTGAGCTCCTTTTCTTGTAAAGGTAATCCAAGACCACCAAGCATGAACTGAAAGAGAAGATGCGTCTTTCCAACAAAAAGTAATAGACTTTAAAGCAGCTGTAATTAAAAAATTAAATAACTTTGCCTCCGAATCATTAAGGGGATGAGAAAGGGCAACCGATTTGCAAATTAACACAGCATAGGATATATCATCATGTAAAGGTAAAATTTTCAGAATAACGTTCCAAACATCCACCCAAAATTTCATAATAATTGTACATTCAAATAACATATGACGAAGTGAACCTAAAGTTGACTTGCAGTGCCAACAAACATCAGAGGGTATCAGTTGTGCATGACTTAATCGAGATGGAGTCCATAAAGCGTTAAATAAAATATAAGCATTAGTCTGATAAAGGGACACCGGGAGCCAACCGGAAATGCTGCTGAGCCAGATTGAGGTCCATGAATCATCTGAAAGGGAAATGGAAAGTTCTGTGTTCCAAAAAGATGATATTGCACCAACATTGGAGCCCTGGAATGTAGAAAGTTTTTTATAAAAAACAGAGACAGCTTTGGAAGATGACGTAACAGCCGTAAGATAAATCAAAAGGTCATTAGTGGTGGACGAGGGGATACCATTGGGAAAGGAATCTAAAATAGAGTTACATAAAGACTGGTATTTTGACAAATCAGAAACCGGGATACCAAACTTTAACTGTAGTTGTTCAAAAGGAATAAAGGCATTGTTACAAAAGACATCTTCAAGATATAAAATTCCTTTTGACATCCATGAGGACCAGAAATTAATGTTTCTGTTTAATTTAAGTAGGGCACTGTGCCATAAAGACAAGTGGACTGTAGAGAGCAAGGGTAATTCAAAATTGGAGTCTAAATCATTAAGTATTAATCTAGAGGATTTAATTATAGATGACCTATGAACAACCTTAGATGTAGACGACATTGACATCAAAGAGAGTAATGTAAAGGGGCGTATAATTTAGGTCTCAATATCTAACCATATTGGAGGTTTGACCATATGTGAATTTGAAAACCACAAGGAGCTTTGCTTTAAGATAAAAGCTTTATGGTAAAGGTAAAAGTCTGGAAGGGCAAAACCTAACTGGGACTTGGGGAGTTTTAATTTTCTGTAAGCGATACGAGGAACTTTGTTAGACCAAAGGAATTTAGATAGCAGTTTATCAACATCATTATAAAATTTGAGAGGAAACTGAGTGGGAATCATAGCCAAAGAGTAAAAGATTTTTGGTGCAATATTCATTTTTATAGCCTCCATTCTCCCCCACCAGGTGAGATGAAGGGGAGACTATTTAGATGTTTTGTCTTTGATGTAGTCAAGGATAAAATCTGTATTAAGTTTTAATGTAGCAGGCAATGAAGAAGCAAATAAAATACCCAAATACTTAAGCTTAGTGCGTTGCCAAAGAATATCAGCGGTAGGTAGCATATCCGGTGTACAAAAAGCATTTAAAGGAAAAAATTCAGTGTTACTGACATTTAACTTGTAGCCTGAAACTACAGAATAGTGCGCAATAATGTCTAAAAGGGAGGGAACAGAGGAGAGAGGATTGTTAATAAACAATAACACATCATCTGCATATGCTAAGGCTTTAACAGTGACATCATTTATCATAACACCTTGAATAGTATCACAGCATCAAATATAATTAAGAAAAGGCTCAATTCCTAATAAAAATAACAGTGGGGAAAGAGGACAACCCTGTCTAGTACCTCTAAAGAGTGGAAATTGAGTAGAAATTTGACCATTAATAAACAAACGAGCAGTAGGGGCAAAATATAAGGCAGAAATCATACGAATCAAATGGAAACCAAAATTAAAAGACAATAAAGTTTTAAATAAAAATTGCCAATGAATTTTGTCAAATGCTTTTTCTGCATCTAAAGCCATCACTCCTGCAGGAGACGTAAGGTGAGAGCTCTGTTCAATAACGTGTAACAGCGTTCTAGTATTATTTGCAGAGTATCTGTTTTTCATGAAACCAGATTGAGTTGGATGAATGATGGAATGAAGGATAGGAGCCAATCTTGAAGCGAGGATTTTAGCATAAAGCTTACAATCCTGGTTTATTAGGGAAATGGGACGATAATTAGAAACCAGGGTAGGGTTCTTATCCGGTTTTGGTAGAACAATGATTAAAGCATCTGTAAAGGAGCCCGAAATAGTACCTGAGGAACCAAAATGGGAAAAAAGGGCACTTAAATAAGGTAAAAGGTGAGAATCAAATTCTTTATAAAATTCAGCTGGGATACCATCCGGGCCTGGGGATTTATTCTTAGGGAGGGATTTAATAGCAAGTAAGATCTCATCGCAAGTAATTGGGGAATCTAAAGTTAATCTATCAGAGGGAGAGATTTGAGGCAAATTACATTTATTTAAAAATGAGTCAATCAAAGAGTCATCACAGGTATCAGGTTTACTATATAAGGTAGAGTAAAAAGACAAAAATTCTTGGACAATGTCATTATGGGAGATAGCAATTTGGCCATTAGTACCACGTATCGATGTTATTTGGGTTTTATCCTTTTTGATACGTAAATAATTTGCAAGGAGTTTCCCAGACTTGTTGGCATTAAAGCGAAATTTAGCATTGGATTTAGCAAGTTGAATCCCTGCTCTAGTACTAAGTAGAGCATTAAATTCGTAACGAAGCTTTTGTAATGTAAATTTGTGTGTAGGGTCATTAGAAGAAATAAATAAACGTTCATATTTGGCAATTTGTTTTTCCAAAAGTTTAACTTTAGAGTTAAATTGCTTGTTTGCATGGGCCATAATAGAAATTGTGGTACCTCTAATGTAAGCCTTAAACGCATCCCATCTATTGACAAGTGAAGTTGAACCCTCAGGGTTAAATAAAAAATAGTCCTGGACAGCTTGTAATAGTTTAGGTTTATGCATGTCATTAAGTACCACATTCGTGTTCATACGCCACCTATTTTGTTTGGCAAAAGTTGAGGAGACATTTAAAACAAAAGAGATTAAAGCATGGTCCGAGATATCAATATTACCTACAACAGGATTGTCAGCTGATTGGAGTAAAGAAGGAGAAAGCAAAAAATAATCAATCCTTGAATGAGAATTATGGGAATTTGAGAAAAAGGAAAAACCATTTATCAGTAGGAAAGTGTATTCTCCAAATATCCGCCAGTTTGGTGGATTTAAGGAAAGATTTAAAGGCATAAAAAACTTTAGGAGGGCGGAATTTTGCAGAGGAAAGCCTATCTAATAACGGATCAATAATCACATTAAAATCCCCCCCAACAATCAAAGGAACTTGTCCTAACTTCAGAACTTCAGTAGGTATAGCAGACCAAAACGAAGGATCATCTGCAGTAGGGCCATAAACATTAAGCAAATAAAAGGTTGAGTCCTAAACTTTTACCTTAACTACAATATATCTACCTTCTGCATCATTAAACTTACTAAGAATCTGACAATGTAACCTTTTTGCAAAGAAAATCGCAACCCCATTTTTTTTCCCCAACGCAGGCGAGGAGACAATGTTATCAACCCATTTTTTCTTCATATATTGCAAAATCTTATCATCAACATGTGTTTCTTGAAGGAAACAAATGTCAGCTTTGCAGGCCCCCAGGTAATCCAAGATTTTTGTGCGTTTTACTGGATGCCGCAGGCCCTTGACATTGAGTGAAACAAGTTTAATAGAGTGAGTATTAGCCATTAGGAGCTAGAAGGAGAAGGAAAGGAAAAGAATCAAAGGAAGAGGAGATGAAAAGCAGCCACAGAGAACAAGTAACTCTACGTAGAGAATAATAAAAGGAAGGACACAAAAGGAAGAAACTCAAAGGAAGGAAGGACAAACAGACAAGAAACAAAGACATAAATAAGAAGATAGAGACGCACACACGTTCCACAAGCATGGCCATGTGAACCGTTGGAGCCTGTGAAGAGTGAAAAATATAGATGTCAGGAGAAATCAGAGTAGACGTCTTCAAGTAACTGGATCATGAGTGTCCATTGACGATGAAGCTTGTTGTGTTAGAAAGAGTCTCAAATCTTCAGGACGATGAAAAGATTTAGAAAAGGCATCTTTCCAGATTCTCATCGTAGAGGGATTAAATAGCCCATACTTAAAACCAAGGCTTCGCAATTGTGGACGGAGAGAAGAAAATTCCTTGCGAATAGCAACCGTTTCTTTAGCAAAATCTTGATGGATAAAGATTTTACAGCCATCTACTAAGAGGGAGGGAATGTCTCTTGCTGCTTTCCTGATAAGGACCAAATGATGGTGTCGCAAAACCTTAAAAATCATCTGTCTGGGCTTCGAGTGGCGAGGATTCCTGTGTGAGGGAATTCTGTGAGCCTTATCGATTTCAAATTTTTCAGGAAATTTGATATTTAGGAGACCCGGGAGCAAGGATTCTAGATATAATCGGCAGTCGGAACCCTCAATCTCTTCTGGAAGATTGAAAATACGAAGATTGTATTGTCTATTACGGTTTTCCAATTCCAGCAATTGAGTATGCATTGGTACTATTTGATTCAACAAAGGAGTAAAAGCGTCTAATTTATTTTTATTGTCCTGAATTTTAATAGTATTATCAGACACTTTCATGGAGATAGAAGCCATATCTTTGCGAACATTTTTCACTTCAGTGGCAATAGCGTCTGTATTAAGACGCAGCGCTTGAATTTCCTCGAAAATCAAAGTAAGGGAAGGTTCAGAAGATTCAACAACTTTGGATTTAGTTGGAGGAGGTGATATCTGCTGCTTCCTTTTATTTGTAGGTAAAGTTTTATTTCCCATATTGAGGTGAAAAATTAACCCTTTGTGTCAGAAAATTGCAAAAAAGTAAAAAGCACCTCACATTTTAATAAATATGTGGGAAAAAGGATGTAAATCTCCCAAAAGTACAGCAAAAAGGCTTGGTGCAGCAGCTAAACAGGAGCGTGGGTGTGGCCAGGCCAAAGCCAGGCCCTTTCTTCGTGTTCACTCCGCCCCCCAGGCAGCTACAGCAGAGGCAGGGCAGAGCACCGAGGAGCAAGCAGAAGCGTTTTCCCTCGTGGAAATCGTCAAAAAATAAAGCTGCAGGTAGGAAACATTTAAATACAGTAAGCGCCGCTAAAAAGTAAAAAGGCCTGACAGAGAATTCGTCGTTATTGGGCTACTGAAGCCGGTGGATTCACGGAGCTCCGGCGGTGGCGGCCATCTTGGTCGACGCGCTCGCGCGACCCCAGAAAAGTAGACTTGTAACAGCGCGGTTGCTGCCCGGAGGCATCCAAGCGCTAGGAACCAGAATGGGAATGGCGTGCTAGGGTAGATGGCTAAAATTTACTGAGGGAAGTTAAACAGAAACGTCTTTAATTGTTTTTGGAATGACGAAAGGTCGGGATTGGATCTGAGATGAAGAGGAAGTGAATTCCAGGTTTTGGCTGCATTATAGGTGAACGTCCTTCCGCCGGACCTAGCCTTTTTTATTCTCAGAGCTAGAGCCATAAAGGCCTGGCTAGATCGAAGGTTTCTGCTTGGTTGGTATTGGTTTACTAGGCCACGGATAATCATAGGCCCTGTGTCCCAAAAAGCCTGATGGGCAATGCACATGGCCTTGAAGGTGATTCTCTGACGTACTGGCAACCAATGCAGGCTAATCAGTCCCGCTTTGACTGATAGTCTGCGTGGGAGCCGTAGCAGTGTGCGGGCCGCACAGTGCTGCACTATCTTCAGTCTACGTAGGGTGTACTCTGGGACCCCAAGGTAGAGGACATTATTGAAACTAAACGGGACTGTATCAGGCCCTGAATGGCTACCTGCTTTGCCTCCCCAGGTAGGAGAGGGAGGACTTTCTTCAACATCTAAGAAGGCCAAAGCAGGCAGCCGAGAGCTTTGTAGCCTGGGTGTTAAAGGAAAGGCTCTTATCCAGCCACACCCCAAGGCTCTTGATGTTGTCCTTCGGTGCTGGGGGGTGCCTAGACAGGGGGGCCACAGTGATTTGAAGAAGGTGGGGTTCGAGGGGCCCAGGAGCATCAGCTCTGTTTTATCCCCGTTGAGTTTGAGGGATGATGAAGTCATCCAGGCCTTTACCTCCTCTAAGCACTTTGTTAGCCCTCCTGATAGCGGCCGGTCGGCCTCCTGCACCAGTGAGACCACCAGCTGGGTGTCGTCCGCGTAAGACATGATCTTAATCCCAAATGGATGAACAACCTCAGCCAGTGGTCTCATATAGATGTTGAAAAGCGCGGGGCTTAAGGAGGAGCCTTGAGGGACTCCACACCTCAAAGGCCTACTGGTGGACGCTGTCTCACCATCAAATACTTGGATTGATCTGTCACTCAAGAATGATTTGAGCCAGAGCCATGCCCTGTCCACTATTCCGACATTCGAAAGACGGCTCAGCAAGGTGTCATGGCTGACCGTATCGAATGCCGCACTAAGGTCAAGGAGGATCACTGCCACCGATCCTCCCTGATCTAGGATTTTTCTGGATTCCTCGGTGACCACTAGGAGGGTGGACTCTGTTCCATGTCTGGGTCTAAAACCCGTCTGGGTGGCATCCAACAGCTGGTTATTTTCAAGAAAATTCACCAGCTGGAGGTTGATGTACCTCTCCAGGATTTTGCTGACCCAGGGAAGCAGGGAAATGGGCCGATAGTTGCTAAAGTCCGCTGGATCCAGATTAGGTTTTTTCAGCAGGGCGCGGACCATGGCCCGCTTCCAAGCGAGAGGGACAGTGCCAGAGGTGATGGATGCATTCAGGAGGTCCATAATGGTAGGTAAAGTGACCTGGGAGGCTAACATCATGACATCAGGAGGTGCCGGGTCGCTTGGAGACCCCGATTTTACTTTGCGAGCCACGGACTCCAGGGTTTCGAGATCTAAAGGGGGGAAGTAGTCCAGTACAGGTGGGGAGACTGATACAGTGTCTACCAGGTTTGTTTGATCCTGAGCTGAGGGGACAAAGGCTATAGAGGGGAAGGATGCGTAGATTTTGTTGACTTTTTGGTGGAAGAATTCTGCCAAGTCGTTGCATTGGGCTGTTGTTTTTACCTCGTGCAAGCAGGGGGAAAGGGGTTTAGTAAGTTTTTTGAGTATTTGAAATATTTCCTTAGGTTTGGATTTGGCTATTATGATTCTGTCAGAAAAGTATACAGATTGGGCAGCTTTGACTTCGGCTTTATAGGCATTAATTGCCTCTCGGTAACGAGTTTTTACTTCCAAAGAGTAGTCTAAACGCCATTGTCTTTCTATTTTCCTGCATTGGCGTTTCTTTTCCCTGAGAGCCTCTGAATACCAGGGAGCTGTTTTACGGGGACGTTTCAGCGTGATTTTTCTCATAGGGAGGGTAGCTTCAAGGGATTGTGTGATCCAATCTTTGTAAGCCTGGTTGGCCCGACAGGGATCCTCGTTGTAAGAGGGTCGGTCACTAGCAAGCTTACTGGTCCATTCATCAACTGGTATCCGCGCCCAGGCTCTGGCGTGTCTCATCGTGGGTTTTGCAAGGGGTGGCTTACAGGTGGTCCAAGTAAAGGGCACCAATGAGTGATCAGTCCATGGGAGGGAGATTGGAAGTCCAACCACGAGGTCTGCACAGTTACTGAACACAGGGTCCAGTAAGTGGCCCTTCACGTGAGTCGGAGTCATCACGCGTTGGGTTAATTGTAGGGCGGCTAGGTCGTCAGCGAGTGTCATAGCTGTAAGATCCCGCGTGGTGTCAAAATGGAGATTAAAATCTCCTAGCAAGGTGTAGTTAGCGGCCGTGCTAACGCGTTTGGCCACGGTTGAAGGGAGGTGGTTATGGAATCGTTTGGGGGGGCCCGGGGGGCGATATATTACTGTGCCCAAGAAGCAGTTATTAGGAGAAAGTTCCAGCGTGAAGGCTAGGCTCTCACAGTCTGGAATTGTTTCCGGGATAACTCGACAGTGGAACTGGTCTTTAAATATAATTGCTAGTCCTCCTCCTCTCCCCTCGGGCCGGTCCTGCCGGATGATTTGGAAGCCAGGAGGGAGGGCTGTTACTAAAACAGGGTCGGAGTCTGTCGCAAGCCATGTTTCAGTGAGAAACACTTCGTCAGGCATGCGCTCCTCTAACAAGAGGGCAATCTCCACCCTATGCTTAGGCAGGGATCTGCAGTTTAACATGAACATACAGTATTCCTGCTTCGTTTCTTGGGCCTGTCTGGGTTTAAGAGATAGTTTACATTTTGGGCAGGCATCTGGAAGTTCAATTGCAAGATAGCGGTGCATGCCGCAGTCAGTTCCTAAAGACCTTATGCTGCGGAGGGTATCCGCGCTGTAGTGTATGGTCTTTTTAGCCTGAGATGTAGGGGGTATGGCCCGAGGCCCGGTCTCGGCGCGGACGAGCGCAGACGAGCTTGCCTTATGCGCGCCTTCGTCACGCAATCGTCGCGCCCGCTGCGCTCGTCTGCTGCGCTTCCTGTAGAGCGATACAAAAGGGGATGATGGACGGCGCTTCCTGTAGATGCACATACTTTATAGGAGGGAAGAGCGAGTGGAGGGGGCATGGCCAACCCAAGTGGGCGTGCCTTGTCGCTTTGGGAATGGCGGCAAGGAGGAGAAAAACACTCGCCCATGGCAGCGCTGAATCCGCTGTGCGGGGGTGCTTACGCCAAGAAATTTAGGTGCCCAGGGGGTCTGTAAGTGAGAGTAGTTTTAAAAACAAAGTATCACACAGTAAAACAAAGCTGTCGCTACTCCGGCTGTGCCTCAGGAGGCTCCAGATTATGCTGCCGCGCTTGCACTCAGCGCGCGTTATATACCTGGTGGAGGGGGCGTGGCCAACCCCAGTGGGCGTGTCTTGTCGCTTTGGGAATGGCGGCAAGGAGGAGAAAAACACTCGCCCGTGGCAGCGCTGAATCCGCTGTGCGGGGGTGCTTACGCCAAGAAATTTAGGTGCCCAGGGGGTCGGTAAGTGAGAGTGGTTTTAAAAACAAAGTATCACACAGTAAAACAAAGCTGTCGCTACTCCCGGCTGTGCCTCAGGAGGTTCCAGATTATGCTGCCGCGCTTGCACTCAGCACGCGTTGTATACCTGGTGGAGGGGGCGTGGCCAACCCAAATGGGCGTGTCTTGTCGCTTTGGGAATGGCGGCAAGGAGGAGAAAAACACTCACCCGTGACAGCGCTGAATCCGCTGTGCGGGGGTGCTTACGCCAAGAAATTTAGGTGCCCAGGAGGTCGGTAAGTGAGAGTGGTTTTAAAAACAAAGTATCACACAGTAAAACAAAGCTGTCGCTACTCCCGGCTGTGCCTCAGGAGGTTCCAGATTATGCTGCCGCGCTTGCACTCAGCGCGCGTTATATACCTGGTGGAGGGGGCATGGCCAACCCCAGTGGGCGTGTCTTGTCGCTTTGGGAATGGCGGCAAGGAGGAGAAAAACACTTGCCCGTGGCAGCGCTGAATCCGCTGTGCGGGGGTGCTTACGCCAAGAAATTTAGGTGCCCAGGGGGTCGGTAAGTGAGAGTAGTTTTAAAAACAAAGTATCACACAGTAAAACAAAGCTGTCGCTACTCCCGGCTGTGCCTCAGGAGGTTCCAGATTATGCTGCCGCGCTTGCACTCAGCGCGCGTTATATACCTGGTGGAGGGGGCGTGGCCAACCGAAGTGGGCGTGTCTTGTTGCTTTGGGAATGGCGGCAAGGAGGAGAAAAACACTCGCCCATGGCAGCGCTGAATCCGCTGTGCGGGGGTGCTTACGCCAAGAAATTTAGGAGCCCAGGGGGTCGGTAAGTGAGAGTAGTTTTAAAAACAAAGTATCACACAGTAAAACAAAGCTGTCGCTACTCCCGGCTTTGCCTCAGGAGGTTCCAGATTATGCTGCCGCGCTTGCACTCAGCGTGCGTTATATACCTGGTGGAGGGGGCGTGGCCAACCAAAGTGGGCGTGTCTTGTCGCTTTGGGAATGGCGGCAAGGAGAAGAAAGGCAGGGTGGAGCGCATTTGTAAAAAACTTCTTTTGCTCTTGTCTCTTCAAGGGTGCTAGGAACGATTTGTAGGATATTCTCGGGAAACTCTATGAAAGTGGAATGGTTACGGAAATTAACAAGGGACTAGCACGATAATAAACGTAGAAAGAAAGGTAAGGAAACAGCTTTAATAAATAGTGGGAGCGAACTTTACTGAGTGGAACAGGTTATAAGACAATGTTGTTCTTTGTTTCAGGAGAAACAGTGACCTAGCATTAATACAGTGGGCAAGTTGATTTTGGAAGCGAAGTAATATTATTTTTTGATCCAATAAGGTTTGGAATATGAGATCGAATTGGCGAATTGGTAATAGAGGTGAGCATCCCACGTAGGACAGGGGTTTAAGTGATGCGCTATTTATTAATTCATAAAGATTGAAGCTATTTAGCGGGTTTAATTGTAGGAATCGGAAAAAAGATGGGACATATTAAACACAATATTTATTGTCTATTTATGCATTAGTAACGGGGGCTCTGCCGGCATATTAAATATAGGAGAAAATGAATACTTTGGGTAATGATATGTACATGTTTCCACAGTGACTTCACTGGGCTGATCCCATTCGGCAGAAAATACTATACATTTCGTTCGGATTTCAAGTGCAAATTAATGAAAATTTTGCACACAGACACCATAGAACTTTAGGTGAGTCTCATAACTTAGAGAGTTATAATGGAGTTCTTCTGGCCTGAACATCGCTCGCGATTCGGCAATGTAGAGAAGGGGAGGTCGTGAAATATCATACATGTCAAGCTAAGATAAATCTTTCTCAATTGTAAGGGAAATTCAGAAACTGATTATGAGGAATATTAGGACCTGATGAGGACTTTGTGAATCATTGGAATAAAGCTGAAAACAACAAAATTATTTTTCTGAGTTGAGGGTACCGAATAGGGCGATCACACAGGGTTGATGTTAAGAAATAATGAGTTTTTCTTTAATAATGATGTAATCTACTTTAGAAATACGTAATGTTGGGGTATATATGAATAGGCTAAAACTGAGATGGTTCTGCTTTTCTTGTTGTATATAAACTTAATCCCACCATGAAAGTGTTCTGTAATTCTCAAACGTGTATGTGATCTTAAAATGGCATATAGGCAGGCCATGTTGAAATATCAACTACAATCAGAGTTTTAGAATGGCATATAGGCAGGAATAAGTAAGAACTTAAGTACTAGCAAGAGGACTATTATGATTTAATTAGATCATTTTGGTTACTTTGTTTTTTTTCTCATATCTTTTTACAGCCCTGATGATGTCCCAGTTGGGACGAAACGCGTAGGCTGTAGCTGTTGTACCATTTGAAAAGTCAATTGAATTAATGAGAATTTGTTTGTCGATACAAGTGGATATGATGAAGCAATGAAAATAAAAAGACTTTTTTATGAAGTGACGAAGCAAGCCTGCTTGGAGCTTTTTTTTTCTTCTTTTTCTTCTAACGAATAGCAGAAATGTATGCTTTAAAATATTTAAACGTTAATCTGGACACTCCTTGGGTCAAATTGTGTATGTATCTTTTCAGTTGTTTTTTGCGGTGGGCCACTCCAAATAGTAGTGTTAAAGAAACCAGTAAGAAATTGTGTTGGAAATATAAATTACATGTTAAAAATATCTCACTGTGTACACGTCTATTCCCTCATCGCGTAGCTGAGTTTCATCATTTGTGTTTAGTCATTTCATTCACATTTTTCTTCAACCAACTACAGAATGTATCTAGGGCCAATGAATGCGTCACTGGCTGACTGGCTATTGGCTGACTTGACTCAGTTACGACATGCTGCCCTTTTATAAGGAGCACACCCACACACAAAGTAGTTTCATTCAGTGCCAGGGAGTACTATGGTATATGTGCTTTTTTGGGACCTAGAACATTTTTTTTCATCAACACTTTTTGTGTTAGATTAGCAAATACCCAGCAGCTTATCAAACAATAAAGTTTTGCAAAAACCATGACAAAACAAAACAGAAATTGCCAAAAAGCTGGAGGACAACTCCGGAACTATTGACTCTGCTTTTTGTATTTTGATATCTCTATTTTCACTGTCTTGGTGATCAAAGGGGAGTGAGATTGTAGCGTGCAAGTACCTAAGCTGAGCATTCACATTGCAGTTTAATCACTATGAAGCATCTGGTTTTCATCTTATTTGCAAAATATACAACATCGGCACACACATATTACATGTGACGGGTACTTGTTTTGGCTTACTAAAAATGATCCGGAAATTTCTCTATCTCCTACCAATGGTATATAGAAAGATGGTGGTGCAGGCCCTTATTACTTCTCGTTTGGATTTTGTCAATGTTTTGTATCTTGGCATACCGGAGGGCTTACTGAGCAGACTGCAGGTCGTGCAGAATTCTGCGGCCAGAGCGGTCTTGAAGTTAGGTGCCAGAGAACGGATTTCTCCTCATTTGAAGAATTTGCACTGGCTCCCGGTCCGGTGTAGGATTCTCTTCAAAGCACTAACCCCTGCTTTTAAAGCTCTGCATGGGCTAGGGGCTCACTGTCTGCGTAAAAGAGTTCTCTATTGCACCCCGCGCAGATCGATCAGGTCAGCACAATAACATTTGATCTTGATGTCAAGGTTCTTTAGAGCACGCTGCGGAGGACGGTCTTTCCATGTACAAGTAGCTCGTGCTTGGAACACTTTGCCTCTTTTTTTGAGACAGCCTACCTCCCTCTTGGAGTTTAGAAAACAATTAAAAACTTGGATGTTTCAACAGCTAAGTTAATCTGCTCCCGCTCAGTTTAAGTTTTGGGTAAGTGGAGAAGCGTGGCTCAGTGGTTAGAGGTGGCAGACCCGGAAGCTGAGATCGACCGTGGACCAGGGTTCGATTCCCCGCCTCGGCGGGTCTTGGGCTCAAAAATTCCACGGACTCAACAATTCTCGCTCTGGTGTCTACTCAACTCACGGGGTCACACTCTGCGACTCTGGGCAATAGCTTGCTTAATCTCCACTACGGCCCCTCGTGGCGGGATGCCTGGCTTTCACCTTGTGGACACCCTGCCGGGGTTTCGCACAGGGGAATACCAGGATGGGTTCCCTAAGCAAGCGCCGGGACGCTCACGGGCAGCCGTGCGCTTTACAAATCCAGCACATTTACATTTACATTACATTGCCCTTGCATCTAGTTTTACTGTCACAGCGCCGGGACACTCTGCTGAGTAGCTGAGCGCTCTATAAATCACTCTTTAACATAACATAACATAACATGCAGGCCACTGTGCTATAAGAATTTAGGGCCAGATTTACTAACATTTTGCGTCACAGTTGCACTACTTTGGTGGTACATCCATAACACAAAATGCTTGTAGATATTTACAAAGCCACGCAAGTCGCTATGAAAGAGCAGAAGTGCCCCATATCTTACTAGGTATGCCACATTTTTGCTCTTTCACGCAATTCAGCACAGCAAGTTGCCTTGCTACACTGCCTTGCGTCAAAGGTGAGTATATCTGGCCCTTAGTGAATTTGCATTCAGAGGTTTCACACTTCTGTATGACACAGTTTGATATTGGGCAATCCCCTGCTCGAATCGGAAGTGACATGTTTTGGTCCCCTCTAACAGGTTTTGAAGCATTTGTACAATTCACATTAAATTTGGCAAACTCAGGTCTAGCATTTGAATGTTGTTTCCCCCATGTTCGGTGCAGTTTATGCAAGTGGAAATTTGAAAGGGGTGAGGTGTAAACCTAAACCTTAGAGGTGCTGCTACATCTAGATAATGAGGAAAAAGACCCTATTTTGCTGTTATAAGAAAATATGAATGTGTGTTCTTTTGTAAGACATTAGTGAAATGACACTTTAAATATGTGGAGTGACAATCCAGCTTTGTGTGATTTTGTACATGCTCATGCATGCAACACAATGCAGACGGCCTCACAGATGCTGCCTCCAGCCATGCATTTATTTATTTATTTATTTTTGTAATTTATTGAGCGCGGCGAATACCCGTGGGCGTCTCGGCGCTAATTGATACCATTAAATTCCCTCATCGCTCCTGGCAGGCTGTGTTGAACTACTGATCGAATAGCCAGGTTTTCACTAACTTTCGAAATTGCATAAGTGAAGGAGAGGACTTGATGCAGAGAGGCAAGGAGTTCCAAAGCTTTGAAGCCGCAACTAGGAAGCGACGGTCTCCCCAAGATACTGTCTTGGATCGAGGAACCACTAGATAATTCAGGGTGGTGGATCGAAGCGTTCTGGTTGGTTTATAGGGTGTCAGATTTGCCTTAAAGAATTGGGGAGCTTGGTCATGTAATGCTTTATAAACTATGCATAAAGATTTAAATTTTATGCGGTTGCGGATCGTTAGCCAGTGATAGTTTATGAGGGTGTCAGATACTGAGGAAAATTTAGGTGTTCCTGAAAGGAGCCGTGCTGCAGCATTCTGTAATGACTGGAGTTTGTTTATTATCCTGGTTTGGGCATTTAAGAATAGCCCATTGCAGTAGTCAAGGGAAGTTAGCACTAACGAACTAACTAGTGTTTTTGCAGCAGTAGCTGGGAGAAAAGGAAGGATCTTCCTAATCAGCCTCAGTTTATGGTGGGCAGTTGCCGCTACCTTGTTTGCATGTGCCATGAAATTTAGGTCCACATCAAAAGTTACTCCTAAGTTCCTAACCTTGAGTGTTGGCTTCGGAGGTTCACCCATTCCCGGTGGCCACCAAGATGATGACCAGTCAGGTCTGAGGGGTCCGAAAATTAGCACTTCCGTCTTATCGGAATTTAGCTTGAGACAGTTGCAAGCCATCCACTCACTGATTGCGAGCAACCTTAAAGTTAGTGGCAAGAGCAGTGGGGATTAAATGCAAAGGCTCTCCACCACGAAATGCTACAGTAAGCAGAGTGCCCCTCTTCAAACAACATTATCTGCTCACTGAGCGATCCCAGACCTGAGTAAGTATTGGCTGTCATTTTTGAAACCAAGGCGGGACGACTCCTAAACTTTTGACAAGGTCTGTCGCTTCCAAGGGGATAAGATAGCTGGAGGCATATTTAGAATAGAAGTATCAGAGCGCGACGTTAGCCTTCTTGGCTTAATGCAGTGCTCCGCCACTTCTGAAAACGCAGGGCTGCACCATATTTACAACAATACGGTGCAGCCCTGCGTTTCCCACTGTTCTGGCACTAAATTTAGCTGCCTACCGCCAACTGCATTGCAGAGAAAGATTGTTTATGTGAAGTAAGGTGTCCCTTCATGCACATAAACAATCTTTTAATGGCGTTTTGTAACTTCTATGTGTGCTGCTTAATGCAACACACATAGAAGTTGCAAAACGTAATTTTTTTAATGATTGACTATGTGCAGGAAGGTGTCCCTTCCTGCACATTTTTCCCTTCCTGCACATAAATAATCAATGAAGTTTTGCTGTTTCCATCTGTGCTGCACAACGCAGCACACATGGAAACAGTACAAATTAGGAGAAATTAAACATTTCTCCTCGTTGCGCTAGGGTAAGACCCGGTTTTCTCTAGTCTTAATTTTGGCGCTGCCCCATATTTACACCACCCTTGTAAATATGGGGTATCATCAAAATCAATGGGTGCTGCGGTGGAACACCCACTGTGACACTCATTGCCCTCCTCTTTCATGCTAAGTATAGCATGAAAGGGTGCCTGGTTACTAGCTCCGAAGGATGGATTAAGTGTAAAGGTATTGAGAAAATATTAGCATTTAAATAATTCTCATAATGAAGAAATGATTGACAGTGCAAAAAATCCAATAACAATTAAGAAAGTGTAAGTAAAGGCACTTATCTGGCTAACATTCAATAAAAAAGAGAAAGTGCAGCCATCAACTAGAGGATTTGGGGAGCAAAATGAGCTGTGATTAGGCTTTCCTCTAGGAATATTATTGATTGTTGAAGTTCGGGACCTTCAGGCAGTGCTTAATTTGAGCAGGGGGTTGCCAGTGTGGGCCACCGGCACTTATTTGTGAGGATCAGCACTTATTTTAACGCAACGGCGGACCACATAGGTAAACGCTGTGGGGCGGTGAAGCGGGGAGGGTGCCTGGCGTGGGTGGGGCGGAATGGTTTTATTGATTTATTTGATTTACTTTTCACATTACCGTTGTATATCGAATTCCACTACCCCCACCTGCCCTGCCCTGCCTCACCCCCCCACAACATTTACCTGTGCGAGCCTCCGTTGCTCATCAGATGTTTCTATGGAGCAGGCAAGGGTAAAACACACAAATGCAAAAATGGAGGAAGAAAAAGACGGAAAAACCGTCACCGAGAGAGAAAGCAGGAGCCTGCAAGAGCTAAATAAGGGATGGGGACAATAGCATACTAACCCCACCTGAAATCACAATAAAATTAATTGGGGTAGTTTACAATTTGTGCACTGATTTGCTTACCTGTATTTCTTTGATCATACAGGTATGAATTCGGAGAAAGCGCTGCCTGCCCAGCTTTCATGGCTAAGCCCCATTCTCACGCCTCGCCTAGCTTCCGACCTGCAGCTCTCTTTTTTGACCTGCACTGCCCTATCTGACTTACTTCTGGCAGCCTCTTTAATGTTTCTTCTCAGAGAGCCTGATTCACAAGGTAGCTTTCACATTAATGTGCACTTTTGAGTAAGTTTACTACTTTTCTACTTATTCACGAAATCAGAGAGTAAGTTACATTGGGAGACTCTGCAGTCAAGGCATATTAAGCATATTTTTATAATAAATATTAATGTAAACAATTTTATTTGGTTATTTTAAATGTAGGACAGAATTAGAAATGCTACAGCACTTTGAAATTCATTTTGAAAATTTTTTTAATTAGTGGAAATATATTCAATTAAAATAGTGTACTGAAGTTTAAATTACAAAATAGATTCTCACTTAAAGGAAATCAAATATTTTTATTATGGATTAATTATTTTTAAAAGTGCTATTTAAAATGTATTAAACTTATTTTTTTATATTTCAATAACAAAGTATTTTACATTAACTTTAAAATTCAAAATAGGGTATTAAAATATTGAATAATTAAATAATAAACACATAGGATATTATATGTTTTTAACACTAACTTATTAATTTTTATTTTTTACTATTTCAAATAATTTAAATTAATTTCATTCAACATTATTTCTTGTTGGGTTTTATTTTAATTGCCTGCCTCCATTATTTTTTATAGGAAGGTATTGCAGTACCAGTGATTGGCCACATGTGGTGCAGGACTTATTTCAGTTTTTTTTTAGCAGTAACATACAATTGGAGTTTGTGAATAAGCAAAAATTAGTAACTAACACAAAAGTGTAAATTATTCAAAAGTGTAAAGGGCATATTAACGGGCATTGTCGCCGCTTTAGCGGCACATTTTGCCGCTAAAGCGGCGATAATTTCATCGCCCTATTTACAAGCTCGCGCTAAGCCTTGTTAGAGCTAGTTTTCATAGTTTTGCTCCCGTGTTTAATCGCCTTGCATGCCATCGCTAATAATATGCAAAGTAGGCGTTACGGAGCAATACAACATGGAAATAGTCTCTAACAAGGCTTTGATTTATTTACAAGCCTTCAACTGACCCTCTTAGCGACAAGAATTATAGTGCTAAGCCACCTTATCGCAGGATTTTAACACCTGCTTTAAAGGTGACTTAGGCATCTACATAATGGGAGGTGGATTGCAGGGTTAAGGTCCCAGGGGCATATCAGCAAGGATTTCCTTATCTCCAATTTTTCGCTCGGATTGTCAAACGATAATGTCGCTTTTCGCCACTATTGCTTGATTTCATAACGCCTCAGAGATAATCGTTGTTAATAATGCGCTTTCTCGTCGTTGAAATCCAGCGATAGCCGGCAATAAAATAAAATAGCGCTAACAGCGCTTTGCGATATTTATCGCAATGTGTTGATAATATGCCCCTTAGTTTCCTTCGTGAAGGAGGGTTTGAGTGTATAGCTGAGTTGTCCAAGTAAAGGAAAGCTTAAGGTGACCTAAGATACATTTTCTGTGTTGGTCTGTTAGGGCCTCGAAAGGGGCTTGAGCCTTTGTCTCTACCCTGATTTCCTCTTGCATAACCCCACTCTCTTTGAACCACTGTTCCTGCCATTCCTTTTTATATTCTTCAACCTAATGACGTTATTTCCAAAGAATTACTCTACAATGATTACTTGATTCGGCTTTGAGCCTACAATAGCAAAACTTGTCAAATTGTGCGCTATTAGGCATACCCCAAATTTCTCGAACTTATGCAAATTTATATTACTTTTTTTCAGCATGTACACATTTCATGTAAATGTAAATGTTGGATACTTGTAAAGCGCGCTGTTACTCTACCCGAGTGTCCTGGCGCTGTAGACCGCTGGGGAACCCGTCCTGGTTTTCCCTGTGAGATGGTCCCTTTCTGGGTATCTCCAGGGTGAAACCAGGCATCCCCGGCGTCTGTGGGGGGCCGTTGTAGAGATGAGGCAAGCTTAATGCCCAGAGTTACCGAGTGTGTTCCCTGGTTAGAGTAGGCACTGAGGTGAGAATTATCGAGTCCGTTGACCCTGGTCCAAGACCCTGCCGCGTCGGGAATTGAACCCTGGTCCCAGGCCATTCTCTGCTTACAGGTCTGCTGCCTCTAACCAGTGAGCCACACCTCTAAAAAAAGTCTCACTTTATACCAGTTGGTTTACACAGATAATTTCTTACTGATAGTGCTTAATTTGAGCCAGTGGTTTCTGGTGCTCGTTAACAGCACTAAATTGTCAACAATGGCACTTATGACAGCTGCCACTTAGTGGTGATGTTTGTGTGATTTAGAGACAAGCAGAGCAACAGTTGTTTCATTGATTTAATGCACATTATTAACAACTTATTCTTCTAGCTTTGGGGGCCTTGAACAGTCTGAATTGTCAGACTTGTAGTAGTGTGATTATTAATAGTTGCGTAGGTACTGTGATGGCAGCGCTGACAGGGGAAATGGGTGGGTGAAGCTGTACTAGGGCCCTGGTGCATATGTTTTTTACAAACAAAGCACTGCTTGCTGAGAGAAATTTTCTGGTGCCAACGAGTTCTTACAGAAGCTTTGCAAGATTATATTACAGAAGGTGCACAATCACTTAAACAGGTTATGGAGTATAATTATGTGGGTAGTCACATCACAGCTTCTAATTGGGTGCCACATACTCATATACTATGCAGCGTGTTGATTTCCTTGGCAGCACCATCAAAGTTCCTGTACGTACACCATAGACCCATATACTATGACTGTTGATTTCTTGGGTTGCCTTGAGAAGCAATAATTGATGATCACAACATAGTAGCCAGGATTCTTCAATCGTGTCTGTAGAATAAATACTGCATGAAGAACACTCTTCCTCTGTCATGCCTCTGTTAACTTTAGTATGCATACCAAAAACATCCTTTGCAAAGTGACAAGACCATATGTCTGGACCTCGAGCACCACAACTATCTCTTCCAATAAAGGAAGTAAACATACATATCTGCCTGTACTACTCCCCCCAAAAATATGAGTCCTACCATGCCCCACCAACAGCCATGTTCTATCCATATGGACACACCCCCTCACCTTTTTCCAGAGAAGAAAAGTGTCTGTAAGGCTGCGTAAAGGTCAGCCTGACAGAAACTCTTCTTGTTCAAATCAGGTAACCAGAAGCTAGACATGTGCTAAATGCACATGCTCCAGGCTGACTAAGCTGAACTTTGCCAAACTGAGGATTTCATAACCTTGTGGGTATGACCTTATCAGCCTGGAAAAAGTGCCTCAAGGCCCTCTCCTTTATGATGAGGGTGAGAGTCACTGATTGCTGTGGACGTGGGTGCAGCAGTTTTAAGCTCCGAAGTGCCCAGGGCTGAGTGTGAATCAGTGGCACCTCGTCACAAAGAAGGGTTGGGTCAGCCGTCTCTCTGACCCCATTCCACTCTTTGACTAGTGAGAGACTGCTGCCTTCTCTCTAATGAGAGAGAGCAGCAGTCCCATCCCTCGCGGGACTTCCGAGGATATCCTCTCTACGAGCTGAAGGCAGGTACATTTCATGTTTTTGAATGCTTGATGTGTGCGTGCATGTATGTATACATTTATGACTGTGTTGTGAGTGAGTATTGTCAATGGATGTGTGTATGCATTTGTGAATGCATGGGTGTGAGTGAGTGTATGTGTGTGTGGCCCCGTCCATGCTAAAATTTGCAGCCGCAGCTGCGGGCCATTGGCAGTTACCTGATATACAAGTGCAATACAAAGTGGCAACTTGCCCATGACGTATTCCTCAGAGAATCAAAGATAAGATACCATACAATGCCCAATACAGAGGGAGCCTCAATAGGCGCAATCATGAATTGTTCAGACTGAAATCCTGCATAGGTCCAAACTGAAACACCATATACATGCACTTCCTACCCTCTTAGAGCCACCTATGCAGTACAGAGGATACAGCTAATTCAAAGGCAAAATTATCATCACAGACTCAGTATTTTTGCCTAAAGTATTGCACAGACTACCACGCTCGTGTTCAAAGATTGCCACATATTTCATAACAACAAAACAGCAGGGCACATCAACCCTTTTCAATGGATAAACAGCAAAATCCACAAGTGCTCTGAGATCGGGCCTGATTCACAGAAGTAAACTTAGGACAAAAGTCTAAACTTAAACCTAAAGTCTAACTTTACTACAACTAAATTTAGACTTTTTGTCTAAGTTGAGACCAAAAGTCTAACTTAGACCAAAAGTCTAACTTCATAGTAGTAAAGTTAGACTTTTGGTCTAAGTTAGACTTTTGGTCCATCGTGTTTATCGTGTGAAAAATCTGCCCCAATTTAAGCACTGCTCTCATAAAAACAGTTAAAATGTGTGTTTAGTCCACAGTAGTAACATCAAGCCATGCAATTTGACAACTCACCTGCTTCCACAAATGATGTTCTCACGCAGTGCTGTGATCAGCATGCAGCACTTATGGAAGCTATCAAGATGACAGCACTGAAAGGATAGCCTTTTGACTACTGTACTCACAACAACTACTGCCTAGAGGCCAACAACCGGACATTAAGGGGCAGATTTACAAGGAACTGATGCATTTGAATAGATGCATCGATTTCCTTGCGTCAGTGCCGAATGTCTTTGTATATTAGTCTCCACTGGGTATGGGCTCCCAAGCAGTAAGGCCAAACCCTGCCTTAAATTGTATCACACAAAAAATGCCAGTACTGCTGAATAAATACTGAATTATTATTTGATTCTGTACATACGAACAAAACGCTATGCAAGAGGAGTTAATCCTAGAATCAATCTTTTTCAACTTTGCTTTTTATTTGCACATTTCTGATTTCAAAAATTTAATTATATTCACAAAATATTTTGAAACACATCACAAGAAGGAAACGTAAAATACATTCTATTTCATACCTCTATTTTCATCTCTCACTCATACTCATACACACTGGGGGATATGCATTCATCCGACTAACAAACTAAGATAACAAAGTGCTATATTTATACAATTTATATACAATGTTTTTTGAAGAAGAAACCATAGAGTGTCATTAGGGATATCAATCACTATCTCAACTTCTTATTTATGTTCTCTTATGGTTTCGTTGTGACGACGTTACAAAGGAAGGTCTACGCGTTTCGAACTCTTTAAGTGGAGAGTTCTCGTCAGGACCATAGACTGTCAATGAAAAAACAGGGGACCTCTGTTAGAATACGTCATTTAGTGTTACAGAAGCTTTTTTTGGCTCAACACCCAGCTCTCTACCTCTTACCTCTCTGAGTGTCAGGTGGGGTGTGTTTCCTAGGTGTACCAACGTCCGCGGAGCGGGACCACCTACATAATAAATGTGTACACTCTTTTAGAAAATGACTCACAACAAACATTCAGTATCAAACACGCTCTAGGGCATACTTACTTAGAAATGATGTCTTTTCATTTCTTTTCTGTGAACAACAAAAACATGTGTGAGCCAGTTGGTCTCTTATTAGTGCTCACAACGTGGTCTATTATGGCAAGTTAGGGATCTTACCGGGTGTTTAAAAACGTTGTTCTTTAAACGCTAAGCGTGGGCGTGTCAGCAGGTTCGCTGTCGAATTTCACACTGCACCTAGGGAAGGTTAACCTCCAATTACTCGTTATGAAGTTATGGGGGTTTTCGCACATAAGGTCCCTTGAAACGCTCAAATCTAACGTACCTTACAGTTGTGGCATGTTCTCTGGGTCCCGGCTCACGATCTGGTGCATGCGGATGAAAGACGCTATGTACGCTGTGTTTGTGTGTCACATGTTGTCCCTTTGAAACGCGGGCGCCATCTTTGAGTAGTCATTGTTGCTCTTATTTCTTTTGGGCTTTTCTTGCAATCGATCGGTTGTATAATCTGGGATGTACCATTTAGTCGTGTTGTGGACAACTGATCAATTACAGTGAACCCATAGGTTCTAGAATGTTTTTTCCGTGTTGTGGCAATTTGTAGCGTGGATCCCTCCGCGGCGGCCATCTTTGATAGGGAAACCTGCCCACTGGTTTGTGTGCCGATTGGGTGACTCAAAGGAAAGTTATGTATGTGGATTTACAGTTTGAACATCTCAGAGAGTTCATTAAGTCCTTTTATGGCTGTGTTAAATCGTACGATCATCATTGTTTCTTGTTTTGAGAGTTTGTCATCAAGATCTCCTCCTCTTGGATCTTGTTCAATTTTTGTAATCACAGTCCAGCGTAGTTCGTTATCTCCATGATTCTTTTGTTGCCAATGATTGACCAATGGGGCATTTGGTACCTTTCGCTTAATCCTTGATTTATGTTGCTGGATTCTTAATCGGATCTCTTAGTTTGTTTTGCCAATATATAATAAATTGCAAGGACACCTTATCCCATAGATAACAAATCGTGTTTTACAATTTGTAAACATGTCATGTCTCCAGGTTATTTTTTCATGTTTAAAAATTGAACCCTCTTCGGTGGAATCACAACAATTACACCCTCCACATCTGTGGTGCCCCACTACTGGGGGTAGTCCCATCATGCTTCTCACATTCACTTGTGGTTTCACTGGTAAGGCGGCTCTTACTAATTTATTTGCCAGACTTGATTCTTTTTTGAAAGCGAAAAGTGGGGGATTTTTTAGTTCTTCGCTTAGATTTTTGACTAAGTGCCAGTTCTTGTTAACCACTTTTTTTTTAGCATATTCGAGTTAGGGCAGTATGTAGTGACTAATACTGTTCGGTCCAATTTCTTTTTGACTTTTTTCTCCAAAAGGTACTCTCTTGATGTCCACCATGCTCGTTTTTTTGAACGGCGTAAGAATTTTTTGGGGTATCGACGGTCAATAAGGTTGGTGGTCAATTTTTCAGCATGTTTTTCGTACTCATGTTTATCTTGGCAATTCCTCCTGATCCTTAGGTATTGCCCATATGGCAAATTTTCCTTTAGACTGCGCGGGTGGTTACTTGTGAAATGTAAGGATCTATTCCGGTCAGTTTCCTTTTTATATAGAGTTGTCATCAAGCCTCCTTCATCCGATGGATATATCTCTACATCAAGAAATGGTATTTTGATTTTAGAATACGTTAGACTGAATTTTATTTCTTGTGTTTTGTTGTTGAGCCACTGATTAAAATGTTTCAGTTCTTCTTCAGAACCGGACCACACAAAGAAAACGTCGTCAATGTAACGACTCCAATGGTTGATTGAATGTCCAAAAGGGTTATCTTGGTAAATGAATTTTTCCTCATAGCTTGACATAAAGAGGACAGCTAGTTCCGGAGCAAAAGGACAGCCCATTGCTACTCCACTAATTTGGAGGTAAAAATCTCCATCGAAGTAGAAATAATTGTGTTTAAGTGCAAATTGTGCCAGCAGTATGATGAATTCTGTCGGTACCTTTTCTGGTATTTCTCTGGTTTCCAGAACAGATTTCAAAACTTGTATACCCTCATCTTGCGGTATTTGGGTGTACAGGGACGTTATGTCCATTGTAACCATCCAATCATTTATTTTGTCATATTGTACATCATGTAGTGAATTGATAAAATCAGTTGTGTCCCTAACCTACGATTTTGCGTAGGGAATGAATGGTTTTAAAAAGAAATCCACAAATTTGGATATCGGTTCCTTTGTAACGTCGTCACAACGAAACCATAAGAGAACAGAAATAAGAAGTTGAGATAGTGATTGATATCCCTAATGACACTCTATGGTTTCTTCTTCAAAAAACATTGTATATAAATTGTATAAATATAGCACTTTGTTATCTTAGATTGTTAGTCGGATGAATGCATATCCCCCAGTATGTATGAGTATGAGTGAGAGATGAAAATAGAGGTATGAAATAGAATGTATTTTACGTTTCCTTCTTGTGATGTGTTTCGAAATATTTTGTGAATATAATTAAATTTTTGAAATCAGAAATGTGCAAATAAAAAGCAAAGTTGAAAAAGATTGATTCTAGGATTAACTCCTCTTGCATAGCGTTTTGTTCGTATGTACAGAATCAAAGAATAATTCAGTATTTAATCAGCAGTACTGGCATTTTTTGTGTGATACAATTTAAGGCAGGGTTTGGCCTTACTGCTTGGGAGCCCATACCCAGTGGAGACTAATATATATATAGCAGGCAACAGCCTGTGTGGTAGCCCCTATTCGTGGAATTGTGGGTAATTGCGAATTGTTAAGTTGTCAATTCTCCCTTGAGAATTAGGAACTTGGTCCTGCGGCGGTTTTTGATTTATCTTTTTTGGTGTGTGAACTTGAGTGAGTGTGATAAGAGTGTGAGGAAAGTATGTCAGAAAATGAGGCTTTTGCCTATAGTGAGGATCACATTAAGAAGCTGCTTGCGGCTCCACCCCTCTTTGCATCGGCCTCTCTAAGTGTGTCAGCACAAAATCAAAACGAGACAGAAAAACTTCTGAGACTAAAGAAAAAGCAGATCCGAACAGACCTACATGGTCACTTTTTGCTCCAGCATTTACGAGCTGGTACAATTCCAGGAGGTCTTCAGATAAAAAACATCCCGGTAATTTTCACAGAAGACCCTGTATATAAAAAGGGTTATAGTTTCATTGAAACGAAGTGTAGTAGGGACCTTATGGTCCTAACGATTGAGACAGCACAAAGATTATCAAAGGACCAATTGGAGGAAATAGAAAATCTCCAAACAAGTATTACAACAAACCAACTAATCACTGACGCTAAAGGACTATTGGAAAAAGTTGAAAAAGAAATCAGTGAATTCAAGGATTATACCATTAATCAAAAGACGAATCAATTTGATAAAGATCAAAAGAACTTCAATTTAGAAAAGGTATATCCGTATCTTCAACAGGACTTTTATTCACGACCTGACTCTAGAAGATACCTGCAGGAGTATCAAGGAAGATCCTTCCAAAAATGTATACCCTTTTCCGACACTTCATCCTCAGGCAGTAGCAGTGAAGGAGATAATACAGACCCGAGAAGAACAACTAATAGAAGAGGCTCTTTTCAACAAAACCAACAGGGCCCTACTTTTTTAGGGAGAGGTCAGACAAAACCAAGAGGGAATCCAAGATACACGCAACCATGGGAAATGTCGACCAGACGTCAAAATTACAAAAACTGACGCCTTCTTTAATCTTTAACATCTCCGAATTTTTTTTGACTAAGGACGAGGAAAGTATACTCCAAAAAGGATTGACCTTTGTGCCTACAAAAAAGACAGACTTCGTCAAACTTAAAACGGAAACTATAGAATTCTTCAGAAAAATCAGGTTAAAAACATTCTTCTCAGAGAATCCCATAAATACAAATATGGAAACTACTGGACTACACAAAAAATCTACTTTCTGTCCTCCCAACTATAAAATACCCAAGGAATTACTAGCATTTGAAACAACCATTCTTTCATCAATCAACGAATTGGGGAAGAAGACCAAGTGGGTCAAACATAACATTACAAAATCTGAGTCATTGGCATTAACACAATTATCGAAAGACACATCTGTTATAATTAAACAAGCTGATAAGGGTGGGTCTATCGTGATATGGGACCGCCAATTATACATCAACGAAGTCAACAAACAACTGAACGACACCCACAGTTATCGTAAACTTAAAAAAGACCCTACAATGGAATTAAAACATCAATTGCATTCCATTATTGACGAAGCATTCCTACAAGGTTTTCTTGGAAAAAAAGAATCTGAATACATGAAAATAAAACATCCTAGAATTCCGCTTTTTATGTACTCCCAAAAGTACATAAGAATGTCAACTCTCCACCTGGACGCCCCATTGTGTCTGGCTGCGATTCACTTATGGAACCGATATCCAAATTTGTGGATTTCTTTTTAAAACCATTCATTCCCTACGCAAAATCGTATGTTAGGGACACAACTGATTTTATCAATTCACTACATGATGTACAATATGACAAAATAAATGATTGGATGGTTACAATGGACATAATGTCCCTGTACACCCAAATACCGCAAGATGAGGGTATACAAGTTTTGAAATCTGTTCTGGAAACCAGAGAAAAACCAGAAAAGGTACCGACAGTATTCATCATACTGCTGGCACAATTTGCACTTAAACACAATTATTTCTACTTCGATGGAGATTTTTACCTCCAAATTAGTGGAGTAGCAATGGGCTGTCCTTCTCCTTTTGCTCCGGAACTAGCTGTCCTCTTTATGTCAAGCTATGAGGAAAAATTCATTTACCAAGATAACCCTTTTGGACATTCAATCAACCATTGGAGTCGTTACATTGACGACGTTTTCTTTGTGTGGTCCGGTTCTGAAGAAGAACTGAAACATTTTAATCAGTGGCTCAACAACAAAACACAAGAAATAAAATTCAGTCTAACGTATTCTAAAATCAAAATACCATTTCTTGATGTAGAGATATATCCATCGGATGAAGGAGGCTTGATGACAACTCTATATAAAAAGGAAACTAACCGGAATAGATCCTTACATTTCACAAGTAACCACCCGCGCAGTCTAAAGGAAAATTTGCCATATGGGCAATACCTAAGGATCAGGAGGAATTGCCAAGATAAACATGAGTACGAAAAACATGCTGAAAAATTGACCACCAACCTTATTGACCGTGGATACCCCAAAAAACTCTTACGCCGTTCAAAAAAACGCGCATGATGGACACCAAGAGAGTCCCTTTTGGAGAAAAAAGTCAAAAAGAAATTGGACCGAACAATATTAGTCACTACATACTGCCCTAACTCGAATATGCTAAAAAAAGTGGTTGACAAGAACTAGCACTTAGTCAAAAATCTAAGAGAAGAACTAAAAAATCCCCCACTTTTCGCTTTCAAAAAAGAATCAAGTCTGGCAAATAAATTAGTAAGAGCCGCCTTACCAGTGAAACCACAAGTGAATGTGAGAAGCATGATGGGACTACCCCCAGTAGTGGGGCACCACAGATGTGGAGGGTGTAATTGTTGTGATTCCACCGAAGAGGGTTCAATTTTTAAACATGAAAAAATAACCTGGAGACATGACATGTTTACAAATTGTAAAACACGATTTGTTATCTATGGGATAAGGTGTCCTTGCAATTTATTATATATTGGCAAAACAAACCAAGAGATCCGATTAAGAATCCAGCAACATAAATCAAGGAATAAGCGAAAGGTACCAAATGCCCCATTGGTCAATCATTGGCAACAAAAGAATCATGGAGATAACGAACTACGCTGGACTGTGATTACAAAAATTGAACAAGATCCAAGAGGAGGAGATCTTGATGACAAACTCTCAAAACAAGAAGCAATGATGATCGTACGATTTAACACAGCCATAAAAGGACTTAATGAACTCTCTGAGATGTTCAAACTGTAAATCCACATACATAACTTTCCTTTGAGTCACCCAATCGGCACACAAACCAGTGGACAGGTTTCCCTATCAAAGATGGCCGCCGCGGAGGGATCCACGCTACAAATTGCCACAACACGGAAAAAACATTCTAGAACCTATGGGTTCACCGTCATTGATCAGTTGTCCACAACACAACTAAATGGTACATCCCAGATTATACAACCGATCGATTGCAAGAAAAGCCCAAAAGAAATAAGAGCAACAATGACTACTCAAAGATGGCGCCCGCGTTTCAAAGGGACAACATGTGACACACAAACACAGCGTACATAGCGTCTTTCATCCGCATGCACCAGATCGTGAGCCGGGACCCAGAGAACATGCCACAACTGTAAGGTACGTTAGATTTGAGCGTTTCAAGTGACCTTATGTGCGAAAACCCCCATAACTTCTTAACGAGTAATTGGAGGTTAACCTTCCCTAGGTGCAGTGTGAAATTCGACAGCGAACCTGCTGACACGCCCACGCATAGCGTTTAAAGAACAACGTTTTTAAACACCCGGTAAGATCCCTAACTTGCCATAATAGACCACGTTGTGAGCACTAATAAGAGACCAACTGGCTCACACATGTTTTTGTTGTTCACAGAAAAGAAATGAAAAGACATCATTTCTAAGTAAGTATGCCCTAGAGCGTGTTTGATACTGAATGTTTGTTGTGAGTCATTTTCTAAAAGAGTGTACACATTTATTATGTAGGTGGTCCCGCTCCGCGGACGTTGGTACACCTAGGAAACACACCCCACCTGACACTCAGAGAGGTAAGAGGTAGAGAGCTGGGTGTTGAGCCAAAAAAAGCTTCTGTAACACTAAAGGACGTATTCTAACAGAGGTCCCCTGTTTTTTCATTGACAGTCTATGGTCCTGACGAGAACTCTCCACTTAAAGAGTTCGAAACGCGTAGACCTTCCTTTGTAACGTCGTCACAACGAAACCATAAGAGAACAGAAATAAGAAGTTGAGATAGTGATTGATATCCCTAATGACACTCTATGGTTTCTTCTTCAAAAAACATTGTATATAAATTGTATAAATATAGCACTTTGTTATCTTAGATTGTTAGTCGGATGAATGCATATCCCCCAGTATGTATGAGTATGAGTGAGAGATGAAAATAGAGGTATGAAATAGAATGTATTTTACGTTTCCTTCTTGTGATGTGTTTCAAAATATTTTGTGAATATAATTACATTTTTGAAATCAGAAATGTGCAAATAAAAAGCAAAGTTGAAAAAGATTGATTCTAGGATTAACTCCTCTTGCATAGCGTTTTGTTCGTATGTACAGAATCAAATAATAATTCAGTATTTAATCAGCAGTACTGGCATTTTTTGTGTGATACGAATGTCTTTGTGCCACTATGGATGCCCTGTATTTATAATAGGGGCAAAAACAACAATTAATGGACAGAATGCAGAACAATGTCATACATTCACCCCAGTACAGAGATCTGGGCCTAAATCCATCGTTTTTTTGCACTCCACACCACCCCAGGTCAGACATGGCTAAATGGAAATCAGCCTTGACCCTGTGCCTCATGGGAACAGACCAGCCCGAACTGCCAAGCCATGTCTTTCCCGGACCGGAATCAAGCATCCAAGGACCGGTTTCTGGCAATCAGCCTTCTTCAGCCCGGATAGCTTGACTCCAGTGGTGTGGAGAGCTTGGGACTCACGTCTCAGCATACCCATCCCACTCGGGGTGACAAAGGCAAAAACAACAATTGATTGACAGAATGCAGAACAATGTCATACATTCACCCCAGTACAGAGATCTGGACCTAAATCCATCGTTTTTTTGCAGTCCACACCAACCAAGGTCAGACATTGCTATATGCAAATCAGCCTTGACCCTGTGCCTCATGGGAACAGTCCAGCCCGAACTGCCAAGCCATGTCTTTCCCGGACCGGAATCAAGCATCCAAGGACCGGTTTCTGGCTATCAGCCTGGATAGCTTGACTCCAGTGGTGTGGAGAGCATGGGACTCACGTCTGAGCATACCCATCCCACTCGGGGTGAAAAAGGCAAAAACAACAATTGATGGACAGAATGCAGAACAATGTCATACATTCACCCCAGTACAGAGATCTGGGCCTAAATCCATTGTTTTTTTGCACTCCACACCACCCCAGGTCAGACATGGCTATATGCAAATCAGCCTTGACCCTGTGCCTCATTGGAACAGTCCAGCCCAAACTACCAAGTCATGTCTTTCCCAGACCGGAATCAAGCATCCAAGGACCGGTTTCTCGCTATCAGCCTTCGTCAGCTTGGATAGCTTGGCTCCAGTGGTGTGGAGAGCATGGGACTCACGTCTGAGCATACCCATCCCATTCGGGGTGACAAAGGCATAAAACAACAATTGATAGACAGAATACAGAACAATGTCATACATTCACCCCAGTACAGAGATCTGGGCCTAAATCCATTGTTTTTTTGCACTCCACACCACCCCAGGTCAGACAAGGCTATATGCAAATCAGCCTTGACCCTGTGCCTCATGGGAACAGTCCAGCCTGAACTGCCAAGCCATGTCATTCCCGGACCGGAATCAAGCATCCAAGGACCGGTTTCTGGCTGTCAACCTTCATCAGCCTGGATAGCTTGACTCCAGTGGTGTGGAGAGCATGGGACTCACGTCTGAGCATACCCATCCCACTCGGGGTGAAAAAGGCAAAAACAACAATTGATGGACAGAATGCAGAACAATGTCATACATTCACCCCAGTACAGAGATCTGGGCCTAAATCCATCGTTTTTTTGCACTCCACAGCACCCCAGGTCAGACATGGCTATATGCAAATCAGCCTTGACCCTGTGCCTCATGGGAACAGTCCAGCCCGAACTACCAAGTCATGTCTTTCCCGGACCGGAATCAAGCATCCAAGGACCGGTTTCTGGCTATCAGCCTTCGTCAGCCTGGATAGCTTGGCTCCAGTGGTGTGGAGAGCATAAGACTCACGTCTGAGCATACCCATCCCACTCGGGTGACAAAGGAAAAAACAACAATTGATCGACAGAATGCAGAACAATGTCATACATTCACCCCAGTACAGAGATCTGGGCCTAAATCCATTGTTGTTTTGCACTCCACACCACCCCAGGTCAGACATGGCTATATGCAAATCCGCCTTGACCCTGTGCCTCATGGGAACAGTCCAGCCCGAACTGCCAAGCCATGTTTTTCCCGGACCGGAATCAAGCATCCAAGGACTGGTTCCCATCTATCAGCCTTCATCAGCCTGGATAGCTTGACTCCAGTGGTGTGAAGAGCATGGGATTCACGTCTGAGCATACCCATCCCACTCGGGGTGACAAAGGCAAAAACAACAATTGATGGACAGAATGCAGAACAATGTCATACATTCACCCCAGTACAGAGATCTGGGCCGAAATCCATGGTTCTTTTGCACTCCACACCACCCCAGGTCAGACATGGCTATAAGCAAATCAGCCTTGACCCTGTGCCTCATGGGAACAGTCCAGCCCGAACTGCCAAGCCATGTCATTCCCGGACCGGAATCAAGCATCCCAGGACCGGTTTCTGGCTATCAACCTTCATCAGCCTGGATAGCTTGACTCCAGTGGTGTGGAGAGCATGAGACTCACGTCTGAGCATACCCATCCCACTCGGGGTGACAAAGGCAAAAACAACAATTGATGGACAGAATGCAGAACAATATCATACATTCACCCCAGTACAGAGATCTGGGCCTAAATCCATTGTTTTTTCGCACTCCACACCACCCCAGGTCAGACATGGCTATATGCAAATCAGCCTTGACCCTGTGCCTCATGGGAACATTCCAGCCCGAACTGCCAAGCCATGTATTTCCCGGGCCGGAATCAAGCATCCAAGGACCGGTTTCTGGCTATCAGCCTTAATCAGCCTGGATACCTTGACTCCAGTGGTGTGGAGAGCATGGGACTCACGTCTGAGCATACCCATCCCACTTGGGGTGACAAAGGCAAAAACAACAATTGATGGACAGAATGTAGAACAATGTCATACATTCACCCAGTACAGAGATCTGGGCCTAAATCCATTGTTTTTTTGCACTCCACACCACCCCAGGTCAGACATGGCTATATGCAAATCAGCCTTGACCCTGTGCCTCATGGGAACAGTCCAGCCCGAACTGCCAAGCCATGTCTTTCCTGGACTGGAATCAAGCATCCAAGGACCGGTTTCTGGCTATCAGCCTTAATCAGCCTGGATAGCTTGACTCCAGTGGTGTGGATAGCATGGGACTTACGTCTGAGCATACCCATCCCACTCGGGGTGACAAAGGCAAAAACAACAATTGATGGACAGTATGCAGAACAATGTCATACATTCACCCCAGTACAGAGATCTGGGCCTAAATTCATCGTTTTTTTGTACTCCACACCACCCCATGTCAGACATGGCTATATGCAAATCAGCCTTGACCCTGTGCCTCATGGGAACAGTCCAGCCCGAACTGCCAAGCCATGTCTTTCCCGGACCGGAATCAAGCATCCAAGGACCGGTTTTTAGCTATCAGTCTTCATCAGCCTGGATAGCTTGACTCCAGTGGTGTGGAGAGCATGGGACTCACGTCTAAGCATACCCATCCCACCCGGGGTGACAAAGGCAAAAACAACAATTGATGGACAGAATGCAGAACAATGTCATACATTCACCCCAGTACAGAGATCTGGGCCTAAATCCATTGTTTTTTTACACTCCACACCACCCCAGGTCAGACATGGCTATATGCAAATCAGCCTTGACCCTGTGCCTCATGGGAACAGTTCAGCCCGAACTGCCAAGCCATGTCTTTCCTGGACTGGAATCAAGCATCCAAGGACCGGTTTCTGGCTATCAGCCTTAATCAGCCTGGATAGCTTGGCTCCAGTGGTGTGGAGAGCATGGGACTCATGTCTGAGCATACCCATCCCACTCGGGGTGACAAAGGCAAAAACAACAATTGATGGACAGAATGCAGAACAATGTCATACATTCACCCCAGTACAGAGATCTGGGCCTAAATCCATCTTTTTTTTGCACTCCACACCACCCCAGGTCAGACATGGCTATATGCAAATCAGCCTTGACCCTGTGCCTCATGGGAACAGTCCAGCCCGAACTGCCAAGCCATGTCTTTCCTGGACTGGAATCAAGCATCCAAGGACCGGTTTCTGGCTATCAGCCTTAATCAGCCTGGATAGCTTGACTCCAGTGGTGTGGATAGCATGGGACTTACGTCTGAGCATACCCATCCCACTCGGGGTGACAAAGGCAAAAACAACAATTGATGGACAGAATGCAGAACAATGTCATACATTCACCCCAGTACAGAGATCTGGGCCTAAATCCGTCGTTTTTTTGCACTCCACACCACCCCAGGTCAGACATGGCTATATGCAAATCCGCCTTGACCCTGTGCCTCATGGGAACAGTCCAGCCCGAACTGCCAAGCCATGTTTTTCCCGGACCGGAATCAAGCATCCAAGGACTGGTTCCCATCTATCAGCCTTCATCAGCCTGGATAGCTTGACTCCAGTGGTGTGAAGAGCATGGGATTCACGTCTGAGCATACCCATCCCACTCGGGGTGACAAAGGCAAAAACAACAATTGATGGACAGAATGCAGAACAATGTCATACATTCACCCCAGTACAGAGATCTGGGCCGAAATCCATGGTTCTTTTGCACTCCACACCACCCCAGGTCAGACATGGCTATAAGCAAATCAGCCTTGACCCTGTGCCTCATGGGAACAGTCCAGCCCGAACTGCCAAGCCATGTCATTCCCGGACCGGAATCAAGCATCCCAGGACCGGTTTCTGGCTATCAACCTTCATCAGCCTGGATAGCTTGACTCCAGTGGTGTGGAGAGCATGAGACTCACGTCTGAGCATACCCATCCCACTCGGGGTGACAAAGGCAAAAACAACAATTGATGGACAGAATGTAGAACAATGTCATACATTCACCCAGTACAGAGATCTGGGCCTAAATCCATTGTTTTTTTGCACTCCACACCACCCCAGGTCAGACATGGCTATATGCAAATCAGCCTTGACCCTGTGCCTCATGGGAACAGTCCAGCCCGAACTGCCAAGCCATGTCTTTCCTGGACTGGAATCAAGCATCCAAGGACCGGTTTCTGGCTATCAGCCTTAATCAGCCTGGATAGCTTGACTCCAGTGGTGTGGATAGCATGGGACTTACGTCTGAGCATACCCATCCCACTCGGGGTGACAAAGGCAAAAACAACAATTGATGGACAGTATGCAGAACAATGTCATACATTCACCCCAGTACAGAGATCTGGGCCTAAATTCATCGTTTTTTTGTACTCCACACCACCCCATGTCAGACATGGCTATATGCAAATCAGCCTTGACCCTGTGCCTCATGGGAACAGTCCAGCCCGAACTGCCAAGCCATGTCTTTCCCGGACCGGAATCAAGCATCCAAGGACCGGTTTTTAGCTATCAGTCTTCATCAGCCTGGATAGCTTGACTCCAGTGGTGTGGAGAGCATGGGACTCACGTCTAAGCATACCCATCCCACCCGGGGTGACAAAGGCAAAAACAACAATTGATGGACAGAATGCAGAACAATGTCATACATTCACCCCAGTACAGAGATCTGGGCCTAAATCCATTGTTTTTTTACACTCCACACCACCCCAGGTCAGACATGGCTATATGCAAATCAGCCTTGACCCTGTGCCTCATGGGAACAGTTCAGCCCGAACTGCCAAGCCATGTCTTTCCTGGACTGGAATCAAGCATCCAAGGACCGGTTTCTGGCTATCAGCCTTAATCAGCCTGGATAGCTTGGCTCCAGTGGTGTGGAGAGCATGGGACTCATGTCTGAGCATACCCATCCCACTCGGGGTGACAAAGGCAAAAACAACAATTGATGGACAGAATGCAGAACAATGTCATACATTCACCCCAGTACAGAGATCTGGGCCTAAATGCATCTTTTTTTTGCACTCCACACCACCCCAGGTCAGACATGGCTATATGCAAATCAGCCTTGACCCTGTGCCTCATGGGAACAGTCCAGCCCGAACTGCCAAGCCATGTCTTTCCTGGACTGGAATCAAGCATCCAAGGACCGGTTTCTGGCTATCAGCCTTAATCAGCCTGGATAGCTTGACTCCAGTGGTGTGGATAGCATGGGACTTACGTCTGAGCATACCCATCCCACTCGGGGTGACAAAGGCAAAAACAACAATTGATGGACAGAATGCAGAACAATGTCATACATTCACCCCAGTACAGAGATCTGGGCCTAAATCCGTCGTTTTTTTGCACTCCACACCACCCCAGGTCAGACATGGCTATATGCAAATCAGCCTTGACCCTGTGCCTCATGGGAACAGTCCAGCCCGAATTGCCAAGCCATGTCTTTCACGGACCGGAATCAAGCATCCAAGGACTGGTTTCTGGCTATCAGCCTTCATCAGCCTGGATAGCTTGACTCCAGTGGTGTGGAGAGCATGGGACTCACGTCTGAGCATACCCATCCCACTCGGGGTGACAAAGGCAAAAACAACAATCGATGGACAGAATGCAGAATAATGTCATACATTCACCCCAGTACAGAGATCTGGGCCTAAATCCATTGTTTTTTTGCACTCTACACCACCCCAGGTCAGACATGGCTATATGAAAATCAGCCTTGACCATGTGCCTCATGGGAACAGTCCAGCCCGAACTGCCAAGCCATGTCTTTCCCGGACCGGAATCAAGCATCCCAGGACCGGTTTCTGGCTATCAACCTTCATCAGCCTGGATAGCTTGACTCCAGTGGTGTGGAGAGCATGAGACTCATGTCTGAGCATACCCATCCCACTCGGGGTGACAAAGGCAAAAACAACAATTGATGGACAGAATGCAGAACAATATCATACATTCACCCCAGTACAGAGATCTGGGCCTAAATCCATTGTTTTTTCGCACTCCACACCACCCCAGGTCAGACATGGCTATATGCAAATCAGCCTTGACCCTGTGCCTCATGGGAACAGTCCAGCCCGAACTGCCAAGCCATGTATTTCCCGGGCCGGAATCAAGCATCCAAGGACCGGTTTCTGGCTATCAGCCTTAATCAGCCTGGATACCTTGACTCCAGTGGTGTGGAGAGCATGGGACTCACATCTGAGCATACCCATCCCACTTGGGGTGACAAAGGCAAAAACAACAATTGATGGACAGAATGTAGAACAATGTCATACATTCACCCAGTACAGAGATATGGGCCTAAATCCATTGTTTTTTTGCACTCCACACCACCCCAGGTCAGACATGGCTATATGCAAATCAGCCTTGACCCTGTGCCTCATGGGAACAGTCCAGCCCGAACTGCCAAGCCATGTCTTTCCTGGACTGGAATCAAGCATCCAAGGACCGGTTTCTGGCTATCAGCCTTAATCAGCCTGGATAGCTTGACTCCAGTGGTGTGGATAGCATGGGACTTACGTCTGAGCATACCCATCCCACTCGGGGTGACAAAGGCAAAAACAACAATTGATGGACAGTATGCAGAACAATGTCATACATTCACCCCAGTACAGAGATCTGGGCCTAAATTCATCGTTTTTTTGTACTCCACACCACCCCATGTCAGACATGGCTATATGCAAATCAGCCTTGACCCTGTGCCTCATGGGAACAGTCCAGCCCAAACTGCCAAGCCATGTCTTTCCCGGACCGGAATCAAGCATCCAAGGACCGGTTTTTAGCTATCAGTCTTCATCAGCCTGGGTAGCTTGACTCCAGTGGTGTGGAGAGCATGGGACTCACGTCTAAGCATACCCATCCCACCCGGGGTGACAAAGGCAAAAACAACAATTGATGGACAGAATGCAGAACAATGTCATACATTCACCCCAGCACAGAGATCTGGGCCTAAATCCATTGTTTTTTTACACTCCACACCACCCCAGGTCAGACATGGCTATATGCAAATCAGCCTTGACCCTGTGCCTCATGGGAACAGTTCAGCCCGAACTGCCAAGCCATGTCTTTCCTGGACTGGAATCAAGCATCCAAGGACCGGTTTCTGGCTATCAGCCTTAATCAGCCTGGATAGCTTGGCTCCAGTGGTGTGGAGAGCATGGGACTCATGTCTGAGCATACCCATCCCACTCGGGGTGACAAAGGCAAAAACAACAATTGATGGACAGAATGCAGAACAATGTCATACATTCACCCCAGTACAGAGATCTGGGCCTAAATCCATCTTTTTTTTGCACTCCACACCACCCCAGGTCAGACATGGCTATATGCAAATCAGCCTTGACCCTGTGCCTCATGGGAACAGTCCAGCCCGAACTGCCAAGCCATGTCTTTCCTGGACTGGAATCAAGCATCCAAGGACCGGTTTCTGGCTATCAGCCTTAATCAGCATGGATAGCTTGACTCCAGTGGTGTGGATAGCATGGGACTTACGTCTGAGCATACCCATCCCACTCGGGGTGACAAAGGCAAAAACAACAATTGATGGACAGAATGCAGAACAATGTCATACATTCACCCCAGTACAGAGATCTGGGCCTAAATCCGTCGTTTTTTTGCACTCCACACCACCCCAGGTCAGACATGGCTATATGCAAATCAGCCTTGACCCTGTGCCTCATGGGAACAGTCCAGCCCGAACTGCCAAGCCATGTCTTTCCCGGACCGGAATCAAGCATCCAAGGACTGGTTTCTGGCTATCAGCCTTCATGAGCCTGGATAGCTTGACTCCAGTGGTGTGGAGAGCATGGGACTCACGTCTGAGCATACCCATCCCACTCGGGGTGACAAAGGCAAAAACAACAATCGATGGACAGAATGCAGAATAATGTCATACATTCACCCCAGTACAGAGATCTGGGCCTAAATCCATTGTTTTTTTGCACTCCACACCACCCCAGGTCAGACATGGCTATATGAAAATCAGCCTTGACCATGTGCCTCATGGGGACAGTCCAGCCCGAACTGCCAAGCCATGTCTTTCCCGGAACGGAATCAAGCATCCAAGGACCGGTTTCTGGCTATCAGCCTTAATCAGCCTGGATAGCTTGACTCCAGTGGTGTGGAGAGCATGGGACTCACGTCTGAGCATACCCATCCCACTCGGGGTGACAAATGCAAAAACAACAATTGATGGACAGAATGCAGAACAATGTCATACATTCACCCCAGTACAGAGATCTGGGCCTAAATCCATAGTTTTTTTGCACTCCACACCACCCCAGGTCAGACATGGCTATATTCAAATCAGCCTTGACCCTGTGCCTCATGGGAACAGTCCAGCCCGAACTACCAAGTCATGTCTTTCCCGGACCGGAATCAAGCATCCAAGGACCGGTTTCTGGCAATCAGCCTTTATCAGCCTGGATAGCTTGGCTCCAGTGGTGTGGAGAGCATGGGACTCACGTCTGAGCATACCCCTCCCACTCGGGGTGACAAAGGCAAAAACAACAATTGATGGACAGAATGCAGAACAATGTCATACATTCACCCCAGTACAGAGATCTGGGCCTAAATACATTGTTTTTTTGCACTGCACACCGCCCCAGGTCAGACATGGCTATATGCAAATCAGCCTTGACCCTGTGCCTAATGGGAACAGTCCAGCCCGAACTGCCAAGCCATGTCATTCCCGGACCGGAATCAAGCATCCAAGGACCGGTTTCTGGCTATCAGCCTTCATCAGCCTGGATAGCTTGACTCCAGTGGTGTGGAGAGCATGGGACTCACGTCTGAGCATACCCATCCCACTCAAGGTGACAAAGGCAAAAACAACAATTGATGGACAGAATGCAGAACAATGTCATACATTCACCCCAGTACAGAGATCTGGGCCTAAACCCATTGTTTTTTTGCACTCCACACCACCCCAGGTCAGACATGGCTATATGCAAATCAGCCTTGACCCTGTGCCTCATGGGAACAGTCCAGCCCGAACTGCCAAGCCATGTCTTTCCCGGACCGGAATCAAGCATCCAAGAACCGGTTTCTGGCTATCAGCCTTCATCATCCTGGATAGCTTGACTACAGTGGTGTGGAGAGCATGGGACTCACGTCTGAGCATACCCATCCCACTTGGGGTGACAAAGGCAAAAACAACAATTGATGGACAGAATGCAGAACAATGTCATACATTCACGCCAGTACAGAGATCTGGGCCTAAATCCATCGTTTTTTTGCACTCCACACCACCCCAGGTCAGACATGGCTATATGCAAATCAGCCTTGACCCTTTGCCTCATGGGAACAGTCCAGCCCGAACTGCCAAGCCATGTCTTTCCCGGACCGGAATCAAGCATCCAATGACCAGTTTCTGGCTTTCAGTCTTCATCAGCCTGGATAGCTTGACTCCAGTGGTGTGGAGAGCATGGGACTCACGTCTGAGCATACCCATCCCACTCGGGGTGACAAGGGCAAAAACAACAATTGATGGACAGAATGCAGAACAATGTCATACATTCACCCCAGTACAGAGATCTGGGCCTAAATCCATCGTTTTTTTGCACTCCACACCACCCCAGGTCAGACATGGCTATATGCAAATCAGCCTTGACCCTGTGCCTCATGGGAACAGTCCAGCCCGAACTGCCAAGCCATGTCTTTCCCGGACCGGAATCAAGCATCCAAGGACCGGTTTCAGGCTATCAGCTTTCATCAGCCTGGATAGCTTTACTCCAGTGGTGTGGAGAGCATGGGACTCACGTCTGAGCATACCCATCCCACTCGGGGTGACAAAGGCAAAAACAACAACCGATGGACAGAATGCAGAACAATGTCATACATTCACCCCAGTACAGAGATCTGGGCCTAAATCCATCGTTTTTTTGCACTCCACACCACCCCAGGTCAGACATGGCTATATGCAAATCAGCCTTGACCCTGTGCCTCATGGGAACAGTCCAGCCCGTACTGCCAAGCCATGTCTTTCCCGGACCGGAATCAAGCATCCAAGGACTGGTTTCTGGCTATCAGCCTTCATCAGCCTGGATAGCTTGGCTCCAGTGGTGTGGAGAGCATGGGACTCACGTCTGAGCATACCCATCCCACTCGGGGTGACAAAGGCAAAAACAACAATTGATGGACAGAATGCAGAACAATGTCATACATTCACCCCAGTACAGAGATCTGGGCCTAAATCCATCGTTTTTTTGCACTCCACACCACCCCAGGTCAGACATGGCTATATGCAAATCAGCCTTGACCCTGTGCCTCATGGGAACAGTCCAGCCCGAACTGCCAAGCCATGTCTTTCCTGGACTGGAATCAAGCATCCAAGGACCGGTTTCTGGCTATCAGCCTTAATCAGCCTGGATAGCTTGACTCCAGTGGTGTGGATAGCATGGGACTTACGTCTGAGCATACCCATCCCACTCGGGGTGACAAAGGCAAAAACAATTGATGGACAGAATGCAGAACAATGTCATACATTCACCCCAGTACAGAGATCTGGGCCTAAATCCGTCGTTTTTTTGCACTCCACACCACCCCAGGTCAGACATGGCTATATGCAAATCAGCCTTGACCCTGTGCCTCATGGGAACAGTCCAGCCCGAACTGCCAAGCCATGTCTTTCCCGGACCGGAATCAAGCATCCAAGGACCGGTTTTTGGCTATCAGCCTTCATCATCCTGGATAGCTTGACTCCAGTGGTGTGGAGAGCATGGGACTCACGTCTGAGCATACCCATCCCACTCGGGGTGACAAAGGCAAAAACAATTGATGGACAGAATGCAGAACAATGTCATACATTCACCCCAGTACAGAGATCTGGGCCTAAATCCGTCGTTTTTTTGCACTCCACACCACCCCAGGTCAGACATGGCTATATGCAAATCAGCCTTGACCCTGTGCCTCATGGGAACAGTCCAGCCCGAACTGCCAAGCCATGTCTTTCCCGGACCGGAATCAAGCATCCAAGGACCGGTTTCTGGCTATCAGCCTTCATCATCCTGGATAGCTTGACTCCAGTGGTGTGGAGAGCATGGGACTCACGTCTGAGCATACCCATCCCACTCGGGGTGACAAAGGCAAAAACAATTGATGGACAGAATGCAGAACAATGTCATACATTCACCCCAGTACAGAGATCTGGGCCTAAATCCATCGTTTTTTTGCACTCCACACCACCCCAGGTCAGACATGGCTATATGCAAATCAGCCTTGACCCTTTGCCTCATGGGAACAGTCCAGCCCGAACTGCCAAGCCATGTCTTTCCCGGACCGGAATCAAGCATCCAATGACCAGTTTCTGGCTTTCAGTCTTCATCAGCCTGGATAGCTTGACTCCAGTGGTGTGGAGAGCATGGGACTCACGTCTGAGCATACCCATCCCACTCGGGGTGACAAGGGCAAAAACAACAATTGATGGACAGAATGCAGAACAATGTCATACATTCACCCCAGTACAGAGATCTGGGCCTAAATCCATCGTTTTTTTGCACTCCACACCACCCCAGGTCAGACATGGCTATATGCAAATCAGCCTTGACCCTGTGCCTCATGGGAACAGTCCAGCCTGAACTGCCAAGCCATGTCTTTCCCGGACCGGAATCAAGCATCCAAGGACCGGTTTCAGGCTATCAGCTTTCATCAGCCTGGATAGCTTTACTCCAGTGGTGTGGAGAGCATGGGACTCACGTCTGAGCATACCCATCCCACTCGGGGTGACAAAGGCAAAAACAACAACCGATGGACAGAATGCAGAACAATGTCATACATTCACCCCAGTACAGAGATCTGGGCCTAAATCCATCGTTTTTTTGCACTCCACACCACCCCAGGTCAGACATGGCTATATGCAAATCAGCCTTGACCCTGTGCCTCATGGTGAACAGTCCAGCCCGTACTGCCAAGCCATGTCTTTCCCGGACCGGAATCAAGCATCCAAGGACTGGTTTCTGGCTATCAGCCTTCATCAGCCTGGATAGCTTGGCTCCAGTGGTGTGGAGAGCATGGGACTCACGTCTGAGCATACCCATCCCACTCGGGGTGACAAAGGCAAAAACAACAATTGATGGACAGAATGCAGAACAATGTCATACATTCACCCCAGTACAGAGATCTGGGCCTAAATCCATCGTTTTTTTGCACTCCACACCACCCCAGGTCAGACATGGCTATATGCAAATCAGCCTTGACCCTGTGCCTCATGGGAACAGTCCAGCCCGTACTGCCAAGCCATGTCTTTCCCGGACCGGAATCAAGCATCCAAGGACCGGTTTCTGGCTATCAGCCTTCATCAGCCTGGATAGCTTGACTCCAGTGGTGTGGAGAGCATGGGACTCACGTCTGAGCATACCCATCCCACTCGGGGTGACAAAGGCAAAAACAACAATCGATGGACAGAATGCAGAACAATGTCAGACATTCACCCCAGTACAGAGATCTGGGCTTAAATCCATTGTTTTTTTGCACTCCACACCACCCCAGGTCAGACATGGCTATATGAAAATCAGCCTTGACCATGTGCCTCATGGGAACAGTCCAGCCCGAACTGCCAAGCCATGTCTTTCCCGGAACGGAATCAAGCATCCAAGGACCGGTTTCTGGCTATCAGCCTTAATCAGCCTGGATAGCTTGACTCCAGTGGTGTGGAGAGCATGGGACTCACGTCTGAGCATACCCATCCCACTCGGGGTGACAAATGCAAAAACAACAATTGATGGACAGAATGCAGAACAATGTCATACATTCACCCCAGTACAGAGATCTGGGCCTAAATCCATCGTTTTTTTGCACTCCACACCACCCCAGGTCAGACATGGCTATATGCAAATCAGCCTTGACCCTGTGCCTCATGGGAACAGTCCAGCCCGAACTACCAAGTCATGTCTTTCCCGGACCGGAATCAAGCATCCAAGGACCGGTTTCTGGCTATCAGCCTTTATCAGCCAGGATAGCTTGGCTCCAGTGGTGTGGAGAGCATGGGACTCACGTCTGAGCATACCCATCCCACTCGGGGTGACAAAGGCAAAAAAAACAATTGATGGACAGAATGCAGAACAATGTCATACATTCACCCCAGTACAGAGATCTGGGCCTAAATACATTGTTTTTTTGCACTCCACACCACCCCAGGTCAGACATGGCTATATGCAAATCAGCCTTGACCCTGTGCCTCATGGGAACAGTCCAGCCCGAACTGCCAAGCCATGTCATTCCCGGACCGGAACCAAGCATCCAAGGACCGGTTTCTGGCTATCAGCTTTCATCATCCTGGATACCTTGACTCCAGTGGTGTGGAGAGCATGGGACTCACGTCTGAGCATACCCATCCCACTCAAGGTGACAAAGGCAAAAACAACAATTGATGGACAGAATGCAGAACAATGTCATACATTCACCCCAGTACAGAGATCTGGGCCTAAACCCATTGTTTTTTGCACTCCACACCACCCCAGGTCAGACATGGCTATATGCAAATCAGCCTTGACCCTGTGCCTCATGGGAACAGTCCAGCCCGAACTGCCAAGCCATGTCTTTCCCGGACCGGAATCAAGCATCCAAGGACCGGTTTCTGGCTATCAGCCTTCATCATCCTGGATAGCTTGACTCCAGTGGTGTGGAGAGCATGGGACTCACGTCTGAGCATACCCATCCCACTCGGGGTGACAAAGGCAAAAACAACAATTGATGGACAGAATGCAGAACAATGTCATACATTCACCCCAGTACAGAGATCTGGGCCTAAATCCATCGTTTTTTTGCACTCCACACCACCTCAGGTCAGACATGGCAATATGCAAATCAGCCTTGACCCTTTGCCTCATGGGAACAGTCCAGCCCGAACTGCCAAGCCATGTCTTTCCCGGACCGGAATCAAGCATCCAATGACCAGTTTCTGGCTTTCAGTCTTCATCAGCCTGGATAGCTTGACTCCAGTGGTGTGGAGAGCATGGGACTCACGTCTGAGCATACCCATCCCACTCGGGGTGACAAGGGCAAAAACAACAATTGATGGACAGAATGCAGAACAATGTCATACATTCACCCCAGTACAGAGATCTGGGCCTAAATCCATCGTTTTTTTGCACTCCACACCACCCCAGGTCAGACATGGCTATATGCAAATCAGCCTTGACCCTGTGCCTCATGGGAACAGTCCATCCCGAACTGCCAAGCCATGTCTTTCCCGGACCGGAATCAAGCATCCAAGGACCGGTTTCAGGCTATCAGCTTTCATCAGCCTGGATAGCTTTACTCCAGTGGTGTGGAGAGCATGGGACTCACGTCTGAGCATACCCATTCCACTCGGGGTGACAAAGGCAAAAACAACAACCGATGGACAGAATGCAGTTCAATGTCATACATTCACCCCAGTACAGAGATCTGGGCCTAAATCCATCGTTTGTTTGCACTCCACACCACCCCAGGTCAGACATGGCTATATGCAAATCAGCCTTGACCCTGTGCCTCATGGGAACAGTCCAGCCCGAACTGCTAAGCCATGCCTTTCCCGGACCGGAATCAAGCATCCAAGGACCGGTTTCTGGCTATCAGCCTTCATCAGCCTGGATAGCTTGACTCCAGTGGTGTGGAGAGCATGGGACTCACGTCTGAGCATACCCATCCCACTCGGGGTGACAAAGGCAAAAACAACAATTGAATGTCTGCCCTGGGGTGGTGTGGGGTGCAAAAAAACGATGGATTTAGGCCCAGATCTCTGTACTGGGATGAATGTATGACATTGTTCTGCATTCTGTCCATCAATTGTTGTTTTTGCCCTTGTCACCCCGAGTGGGATGGGTATGCTCAGACGTGAGTCCCATGCTCTCCACACCACTGGAGTCAAGCTATCCAGGCTGTTGAAGGCTGATAGCCAGAAATCGGTCCTTGGATGCTTGATTCCGGTCCGGGAAAGACATGGCTTGGCAGTTCGGGCTGGACTGTTCCCATGAGGCACAGGGTCAAGGCTGATTTGCATATAGCCATGTCTGACCTGGGGTGGTGTGGAGTGCAAAAAAACGATGGATTTAGGCCCAGATCTCTGTACTGGGGTGAATGTATGACATTGTTCTGCATTCTGTCCATCAATTGTTGTTTTTGCCCCTATATTTATAATAGTCTGCTCGATTGGCGCAAGGATTAACAGATGCGCCAGAAATTCTGACGCATCTGTTGGTGCAAAACTGACACATTGCTGGAGTTGCTCATGAAAGTGACCCAACTCCAGCAATGCGCCACAACAGATGGGTGAGTCCCATTCAAAAAGCCCTGCGTCATTCTTTACGCCTGGTCTGAACAGGCATAGGGATTTTGACGCAGTGAAAGCGTACACTGATGCAGTGAAATCTTGTAGATTTCACTGCGTCAGTTCTACATGCCTTTTGTGTGGGAACGCCCACCCTGCACACATTATACCTGATGCAGGTATAATGTGACGCAGGGCTTTACAACATGACACATCTCCCTAGATGTGTCATGTTGTAAATGGGCTGCAACATTTATGCTGTGGCTGCATCACATAAGTGACGCAACGGCATTGCAAAAGTCACACAAGCGGCTTGTAAATCTGTCCCTAAGAGCCCGCTCTACCCTAGAGCAAAGTAAGGAATCACTCAGTTACCACTTAGAGGTGGGGCCAGCCTACAATACCACAGTGGGTTAGAAAACACCTATGAAATGTACCAATCAGCATCAGGGAAAGGAAAGTCCCAGAAATAAATGGTACATGGTTCACCTGACGAAGGTAACATAACTAGTATGAGTTTTTTCTGCATGCTACTAAGAGATCCGGACAGAAAAACTGCCATTAGTCTTTTGAAATGACACCACAACTCCGAGTGATTCTATGTCAGACATTAGGAGAATCCATCGAAATCCTCGGAACATAATGTGAACATTTTGTATATCCTGAATTCTGAACAGCATAATTTGTAGAAGGTTAGGAAAAACACAAATAGTGCATAAGGTCATGACTCCCAGCCCTGCCAGCACACGCTAAGTGAATTCCATTTTGCTGCTTGGAAATTGCTTCCAAAAGCACCACATATTAATTTTATAATCGGTAGCCGCCAAAATGTATATTCTTCTTTGTGTGAAAACCCAATTTTAACAAAAACCCTTAATCTTGTGTAAAATGTGTGTTTCTTTGGCAGCAGTAACATCAAACCGAGTTTTTTGCTCATTGGAAAATAGGTATGTTATGTAAACACTCAAACATGCCATATTTCATATCAATTTTCTCAGTAACACAATTTTCACTCACGTCTTAGCTGAAAAATAACATGCAAGAAATGCTAAAATGAGACAAGAGTAATTGTATAGTAATTTCTGAACAAAAAACATCAGCCAAACCTGAGTGAAAGGTACGTTTCCCAACACGTTCAGATACCTAGCTGGATTCATGGTTGCGAAACATCAGCCTTTCGTTTTTTGGCACCAATAGGTGTTCTACAGTACTTACATTTTTTTTCATAATGTGGGAGTCTCCCAACTGAGGTTATTGCTTTGTTGGTAAATCAGTCTTGGTGCCAGACTAGCAAACCCGTCAAACTAGTTCATCAGGGTAAAACCGAAGTTTCCAAACGTAGCTAATGATGTTTTGGCACTTGGAATACTTGAAACATTTTTTGAAACGTAAACTGGGAATATGACGCATGTTCCTTTTGATTCAGGGACACAATAAAGACAACAAATGATAAACACAGCTTTTTTCGAAACTGGAAAATGTAAGACAAGTGCTCTTACAATTTATCGGGGAGTTCCTGCACTTTCATCAGTTAACTCAATTCTATAGGTAATGTAAGGCCGTAATTATAATATGAATGCTAAATTCTTAACTCTGTGCAAACATCGGGATCGCACTTAGAAGTTGTTTGATAAATATCTCACTCTCTCGGATTTCCCCAGAAAGTCAAACCTGCAAAATGTATCAGAGAAGGGCGAAAAGGCCTGGAAGAAAGGCAAAACATGCAAAACTGAGGGGCATATTATCAAGGAACGGCGTTAAAATGAACGCTGCTTTTGCGGCAGGCAACTGTCGCTAAAACTGCGATAATGGGCTTGATAATATGCCGTAGAGAATTCCAATAGAAGCCCATGTTAACACCAGAACATGGGCTTCTATGGGAATTCTCCAGGGCATATTATCAAGTCCATTATCGTCGCTTTAGCGGCAGTTTCCTGCCGCTAAAGAGGCAATAATTTTAACGCCGTTCCTAGGTAATATGCCCCTGAGTGTGTTAAAAACTGATTCTGCATGTTATGCCCCATTTCCGTCTGGGAACTCAGAATAGACGGTATTTGGTATGTGGTAAATGGCTCATTCTGAGGCAATGGTATTTGTAACCCTCCCTATTCCAACAAGATTGTAATGAGTGCCTTCATGTATCGTCATGTTAAGAATGCTAAAAACTAAGCACAATTTATTTATGCTGTCCTACCTATAATGTTTTTAAACCCATTTTCGCTCAATTATTTTTCTTGCCCTGAACTGCGCCATCAGGGCAGCAGTGGACGTGGCAGACACTCTAAGGACAAATTTACTATTCTAACTCCAGTCCTAGAATATTTGGATAAAGCAAAACAAAGCTGGAGGAGGCTTTTTTACTATTCTAATGCCAGTCCTGACATTATTGGGGGAAAGTTATAAAATTACCCAAATATATTTAGGAAGGGGTAAAAAGTAGTAATTTTGAATCGCAGAAAGTGCTGCCCTGAGGGTGCAGCTCAGGACAAAAAAATAGGAATATCCCCATTTTCCTCCATTCTTAAGGAACAGATTAGATATTAAGCACCCTGATAGACTCGAAAGAGTGGGGTGTCAAAGCTATGGCCCTGTATACAAGTGGCCCATTAAATTGTGATCCTTGTCAAACAACTATTTGCATGTGATAGCAATAATAAGTGGTAATATGTGATAAAGACCACACCCTTTCTTACATTTTGGAAGCTGAAACCTGCCGCAATTTAACAAGGGGAGAAGACCTTGCATTTACAGAGACCTGGATTTTGTTGTGGTGAGCAGTGCTGGCCAGCATAACTTGCGGGTGGCATGGGGGAGGCGGGTGCAGGGGGGGGGGATTGAGGTTGCACAAGAAAAACAAAAAATTAAAAACAAAATTACACTGGTCCCGCTGCCGCGTCCCTTCTCATTGCTCCTGATCTCCTCGTGGGACAGGAACCCAGGAAAAACTGCCAGGCTCCCCTGAGCAATCACAACACTGGAATGGATTGGAGGAATGCTGGATATCTCACCAAGGATCAGAAAGAACAATCTTTTTTTGGATCGTACCACCTGAATTCAGTCAGCAGGAAAGTTGGCTGGTTAGTCGGAGGATGCAGAAGGTGCAGGGGTATTCAGAGCTCTTCAGCTCCTGCCTTTTTACAAAGAAATTCCTGAGGCTGTGACAAATCTGCCAGCCCCAGGGCCCAGAGCCTCTAACCGGACCACCCTAGTGAAATTGTGCTACAGGAACGGGATAGACACCGGATTGGACAGGCTTTCCTCGAGAGTCCTCGCCATGCTGGAGCAGAGTTAGTCCCTGACTGGGTGAGATTGCACAGTCTACTCTTCTGTCCATGGAATTGCAGAATACTTCAGCCTCCTCAAATCAGCAATATCACCATTAGACTGTGACCACCAAGGATCACCCTGACAGGAAACTAGTCTACTCCTGAGACAGTCGTTTTTGTTCTGTACAACAGAACAAAAGACAAGACCACCTTCTTCTATTTATGATTTGTGCACACAACAAGCCCTTCTCTAGTTGCTGTACTTCGATGAATACGGTCCACTAATGCTCTTGAAAATTGGTGCTCAACATAGGCTTTCAAAAACAAAAATTCTTTAAACAATGTACTGATAGTTGAAATGTATTGGTATAATATATTTCCATTCAAGCTTATTTTTATTTTCTTAATATTTCGTGAATAATCATAATTGTTGTACTGGAACTACGTTTTGTTCTTCTTGGATTATGTCAATCGATTCATTAATATCCAATTATTAGAACGGTTTGCCATTTTGTTCCTGTACAATTATATCCCCAATGCATTTCGGACTACCATGGTCTTTCTTCAAGGGAACGTTAACATTGATCTAAAAAGTAACAAGATCAAATAAAAATCAGATCAAATCGAACCTTCACATATGAGTGATCAGTCCACAAAACAACTCACACATGCATGTTATCAAACCACTCTGTATTTAAATTAATAAAAGTGTTGATGGAAAGAAAATGTCACGAATACATCACTCGATCAATCTCCATCACAATAAACCCATTATACTTGTGCATGACAGATTTGTTAAATTTAAAGAAGGTCTAACCTGCAATCAAATAACTATCTTAATTTTCACACTGGTAAATGTATCGATCTGTGCCGAACATTTGTCAGTGTACTGAAAACTGGAAAATGTATAGCTCTATTCCAAACATCTGTCAGCGTACTGACATACTTCTTTGATAACTAAATACCCACTGTGTTTCTTGATTGTGCGTGAACCAACATTCAAGTTGACTAACAAATTTGACTAATATTCTCTCATTCCCCTTTCAATTCTCATATGCGTAATATGCTATAAAAGGATCTCTACTTAAGTACCTGCTGATGTGCATCCTGGTATTCTCATCTCACCTAGGGCGACACACTATAGTATACAAAAAGTGCTGGATCGAATGAGACAGGTATGCCAAAAAATGGGTCTTTTGCTCACTGTGCCACTTGAATCAAGCTATACCTGACTGATGGGCCCTTATCAGAGCAAAACCGGTCCTAGGTTGCTCGTATTCTGGTTCAGGGAGCCTGGCTTTGCAGTTCGGGCTAGATTGTTCCCATGGGGAGCAGGGTCAAGGCTGATTTACATGGCTCCAAATTATGATGGCATGGTCGATGATAAACAACGGACTGGGATGCGGCCCAAGGGACTGCAGTGACTGAGATTAGTTCAACTATTCCATCCATTACCTTGGTGGTGTTGCAGTTGACGCCATGAGGGCAAGAGCCAGCCTAGGCATGGTTCCCATGCACATTGTGCCACTGTAATTAAACTATACCTGGCTGATAAGCCTTTATCGGGGTGAAACCAATCTGATGTTGCCTGTATTCCAGTTCAGGGAGGACCTGACTTGGCAGTTCGGGCTGAACTATTCCTATGAGGAGCAGGGTCAAGGCTGCCTTACATATCGCTGGTTCCAAACTGAGGTGTCAAGGTGTGAGAAAACTGATGGACTGGGATGCATGGCGAGTGATTGCCAATGAATGAGATTCATTCAACCATTCCATCCTTCCCCTTGTTGTTGTTGCAGAAGAAATAATCTTCTTCAAGAGTATTAAGGCATCTAACTGATTTGATGTCAAACTAAGGGAAATGGGGTTGGCATTGGCCACTTCTAGTATTTCACCATTACATCTAGTCTCCCAGACGGCCTGCCATACAACATCGATGGGAAACAGAGCAGAGAAACTGCTGATTTTAGAAATCTCACAGTGCTCCTGTCACCTTTGTAAATAGCCAGGGATAAATCTTTGGCCTAGAAATAGATGAGCATATCCTTTTGATGCCTACCTTTGTGAAACGCCATACCAATGGGAAGACAGTATTTTAAGGGGATGATTTGAAAAATATAGACACAAAGACACTCTGGTTTCCTTCTTTGTCGTGCTCACAATCAAACCATCATTTTGAAAGGGCTGGATGAGTAATATCGATTAAAAGGGCTTGTTATATTTTTTAAGGGCTTGAAAAGACTAGGGGGAGATGCGTGCACATTCAGGCAGTCTGTGCCCATAAAAGAATAGATCAAGGCAAGTTTTGTCTTTACTGGGTGGTATTCTGCTTAAAGGCACATTACCTCCACGCCAAATGGCAAGTGAGTGCAGGAAGAAGGTTAATCTTTTGGTAGTATTTCTCGAACAACATCATTTAGGAGTTATTGTCATTCACAAGAGCAGCTCCGCTCTAAGACAAGTACGGTGCCGTTAGGTTTCTTGAAAACTCCCCATTCCACAGGAATGATGTTTCCCACCATCAATACTGTTTCCTACCAGAAGCTTGAGAATGGGAACAATGGCAAAGATAGCAAGCCAGACCCACAGATGAATCGAGTATCCACTAGAGGTTTCCTTGCCTTGGGTGGAGGTGGTAACTATGTGGGGTGATAGGTGCAACATTTCTGCTCTGTGGTTGAGCAGATGAGGAGGGTGAGCCCTGGAGAGCAGATAGCAAGGCAGCAATACAAGCAGCTCCAGCAAAATAACCCCACCTTGGGGTTTGCTGCAGGTCCAGAAGCAGACAATGATATACAGCCATCTTGGGAGGTGGAGAAACCATGCACTGGAAGGAGTGGATCCACTTAGACAGACAATCAATCAATCAGGCAAATTTGTAAAGCGCGCTACTCACCCGCTAGGGTCTCAAGGCGCTGGGAGGGGGGGAGTCGCTACTGCTCGAACAGCCAGGGCTTGAGTTGTTTCCTGAAGGAGAGATGGTTCTGGGTCTGCCGTAGGTGGGTGGGGAGGGAGTTCCATGTCTTGGCCTCCAGGTAGGAGAAGGATTTTCCTCCGGCGGTGGATTTGCGAATTCGTGGGACGCAGGCGAGGGCAAGGCTGGCGGATCGGAGCTGGCGGGTGGGTGTGTAGAATGTGAGGCGGCTGTTAAGGTATTTCGGGCCCATGTCGTGGAGAGCCTTGTGTGCGTGGGTGAGGAGTCTGAACGTGATCCTCTTGCTGACAGGGAGCCAGTGCACGTCTTTCAGATGGGCAGAGATGTGGCTGTGACGAGGGATGTCAAGGATGAGTCGTGCAGAAGCGTTCTGTATGCGCTGGAGTATTTTCTGGAGTTTGGCTGTGGTTCCAGCGTAGAGGGTGTTCCCGTAGTCCAGGTGGCTGGTGACGAGGGCCTGGGTGACTGTCTTCCTGGTTTCGGTGGGGGATCCACCGGAAGATCTTTCGGAGCATGCGCAGCGTGTTGAAGCAGGATGATGAGATGGCGTTGACTTGCTTGGTCATCGTGAGGGAGGAGTCCAGGATGAAGCCCAGGTTGTGAGCATGGTCCGTTGGCTTGGGTGCGGAGCCCAGGGCAGGGGCCACTAGGAGTCGTCCCAGGCAGAAGGGGATGGTCCCAGGATGAGGACTTCCGTCTTGTCTGAGTTCAGTTTCAGACGGCCGAGCTTTACCCATTCCGCAACGTCTTTCATTCCTTCCTGGACGCTGGCTCTAGCGGTGGCGGGGTCGTTGGTGAGGAAGAGGATCAGCTGGGTGTCGTCGGCGTAGGAGATGATGTTAAGGTTGTGTTGGCATGCGATGGATGCGAGAGGGCTCATGTAGACGTTGAAGAGGGTGGGGCTGAGTGAGGATCCTTGCGGAACGCCGCAGATGACTTCGGTGGCCGCAGATCGGAACGGGGGGAGGCGGACTTTCTGGGTTCTTCCGTCGAGGAACGAGATGATCCACTCCAGGGCCGCTCCTTGGATTCCGGTGTTGCTGAGGCGTTGTATCAGGGTGTGGTGGCATACGGTGTCGAAGGCTGCTGAGAGGTCCAGGAGGATGAGGGCAACTGTTTCCCCGTTGTCGAGCAGGGACCTGATGTCGTAGGTAGCTGCAATGAGCGCGGTCTTTGTGCTGTGGTTTGCTCGGAAACCGGACTGTGAGGGGCCGAGGGATCCGTTTGTCTCGAGGAAGGCAGAGAGTTGTTTGTTGACGGTCTTCTCGATGACTTTGGCCGGAAAAGGGAGGAGCGAGATGGGGCGGAAGTTCTTGTGGTCCGTGGGGTCCGCGGTGGGTTTCTTCAGGAGGGCGCTCAGCTCGGCATGTTTCCAATTCTCCGGGAAAGTGGCGGATGCGAAGGAGCTGTTGATGATGTTCCGGAGTTGGGGTGCGATGATGGAGTCGGCTTTGTTGAAGAAGTGGTGTGGGCAGGGGTCGGTTGGGGATCCAGAGTGGATGGTGTTCATCAAGCCGGTGGTGTCTTCGGTGCTGACAGGGGTCTAGGTGCAGAGGGTGGTGGTGGGGGGCGTTGGTTCGGTGGTTGGGTGCGTGGTCTGTGCGCCGAAGCTGTTGTGTATGTCGGCGATCTTGCGGTGGAAGAACGAGGCGAGTGAGTCGCAGAGGTCTTGCGAGGGTGTGATGTCGTTGTTGCAGGCACTGGGGTTGGAGAGCTCTTTAATGATGCTGAAGAGTTCCTTGCTGTTGTGGGTGTTGTTGTTTAGTCGTTCTTTGAATGGTGTCCGTTTGGTGGTGCGGATCAGCGGGTGGTGTTTGCGGGTGGCGTTCTTGAGGGCTGTCATGTTGTCTGTTGTCTGGTCGTGGCACCAGGCTTTCTCGAGGGTGCGGCAGGTTTTCTTGGAGTTTTTGAGGTTGTTGGTGAACCACGCTACTTTCTTGCTGCCGGGTCTGCTGGGAGGGTTCTTCAGTGGTGCGAGGTCATTGGCGCAGTTTGTAAGCCACTGTGTGAGGTTGTGGGCTGCTTCGTTGGGGTCCGTCGTGTTGGTGGGAGGGTTCTGGCTGAGGGATGTGGTGAGCTGGTCGGCGGTGATCTTGCTCCAGCTTCTGCGGGGAACCTGTTGCGGGTGGTGGTGGGTCGTGGTTCTCCTGAAGTTGAAGTGGACGCATCTGTGATCTGTCCAGTGTAGTCCGGTGGAGTGGCTGAAGGATATGTGCTTGCTGGAGGAGAAGATGGGGTCAAGCGTGTGGCCGGCGTATTGGGTGGGGGTGTTCACCAGTTGCTTGAGTCCTAGGTTGGCGAGGTTGTCCAGCAGGGTGGTGGTTTGTTGTCCTTGTTGTTCTCCAGGTGGAAGTTGAGGTCCCCTAGGAGGATGTAGTCTGAGGAGGTGAGGGCGTGCGGATTGACGCAGTCTGCGATGGCTTCGCTGAATTGTGTGCGTGGTCCCGGGGGTCTGTAGATGAGAGTGCCTCTGAGGGTGGTCTTGGGGTCGGTGTGTATCTGGATATGAAGGTGTTCGGCGGCGGTGAGGGTGTCGTCGGAGTTGGTCGTGATGCGGATGGTGTTTCTGTGGATGATGGCGATGCCTCCTCCGGTTTGGTTGACGCGGTCTCTCCGGGTGATCTTGTAGTCATCCGGGATGGCTATGGCGATGTCAGGGGCTGAAGAGGCATTCGTCCAGGTTTCTGTGAGGAAGGCGACGTCTGGTGATGTTGTGTCGAGGAGGTTCCAGAGTTCGACAGCGTGCCTGTGGACGGAGCGGGTGATGAGCAGGATGCACTTGAGGTGGATGTTGCTGGTGCTTGGCTTGGTGGGTGCGGTGCAGGTACGGAGGCAGGTGAGTTTGCAGGCTTGGCAAGTGAAGGGTCCGTGGGTGCGTTTCGGGGTGGCTCGGTAGCAGGTGAGGTTCCGACCGGCATTGAGAGCGTGGAGGGTGGCGGTGTTGTAAGTCCGTCGGGTGGGCTGGCATCGTCGAGGGCCAGGGTTCCTGCCACTGGGCGCGGTCCAGGCACGGACGGGCGCAGACGGGCTTGCCTTTGGAGCGCCTTCGGCGCGGCCGCCGTGCGGCCTCCATATGAGGCCAAGTGGGAGGCAGGAGCAGCTGGGAGGCGGGAGCGGGGCGGCCAATGGGCGGAGGGCACAGAAGAAAAAAGGGGCGGGGCCACAAGGGAGCAGCATCGGGAAGCGGGGAGCGGGGGCGGGCAGACCAGAAGGATACAGCAGTTGAGGGGAAAAACGATAAATACCACAAGAACCGAGAGAAAGAAAAATGTACAGTTCAACACAGGTATGGGCAACAGCAGAGGTAGCAGCAGGGGCAGCTATGCAAAATAAGCAAGAACTACCACAAGTACAGAAGTAAATAAAAAGCACAGATCAGACACAAGTGTGGCCAACAGCAGCGGTAGCGGCAGGGGGACGCTGAGGCCAGGGGCAAAGCTGCGGCGCTGGGTCAGGGACGCCCTTTACAGCTGGGGAGCGGTGCGGCGTGGGGGGTGGCCTGGGGTCAGGCCACAAGACCATATAACGGCTGTGTTGGAGATGAGCAGGACGTGATGGGGGCCATGTAAACCAGGCTGCGGAGAGGTCTTCCTGCAGTAAATACCAAGTCCACAGGCTGGAAAGAATGGCAGACTTCAATTGGACTTTCAGGTAAAGCAACTTGAATCTGAAAACATTAACTGTAAAGAAAACCTGTAAATACCCTGCAATATTGTAAAACTGCAGTATCATTCAATTTTGCCTGTACCGTGGCAGCACAGATCGGAGGGATTAAAGATAACATTATGGGACATCCCATAACTAAATTATGGGCTCAGTTTGTTTTTCTGTGTTTGTACAGCTTTAATGGCCCATATAAACAAAGAACAGGGCATTAGGAAATTTGAGTTGAGTCTCTGAACATGTCTTGGCTATCTTTTTCTTGAGGGTCGTGTCATTGATTTCCACTTACCTGCTGATTCAGGTTGATAGGCACAGTGGGACTGTTGATCAATTCCTAAAACTGTGTAAATCTCCTGCAGTACGAATGAAATGATGTGTGCCCCTCGGTTGCTCCATAATCACTTTGGGATTCTGAAACGGAGGGGCTAAGTCCCTAAGTATGTGTGTTACAATTGTAATGGCATCTGCTCTTGCACAAGGGGTAGGCTACGACCCAATCCAAAAACATACAATTACATATGAGTAGTAAGCACAACTGGGCTTCTGGATAAAATCCATCTGAATGCACAACGAGGCTCAAAGGAGGAGTGTGAGTAGTGGGAGTAATCTTGATCCATTTCCCAGCATTATGGGCTCACAGCTGACACAGGAGTGGCAATGATTCCGGGCCATAGAAGAAAAGAAGGCTGCATTCCAATGCATTTCAGCAGCAGGTGGCATCAGCACATTGGCAGCTCTATGAAACAACCATAGAAGACTAGGAGTACAACTTTAAGTGCAACCACAAGCCCTATGCTGTGCCTCCACACTCCTTCAGGTTCTTTGTACACTTCTGCTCGATCCAATTCTGTTTCTTACTCTTAGAGACTCTTTCCTCAAAAGAGACAAATGTTTTAGGCCGGATACGAGATCTAATCAGTTTGTGCACTATACATAGCATTGTCAGCTGTACCTGACAGGGCAGTTTATCTGGCAGTCGAATCAGCGAGGGCATTCCATTGTGACACTTAATTGTTCAGGTAATGGGCAGCGAATTTAACTACCGCAACTTGTGTGGCAACATCAAGGCATTCAACAGGTACTGTAAATATTGTCCATTTTATAGGGGTTCAAGCAGAAATCCCTTTCATTCCCAGAAGAGCCCAAAGTCATGCATCCCTCCAAACAGGTAATTTGAGTTTTGCTACATGGTGACACTCTTTTTCTCAGCAAGAATACAGGCACAAGTAAGTGTAATGAGTTCAGGTGCTTGAGCTGATTTCACATTTGGTAATCGGCAGCTTTGAACAACTTGATATACTGTACATAAAGCCTATCCTCCTACCAGGACAATTTCAACATTTCTTAGACATGAACCATCCAAATATATGAATTCACAGTTTGATATGGAGATGTCAGTTACCTCAAAACATGGTTTGGTGAAATAGGCAGTAGCAATCAAGCAGCCATGAGGTTTTCCCTCTTCCAGGGTGGACAATTGAGATGGAGGGTTCAAAGATGGACTTTGAACAAGAGTCAAATGGGAAGCAGACAGCAACAGTTTCTTATACCTAGATAATCTAGCAGTAGAAAGATGCTGAGGTTTGGAAGTGAGGAGAAGAACAATAGCACATGGCACATCAACAATTAAAGTGGACATGAGTACATTTTCAAATGTTTTAACAAGCTAGGCAGCAGCAGGTATAGAGCAGAGACGTGGTAAGAGTCCAGCCACTTCTGGGTCCAAAGCTGAGGTATAATAAGCTATAGGGCTTTTCTGGTCCCCATGATCCATGACCAGAACCCCAAGAGGAAAATTACTGTTTTCGTGACAATGCAAAGTAAAATGTTTAGCATAATAAGTGATCCCCAATTTGGGTACAGAAGTCAATGCTTGCTTGATTTGTACAATCTGTGACCTCTTTTGACCACTGAGAGGGTTCTGGAGTCTCTGATATTTCATAGTCTTGCAGGTGCTGTGGAATTTTGAGATTACCCAGGATCCTTTGGCTTCTGTACTAAACCAAACACCAAAAACATTGTATGGGGGAGGCAGTTACTGGACAGAGCAACATATGAATGGCTTCAATGCACTTGGGTGACTGATGGCACCCGTCAGCAGATATTTCATAACCAAGGTATAGCACTTTGCATTAGGAAAAACTGCAGTTTCTCTTTCGAAGTCTCATGCCCCTTACTATTCACATTGGTGTGGGGCTAGAAGCATTTCACCTTACATTTGTCAAAATTCACAGATAACAAAAGCAGGCCCTCAACATTTCACACCAATGTAGATCATCCCTGGGGGAAAGCCAAAGTGTCAAGATCTTTCTTGAAAGCTTGTGAAAAAAATGAAGGGAGATTCTGTAAATCCTTGTGGGAACCTCTGCCATGAAAGTCCAAAATAACCACAAAGACACCAAAACTAACCAACGCCTGTTGCCAGCTAGAGCTGATGTAGGTGAGACCTCTACAGATCAACAACGAATGTAAAGATAAAATCACCAGATAAGCTGCGAAAACATCTTTATCTGTACAGTACTACTCTTGAGTATTGATGTAAAACATACGGAAAGTGCACATTGGAGCCATTTAGGTAGTAATTATTTTTACACCTTTGTTCACTAAACAAATCCTAAAATTGTTATTGTTGAAACTGTTAAGAAATACATGTACCGGAATCATATATATATTAATGCTGTAATACCCGTTGTACTCTAACCTGTACCTCATGTAACTGTGAAGCACTCTGATACCCTTGGATCACGTTCACGCTATATGAAACTCTATAAATAAAATAAATAAATGAAATAAAGTTGAGCCCTTGAGATGGAAAAGAATTCAGAACACCAAGGAAACATCAACTAGTTTACAGTGGATGCAAGAAAAGATGGTGGCTGGGTTATGGACTATTGGGAAACTAGGGATAGCTATAGTAATAATGGCCCACGAGCCATGTACAGATCTATACATGTTGTCTTTTTGCATGGGGAAATCAGGGTATTTAATCTACAATTGGTACTAAACCCCCTGTTTTAGGTCTGTTTTAGAAGGCCTGCGATTGTAGGCTGGATTCCTGTCCTGTCTTGTCTTTGAGGGGATACCAAGGGATCAAGGGCAGCTTCTTTTATTTGTTGAGCTTGATCTTCACAAGTTCTATGGAGGCTATGGGGTAGGGCAGGGTAGTGCAGCTAGCACTGATGTCGATAGGGCAAGTGTTATGTTTAGCATTGATCAATCAATTGACGCAAGGACCATTTGTATCTAGTAGGTTTAGTGTATTCAGGGCATAGTAAGAACCCCTTGGACTGTCCTAAAATCTTGGGTAAGAGTACTGCATAACTTCGTTTAATTCAGGTGAGTTAGCAAAGCCAGGCACATTTGAAACAGCATTTGTGTGGTCCATGTTCCAAAGCCACAGCTGACCACAAGAAAAGTATTATCCTTCCACTCCCAGAGCCTCTCCTCTCCCGTTTTCTTTGTCTCTTACCTCTCATTCTCTCCCCGTCCTGCTCTAGACTATCCTCTTCGCTTATCCCTTTGAGGGGCTCGTCACCCCTTCCTTTCACTTTGCTGCATGGTCAGTAGCTTCAAGATAATAAAGTAATTATTTGGATTCAATTTCAATTTCAATTTCAAAAGCTTTTATTCGATTTGTACATACAAATCATACAAGCATAATAAGATACATAGTTAAGATATTAAAATCGCCATATGAACACAAATAAGAAAGGAGGTAGGAAGATGTGCAAAGGCTAGCGTGCAACAATTAAAAGGTAATCTTGCCTTTTTAAATCAACATACTGTTACAAAAATACAGGACATTCATAAATGAACAGACAGGAAATCAGTAAGGTTTACTTGATAGACATTTCCTGGCAGCTGTACATTTCAATTTAAATAATCATAACATACTGTGGACATCAACGGATAAAAATAATACCTTAGTTACAAAAGTTGGTATAAAACTTGGAAACATGTATATACAGACAGGAATGTAAAAGGTAATAGCAGCATAATACAATTCCTGGCAGCTGTATAACATAGGTACAGACAGGTAGGTATAAAAAATATTATAGTACAATACTTTTCCTGGCAGCTGTACACTTTAAAATAAAAGTAGCCAGAAAAAAGCAGATCTCCTCATTCTCTAATGAGGATAAAAGTATCAATGCAGTTTTTGTGGTACAAATATTATACTTTATAAAAATAGGTTTAAGGTATTTTAACCTAAGAAAATGAAAAAATGTACAGAAAAGTAAAAAATGGCAACTACTCTGGCGGGAAGTACTGTCGCACGGGCAAGGTGTCTCTGATCTGGCTCTTGTGTTTGGAAATGCAACCAAATGGTGAACAATACCCAATCTGACACGTGTTAAAACATACTGATGAGAGGGACGAGTCACGTACACAAGGTAGGGTTGGAGCCCCGAAATTAAATTCAGATCTTTATAAAATTTCACTGTAATAAGATTACCAGAAATTTTATCTCGCTCTGCCTTTTGAAAATTTAAAAACGTCGTCTTAATTTCTTTTTTTGGAATAGAAACAACCTCTTCTGGCTCACGGAACACATCGATATTAAAAAGAAGGAGATACCAGCGATGGATGTATCTCAACCACTGTATGCGTGAAGAATGGTACAAACCTATACAGTCAAGAATAATATCTTGAGTGAATCGAGTCTCTGGCTTAGCCCAAATAGAGCGCCACAGTAAAAGTGGCCGAACTGCTGCTAAGTCAGAAATGAACTCGACCCCGACCTCTTCATGGATCAGTTGAACAGAGGCAGAAGGGGGAACACATAACAACCTCCTTAGAAACTTATTTTCCTCCTTCTGCAGGGATGGACCCTCGCTATGGCCCCATACACCTGCCCCATACAGTGCAGAGGAGACACAACAAACGTTATATATGTTCATCATGTCTGAAATGCTTCGTGAGCCAAGTTTAGAGGCAAATCGAAAAATACTGCTAGTAGACCGCAGCATTTTTAGTCTAATAGAATCAAATTCCGAGGTCCAGGTCCCACTATTATTGTATGTAATTCCTAGATAACAAAAGGACTTAACATGAGTCAACTTTTCTTTATCCAGGAAAAAGGTATGCTTTGACTGCTTTGCTGCCTGACCGCATGACATAACATACGTCTTGGTTTTGTTCACTCGGAGCCTCCTAACTTGGATAAACTGCATAAAATTATCAATTAAGCGCTGGAGACCAATCTGTGTTCGAGATAAAAGAACAGCGTCATCCGCATAAAGTAACAGCGGAACAGGTTTACCACCAATCAGAGGGGCGTCTGCTGGGATGTCAACCAAGGAGCGGTCAACATCATTGATAAAAAGGGAGAATAAAAGCGGGGCCAGAACACATCCCTGGCGTATGCCCCGAGACACTTTAAAAAACGGGGTGCATTCGCCTAGGGTGCCATAGCGGACCTTACAGGAGAGTTTTTCATAAAGTCTAGCTAAGAAGTGGACGATTTCCCTCGGTGCCCCTGCATCAAGCAAAACCTCCCAAAGAATAGCGTGATTAACCAAATCAAAAGCGCTACTCAAATCAGCAAAACATAAAAAGAGGTTGCCATTTTTGGCCACAGTATATTTGTTAATTAAAAGGTCCAAATTTACACATTGATCCAATGTGCCCAAACCTTTCCGAAAGCCGTATTGGACTCTAGTTAAAATATTTGAATCAGTTGCCCAATCTTCTAGCCTTTTGAGCAAAATCCTACTCATTACCTTTACAGAGGCGTCCAATAATGAAATTGGCCGATAATTGGAGGCCTCTGATTTATTACCTTTCTTGTGTAAGGGGATAATAACCGATTGACCCCAGGTAGAAGGGAAATTAGTTTCTGCCGCACAATTAAATATCCTCGCCAGGATGGGAGCCCACAGAACTGGTTCATCTTTGTATAAATCCAGCGGGACCCCATCAGGGCCAGGGGCCTTGCCTCCTTTGCTAATAGAAATTCCTTCATGGCTTTCTTCTAATGTTATTCCCAACGGGAGGGGTAACCAAGGGGTAGACTCACGTGACAATGACTCAAGGGATAACCCTTCCGGATTAAACATTTTTGAAAAGTGACTGACCCAATCGCTGCATGCCACATATGATGTTAGTTCTGGAACATCTTCTTTATTGAGAAAAGGGCTGTTAATTGTTTCCCAATAAAGTTTGCAGTTTTTGGTCTCGGCTGCTTCCTTCAACTTATCCCACGCCTCAGTCTGTAATACCCTTTTCCTATTAATGATTGCTATTTTATATCTAGCCCTGAGATATTTTATATCCTCCTTATCACGTGGTTTGGTACCTAAAGCTTTCTTTAGTTCTCGGAGGGCGACTATACAGGTCTTATCAAACCACCCCTGCTTCGGACCATTATTGGATGACGGGGCCTTAGTAAAAATACCATCAATAATACTATTCATGGAGACAAAGTGGACTAATAAGCAACCTGGGTCACAGTCATTATCTAGACAGCAACTAATTTGGTTCTTACAGCTAGTAAGAACCTCCTTCTGCTTAGCCTTAGAATTAATTCCAGTCCATTTAATCCTTAGACCCTTCGGTCTTATAGGTACTAGGTCAGTAGAGCATTTTTCACCTGAAACTGACGAGGTACCATGCCCTAAAAGGGTAACACGAATGCTGTTATGGTCACTGAGACTTTCTTCATTTACATACAAATCGGTAAAGTCTCCACTGCTAGACAAAAGAATATGATCTATAAATGATCCTGCGTCTCTTCCTGTAAATGTGGGGCATGTTATTGCCTGGTTATTTGTGTTACAGTTTAACAGGGTCATGTCTAGTGTAACTAGCATGTTATTTAGTGTAGAACCGTAACTGCAATGTTGGAAGTGAGGAGAATCCTCCCTCACTCCCGGACCCCCCCAGTGACTACTCATAGCCGCTCCGAAGCCACAGATATTCCCATTAGACAAATGGCAGGGCTGCAAATTAAAGTCCCCTGCCCAAACAACCTCAGCCTTTCTTTTCGAAATGCCCAAGGCCTTGGCAATTTCCTTTTCTAGAGGCGGTAGAATATCTCCTCTGGTGGCATCAAAAATATTGTTGTAGAAATTTACTACAACTAAATCAATACTCTTCCTACACTCTACCCTTATAACTTGACTATGGGTCCCAACTGTCGTACTGCTTTTGACCGTACAATCACACAGCTTGGTGGACAAAAGCATCAAAAGGCCCCCCTTAGCCCTGCCCGAACTAGATTTGGTGGCTTTAAGACAATGAGATGCGTACCCTTCGATGTTAATGAGGTCCAGACACCACGTTTCCTGCAAAAGGATTAGGTCCAATCCCTCCCCAATAAATCTGGTCCAGAAGGGTGTACCTATTTTACTGGCAAGGCCAGCAATATTCCAGGAAATAAGGGAGAGTCCTGCTGGTTTACCAGTATCGCCAACAATAGTCAACTCTGGCTGGATTCCACGTGGTAGAATAGGACCATCTTCCCGGGGGTTGCTATCTGGGCCTAATCTAGGAGTAACGGTAGGTGTACATGCATCAAGGCTATCCCTATTTTCTATATGCGAGAGGGGTATTAGCGATGACACTATTGGGAATTCAGGAGGTGTGGGAAAAAGTATGACTGGAGGAACACTCTCCATATCTAATTTAGACGTAGAGATGTTTGAATCTAAAGCTTTAATAAAGCTGAGTCAATCTACCTCGTCTAACATAGCATATCTGTTAGGATGGGCAAATTGTGAGTACGAGGGATCTTGGGAAGGAGGCAGGTCCTGCCATGTTTGTTGCCACTGGGGTTTAACTGATTGTAGGGGCTGAAAAGGTTGCTGCCACTGATGGGCAAACTGATATGGAGGTGGTGGAAAGTGAGGAGGTTGTTGCCATTGAGGATTAACATGGTGTGGGGGAAAAGATAAGGCATGTGATGGCTGCTGCTGAAAACTGGCATAATGTGGAAAAAAAGGAGAAGGGTGTGGTGGTTGCTGCCAAGGTTTAGTAATATGTTGCGGGGGATACACAGATCCTCTATTACTTGAAAAAGTAGTACAAGGAGGATTTGGTCTTGATGACATAGGAAGAAAATGGGACAAAGGGAGTGGATTGATTTGAGTAGCAGGACCACTGTTGGGTGCATTACATATGTAACTAGCTGCCCCTATATCCCTAAAATTAACTGTAATTACATCCCCTACTATTGTTTTCTTACTTCTGCCCACCCAGTCCCCTCTACGCACAGTAAGAATTTCACCGTTCATATTATTAGGTAGAGGTTTATGTAAGTGGAGCCACTGAGCACATTTATTCCTTAACTCAACAAAAGTTTCTTTTGCTCCCTCCTTCAGTGGGGGAACTGCTGTCAACACGACCACAAAAGGGGAGACTTCTGGTGGCAGATTAATTGACTTAAAACGTGCCTGCTTTGGCTTAAAACCTTCAGTCTTATTTGTAGGGGGAGGTACTAAAGGGGTATTAGACTTTCCTACGACATCTTTTACTTGAGGAATGGTGGTTTTGTTACCAACGACAGAGTGTTGGTGAGTCGGAATAGAACCCACCGCCTTCGGAGTGGATAAAGCTGTGGATTGGACAGAATTATTCCCTGTTTGTGACAGATGAGATAAAGCTGGATTCCCGGGGACTATAGATACTTGTACATTATTTAATACATCTTTAGGAAGCTGGACACAGGATGAGCATTTAGGGGCTGCTTCTGTGATCCCTTGTGGCTGAACAGGCCCTGGCCCGTTCGTCTTATTTGGCCATTTCGAGTGCATTAAAGACGTGAGCCTGTCAAGTTTGGAAATTAGAGGCTTAATTTGTGCTGCTATTGTGGCCTCAAGGTCCAATTTTAGATCTGTTACCATATTTTGCACCCAGCAGGGTATACCTGGTGCCAGTTGCGGGGTAGGTGATATCAGATTATGGTTCCTAACTGCAACTTTTACTTTGTTTTTACTCTTGGATGTAACTTTTGGGGGAATGATAACCCTTCCCCCAGAATCTATAAGTACAGGGGCTGTTTCCACATCAGTTAACCCACCCAGACTTGGCTCCGCTTTGCCAGGTGACTGACAGGCTTCTAGATCTGGAGTGGCCTCCAGATCGATGAAAGACGGATCCAAGTCTGATAGGGCTACCGATAAATCAACAGCATCCGGTACAGTCAGTGCGCTAGTAGTAGGCAGGGTTAAGGGTAGAGAACAATTATTCAATAACTGCTGGGCAGGTGATTTGGCATTTGCAAGAGAACCCAGGGACGAGCGCTTTGCGTTCGCAAGATCCATGGAGACTCTTTTTTCCAATAAAACAATGCTTTTGTCAATAGTCTCATTCACCCGTGAAATAAAGAGATCTATGGGTCCAGTCACCTGTGCTTCCACCGTAGCTTTTTTTGTACAACTTCTAGTTCTGTTGCGCATGGCCGACATCTGTAGTGCAAGGACAATAGAAGATGGTGATATAGCTGGAGGGCGGCCGCTAGAGTTTCAATACACAAATAGAAGAGACAGTTCCGCCTACCTTAGCAATTGGTTGGGGGCAATAAGGCAGGGGTTCAGGGCCAGGGCCGTCCTCTGCCGTCCTTGAACGGCCTTAAACGGCCCGCTCTTTGCCTGGTCTTCGCCCCGGCCTTAGCCCCGCGCGCGTCCCGCGTGCGCGCTGTCCGCACAAGTTATAAAGAAGAGACAAGAGGAGGGGGCGGGAAGAGGACCAGCTGCGGCCGATCCACGCCGCTAGGAACGCTGGTCCTCGCAGTCCCGCCTCTGCCCTTGTGGACCAGATGACAGCTTGCACGAGGGCGCGTTGGTGCTCAATGCACTTGGAGGGAGGCAGGAAGGTTATTCCCCAAAGTGAGTCTCAGCCTGCGAGCGGCTCCCGCGGAGCGGGGGCCGCGAGGCGTGGCAGAATGGGCAGCTAACAGCTACACAGGAACAGCGCTTCTTGGCAGAAAGGGTCCCAAGGCTCACTCGCTCCACACAGGTTTTGAAGGGGAGGAGGAGGGGGCGGGAAGAGGACCAGCTGCGGCCGATCCACGCCGCTAGGAACGCTGGTCCTCGCAGTCCCGCCTCTGCCCTTGTGGACCAGATGACAGCTTGCACGAGGGCGCGTTGGTGCTCAATGCACTTGGAGGGAGGCAGGAAGGTTATTCCCCAAAGTGAGTCTCAGCCTGCGAGCGGCTCCCGCGGAGCGGGGGCCGCGAGGCGTGGCAGAATGGGCAGCTAACAGCTACACAGGAACAGCGCTTCTTGGCAGAAAGGGACCCAAGGCTCACTCGCTCCACACAGGTTTTGAAGGGGAGGAGGAGGGGGCGGGAAGAGGACCAGCTGCGGCCGATCCACGCCGCTAGGAACGCTGGTCCTCGCAGTCCCGCCTCTGCCCTTGTGGACCAGATGACAGCTTGCACGAGGGCGCGTTGGTGCTCAATGCACTTGGAGGGAGGCAGGAAGGTTATTCCCCAAAGTGAGTCTCAGCCTGCGAGCGGCTCCCGCGGAGCGGGGGCCGCGAGGCGTGGCAGAATGGGCAGCTAACAGCTACACAGGAACAGCGCTTCTTGGCAGAAAGGGTCCCAAGGCTCACTCGCTCCACACAGGTTTTGAAGGGGAGGAGGAGGGGGCGGGAAGAGGACCAGCTGCGGCCGATCCACGCCGCTAGGAACGCTGGTCCTCGCAGTCCCGCCTCTGCCCTTGTGGACCAGATGACAGCTTGCACGAGGGCGCGTTGGTGCTCAATGCACTTGGAGGGAGGCAGGAAGGTTATTCCCCAAAGTGAGCCTCAGCCTGCGAGCGGCTCCCGCGGAGCGGGGGCCGCGAGGCGTGGCAGAATGGGCAGCTAACAGCTACACAGGAACAGCGCTTCTTCAATATTCTCCTTCTTTCTTTCCTGAAACATCACACAATGGTTCACAATGATTGCTAACTCCACTTAATTCTTAGTTTGCTATTTAATCCATATTGTCAATGTTAGAACTAACAGTGTGTAATCCCTCAAATGTTTTCCTTCACCCCTCTTGTTTTTCTGAATTTGTTTTTGTTGACTTTAAGGCTCTGTGCACCGTACCTCCGCTAACCAGTGCTAAAGTGCTTGTGTTCTCCCTTTGAAACATGGTAAAATTGGCCTACTCCTAATTAGCACATTACATTTACTTGTAAGCCCCTAGTAAATGGTACTACATGTATACAAGTCAATGCTACTAGTGGGCTTCAGCACTCATTGTGCCACCCACTAAAATAACTTTTAAAAACATGTCTCAGGCCTGCCAGTGCAGCCTATAGCAGATTTAAACTTTCATTTCTTCCTGGCAAATTTTACCTTTGACCATCCCTATAGCTTCTCTTTTAAAACTTAAAATTAACCTCTAAGGTAGGCAATAAAGGCTCATAAGGCAGGATGCATGATGTTTAAAAAGTAGCACATGAGTACTTAAGTTTTACATGTCCTGGCAGTGAAAAATTCCTAAAATTATTTTTCACTGTTTGCCTCTCATTGAATAACACTGGGTTACCTTATTACATTTAATAAGTGATAACTTTGGATTGGATCAGATTGAAATAGTCTGTTTACAGTCAAATAAATTGTAATATTAAATCAACTTTAACTGTAAGTTTATATTTTAGGTTAGCGTTCTTATTATGAAACTTTTAGAAAGTTCAATAAAAGATGGGGCTTGACCCTTTTCAGGAAAATGGAGGTAGTGTGGAAAAGTAAATTTTGCCATGTTATATGTGCCTACGTGTTCCCCATCCTATGCTATATGTGCATGATCGATATGCATGTATCCCCCTATGATCGATTAAAGACGCAATTATAGTTGTGTCCAACTCTAGTATGCCAGTTTCCAGTTCTCGTGAAAGCAACGAGTATTAGACCTATGTTGCCACGTTTACAGTGTGCACGTTAATTCACCGCCTTGTCCCCGTTCCTAGGCCTCAAAAGGGGCCCGGACACCAGATTCAAGCTCCAGTCTCCTGAACCCACTCCGAGGAGCGATACAGCCCCCACCTGCATCCCTGACCCTTCACTTACTCCCTTTCGCGCAGCGCGGAGCCCAGCCTGGCTCTGCCTGCCTGTCTGCCAAGAGTATGTTATGCTTCTAGTTATCAGTCCAGCCCTCCTTCTTTGCATTCCTAAGCTACTGAACCGCATCAACAGTTCCAGCTATGGTCTAGTCTTTCTGTCTCCATGTAAGAGAAATACTGTATTATTATTCATAGAATATTCCTAGTTCACGCAACACATGTAGAATAAATGCATGCACCAGTCTTAGTGTCAAGTAGCCTTTGCCCTGATAACTTTTGGATTCTATCAACATGTACTCCAAACACCAGATACCAGATATGCCATAGGTACATGTCGTCCTGACACCGCAGACTTTAGTCTCCTCTTCTAGTGCAGAAGTCATAGCCCCCAGTTCTCCCTGGTAACACGTCATTGCCCGTTCTGCGCGCACCACTAGGTTAAAGGTCCCAGCTGCTCAGGTAGCCCCCTCCATGTTTCCGCCCCATTCATGACACTTCTATGACGTTTCACATCACATGTCTCAGTGCACGCCCTGTGCACGCCTTCTTTTTCCACCCATGCCTTCTTATCTTACGTTTGTCATAAGTTACGCCTACTGTATGTAATGTAATGTAATGTATTACTATATATATGCTGCACTGTCGATGAAATGGTGCAGCTGCCTTCCTTCCTATTTTATTTCAGGCTGTCCCGTTCCAGTCCCTTCCTTTTTGCCTGAATAAATCCTTCTGACTCGGACACATCGGATCCTGCCTCTTATTTATTGAGCTATCTGTTATTGTTAATATAGTCAAAAATAGTCCCGGTATTATTTATTTATATACCACATTATGGCGCCCGAATAGGGACGAGCCCCTTCCTCACGCGCTGGCGATGCCACGCAGGCCCCCTGACCCTCTGCAGCCGTGACGGAACTCTACTGCGCACCGGCAGATATTTCTGCTTCAAGTCTCCCTCAGGCCCACGGAGGAGACGGAAACTGCGGTCCGACATCCAGACGAAGCGGTGTGGAATGCGGTTCGTCCCGACCAGAGCCCAAGCCGAGAGAGCAAGGTCCGAAGTATCCGGAGGCCCACCTGTAACCGAAGTTTCCGAAGTTCGTAGTCCGACGTCGTAGCAGTCCAGTCCAGTCCGAGGCCTTCCAGTTTCTGCTTCCCGGTGAGTACCGTCGCAGGGGAAGTATCTAGACAGGATCATTAGTTTGGTCCTGGTCCGATGGGTTTGGGTACACAGATCCAGTCCGAAGTATTCACCTAGGTGGATACGGGTCCTGACGTGTCTCTTTATGGGACCGGTATGTTCTGTACTGTTTTAGCAGTGCATCCAGTAATTCTAGTAAGTTTCGTTCTCGAGAAATCCATGTGTTCTGTTTTCAGTGTATCAGGTAGTATTCTGTTCGAACTGTTATTTATGTATTTTTATGTCGTGGTATGAGTGCTTTGTTCGCTATTTTATTACTGTGATTATCGTGTACTATGTTTCAAGTGTATTCCGGAAATTTCTTTGTTTTCGAAATTACGTCAGATAAAGACCAGAAAAAGGTTGCTCGAAGAAGCAGTTCCTGTCCCTCCTAGGGACAGTCCAGGACATTTTATGTATCACAAACATGGCTTAGATGCCATAATATATCTAGACTTATGGGCGGACTATACTAAAGAACTAGAAGAGAAATATAGATGGCCCGTATCAGGTACATGGGATGCCGAGTGCATCATGCGAGTAGAAGAAGCGTTATGGAAAAAGAAAGCCAGACAGTCCCAGAAAGATGCCATCGAGTTATGGCGCAAAGAATCTCATAAAAGAACCGAAAAAGAATTCAGAAAACCAGAATTAAGTAGGGAATCCGCAGAAAAAGCCCAAGAAAGGGAATTAATCGAAGAAGGTGAACGAGTTAGAGCAGAACAGTCAGACAGACAGAGAAATGCCCTTATTAAGGGTATGTATCCTCTTCTTGCCGAGGGCTTGCCAAAAGCAACCCCGGAAGCACCCTGTAATTTTCCGCCGCCATTGATCCCGATTAAGCTACGTCACAAACCGACCGCAGCTGATATTTTTCTTTCGTCCTATCTGGACGATACAGTCCCAGAATATGCAAATCCTGTTCCGCCTGCTCCCGTTAATAATGTAATTCCTGCTCCTGCAGCCGCTGGTCCCGTGGGTCCAGTTAATGTTACAGTACCTGTTACAGTACCCCCGGCCCAGCCCACAGTACATGTACCCGTTTTGCCAGTCACTCTACCAGCCCGTACAGTATTCACCGACGATTCTAGTTTAGGAGCCGCGGGGGGAAGTTCTCCTCGTACCCCGCCTCAACCAAGACGTCTGACACTACATGAACTAGCGTTACAGCGTACGCCAAAAGTGACTACATACGGAGATATCAAGCGAGCACTTACTGAATGTCGTTATGATCCAGTTCCAGGCGATGACCACATGGTCATATATTCATTACGTTTAAGACGGGTTGCCGGCTATTTGGACACCCTGCCCGATATGGGAGAACATCTAGACAGAATATATCGTTTTATCCGTACAGGAGTGAATCCAGAAAGTATTCACGAAGCCATGGTTCAAAGAAAAGTCGAGACTCAGCTCATGATTTTAAAGTTTTTGATTAACTGTTTAATAAGAGAGCAAGATTATCCAGAAAAAGATCAAGAGGAAATGAAAGTCCTGACTAGGTGGAGTGACAATATAGCCGAGGGAAAACACAAGACACAAAATTGTATAGAGAGTATGTATAAGAAAATTCGTAGGGAAATCATAACGATACACGAGAAACGAGAAGCAAAACGAGCAACCGAGAAAGAGAATGACTCTTCTACAGAAGAGGTAGACAACGAGAATCCCAACAGAATAGCGTATGTAGGTAGAACTAGACTTTCCAACCGACATTCACGTCTAGATTACAAGAAAGCTTTTCCTCCTCCAGTACCAGAACAGTGTTCTCTTGAGCGAGTATTCCAAGCTACCGATCACATCCTGAAATCACGAATAGGGTATAGTGAGCTTAGTACCATGCATGAACAAGAACTAGCCCGATCAGCAGTCCGATGGACTACTGATTCTACCACTTTTCTAGACGAAATAGTGGCCCAAATGTTTCTGAAATTGCCCCCAGCCGAGCAACGACTGGTGGGTATGTATATGATCCAGCACCTCATTACACTGTATGAGGAACAGCATTCTGATCCAGGTCCTTTACATGATATATTGAACGAGTTACTCCAGTACAGATGGAAAGGACTAGGTACCGATTTGATTAGTGTCATTCTAGAACAGCGCCACAAATACCGAACGTTTCTGAATCCACATTTTGTTCACGTCTCACCCCCAGAAAGTAAATCATTCTACATAGACAGACAGAATCCGTTACGAGAAGTGCATCCAGTCAAAAAAGAGGGTGGTGGTCTAGAACGAGTATTTGTTTACACCCCTATCACAAAGATGGAACTCTTAGAAATGAAGAAGTTAATTCCCTGTCATGATAAAGATCCAGCAGGGTTCCACCGTGAATTAAAGGACATGCTCCGTATGGGAGAATACACGTACCCTGATATCATTAAAATGTTAAAGGTCCTGTTGCCTGCGGGCATATATGAAAAACTCAAGGAAAAAGAATGGGAGGTGGGAGAGAAAAAGATAGATTGGACAGCATTAGAAGCTGAAGATAATTCACGAGTACCAGGTACCGGTCTTGGGGATAAAGCTAAAGAATTGCCCGAGTTATTGATACAAGTTTTGCCAAGATTACTAGCCACGAAAAAGGAAGATTGGGATGCCATTTCAGCCTGTAAACAGAAACAAGACGAAGATACTAGTGATTTTTATTCTAGATTTGAAAAATGTTTTATTATTAATAGTGGTCTGAAAACAAGTAGTGAATCATACCCTCATCTTTTTGTTACCAAACTAGTCGAGAATTCAAGTCCACAAGTTAAAAATCGAGTCCTGAAAGTCGAAAGTACCTGGCAAGCTAATTCTCCGTCACAGATGCTCCAGATGCTCCAGTACCACCAGAACAGAATCAGGGAAGAGAAGGAACACGAAAGGAGACGTATGAAAGACACGAAAATGAAAGTATTAGTTGCACAGTCTGTTCCACAAGACAGTCAGAAGAGGAATCCGAATCAAGCCAGTCATCCTGCAGTTCCCGTTAAAGGGACATGCAATTACTGTAAACAGCCAGGTCATTTTATAAACGAATGTGCAGTTCTGAAACACAACATAGCTACTGGTAAAACTAAAGAGAGACCACGTCCGCCTAGACAAGAACAAGTTTCACAGACTTCTCAGCCACCACAGAATGCACAACAGTCAGTTACAGTACCGCAGCCTATAGCTGCCACACAACACGTTACACAGCAAATGTATCAGTACGCACAGTCAGAGTATCCAGATTATCAGCCGTATTCATGAAACAGCCTAGAGAGGGAGGTAGGCTTGCCTCTCATCGAGATACCTGTAGATCAAGAGGGTCCCTATGTACATAGTCAAGTATTGGGGAAAGACAGAAAGTTTCTGATTGATACAGGGGCAAGTAGGACTACCATCAGTCATGACGAGGTTCCAGGGGCTCCACTCTCAGGCTCTAGAAATGTTTCCCTTGGATTTTCAGGAAAGCCTACTGTTAATGAAATATCGAAACCAGTTACTCTAGAGGTTGGTCCATTGTCCCGAACTACAGATTTGTTACTCACGAAGTCTTGCCCAGAAAATTTGTTAGGCATTAAGACACTAAAAGAATTAGGAGCAGTCATATGCTGCTCCCCAGAAGGGGTCCGTCTGTTCCTCCGTGATTTTAAAGGTCATTATGTATTACGTGATTTTGATCCAAGATTATTGAATGTACCACAGCATTTATGGGCGCGAGGTCCAACTGATGTAGGTTATATGCATATCACACCCCATCGTGTGACCCTAAAGCAAGGTGTTGTTCTACCACGAATCAGACAGTACAAATTGCCACCTGAGGCTGTAGCAGCCTTATCCAAAATTATTGACGAACTTATTGTTCAAGGAGTGGTTGTAGAAACTGACTCCAATGTATGTAATTCTCCTATCATTCCAGTTCTGAAACGTACTGATCCAAATGCACCTCCAGTTTATCGATTAGTGATTGACCTTCGAGAACTTAATAAATGTATTATACCCCAGTACCCAGTGGTCCCTGATATTTCTTCCCTATTGACAGCCATTGATTCTGAAGCCACATTCTTTACAGTTATCGATCTCAAGAACGCATTTTTCAGTGTTCCCATTCATCCAGACAGCCAGTTCCTTTTCGGTTTCTGTTTAAATGGAAGAAGCTATAAATTCACACGAGCACCTCAAGGTTTCACAGAAAGCCCTAGCATTTACAGTCAAGCACTTAAGAGACAACTAGACAATATTCACATGCCAACTGACACTGCCCTGCTCCAGTATGTCGATGATCTACTGATCACAGCCCGTTCTGAACGTGACTGCGAGCGTGCGTCACTTACAGTTCTGTATTTTCTGGCCGAGATGGGGCACAAGGTGTCCCCTTCCAAATTGCAATTCTGTGTCCAGCAAGTGGTCTACTTAGGACACTTACTGTCCAAGAGGGGTAGGCAGTTGACACCTGATCGCATCCAGTTAATAGCACGTCTTCCACAGCCCAAGACACAGAAGGAGGTACGAGCTTTTATCGGCCTCACTTCTTACTGCAGACAATGGATTCCTCAGTATGCATTTCTAGCCAAGCCACTGATACAGTTAACGACACAGGAGGCAGCCGTATCGACTGTCCTCCCTTGGACCCAGGAACATACACTTGTTTTTAATGAATTAAAGAAAGCTTTATGTAATGCACCTGTTCTAGCAACACCGAACTACAGTAAGCCTTTTACACTTTTTGTCACTGAACGTGATGGTACTGCATTATCTGTTCTCACACAAGATCAAGCAGGACAATACAAGCCCTGTGCTTATTTTTCTAGCACATTAGATCCAGTGGCCCAGGCTCTGCCTGCGTGCCTCAAGTCAGTTGCAGCCACAGCTCTAGCTATCAGACAAAGTGATTCCATAGTGTTAGGACACTCCCTGACAGTACAAGTTCCACACTCCGTGGAAGTTCTTTTGAACCGAACACAGACTCAGCACTTGACAATTGCACGCTTAACAGGTTATGAACTGACATTGTTTCAGCCACACATAGAAATCAGACGCTGCAACATTTTAAATCCAGCTACACTGTTACCGTCAGTTATTTCAAATCCTGCCACACATGACTGTGTGGAAGTTGTTAACACCATGACAAAGCCAAGACAAGACTTGACAGACATTGCATTACCAGATCCCGACCTGACACTTTATGTGGATGGTTCATGTATGAGAACAAGTACAGGAGAACTAGTAGCCGCGTATGCAGTGACTACTGACACCGAAGTTATAGAAACACATCGTATTGACACCCTGTCTGCTCAAGCAGCAGAGCTAGTCGCTCTGACCCAAGCCTGCATACGTGCCAAGAACCTGAAAGTAAACATATACACAGATTCACGTTATGCATTCGGAGTCGTACACGACTTTGGAGTGCTCTGGCAGGAGAGAGGTTTCATGACTTCTCATGGAACCAAGATTCAGCATGGTCTCCTCATTCAAGCTCTATTAGATGCAATACATTTACCAACAGCTATCGCTATCATGAAGTGCAAGGCACATACGAAAGTCACTGATATCATTTCCCAAGGTAACGATCTGGCAGATCGAACAGCCAAGCTCACAGCTCAGACTCCAGACATTCCAGTTAATACGACACAGACACTCACTCCAGAACAGATTACTTGTATGACAGTTAAGGACCCTACTCAAGATGTCATAGATATCCAGTTACATGCTACTCCCGATGAAATCAAGAAATGGTCCGAACAAGGAGGGGTCCAGACAGATCAGGGATGGGTAACAAAGGGAAAAGCCACATGGTTTCTCCCCGATTCTATGGTTCAAGTCATTATTAATACCGTGCATAGTCCAGCACATTTAGGAGAAAAAGCCATGTTAGACAGTATCCAGAACATTTGGTTCAACAAGCATTTACGAGCTGCAGCCAAGCAGAAAGTACGTACCTGTATGATATGTTGTCAGTTCAATCCAGGTAAAAGTGTCCCGGTGGAACAAGGTGGATTCCATCCTCCTGACCACCCTTTTGAAGTCCTCCAGATGGATTACATTCAGATGGAGCGATGTCGAGGTTTCAAGTATGTCCTTGTAGTTGTATGCGCTTTGTCCAGGTGGACAGAAGCATATCCAGTTCCAGATTACACAGCCGCGACCACTGCCAAACAGTTGGTTCGTGAGTTCTTCCCCCGTTATGGACTCCCTAGAGTCGTATATTCTGACAACGGCCAGCCATTTTCATCTGAACTCATGAAGCATGTGTCCCTTTTGTTAGGGTACCAGTGGAAGTTCCATTGTGTACGCCATCCTGAAGCAGCCGGTCTCGTAGAGAGACATAATCAGACCCTGAAAATCCGAATTGCAAAGGTTTGTCAAGAGAAAGGTGTGGACTGGCTCGTAGCTCTGCCAGTCGCTTTGTTTTATATGCGCATGGTCGCACATTCCAGATCAGGTCTGTCCCCGTATGAGGTCGTTTTCGGCCGCCCCCCTAACATGTGGGGTACTCCTAGACCCCGAAGTATTACCGATGTTTCAAGTAATATGCTGACAGATTACCTAGCTTCCTTGATGTCTGCCCTCAACTCTTGTCGTTCACAGGTTGCCGCCGCATTTCCAGACAATACCGAGGTGGCACCGCATGAAATCGTTCCAGGATCCATGGTCCTAGTGCGAAATTTCGACCGTTCAAGTCCGCTGGAGCCTCGCTGGAAGGAGCCCCGACAGGTCCTCCTGGCCACCCGTACAGCCGTGAAGTTGGAGGGACGCAAAGGCTGGGTGCATCTTTCGCATATAAAGAAATTTTATGGATTGAAGCCAGTCTCAAAGAACATTGCCCAGGATTCAAAGGACTGCCAAAGTACTATTCTTAAGGACTGTCCCGCAAAGAACAATGATACTGAACCCTCCCTGTTAGAGAAAACTCCGCAACAGGAGTATAAACTCAAGTTAAGGTCTAGTAAAATAAGTCAGCCAGTTTGATTGTCTAAGTCCTCCCCTAGGTGAAACGGTTAGACCGGTTTCTGACATGTATAAAATAGACCCCCATAGTGAGAGAGTTAGTCAAAACTCAATCCGATGTATCGTTTTTCTATGTTTCGTTTTATTTCTCAGTGTTATGATTTCCTGCACCAGTTATGCATTTTACCTGTATTTTCCAGTTTCTCATGTAAATAAGTCTGCCAATGCTACAGTAGAGCACACGTTTAGTGATCTGCCTCCTCATGAACTCTCTTACCGCCTCGCTATGCGTAATAATTCTTTCATCCGCATGTTACATTATTCACACCAGACCAGCAATGCCACTAATTGTTGGGTGTGTGGTCGACTCCCCCCTTTCCAGACACCGAAGGGAGTTCTGCCACTCTTTCCTTATCCATTCTCACATAATGGTTCGTGTGGAGCATGGTCCACGTTAACGTCATCTTTAACAGATATATTTCTTCTTAACAGTACATGTTTTCCAGACAAGCAAGGTCTTCCCCACAGAACAGGGTTAGATCTAGAAAATGAAGTTTACGATTTAGGTAATTATTCTTCGAATTTCATGGTCCTGAATGTTCAGTCTGATTCCACTCCAGACTTACCTACTATTTCAGTACTACCAGTCAAAGGCGAATTATGTGTTAGAAATAATGGTTCCGTACATGTAGGACATAGTGATTGTACTACTATTGTCAAATATAGTGACAGTGGGAAATCTATTTTCAAAGCTTCACGTCATTCTTATTTTATTTGTGGTCAGACCGCATATGTTCGTCTGCCCCTCGATTGGGAGGGAACCTGTTACATTGCCTTCCTACTGCCACCAGTTTTCCTAGCCCCACCCGACTACCATAGGAATTCCCACCTAGTACATACTAGACACAAGAGAAACCTTCCGATTGTCGATTATACTGAAACTGCTCTAGAACAATATATAGATATCAATAAAGGTGTCTTCCCTTATTTAGGTACAGTTGTGAATAGTAAACTGATACGTAGATTAACCAGAACACTCGAAGCAGTAGTAACTGAGACTACTTCTGCTCTAAGTAATTTAACCGAAGAACAATCCTTTATGAGAATTGTCGTGCTCCAGAATCGTCTCGTCCTTGACGTCATATTGGCCGATAGGGGCGGGGCCTGTAGAGTCATCGGATCTAGTTGCTGCATTTTCATTCCAAATAACGTGCCGTCTGTTTATTCAGCTATAACCAGACTCCATAAAATTGCCCATCTGTTACACCAAGATCCAGGCACCTGGACATGGTCCGGTTGGTTCTGGAATATAATTTCCGCTTGGGGATGGAAAGTCTTGTCCTTTCTAGGTATTGCAGTAGCGATCATATTCAGCTGCTGCCTCTGTATACAATGTGGCCCTGCGATTTGCGGCATTCGTGCTACCTCTTGTATTCCTAGTCCCAAGCCCCGTTCTAAAACACGTTCCCAGAAAATTCGAGACGAGCAAATGATACTGTATGAAATGATAGATGGTATCATGAATATTGATGTTTCCTGATGGAAACGTAGTGACAAGGAGGGAATGTGGAAAAGTAAATTTTGCCATGTTCTGTGTCCCTACGCGTCATCCATCATATGTTATCTGTGCATGATTAATATGCATATGTATTCCCTATGTTCGATTAATGACGCAATTACAGTTGTGTCCACCTCTAGTATGTCAGTTTCCAGTTCTCGTGAATACTACGAATATCAGGCCTATGTAAAGCTACGTTGCCACGTTTTTCAGTGTACACGTTATTTCATTGTAAAGCCCCCGTTCCTAGGCCTCAAAAGGGCCCGGACACCAGATTTCAGCTCCTGTCTCCTGAAGCCCTCGCTGAGGAGCGATACAGCCCCCACCTGTATCCTCGACCCTTCACTTACTTCCTGCCTCACAGTGCCCGGTTCAGCCTGGCTCTGCCTCTGAGTCTGCCAAGAGTATGTTATGATTCCAGTTATCAGTTAGTCCTCCTTCTCTGCATTCCTAAAGCTACTGAATCGCATCAATAGTTTCCGTCATTGTCTAGCCTTTACGTCTCCACGTTAGAGAAATACTGCATTTAATGGTCATTTAATATTCTTCATCACGCACTACATGTAGAGTAATGCACGCTCCAGTCTTAGAGTCTGTTCGCCTTTACCCCGATAACTTTTGGATTCCATCAACATGTTCTCTAAACATCAGATACTAGATACTGCTTAGGTACATGTCGCCCTGACTCTCCAGACTTCAGTCTCTGCTCCTAGCACAGAGTTCGAAGCCCCCAGCTTCTCCTAGTAACACGTCATTGCCAGTTTGCGCGCACCATTAGGTCAGAGGTCCCGGCTCCTTAGGTAGCCCCCTCCATGTTCCCGCCCCATTCATGACATATTCTGTTACGTTTGCATCACATGTCTATGTATACGCCTCTGTTACACCTACTTCCACCCTTATCTTTCGCGACTGCTATTGATCACACCCACTGCTCCGCCTATCGTATGTATTGTAATGCAACTGTTTTAGTATATATGATCGTGTATTGTTATTAAATGTTAGCGCGCTCATCCCAGATCCAGCCCCAGCAGCTGCTGGGCCCTGCCATCCTATTCCTATGCAGGTTGTCCTGTTCCTGTCCTTATGCTGTATTAAACCTGCAAAACTCCTACTACCTCGAATCTTGACTCTTATTTATTGAGCTATCTGTTATTCATTTATTCATCCAAAAATAGAGGTATTATTTATTTATTTACCACAGGGTGGGCAAGTTGTTTGCCATGTTGTATGTGAGTTTGTAACGTGTGCATTCCCAGAGATGTGAGTTGCATGATTGTGGAGTTGAGGTGTATGGTGTGTTCATTTGGTACTTATGTACATCATTTGCAGAAATGTGACCACATCTGAAGCATTTCCCTATAGCATCCCCAGACCATTTCGAGACCTTATCGGGTGTATAATATAAATTAAAGAGGGATTTGAAATGCTGAGCAGAAAGCTTTGCAGATAAAAATAAATCTGTTGCCATATCCAAAGAGATTTCAATTTGGATATCTTGTCTTTCTAATTTAGTCCCCCATTTGAGGTTCTGCTGTTCAATATCATTGGTTTTTGTGTTTAGCATCAGATTATATAAGATACCTATCTTTACTCTTCTTGTATTAGCCTCGATCAAGGGATTTGGTTGAAAGATAATGCCACTCTTCTCTAAAAACTCCCTAATCTGAAGATATTTAGAGAAATGCTCTCTAGGGAGTTGATATTGCATGCGTAACTTTTCGAAAAATATAAGAGCACCCTCAGAATACAAATCTCCCACCACTCTTATTCCTTTCCCCCTCCAATTATACACAACTCTATCCCATAGATCGACTGGTAAAAATATTGGCGATACCAACGGTGTGTAATAAGAAATTTTCGCAAAACCAAACATTGCTTTAACTGCTCGCCAAACCTTGTAGGCCGCTTCTAAAATTTTAAACCGTGTACGTTTGTAGTAACTCCATTCAAGATAGAGAAATAAGAGATTTTTTGCTTTTATACCCAATACCATTTGATATATCGAGGGACATTCTGCCAAATGCTCAGGTGCTATTCCTGTCAACAAGATACCCATCCCTTGTAACCTACATGCATATTAGTATAATGCAAAGTCAGGTACTGAGAATCCTCCTAGTTTTTTCGGCAATGTCATGAAGTGCTTTGCCCGTCGTGCTTTTTTCCCTGACCACATAAAGCTCATACAGATTGCTTGTAATTGTGCCAATCTGACTTTAGATATCTCCAAGGGTATACAACGAAAAAAATATAATATTTGGGGCAATATCAACATCTTTAATAGATTACATCGCCCTACTAGGGAAAGATGTAGGCATTCGGCCCGATCTAGTTGTTTCTTAGCACCAACTAATAGTTGTTACCAATTTACTTTAACCAAAGTGGTGGTACATACTCGTAGTTTAACCCCTAAGTATGTAACTTCTTGACACAATCTTGGATCGGTGAATTTCGGAATATTAATACTTAGCAGCTGAGTCTTGGCAGAATTTAACCTATAGCCAGATAGCCTACCGAGAATTGTAGATAGTTGTTCAATTGCTGGCATCGCTGCTGCTGGATTCGGCGTGACCACAGCCACGTCATCCGCGTATGCTAATACTTTAAATTGATAAGACTGTATAAGTAAAGGGGGTATATGCTTACTGAGTTCTAACATCTTTAAAAAAGGTTCAATATATAAGGAGAATAATAGCGGAGAGCAGGGGCATCCTTGCCGCGTACCTCTGTTAATTTCTACCTCCGCCGACTCGAGTCCCATAGTGTTGATGCGTGCAATTGGTTGATCATACAGTGCCTGGATTGATTTAATGAACTGTGGCCCGAAGCCACGTCTCCTCATCACCTCCCATAAGAACCGCCATGTAACACGGTAAAAAGCCTTCTCGGCATCAAGCAGGATTAAACAAAATGGTTCCAGAGTGACTTTAACATAATCGAAAAAGGAAATCACACGATTAACGTGATTTATTGTACTGCGTTGGGGGATAAACCCATGTTGTACTGATGATACTAGTCCTGTTCTAACTACAGAAAGTCTATTGGCTAAGATCGTTGAATATATTTTCCCATCTGCATTTAAAAGCAAGATAGGCCTATATGATCCAGGAATATTAGCCGCCTTACCCTTTTTATGGAACACTACTATAGACGCCTCCCTCCATGTTTTAAAAGGTGCACCTTTCTGTGCCTCTAACATTGTTGCCAATAAATCTGTCTTCAGAACAGAAAAAAAAGTTTTGTATATTTCCAGCGGCAGCTTATCCGGGCCTACCGCCTTCCCTAATGCTAACCCATTTACTGCCTTTTCGAGTTCTTCTAGTGAGATGGGGTTCTCCATTACTTGTATCTCCTCCAATGAGAGGTCTTGAGTACAATATTGGTTGATCAGGGTAATAGCCGCTACCTCATCATATACTTCATCTTTATATAAGATCTCATTGAATTGTCTAAATACCTCCAAAATTCCCTGATCGTCCTTAACAGAGTCACCCTTGATATCTAGTAATTCATCTATACGCTGAGCAGTTTCCGTTGATCTCATTTTTTGGGCGAGGCATCTGCCACTTGCCTCACCGTACTCATAATGAATTTGTCTTTTAACAAAAAACTTTTTTGCTGCCTCTTTAGCCCAGATCAAATTTAATCTTGCTTTGAGCCGTGCCACTGCTGAAACCTGATCCGATCGATCCCTCCCAGCCTGTATACCTTGCATAAGATTTTCCTCAGCTATAATCAAATCCTGATATAGTTTTTTGGTATTGGCTGTCTGTTTTTTTTGGTTGTATATACCATAACTGAGTACCTCTCCGCGGAAGGCGGCTTTAAAACAATCCCACACTCATCCAACGCTACTACTCCCTCGATTAGTGTTGAAAAAAAATAATTATCCATTGTTTCATCTGCTCAATGAATTGCTGTTCCACTAATAATTTACGGTCAAAAGAAAAGGCTCTTGGTCGAGTCGTTAATGTTATACCAGCAAGAGAAAGAACTACTGGCCCATGATCAGAAGTGATTCTAGGATATATTTATATCGTTGCCTGGTTTAGAAGTGATTGGGTGGTGAAAAAATAATCTAAGCGGACTAGCTTCCGATGGGGGAAAGAAAAAAAAGTATGCCCAGGTGCAGCCCCCCTTAAGAAGGCCCACGCATCCACTAACCCATGATCAGCAGTTAGAGCCTGTAATGCTTCAAACACTCGTGGCTTCCTGCCAACATACTTTGACTGTTCATTATTTAAAACATTCGGTGCAAGATTTATATTAAAATCACCACATAGGATCAAAGGTGTGGGCCACGCTGCTAATTCAACATTCAGATGTTCCAAAATCCTTGCTTCATCCAAATTTGCACCATATACTACACAGACCGTAAATTTAATATGGTCCACCAGACATTCTGCAATTGCCCATCGACCTAGCCCATCCGATAGTGTCCTGCCTGTATTGGTTACATGTCTTTTAGCAAGAATAGCTACACCTCTTGCAGCACCAGAATATTTGGTGCAAGTAATTACATTGAACCCTAGTTCTTCTAACAGTTGCCGCTTTGACCAAATTATATGAGTCTCCTGCAGACATACTATATCACATTGGAGAGCTCGTAATTCCTGTGCAACCCGGCGTCGTTTCTCCAATGAATTCAGCCCCTTGACATTCAACGTGCCTACCCTGATCCCCCTACCTGCCATCTAATCTGATCTATTCTTTTCTCTCTTTTTTCTTCCCTCTTTTTCCCGCCTATCCTCCCTTGAAAAAAAACAAAATTGCTGACTGCTCCATCACAAGGACCCCTTCCCAACCGTGCTTCATGTATTATTTTCTTTTTTCTACCCATTACCCACCAACTACCCCCCATTCCCCAACCCACCCTTCCCCTTACCTTCCCACCACCCCTCCACCACCCGCGGCGAGGCTTAAGGACAATGTCCTCTGTGATGTGGACGTACCTAGCCCCGTGCTCCTGTGTTTGACCCCCCCAGGCACCCACCCTCTGACTACCTCCCCTCCCCCCCAAAATTAAAGACTCTATTTCACTTTACTTAGTTTTATATAACTTTGTACAACTTTGTGCAACTGTGTATGTCTCCCCAGTAACTTTTCTCCCTAATTTGAAGAAAAGAGATACTGTTCAAGAAGTAAAAAAGAAAAGCCACAGAAAAACATTATTGAAATAATACAAAAGTGAATCTAAGGGAGAAGTGGAGCCCCCCAAAATATATCTTTATCAACACCATTACTTTCCCTTTGCTTCCATAACACAAGAATCTAGCAATACATTTCAGAATTTTTTTTGAAACACATTCAAGTTTAGCTTTTAGTTACTATTGTGCGGATTAGGACTTTTGGACTGCGCTGCTATTTCTTTTAAATGAAGCTGTGCAGCTGAGCAAGAAGTAAAATATCGGGTTTGGCCCTTATAGATCGTTTTTAGTTTTGCCGGATTAAGCAGAAAACATTGTGCGCCCTTTTCTTGGAATGGAGCTATTAACTTTTGCAGCTCCCATCGCTCGTGTACCGTCGACGGGCAGAAGTCCGGGCGGACAAAGAATTCACATCCGGCACCTTTCCTTTTCCGTTCAGGACGAGCTAAGTCATATAATGCCTCCCTCAATAGATAGTTGTTAAGACAGATTAAAATTGCCCTGGGATATGCATTTTGTTTATTTTGGCGGTGCCTGATCACGAATGGGAACCGATGTGCCCTGATTACTTCATTGTCCCAGTTCCAGGTATTGAGCTCCGGGAAAGCGTCTCTAAATAGCTGAGTAATAAATTTCCGTGGATCTGAGCCCTCTTTTCCTTCCGCAATGCCCAAAACGCGCAGGTTGTTGCGTCTTGCCCTATTCTCTAAATCTGTCAACTTCCAATCAACATCAGACCTGGATTTTTGCAAGTTCTCAATATCCACCTGCTGTTTACCCAGAGTATCTTCAGCTGAAGAAATACGTTCTTCGACTTCTACCACACGCCTAGAAACCTCCGCACATGTTTTGACCAGGCGTCGTACTGTGTTTTGGAGCTTTTTCACTGCTCCTTGTGTGCGCAAGCCCTCTGCCCTGGTCTCATTCCGATGCGCCATAATACTCTTATAGACCATTCCTAAGGTAATTGATTCTTCATTGAGATCCTCTGCATCCAGATTAAGTTGGGTCACTGTTAAGCTTTGTTCAAACCCTACAATCGCTGCAGATTCTGAAGGATCTACAACTCTACTTACAGTTCCATTGGGAATTGTATACTCAAATTCTTCCTGAATCTCCTGGTCTTCTTCAAGAGGGGTTTCCCCCAGTCGCCCGGATTGCTGAGACTGTCCTCATCATTTTCTTTATCAGACGCCATAGTCAGATCTGTCATAGAATAGAACTTGCCATCAGAGCCAGCATATTCAGACTCACTACCCAGGTCAGTTGCTGAACAAACAGTAGGGTTTGTTACGTCTGTATTTCCTAGTGCTCCCTCACTAACTCCCCCAGTATCCAGTAGTTGCTGACTTAGAGAGGTCGCCTGTATTGAGCCTTCGTCAGAAAGGTTCCCGCTTTCTAACATCAGGGGTTCTTGCTGACCGTCCATTATCATATTTGGAATGTTGTTGGTAGTTAGCAAATTCTGCTGCTCCACATTTACACAAGACTTGACTTTAGTCCCCTTTTTATTAAATATTGCAGGCACTACTCTCTGTTTCATTGTGGCATCTTGAAATGAGAGATTTTGGCCACCCTTCTGCACCAAGTGCTCATTCTGCCCTTTTGTGCTCAATATATCTGGCAGTTGTGCTGTTTTTCGACTATTCCTGCCCCCCACTATGGTGTTGTCTGGTGGCTTGTTCCCAGAGCTCTCAGATGCGCCACATTCGCCACCCCCAGTGCACACCTGTTCCGTTTCCACAGTAGTTACTCCCCCATCAGCAGGAGTACTCACAGGTGTGGGGGCAGCCATCCCTCCGCGGTTCTTTGCAGCTCCTCTGCCCCTTGCCATTGTCTAGCTCACCAACACCAGTTGCGGAGGGCGCAGACCGTGGACAACAATCCCAGCGCAGCCAGTCAGTCAGTCCTCAGCTCACCACAGCAGATCTCTCCCAGCACGGAGCAGCCGCGGCCGCTCCCAAACGCAGCCGCGTTCCGATTAGGCTGACAGGTGGAGCCGCTGCGGCCGCCGCCCGTCACGGCTCCTCCTTCTCCTCTCTCTGCCGGTCAGCAACCGCCGATGGGCGCCAGCATAGAAAAACCTCGAGCGCTCAAAGTTTCACGGTGAGTACTTTGCCAAACATTAATCGTCGGTTTTTTAAAGCATTACCGCAGCATTACCGCAGCATATACAGGGGAAGCCGGAGGGAGGAGTGGAGGCTTTGACTGAGGGGTCAAACGGAGCAACGGTCCAGGCACCTCACTCGGCCACTGCTGCGGCCGCCATCTTGCCCCTATAGAGACTATACTTACAGTCTTTAGGTAATATTTTCACTATATATTCTGTGGCTAGCTTTTTAGTTGCAGCATTTAGAATTAAGTCAAGGCTTAACAAGGGCAATACTGTACCATGAATGTTGATATATATGCCCTGCTTTTCATGATTGTTTAATGTGTTGCAAAATCTGATGATTTGTATGTATCTTTTTAACTTGTATATACTATTGTGTTTTTATTGGCTTTTATGATTTTAATCAAATCGAATAAAGTGTATTTTGACTGACAGTCAGATCTCAACTCAACAGGACCCAAAATTAATTATATGCGGTGTCACTAGAGTTTGTATTTGGAGTGTAGTCGACGTTTCGACCCCTAAGTTCAGGATATTAATGGTCCTTGAGGTGGGGTCTTCTTCAGGACTGTGGGAGCACCTGTGGATAACAAACGGTGTGTGAGGGGAGTATTTACAATCATGTGTGTGCTACTGATAAAGTGAGGACAAGTGGTATGAAGTAATCATGATATCCATTAAAATACTTTTATACCATCCAGAACTCGAATCAATCAAAGTGGAGGTAGAATGGTTGCAATCTGCAGCGCGCTGCTTTCAGATGAAGAGAATCAATCCTTTACAAGGCGTCTTTGTTTCCCTCTCCCTACAGGAGCTTATTCTAAGCCCTACCTTCTCCCTGAATATGGCAGATTGGTCCAACGTTACCTTTATACGTAGGTATCCATACCTCACTTTATCAGTAGCACACACATGCTTGTAAATACTTTGTTATCAACAGGTGCTCCCACCTTACGGACTGTTAATATCCTGAACTTAGGGGTCGAAACGTCGACTTTACTCCAAATGCAAACTCTAGTGACACGGCATATAATTCATTTTGGGTATTGTTGAGTTATGTAGTGTATTGGGAAAATTTCTATCATGTATGGAAATTTGTACAATATTTTGCATTGATGCTATATATGTCACCATTGTCTTTCCTTGTCCCCCACCCACATTTGAACACTCTAATCCCATCCCTCCCTTTTCTACCACCAAGAGCACTGTAAATAATACTGCATCTTTGTTTCATTGAGTAAATGTAAGGCTTATATCTGTGTAATGCTTTGAATTGAATTGCGTCAGATATTGTCAAAACAATATAAAGCCAAAACAGTGAATGCAAACCACTATAAGTTGTTTATTATGCATTCTTTGTGCTGCTGTTATTATTATTTAGAGGAATTGAATGACTGCCAGGACCACATATCTTGATACTGTACTTTATTGACTCTGGTCGGGTAGTATATATGGGTCTAACCCCTTTGTATACAACACTCTCAGAGGCAGCGGTCAGCGTCGGTCAACCTCTGTACAGCCAGCTACTCCTGGATCTCTAAAACACAACGTTAAAATGGCAAGTGGAGATGATTTGTGGTTGACAGAGGTAGAGGCACCAGAGCTGAGCGGGAGTGCAGCCTGCGACAATGCCGTGTCCTGCCTGGTACAGACTGGATTGGATTGGTGTGGGGCCTGCTGGACCACAGCATAGGCCGAAGGCTGAAGTCTGCAAGGCCCCACAGACACATGTGGTTGGAATGCAATGTACAGAGTAAGTGGCACCACATCGAAGGGAGTATACTGATATAAACTCTGCCACAAAATATATACTCTACCATTGTGTAATCAAGACTCAGTTCCAAATGTGTGACTTACTTTCCGCTGTGTATGCCAGTGGAGTACATCAACGAGAAAGGAGTAATACGGGCATGTGTAGCAGAGGCCATGATGGTCTGAGGAGGCTGCCAAGGTCATAGGCCTCGGGCCTGGAGCTTGCACCGGCACGTGGTGGGCCTTCTTTGACACACACCAGTGTCGGCAGGTAAGCAGTGAGGACTGGGTGTGCAGGGACGGGCAAGACGGTTTCGAGGACCAACGTCCCGGGGTGCAGCAGGTGCACAGGATCGCAGGCTACGCCGCTCCCAGTGACAGCGTCGGCCTTGTGGTGGGGTGAGAGGCGCCACCCTGGCAGAGACGTTGGGCATTCCGGAAGAGAACCAAGCCCACAGTTGCGTGCCTTTTATACTCACCCCTACGCTGGCCAGGCGTATGCCAGGCCAGCCCACTCCGCTCACGCTTACAGGGGAGGGACATAACAAACTACATTTCCGCGATCTTCCCCACTGGCTTGGGTAACATAGTTGTGTCCACTGTCCACTACACTCCATGCACCAGTGGTGTATGTTGACATAGATATGTGTGTGGTCTGCATTTTCCAGTCTGGCCATCACACACACGCCACACTGGGCATAGTGTACATTTTCATTCATGGGTCACTTGCCTCCTTTGCACATGCCTGGTTTCCACCTCTCCTCACAATCTGCTATTGTGTGGCTGAGGTGCCATGCCGTTGATGGCGTATGTACATGGCTGGCCCAGGTTCCAACAGTAAGTTGTGCTGTCATGTCTGGTGGGTGGGCATGTTATTTGCCATGTTGTATGTGAGTTTGTAACGTGTGCATTCCCAGAGATGTGAGTTGCATGATTGTGGAGTTGAGGTGTATGTGTGTTCATTTGGTACTTACCAACAAGCAGTGCATTTCTGTAGGTGTCATCCTGGAAGCGCTTGTTGATGATGGACTGTCGGAAGTTGTAGGAATCATGCACACTGCCTGGGTAGTTGGCGACGACATTGGTGAAGAGCCCCCGGTGGTCCACAATTGCCTGCACATTGATGGAATGTGTGTTCTTTCTGTTGTGGTAAGTGTGTGAAGTGTCGTCAGGTGGCACAAGTAGGACATGTGTGCAGTCGATTACCCCCTACATGTGCGAGAAGCCAGCTATTGCGTAGAAGCCTTGCTTAGTTTCCAGCTGTTCCTGAGTAGTGTTGGGGAAGTATAGGGTACTGGGGTACCAAGCTGATGATGGCATCCAGGAAAGGTGTGAGGAACTTGGATAGGGCTGGCTGTGAGACTCCTCCGACTCTGACGGTTGTTGGTTGGAAGGTACCAGAGGCTAACAGGTGCAGCACAGCCAGCAGCTTTGCCTGAGGTGGGATATTGGTTGTCAGCTGTGTTGGTACCATCAGCCTGTGGGCAATGATGTTCAGGATGTGGAGGATGGTTGTCCTTTTGAGCCTGTAGTGAGCAATGACATGGTCTGTGAGGCTGGTGCATTTCCTGAAGGTCCGTTGTCTTTGTCTGCGCTGCCTCTGTGGTGGTCCAGGGGGAGGGCGGAGGGATCCGGGGGGTGGCAGGCCTGGGGGTGGTGGCAGTGGGTGTTGTGGCCCTGTTGGGGCTCCGAGCTGTATGATCAGTAGCTCCATGGCATCTGTTGATCTTCAGGTGTGGCTCTGGCTTGGGCTCCATTTTCTGGTGCAGGTTGGCGTCCGACTTTACACCAGGTCAGGGCAGGTGTTAATTTCCTGCAGCTAACGCGCCTTATCGCCTGTTTTATGTTCTTATCGCCGATCGGGCTGGTCATTGTGAATGTTGCGGAGTGGTGTTGACGAGGCTTTTTGCACTGGAACACCTACTCTGCATCTCATTAGCGATAGTTGCCAGGGTCATCTGTGGCGATGTTTTGCTGCTGCTATTGCAGGTAAACTGGTGAGATCGGCTGTTAGCACCAGCTTGTGAATGGGGCGATACATTTATCCGCACTTTGGCTGCGATAAAGTGCTGATAACTCGGTGATAAATCATTGCCCCTAGATCTCTGCATTTGAGCCTCGCAGCGGAGGCTTGGTAAGAAGATAAACGTAAATGAATACTGGTGTGGGAAAGTGTTTACACCGCTTCCAGTCTGCTGCCTAGATACCAGCTGCAATCCTTGCATGTAAGAGCGGTTGGGCGGTGGGGGCAAGTAGCGAGGATTTTGATGGAGGATGAGGGAAAATTAAATATTTATTTAATTTTTGCTTGTCGTGTCCGTCGAAATCCCCCCAGCTGGCCCCACCGCTCTTACTTGCATGTGCCGCGGCAGCTAGATACCCTCACCACTGGTGAGGTCCCCGAACCAGGCGACGGAATAACTGTGCTTCATACTTCAGGCTCCTTATTCCACCCTTAACAGGGACTCCCTGTGACCAGCCTTAGCTTGCCGACATGTTCCAAGTGTTGAGCTCTTGTAAAAATGTAATACTTTTCAGTTAAAGATCTTTGATAAAAAAAGTTAATTCCAACATCTCAAACTTCAAGGATTTAGTCCATACTATTAATGACGTTACAACGCATACCATTACAAAGCATGCTTTTATAACACAGTTTTTACAACGACAGTACCAATACAATGCATATTTTTACAACGCAAGCCATTACAATGTACGTTGATTGAAATACATTAAAATAGTCATTTCAACGCCAACCATTACAACGTGTACCCATACATCGAATATCAAAAAAATGATTCATAATAATCTCATGTAAAACTTACACATGTAATGAATAATTAAAAATTGCGATACAAAACTCTACAATAGCACTTGGCTAAATGTTTTAACATTTTTAGAGCTCGAAAAAATACCTACAACAATAAAAAAAGCAGTGTTCATTAATTACTCAAACATACATATATGTGTGAAACAACAAAATTAAAAATGACACTTTCCTAAATATTTTAAAGATTTTTAAAGTTAGAGAAAAATCCTGCAACAATAAAAAAGCAGAGTTTAATAATTACTCAAACATGCAAATATGCGCAAAACAATAAAACATATAAAGTCTTTCCACTATTGCAACAAAACATTCTAGTTATTAAATATTGACAAAAAAGGTGTCCTTCCACCATTTCCACTACACCTGCCTGACCTCCATCTACCTAAAATGGCTGCCAAACTCAATGTAAATGTTAACAGAAAGATTTTATTCCCAAAATAAAATTTACATATCTGTCACCTTATGAATCATGCTGAAAAATACATATAAAACATATTTCAGTTTTCATTTTCGTTTCCCTCCAGCAAAAGTATAAGTTAAGTCGGCCACCATTTTCTGCTCAGTGGTGCACTAACTTCCTTGATAACCACACGCATTTAAAGTAGCAAAAAAAAACTACGGGCTGTGATTACAGACACTGCCATCTATTGACAAAAGTAAGTCTAACTTTTAACCACTTGGCTGCTAAGGGGTGTGCGAGGGGTTCCATTGACTTTCCATTGAAATCAATGGAAAGTCCATGACGAGTTACCCTTGTCATTAGCGCTGAAGGGGTTAAATGAAGCACATGTTGATAAAAGACAATTTATTTTAAATGCTAAACATCTTTATACATTTTTCAAGTATTCGCAGATGTTGAAAAATACATCCAACAGTATAAAACATATATTCGAGTAAGTCCATATTTATAAAAAATTCAAATGACCATAAATGTAAAAACTTAAAAAATAACGGGCCTGATTCACAGAACTAACTTAAGACAAAATCCGAATCTTACTACTTTTGGTATTCACAGAAGTAAGGATTTTGTCTTAAGTTTGTCTTAAGACAAACTTAAGACAGACTTAAGACAGACTTAAGACAAACTTGAGACAGACTTAAGACAGACTTAAGACACACTTAAGACAGACTTAAGTTAGGATTTTGTCTTAGTTTGTCTTAAGTCTGTCTTAAGTTTGTCTTGAGTCTGTTTTACGTCTGTCTTAAGTTTGTCTTAAGTTTGTCTAAACACAAACTTAAGACAAAATCCTAACTTCTGTGAATACCAAAAGTAGTACGTTTATGATTTTGTCTTTTGTTAGTTCTGTGAATCGGCCCCACCAAGTCTAATTTTCTTGTTAAATTATTAACAGATTTTAACTGTAATCAAACAACAATCAACATTCTTTAAAATCTCACAGAAAACTTTTTGTAAGTGTAATATAATTTTTTTAATTTAATTCTAAAAACACATTTATACTGTTCAATATTTAAAATTAAAAAGAGAACTACGCAGCCTGCTTACTTCAGTAAATAAACTAGTCAGTAGTACAGAACAACCCCTCCCCTCCCCCGGTAAAAACTCAAAGGGGTCCATGCCACAGAAAAAAATGCTTTTCATAGGTTGGGTGCCAAAATACTCTTCTAACTCCGCAAGATACTTACTTCAGAAAAAGTGTGGATTAGTCGTAGAAAGCAAAATATTTATTCTAACTCAAAAAGATGCTTGCCTCAGGGACGGAGCTGGTAAGAGTAGAAATGAATATTATAACACCACAAGTTCCTTTAATCAGGGAAGGTGCTGGTTACTGATGAGGGCCAACATTATTATTCTTACTCTGCAGGGTGCTTACATCAGGGAAAGTGATGGTTAGTGGTTGGGGGGCAAAATTACTATTTTAACTCCGAAGGGTGCTTACCTCAGGGAAAGTGCTGGTTAGTGTTGGGGGCAAAATAACTATTCTTACACAGCACTATACTTGCCCCGGGGAAGGGGCAGGTCACTATTTGGGGGGCAAAATGACTATTCTAACTCCACAGGGTGCAACTCAGGGTAGGTGCTGATTTGTGGTGGCGAGCAAAACAACTAGTTTACCTGCGCAATATGCTTGCCTAAGGGAAGATGCTGATCACTGTTGGGTGGCAAAATTACTATTCTAACTCCGCAGGTTGCTTACCTCAGGGAGGTGCTGGTTAGTGGTGGGGGGAAAAATAACTATTCCACCTCTGCAGGGTACTTTCCTCAGGGAAGGTGCTGGTCACTGTTGGGGGCAAAATACTATTCTAACTTCACAGAGTGCTTACATCAGGGTAGGTGCTGGTTAGTGGTGGGTAGCAAAATTGCAATTCTAACTCCACACGGTGCTTACCTCAAACATTTGCTTGCCTATTCTAAATAGTAAAAACCCAAATAGCAATAATTATTTGTATTATTTTGGACAGCATTAACACTCTGGAAACAAACCTCTGTACTGCGAAAATAATATCCAGCATTACTTTGGCAACAAGAAAGCATTCCCCAGGTAAAATAACCAAAAATTGAAATCTTGCAATAAAAACAAAATATACCACTTACAACCAGAGAGAAGAACCAGTTTAATAAGAGCAAATACACGGTCAAGCCAACAAAAGAACCATACTAAGGTAAGAATTTCAAATGAAAGTAAAAGAAAATACTCTTTTTCTTATAACAGGAATTAACCAAACTAAAAAGGTCACAACTCACAAAAACCAAAACAAAGAATCTATCAAAGAACATGTTCTTCAAAAACTCAATTGAAAACACAACGACTAATGACATTTTTTGGCAGGTTAACCACAAAAGCAATTATTAACAGCAATATAATGTAACAGTTTTTGTTCTGGAATGTAAATAATCAAAAAAGTAAAAAAAAACCATAAAAGTCAAATAATCTTTTTTATTTTTAGTTTTTATCAGACATTTCTAAAATGGCAACAGCAAGACAAGCTACTTATATCAAATGCCAAAGAGGAAACTGACCAAGAAGTCATTGGAGGTGTGTGCAATATTACTCATCCCATTGCACACGCAGAGATGTTACTCTGGGGGACACTGTTAAAAGGACCACAGAGCATAACCACTCTGCCTCTGCAATGGAGATTGAGGTTAGAGAAAATATAAAATCAAGTGAAAGACCCGGCATCCCCCTCCAATGAACCCTGTGGTGCAGTTTTGAGGGAAGTATCACAACACATTCCTATGTATTTAGCAAGTTGCATGCCTGTAATCCCAAATTTACGAATAATTATATATTGGAAAAAACTGGCAAATAACCCCCAACGTGTAACACCCCAAACATTCTCTGATATTAATATTCCTCCTGAACTAACTGTCACTGTTACTAATGAAACCTTTCTTTTGCATGACACCAAAAACCCTAAAAAAAGAATACTAAACTTCAGTACACCCCTTCACCATATACAATTGGAGACTAGTGATATTTGGATGATAGATGGGATGTTTAAATCCACACCCTATCCATTTAGCCAAGTATACACTATTCATGCCTGCATTAATAACACTTTAATTCCCTTAGTATACTGTTTACTTTACTCCCTGATAAGCAATCTTCAGCATACACTGAAATATTAAGAGTGCTAAGATCTAAAACACATAACAAAAGTCTAAGAATAGTGATAATTCATTTAGAATTATCAATGTTTAACACATAACTAAAATGTATCTCAAAACCCAAATTTAAGGATTGATTTTCACTTTTCACAGGCATATTGGCAAAAAACTTGAAAAAAATCCTTAGTTGAGGATTACATATCAGACAGTAAATTGCAATTTGAATTTAAAAAAACCACAGCATTGTGCCTTGTTCCTCCTGACTGTGTGGATGAATACTATAATTACTGAATCTGACCATTTTACTACAAATGAAGACAAATTGGGCACCCTACTAAATTGCTTCAAAGACACTTGGATTGGCCATCTAAGCAGTTTGAGTCGCAGAAGGAATCCAAGGTTTCCTGTCAAGTGGTGGAACTGTTTCACGACCTGCTTAGAGGGAGGAGCGAAGACCAATAATGCCACAGAGGAATGGCACAACTCCTTCAATAAATCAATTGGAAAACCACACCCAAATTTGTATCAGTTTTTAGAAATTTTGAAGAAGGAGCAAAGTTTCCATAAAATGAGAATTGTGCAATCATTGACTGGTAGTCTGAACCCATGAATTTCCAAAGAACAAAACAAATGTCCGAGAGACTATTGGAACGAAACCTACAGTTTTCGTTGATGGTGGCCTCAGACTACCTAGAAAATATTGCACACATACCACATTTCTTACTATAACTAACACCTATTCTGTCTTACTTGCCTGTTTTGCGATTTTTAAATTTAAGGATATTGGATACTTTTTGAAAACATTAGAAAAAACAGGATCCTACCTTCAGTTGTCTACCTACTTTGACTTTTGTTCTTCTGTAAAAATCCAAAGTCCAGCAATAGTCAGCAGCTCCCCAAATATCCAAACTGTGGAACCATATGTCACAATCCAATCCAAAGCACGTGCATAACTATAAAAAAGTCACAGATTGGCATAGCCATTTATATCTGCAACTGAAATGTTGCAAATTAATCTGTGTAAACTAAAAAAACAATTTGCCCCAAAAAAAAGTCCAGAAAAAGGTTGGCAAAAATTGCAACAACAAATCCATTGTAGCAATCGATTTGCTTCCCAAGGTGTGTGAAAAATCAAAATCCAATCGTTGAAATGCTTCAAAAAGAAGCATATAGCAAAACAGCCATTAACAAAAATACCCCAAATAGTCCCAAAATTTGCTTCTGGTGATCCATACTATCTGTGTGCTCCAAACTTCCATGTGCTCAAAGATCCATGAAAACGCTTCTTTTAAAAATAAAAAAAACACGACGCATCCAAAAATGTTTAGAAAAAATAGTGCTTCTTTTACACTTTGGTTTAAAAAAATATGAATACTTCTGTCCAAAGAGTTCCTTTTTTTTAAACCAACTGTGTAAAAAAAGCAATCAATTTTTTTTAAAACACACTTCTAAATACTTAGATCTATCTAACTACCTTCTCCCTCTCTCCATACAATATACTATGCCAGCACCAATGTCTATTAAATAGCTTAGCTTGTCTTGCCTGCCCGCAGCTCTTCCTTGCTTCCTAACTTGACCGTGACGCTCCACCGACTGTAGAAAAAATGCTCAACCGCGTACGTCATCAGTAAAAGGAAAAAAGGACAACTTCACCCATTTAATACAATTGGAAACTGGGGGAAAATTTTACAAAACTGTGTTTAAAAGTGAAAATGTACATCTGCGGTAAACTTTTTATTTTTGCAAATTAATATATACCTGCGTATAAGTTTATTTATAACATTTTTAAGTCAAATCTCTATATTTTTTAAATCAAAAATTCTTTATAAAAACTTACTTTTAAGTGTCCCATTTATTTTCCTGTAATACAACATTTTTCAAAACTGTATTTTAATTGTTGTATGTTATACTATTTTATTTGAAAAATTTGCTCTGTACATGCAACTCATTTTGGCTATTTTTATTTTTTCAATGTATCACTTATCAAACAATGCATACTAAATTATATTATTTTTAAACTACTGTCCCTTTCCTTAAAAATCTTTTATATATTATAAAATACTACATTGATAATATTAAATGTGCAGTAATAAAAAAATATATATATTAATTTGTAACATTGTAAATAATCTTAAATGAGTAAATAAGTATTACAACAGATACCAGAGTTTTAAAACACTTCCCGACCCCAAACCCCTATTTTTCCTGGAATCCGGCACACCCTCTAAATATTTGAAATAATATTAAATTTTAAGTATAAAGGTAATTTACATTAACACCCGGGTAGTATACACGAGTATTAATACGATTCCCCACCCAAAACTCCTATATCCCTAGCATCCCATGCCAGAGAAAAGGTCACACCCTCAAACAAATATATATTATTTTGGGGATAAGGTTAAAAGTAGTGATAAATGTTTGATACCTGGGTATTAAAATTAACACACAAGTATTACTACACTCCCGTACCCACACCCCCTATTTCCTTGGCATCCCATTCTAGAGATAAGGTGTCACACCCTCTTAAATTCATTTAAATTTAATTTGACATTACTTAAAGTTAGTTCAAATGGTAAAATAAATTAGTACCTGGGTATAAAAATTAATACCCGAGTATTAATACACTTCCCCACCCAAAACCACTATTTCCCTGGCATCCCATGCAAGAGAAAAGGAGCTGCACCTTCTTAAATTGTATTTAAAAGTAATCTGACATTTTTTTAAATTAGTTGTAATGTTAAAATAAATTGGTACCTGCGTATAAAATTTAATAACAGAGTATTAATACACTCCCCCACCCACAAACCCCTATTTCCCCAGCATTCCCTACCAGAGAAATTGTGTCCCAAGCTATCAAATAGATGTGTAAAAATTCAATTATTAAACATTACGTACAAATAATATAAAAAATAGGTAAACATTAAAAAATAAGTACTTACCTAAACACTTACCTTAAAACACAATGTAATAGTATGCGTTGTAATAGCAAATTCGTTGTAATGGCATGCGTTGTAATAGCATGCATTGTAATGGCACATCAGTTGTAATAGTGGCGTTGTAAATGCATTCTGTTGTAATGCATGCAGTGTAATGCATGTTTCCCTTCAACATCTATTGCCATGCAAGTGCTCTTAGCTGTGCCATTAAACTCAACAATGTTGTTTCTGTGATTTTTTGCATGTACCAGGCAGGCACTCCACTGCTATGCCTATGCGTTTCACTTTTTACTGGGACTGTCTGTGGAAGTTTTGTAATGTTGGTAGCTCTCTTGGTTTTCAGTTATGCGTTGCCATCAAAAATTGATTAACTGCTTGTGATGCTTTTTCCTCTTGGTGCTGATTTGCTAAAGGTACCTTTCTTGATTAACAATTCCACATTGTCATCAAAAATGTTTTGCTAGTTGTACTTCTTACTCATTTAGGCATCAGTGCAGAGAGCCCATTATCAGTTAAGGGTACCTGATGTTCCCACATGAGCATTTGAAACCAACTGGTTAAAGACGCCAAGTGAGAATCAAAATGCACAACATAGAGACCACGCTCGGGAAGAAAAGACAATGGGAACCATTGAAAGAAATGAGGATCCCTACACCAACACCAAAAGCAGTACAAGTAGCATTTGACGTATTGTTAAAAACAGTGATGAAAAGGTCTGCATGTCACTAATTGTAAAGTAAGAATATTAATTTATGGTAAATGAAGGTTATTTTCTTCTTCAGACTCACCTTTAGGTAGTTGACATTTTCTTGTCCTAACCATTTGTGCCTTCTGCTGGTGTCCTAGGTCACATGCCTGTGAATGATTCTGCTGTTGGAGTTTGTGATTTGCTTCCAGACAGTACCACAAAGGAGGCTTAGGTTTGGACAGGATAGGGAATCCTGGCAGGGTGACTGGGAAAAGCTGTAACTAGCCCCACTTATAATTTGAAAGGCTTTGCCTCCTGCACACTCACAGGAATCTGACACCAAGTCTGTCCTGTTTTTTTCCACCCAGACAGTTTGGGCTTTGACAGTGGAAGTGGAAAGAACTCCAGTGCCATTCTTCAGAACACTCCCAGACCTGTGGAAATTACAGCAGAAGGACTGCCTTGCTGCCAGACGACTGCCTGCCTTGCTTTCTGAGAAGTAAGACTGATCCTGCTTGCCTTCATCCCAGGCTAATGTAGACTGAATACTTGGGTCAGTTTACTCACCTCCTGTGTGAGCTACAGGGACACAACAAGCTTCAGAGGACTCTGTGTAACTACCCCGCTGACCTGCTGCAAATGGACCTGTCTGGACCTGCAAATGGACCTGTCTGCGCTCTGCTAGCCTCTGTTGGGTTGAGCCCCTGCTTCCCAAATGTGACGCCACAGGCCCTGGACCCTTGGCTAGCATCAGAGTGTACAACTCTGCAAGACAAAGTGAAATTCCTGAGGTTTGGACTCCTCGTAACCACAAATGGACCCGTTCAACCAAGGCTCTGCTGCCTGCGTCTACTGCCAACACAAGCTCTGGTAAGACCTGCTCGTCGTGCTACACTGACTGCCAGCAACGACAGGCAACATGGAATTGCACTTTGTGCTACTGCAATGACAGCTTGTAGTGACAGTCAAAGCAAAGCTAAACCACTTACCATATGTGATGCCCAACTGCCTCATTGGGCAACAGTAATGATCATCCATGATGCTCTACCTGCTCCTTGCAGCCTCCTCCTTCGTGAACGGAGCTCTTTGCGCCAGACTCAGAAGGTAACTCGTCAATGTGACTAAGCTGGTCGATGTATTTAACCCTCACTCCATCGCAGTCGGACTGAACATGTGGCTTTCCCCTGGTCGAGGGCGCTAAAATGACCATGAGTGGCACTTTGTGCTTTTAAGTGCTATTTCCACCTAACCCTTTGAAACAGAATATCTCTGGTTCTACTGATTGGATTTTTTCATTCTGGTATCATTTTATTTATTAAAAATTGCTCTATTTTACAGGATTGGTTTGGGATTTTTACTTTATTACTGTTTGTGTGCTGCATAAATACTTTACTCAAATTGCCTCTAAGTTAAGCCTGACTGCTTGTGGCAAGCTACCAGAGGGTTAACCACAGTTTCATCTAGTGACATTTGCTGGCCACCCTGGCAAGGATTGTGGTTCTTACCTGAGTTTTATTCCCATCCCCCTCAATCAATTCTATTCTATTCTATTCTATTCTATTCGATTCTATTCTATTCTATCATTTTTGAAAAGCGCATGGCTACCTGGAGGCCTCCCAGCGCTAGAACCAAGACCGCACTAGCCAGGCTACAATAGAATGGGTTTGGGCTAGTTCCTAAGTAACCAGGTTTTCTGAGCCTTACGAAAAGGGAGTTCTTGGTCTAGTCAGCGTGAATGAATTCCATTCTTTGAGGCCACCAAGCGACCTCCCCATCTTGATCAAAGAATCTTGGGAACAGTCCTTGTCGGTGTGACAAGGACGATCTGAGTCGCACACCAGGAATATATAGGGACCAATCTAGGGCCCTTGTTGTAAAGAGCTCTGTGAAGAACCAATAGCCCAAATTTTTACAGTCATCAACTGACTCCTTACAGTTGACAATAATCCCTTCAAAAAAGCATCACGTACAACTTTCTAAGCGAGTCAGTCAATAAATGTTTGAGTATCTATCATACATACACATATTTAAGAAGCCTGTCAAGATAATCTCCAGGTGACTCACCCTCATTCTGTTTTCAATTTGAAATATTGGTCCACTTAGTGTTGACAGGGCTACCATGATTTCAGACAGCATTCAATTGCGCATCTTTCCTGTGTTCATGTCCTGATCGTTTCCAGGATCCTGCCTTTGCCATGCTAACTTTTCAACCAATCAATCTCTCACCTCACTTTGTATCACCAAAGGCCACATTTGATTCACATCCGCCCATTTTAGTCTATACACTTCGGACAAGCTGCGCAGTTATTCACACAAGTGGTTTGGGTTTTTTCGGTTGGTATGGACTGCTTCGTAATGCTCATCAGGTCAGACAGGAGCCCAGGGACATAGGCAGGAATTCTACCCCGACCCACAGGGTAGTCTCTCAGCGGAAGGAGTGTTTTTGAAGCAAACAGGGAGGTTTTTCCATTACCTGTGTTGTTAGAATGAAGTGAAGAGAAATTCCTAACCAATATGTCTGTTTAACTTTTCTCTAGTGATTGTGGGGCTGCCTGCCCAGCTGGAACACAGAACACACTTGTGCTCTAAATAGACTCACTGTGTTACAGCAAACAAATGATGGACAGAATGCTGACAATGAAAACATTCTCCCCCAGTCAAAAGATCTGGGATAAATCCATTGTTCTTTTTCCCACTACGTCACCCCAGTTTGGACCCAGCCATATGCAAATCAGTCTTGACCCTTTGCCCCATGGGAACAGTCCAGACAGAACGGCCAGGCCAGGTCCTCCCTGGACCACAAACAAGCATCCTCGGACTGGTTTCAAGATATGTCACGCTTCTTCAGTCAGGCTAGCTTGAATCCAGTGGCACAGTGAGCAAGGGACCCACGTCTGGGCATACCCATCCCACTTAGGGTGCAAAGTGTTACAGCAAACAAATGATGGACGGAATGCTGACAATGCAAACATTCTCCCCCAGTCAAAAGATCTGCATTTAATCCATCTTACTTTTGCCCACTACGCCACCCCAGTCTGGACCCAGCCATATGCAAATCAGTCTTGATCCTGTGCCCCATGGGAACAGTCCAGACAGCACTGCCAGGCAGGTCCTCCCTGGACCAGAAACAAGCATCCTGGGACTGGTTTCGGGGTATGTCGCCCTTCTTCAGCCAGGCTAGCTTGAATCCAGTGGCACAGTGAGCAAGGGACCCAAGTCTGGGCATACCCATCCCACTTAGGGCGAAAAGTGTTACAGCAAACAAATAATGGACGGAATGCTGACAATGCAAATATTCTCCCCCAGTCAAAAGATCTGGGTTAAATCCATTGTTCTTTTGCCCACTATGCCACCCCAGGTTTGACCCATCCATATGCAAATCATTCTTGACCCTGTGACCCATGGGAACAGTCCAGGCTGAACTGCCAGGCCAGGTCCTCCCTGGAACGGAAACAAGCATCCTGGGACCGGTTTCAGGGTATGTCACCCTTCTTCAGCCAGGCTAGCTTAAATCCAGTACCACAATGAGCAAGGGACCCACGTCTGGGCATACCCATCTCACTTAGGGTGAAAAGTGTTACTGCAAACAAATGATGGATGGAATGCTGACAATGCAAACACTCTCCCACTGTCAAAAGATCTGGGTTAAATCCATTGTTCTTTTGCCCACTATGCCATCCCAGTTTGGACCCAGCCATATGCAAATCAGTCTTGACCCTGGGACCCATGGGAACAGTCCAGACTGAACCGCCAGGCCAGGTCCTCCCTGGACCGGAAACAAGCATCCTGGGACTGGTTTCAGGGTATGTCACCCTTCTTCAGCCAGGCTAGCTTGAATCCAGTGGCATAGTGAGCAAGGGACCCACGTCTGGGCATACCCATCCCACTTAGGGTAAAAAGGGTTACAGCAAACAAATAATGGACGGAATGCTGACAATGCAAACATTCTCATCCAGTCAAAAGATGTGCGTTCAATCCATCGTTCTTTTTCCCACTACACCACCCCAGTTTGGACTCAGCCATATGCAAACCAGTCTTGACCCTGTGCCCCATGGGAACAGTCCAGACCGAACTGCCAGGCCAGGACCTCCCCGGACCGGAAACAAGCATCCTGAGAGCGGTTCCAGAGTATGTCACCCTTCTTCAGACAGGCTAGCTTGAATCCAGTGGCACAGTGAGCAAGGGACCCACGTCTGGGCAAACCCATCCCACTTAGGGCGAAAAGTGTTACAGCAAACAAATGATGGAGGGAATGCTGACAATGCAAACATTCTCCCCCAGTCTAAAGATCTGGGTTAAATCCATCGTTCTTTTGCCCACTATGCCACCCCAGTTTGGAGCCAGTCATATTCAAATCAGTCTTGACCCCGTGCCCCATGGGAACAGTCCAGACCGAACTGCCAGGCCAGGTGCTCCCTGGACTGGAAACAAGCATCCTGGGACTGGTTTCAGGGTATGCCACCCTTCTTCAGCCAGGCTGGCTTGAATCCAGTGGCACAGTGAGCAAGGGACCCACGTCTGGGCATACCCATCCCACTTAGGGAGAAAAGTGTTACAGCAAACAAATGATGGACGGAATGCTGACAATGCAAACATTCTCCACCAGTCAAAAGATCTGGGTTAAATCCATTGTTCTTTTGCCCACTATGCCACCCCAGTTTGGACCCAGCGATATGCAAATCAGTCTTGACCCTGTGCCCCATGGGAACAATCCAGACCGAACTGCCAGGCCAGGTCCTTCTTGGACCGGAAACAGGCATCCTGGGACCGGTTTCAGGACATGTCACCCTTCCTTAGCCAGGATACATTGAATCCGGTGGCACACTTAGGGCAAAAAGTGTTACAGCAAACAAATGATGGCCGGAACGCTGACAATGCAAACATTCTTCCCCAATCTGGGTTAAATCCATTATTCTTTTTCTCACCACGCCACCCGGGTTTGGACCCAGCCAGGGGCAAAGTGAGTAAGGGACCCACGTCTGGGCATACCCTGCCAACTTAGGGCGAACAAAGCAAAAGAAGGATGACATACCTTGAAACCGGTCCCAGGATGCTTGTATCCGGTCCAGGGAGGACCTGGCCTGGCAGTTCGGTCTGCACTGTTCCAGTGAGGCACAAGGTCAGACTGATTTGCATAAGGCCATGTCTGAACTGAGGTGGCAGAGTGAGCTAAAGAATGATGATGGATTAAACCCAGATCAGTTGACTGAGGGTGAGTGCTTGCAATGTTCAACAATGCCTCCATCATCCCGTTTGGTTTTGCATTGTTCGCCCTAAGTTGGCAGGGTATGCCCAGACATGTGTCCCTTGCTCACTTTGCCACTGGATTCAAGCTAGACTGGCTGATGACGGCAGATTAGCCAGAAACCGGTCCCAGGATACTTGTTTTCGGTCCATGGAAGACATGGTTTGGCAGTTCGGGCTGGACTGTTCCCATGAGGCACAGGGTCAGACTGATTTGCATATGGCCATGTCAGAACTGGGGTGGCGGAGTGAGTTAAAGATTGATGATGGATTAAACCCAGATCAATTGACTGAGGGTTAGTGCTTGCAATGTTCAACACTCTGTCCATCATCCCCTGGTTTTGCTTTGTTTGCCCTAAGTTGGCAGGGTGTGCCCAGACGTGGGTCCCTTGCTGACTTTGCCACTGAATTCATCCTAGCCTGGCTCTAGACAGCTGATTAGCCAGAAACCGGTCCTAGGTTGCTTGTTTCTGGTCCAGGGAAGACATGGCTTGGCATCTCGAGCTGGACTGTTCCCATGAGGCACAGGGTCAGACTGATTTGCTTATGGCCATGTCTGAACTGGGGTGGCGGAGTGAGCTAAAGAATGATGATGGATTAAACCCAGATCAGTTGACTGGGGGTGAGTGCTTGCAATTTTAAACACTCTGTCCATCATCCCTTGTCTTATCTGCCACGTGCTTTATTGTCAGTCAGTCACATCGCAACACTCGCTTACATGTTCCTGCCTGTGTCCCAATTGCGAGTGGTCCCACAGGTGCTGCTCTGTTACCAGGTGCATCATCGGCTACACACCTATCCCGGCATGCAGACAAAGATCAGAAAATCCACCTCCCTTTAGTCTTTATTCTCCTTGCCTTTCTTCTAGGGTCTAGATTCTCCAGGATATTTCATACCACATACTTGGGATTCAGGCTTGTTTATTGGCCTCTTCAAGCCACTGCAAAAAGAGAGCCCACTGTTGGCCTTCTATTTTATTTTAAAAGATATTTTAACTTTTTCAAATTCAGTAATCCCTCCATCATGCTAGCCAAAGGATTACTTCTCATTCTCGTTATTGAATCTCACTCACTTCTTCAGATGCTTCAACGTGGCTTTCCTGTACTAGTGGTATAAAAGCATGGGCAGGAGTCCCTTTTAGTGGAGGCCCACTATGTTTAGATTTTTCAATACCTTTCACTGTTTCTTTTGCTTACACATACATAGAAAACAAGTAAAAGTCTCTGTTGGCCTTGTGGCCTGATGAAGGAGGGCAGAGAGAAAAGGTAAAACGGGTTAGTGGTTTCCTCAGTCATTTCCATAATTGATCTAGTAGAGGTGGGAAGGAAAGGTATTGTACGCTCATTCCCAAAGATCATTCGGACGACTTTCGATTGAGCACCGGTCGAGGCTAGCAAAGGAGCTGCTGCAGCTGGATTAAAGGGCCTCTTTATCTCATACATTCATCCTTTCAGAGCCTATGTTTTGGATCCTGGTGTTAATGCCTATCTTCCCTGTCTCTGCACTATTTCCTAGAGCACACTCGCTCAAAATCATGAATTTACACACACACACACACATATGCACCCATGCACCCACGCACCCACACACCCACACTCACACTTACACACACACACAGAGTCTCTGGTTTCCTCCCATTTCTACCTACTCAACTAGTCCAATATTCAATCATCTCCTACCCAGACAACTTCAATTGACCATTTGTGCACCTTTAACACATTACAGGCAGTGCAAGGAAATACGTGCACTGCAAATAAGCAAGCAAGTGAAATACAACAAGTCTTGTTAGACCACCTACATTTGTATCATCTTTCTAATGCTGTTGGAACCTCTTCTCATGTCCATTGATTGGTTGTACTCCACCCTAGTCCTCGTAGAGAAATTCTCCCATACCTCTGGTACTTGGTGTCATCGTGTAATGTTGGATTCAGCTCTCCCCTGTTCACCAAGCGAGTCAGGGGCTTATTTACAAGCCTCTTGCATTGTCAGTGTGTCACTATTTGTGATGCACCAGCAGCAAATTTTCCTGCCCCATATTTACAAGTCAAGTCAAAAACATCTTTATTCGGTTTAAAGAATCATAAAAGAATAAACAATACTTTTGTTGCATCAAATCAAACTAATACATTAATCGTCCAAAGATGTTAAAATACCATAAAAGAGTTTGCAGATCTTTACATTTGGTAGAAGTATATCATTCTGCTCTGAAGTGCAAGATATGAGAGAACATTGTCATCAAAATCAGCATAGAATTCAGTGCATAATTAGAATGGTAAAGTGCATAGGTGCCTTATTACATTTTCACAGTAGGTACCTGAGCCCCTTTTTCATTTACATAAAATCTATTGGATAAATAACTAAAATCTACTTTCACTAGATATGATAGACTTCAGATATAAAGTGCAAAGTGCAAAGTGCAACGAGCAAGTTCAACGAAATGATCCTACAGTACAAAATTAATAAAATAAAGTGCTCTAGTACAAGTGAATAGTTAAAACTTCAATCCTTTCTTCAGCCTCATAAAATTAATAGCCAATAAGAATCTACTGGTTCTGAATACAAAGAGCTGTGTGTTGTCAGGTTTTAGGATGCGTAGCATGTCATTGTACTTCCTAACACCCAGTTTCCTGCCCAGCGGTTTTATCCACTTCCTTCTGGCACTAAGGTAAGTGGGGCAGAAAAACAGGACGTGTGCTACGTCCTCCTGTTTGCCCAAATGGCACATTGTACACTTACTGTCTTCCCCCCCATTCTGTAGCTTTTCCCATTTGGAAGTAAAAGCTTTGACTGGGAGAATACCGTACTTGAATTTCAGATAGAGTATCTTTGCGAGTTGGGGTTCTATTTGATCTAAGAATATCTCAAAACGGGGAGTTGGCTTAAACATTAAAAATTGGGTTGTAAGTGAACCAGATGCACAACCTAAAATGGCTTTGTGCATTATAACATTCCAGTACACGTTTTTGATTTCCCTTTTTGATTCAACAGTCAGCATGTTGGGATAATCCCAAAATCTACTTAGGCCCAGGTCCAAGAGCCATTTACGTATGTTAGCCAACCAGGTAGAGGTGACATGTGTATCTAATGCAAGTAATTCATCCAATGCCTTCCTGTAGGTGGAGAGCTCATCAGTGACCCATATCCTTATTCAGTATGACAACGTCATCCAAACTGCCCTATGCTCAATACCTTTTATCCCCAGATCTTGCATAAAGGGGAACACTGGTGTATTTTGGGGGAGGGGGACCATCCCCCTTAAAGCCCTGTTTTCTCCCACAATTAGGGCCGAGAGCTGTCCCCCCACCACAACTCTGAGCCATACAGGGCGGCAGTTTGAGCCTTGGCTTTATACTACTCCAGTGCTGGTGTAATGGCCTTTGTTCCGGTTGCATGGAGTTTTTTCAGAATGGGTAATGAGTTTTGCATTAAGATGGTTCTGGATTTTTTTATATGTGGGTGCCATGAAAGTTTAGAATCAATAGTTACCTCAAAATAAACTAACCCTCTCTAAAATGGCACCATTCAACATTATGTTGTTCTTAAAGCTTTTGTGGGGCCTGATAGACATGTTTTGTTTTCACAGGATTTATTTCCAAGCCTTTTAGTTTGCAGTACTCGTCAAGTTTTTTCAATACATTTTGTACTCCCCTAGGTGTCTGTGACAACAAAATAGTGTCATCTGCAAATGTCAAGGTGCAGATATGAGTTCCTCCTAACTTTGGGGAATCGTGGTTTGTCTTTTGTAGGAACTCTACCATGTCATTGATGTACAGGAGGAACAAGGTGGGTGCCAGGACGCACCCCTGGCACACTCCTCTCTCAACAGGTACTTCTTCTGTGTGCTCCCCCCCTTTTCCCCAGCGCACTTTAGCGAACTTATCTTCATGGAGTCTGATGAGTTGGACCAATATATTTTTTGGGACCCCTTACTTCAACAGATTTAGCCATGATAGATCTCTGGGAATTGAATCGAATGCAGCCTTTAAATCAATAAAGGCCACATGCAGATTGCCCAAATTTAATCTGGTATATTTCCAAGCAATGGTTAGTAGCCTAAACACCTGGTCTATGGTGCTGGTTCTCTTTCTGAACCCTGCCTGGCACGGGGAGAGTATTTCATTTTCAACTAACCATTAATTTAACTTATCCAGTATCTGTTTGGAGTAACCCTTTGGGTAATATCTATCAAGCTGATAGGCCTATAGTTAGCGGAGTCGTCCCTGTTGCCGTGTTTGTATATCGGGACGATCTCCACGCCCTTCCATGATGGGGGAACAGGTTGCCCTCTACTTATTGCATTACATAAAAGGTTAATGTATGGGGCCCATACCTCAGGGGCATATTTAAAGAGATCACCAGGAATATTATCTGGATCAGGTGCTTTAGACGACTTAATAGTAGCTATAGCCTGCTCGGTATCTACTATACTGAAATGTAGCGGTTCAATCTCAATCGACATTATCAGCTCTTTGATGGTACATAGATATTCGTTTGATGGTTATCCTGGGCATGCATATAGAAGAGGGAAATGTCTAAACCATGTGTTAGGGTCCAGATTGTAAGGCTTACTTAACCTATTACCATTTGCAATGATTCGCCAGAATAAGGCTTGATCTCCTGCCTTCGCAGTAGCAATCAGATCCTCCCAACTTGAGTCACCCCATTCTCTGCGTGCTACTTTTAGTACATGGTTATAGTGTTTCCTTTCTTGCCTGATTATTTCAGGCTTTTTCAACCTTAAAGCCTTAATTAAACGCTTTTTTGCTTCTGTGCAGTCTTCATTAAACCATGGGTTAGACAATGGTGTATTATTGTTGTTGTGGGGCCCTTTCCTCCTCCTTGATTTAGTGAGATGAGGTTTTATACTTTTTTGCATCATCATTTTGAGGAGGGTCGCCTTCCAGAACCCCATTCTACATCGAGCACTAACTGCGCACCAAGGTTAAGAGCCGATAACATCAAGTACTAAAACAAGGAGGGACGCCCTTGAGACCCCCTAGCGAACATTTACATTGGCGAGGAAGTTAGCGCAACAGCTGACCATCACCTATCGTGGCATCAGTTTTTAAACGTAGAACCCAAGTACGGTACACTATGCAGCCCATTTATTAAGGTTGCAACTGTAATTTTCGTGCGGCGCCCTCCTGTTGTTCTCCAAATGGGATAAAAACATCGCTGCCACCCCAACAGGGTATGCAAAGATCTTACTGAGGTGACTGAAGACCTATATTATTTTATCAACCCCGTGAACCCAACAAGAATAATAAATATAAAATATTCACTATATGCGAAGAATCTCTTCACAACGCCTGAGGGCATTGAAAACAACGATTGATGAGTTGTAGTATCTAACCAAAATACCTACTATAGAAGAAAGTTGTGCCCACCGTTTTTTTGTGATGTATATGTTTTATTGCAAATGACGGACTCCTGAAGAAGGCAAATGCCGAAACGCGCGTAGAGACTCCACCCACCGCTTTGCTTACTCCAATAGCCCTATGTACCATCATTGTCATTTGAATATGTGTATTCTTTTGTTAATAATTCTTTCACTCATATGTTTTTTTGATTAGCTGTTTTTTTGTTGCACAATAAGTATAATATGAAAAGAAAAATATGAAAGATGTATCAACCCACAAGAAAATGATTAAAATAAAACAAAAATATATTTTTACATAAACACAATAGTCATCACTTTTGTTGTCTATATATATGTGGATTTTGCCTGTCAGAATAGTTTCCTAGGCTGCATTTGGCTCAATTAATTAGCTCACTATAAGGCACGTTACCAATATAGTCTAAAAGACTCTTTCCCTACAAATAGTGAGTCTATCATTAGTAGGGGTCCCCTTTTTTCTAAATTGTGTTTATACTTTCTTCTAACATTGAATGGATCTGGGTAATTGGTGTGGGATTCGAGTTCTCATTTAAAAGGAAGAAAGATAAAAGGTCGCTAAAAATGTTGTAAATAGAAGTAAGGGGTTCAAGTTTTCCTAATATAGATGGCCATTTGACTGCCCTTCTATTTTTACTCATTATGGGCTGTAAGGCCTCCATGCCTTATCTGGGTTCGTTCTGGAAGTATTTCCCTTTAAGGACTAAACATAGAGGACAATGGTCACTTTCTCTCCTGGTATCCACTCTAAATTCAATCACATAAGCCCAATATCATGATGTAATCCTTACGGGATGACGATTAGCCCCTTGAAACGGTATTTGAACATGCAAGATCAGAAGGGTATCTACCATTACAGGGCAGTAATCCTTTCTCAATAGTGAAATCAAGGATCTGTAGTGCAGAAACAGAACACCCCATAGATCTTTATGTTCTAAGTAACGGGATGCCCAATGCCTGATCTTCCTCCTCAAATATGGTTTCTAGGCCCATTAATGGTTTATAGCAACAATTGAAATTGCCACCAATTATAATAGGTCCATTGGGTGCAGAATTCCTTCAAACTGCTTAATTAATGGCGATTTTTTAGAGCGATCTCTCGGTCCTATGTGTATTTTGAATAGAGATATCATAGTTTTATTTGGGAATTTCAAACATAATCCCTGGATGTCATCTGTATTAGTAGGTAATATTTCACTTGAAGCATTTACATGATTTTTAACCCATATTAGGAGACCACCCGATGGTCTTCCTCTCTTTGGTTGTTGGGCCTCTATGACAAATGTTCTATAACCCACCTTATATAGTGGTTCCAACGCCCAGGTCTCTTGAAAGAGACAGAGATCATATTTATCTGTAAAGTCCTGCCAGTCAGGTTCCTGGACTGGATTTTTTTTTGTGAGCCCAGCTATGTTCCAGCACAACATTTTAACAGTTTGTTTTGGGTTCGCTATTCTCTCTAGTATTGGTCCCTTCTACCTGGGATTTGTTAGCTGTTTGGTTTGCACTGGGTCCAAACCCTACAATAGGAGCATCATTGCTATTTCCAATACAGCTAGATCCTGTTCCCCAGGCATACAATGCTGCATCTCTGTTCTTATCGAGGGCAAATCATTCCACGGATTTAGTCAATCCGCAGCTTCAACATTATTTTGGACCCCCAGAGAATCTGGGAGAGCACCACCATTATATACACCAGTTCTGTTTTGTCTAATACAAATGTTTTAATCGAATAGGGAATGGGTTCTTAAGTTCAGGGTTCTTAAGTTATCAGCAATAGTTTTTGAATTGAACGTTAATCTGACATCATCCAAATCCCCTTCCTCTTGCCGCAACCATACAGCACTCTTTATGTCTGTTCTGATTACAGAGAGACATTGTCGTTTAGTTCTTATCCAATGTATTACCTTATTAACCAAGTAGTCCTCTTCCTCCCTTGTACCTGCTCTTAGTCTTGGAACATTGGTAAGGAAGACATTATAAGATGTAGAACTCCCATATACCCGCTGGTAGAGTTCCCTATGTAGTTCCTGTTGCCACACTTTGTCCTTCTGTCCATTCCCATGGCCCCATTCTGCCTTTTGTGATCTAATTAAGGGTAGGCTATCTGGGTACCTTTTGGTATAAGGCAGTGTTTACGGTAATCTGTGGACTCTGTGATGTTCCTGCAGGTTAGTCACAGGATTCCCCAAGTTTAATCTAGGGCTGTGTACATGGTCTGTATTATTACGCAGGAGGACGGTGTGGGTTTGTGGATGATTCAATGTTCCTTCAATCTGTTCCTGGGCATATCAATTCTGGTGTTAGTATCACACAACCTGTTCTCTATCGGTTTGCTCACTCCAAATTGGATGACTGCACCCCTTTGGGCTGTATGCTGATTGCTGGTTAAAGCTTCCATCATCTTTTTGATCGCTCTAACCCCTTCCTCGATGATATTAAATTTTATAAACAAATCTAACATGAGTCTATGTTTGTCAGTAGAGAATGCCTGTGCGTGGGCATCTGGTGGAGGTAAAATAGGTAGTCTTTGCCTAACTGTGTTTTCCTCCATCGCTTTTGGCACTGGTGTTACTTCTGGGTTTTCTGCTAGCACCAAATACTTATTAGAACACTCGATAGTTATAATCTCCTCTTGCCGATCACTCTCATGATCGATATCTACATAGTCCGTGCCTTTATTATAGGGGTAATTATTTTGCTTGTACTCATTCCAGTTTTTGGACTAGGGGCAGCTGTTATGAGTGACAAGACCTTTTCATGGGTTTGGTGGACTATGACTATGGAAGTATTAAGCTCTTCAATAATCGCTTTATCCTTTTTCCTATAATACAATGGCATTTTGGTTCTCCCCTTTAGATTAGTCTCTTTGCCTTTTGACAACATATTTTCTACCTCTTCAAAAAGGTTGTCAATGGCGGCTAGTGTACAATTTTCAGCTGCTGATTTAGGTTGTTTCTGGGTTCTTGGCATCTTTTTCCTGCCTGTAATAGCTTCCGCTGCTTTCCTTTTCCCCATTGTTGCCCACTAGACACCCACAAGCAGGTTTTTTTTTCTGTTTAAGAACTAGAAGAATGCTATGTAGGCAGCCTAGGTATTCAAATGTAAAGAAGCTGTCAGTTTTTATCATAGACTGGTGTTAGTGCCTGTGCAACAAAAAGGAATAAAACACTACGTACCATTAATAGCAGCAAGGAATAATAGGGAGAGAGGGCTTATGTTCAATAGTTCGACCTGAAGAACCGGGCCTTATGGGCCTGGCGGCGCAGGGCACGCCTTAAATCTCCGAGTTCACCTGCCTTGTCGGACAGAGACACGAGACACTCTGTTAGGCGTAGAAAACCAGGTTTATTAGCTGCAGCTAAGCACAGTTGTCCCAGAAGTACAATGTAGGTTCTCATGAGACTGCCACTTTAATTCGTGGCGCACAATCTTTTATAGCACACATATTTACGATGTTTAGTCCCAATACATACAAGGCTAGCCAATAGGAAAAGTTGGAACACAAGCTATCAAATGTCTCAAATACGCCCTTCTTTCAGACCCGGCGTCTCACCCCTCCCCACGAGTTAATCAGTGCTAGAGCCTACAATCCAATTTGCAGGTGGCTGGACGTGTTTGTGTGCCTCAAAGGATAGTTGTGTAACAAGAGAATACAAGGACAGAATAGCGAAGGCCAGTCGGTTAAGATAAAGTGAAGAGAGAATAGAGAGAGCCAAACAGTCAGTCGAGACAGGGATCAATCAGCCTAGACATGGATTAGTGGACTCGGCCAGACCCTGACTTCGGTTTCGTAAAAAAGGGCAGGGGGTTACTTTTTAACAGAAGAGACACGTAGCAGCTGGAAAAGGCAAAAACACTCAGTTCGCCGTGCTGCCTGAGTGAGGGCAACACAAAATGGCGACGGGACACAAAATGGCGGCCCAATACGGGACGAAGTCAAAAAATTAAAGAACCTCAGACCACAGTACATTAGTGTTACAGAACTGATCTAATACAATCCTGGGTGAAATAAAATAATAAAGTGTCCGTATATTCAATCAATCAATCAATCATAACATTTGTATAGCGCGCTACTCACCCGGAGGGTCTCAAGGCGCTTGGGCGAGGGGGGGTCCGCTACTGCTCGAACAGCCAGGTCTTGAGTTGCTTCCTGAAGAAGAGGTGGTCTTGGGTCAGACGGAGGTGGATGGGGAAGGAGTTCCACCAGGTAGGAGAAGGATCTTCCTCCCGTGGTGGCTCTTCGGATGCGTGGCACGGCGGCGAGGGCGTGGCTGGTCGATCCTAGCTGGCGGGTGGGAGTGTAGAAGGTCAGGCGGTTGTTGAGGTACCTGGGTCCCAGGTGGTGGAGGGCCTTGTGTGCGTGGGTGAGGAGTCGGAACGTGATTCTCTTGCTGACGGGGAGCCAGTGCAGGTCTCTCAGGTGTCCGGAGATGTGGCTGTGACAGGGGATGTCCAGGATGAGTCATGCGGAGGCGTTCTGGATGCGTTGGAGTCTTTTCTGCAGTTTGGCAGTGGTTCCGGCGTAGAGGGTGTTTCCGTAGTCCAGTCAGCTGGTGACGAGTGCCTGAGTGACCGTCTTCCTGGTGTCGGTGGGAATCCATCGGAAGATCTTTCGGAGCATGCGTAGGATGTTGAAACATGATGATGAAACCGCGTTGACTTGTCTGGTCATTGAGAGGGAGGAGTCCATAATGAAGCCCAGGTTGCGTGCGTGGTCTGTTGGTTTGGGTGCGCTGCCCAGGGCAGGGGGCCACCAGGAGTCATCCCAGGCAGAGGGTGATGATCCCAGGATGAGGACTTCCATCTTGTCTGAATTCCGTTTCAGGCGGCTGTTCTTCATCCGCTCGGCTACGTCTTTCATCCCTTCGTGTAGGTTGGTTCTGGCGGTGGCGAGGTCGTTGGTCAGCTGGGTGTCGTCGGCGTAGGAGATGATGTTGAGGTTGTGTTGGCGTGCGATGGCCGCGAGGGGGCTCATGTAGATGTTGAAGAGGGTGGGGCTGAGAGATGATCCTTGTGGTACGCCGCAGATGACGTCGGTGGCCTTGGATCTGAACGGGGGAGGCGGACTCTCTGGGTTCTTCCGGCGAGGAAGGAGATGATCCACTTGTGTGCCTTCTCTTGGATTCCGATGTTGTTGTGGCGCTGCACTAGTGTGTGGTGGCAGACAGTGTCGAACGCTGCGAAGAGGTCCAGGAGGATGAGGGCCGCTGTTTCCCCGTTGTCGAGCAGGGCTCGGCTGTCGTCAGTGGCTGCGATGAGGGCAGTCTCGGTGCTGTGGTTGGTTCAGAAACCGGATTGCGAGTGGTCGAGGGATCCGTTCGTCTCGCGGAAGGCGGCAAGCTGTCTTCTCGATGACTTTGGCAGGAAAAGGGAGGAGCGAGAAAGGGCGGTAGTTTTTGAGGTCGGTGGGGTCCGCTGAAGGTTTCTTCAGTAGGGCGCTGAGTTCGGCATGCTTCCAGCTCTCCGGGAAGGTGGCAGTGTTGAGGGAGCAGTTGATGATGGCCCGTAGATGGGGTGCGATGACGGAGTCGGCCTTGTTGAAGACGTGGTGGGGGCATGGGTCGGTTGGTGATCCGGAGTGGATGGTATTCATCGTGCGGATGGTGTCTTCGGTGCTGACCGGGTTCCAGGCACGGAGGGTGGTGGTGGGGGGTGTCGGTTCAGTGGTAGGGTGCGTGGGCTGTGTGCTGAAGCTGTTGTGTATGTCTACGATCTTGCTGTGAAAGAACGAGGCGAGTGAGTTGCAGAGGTCTTGCGAGGGAATGATGTTGTTGTTTCCGGCGCTGGGGTTGGAGAGCTCTTTGACGATGCTGAAGAGTTCCTTGCTGTTGTGGGCGTTGTTGTCTAGTCATTCCTTGAATGCTGTCTTTTTGGTGGTGTGGATCAGCTGGTGGTGGTTGCGGGTGGCGCGCTTGAGGGCGGTCATGTTGTCTGTAGTCCGGTCCTTGCGCCAGGCTTTCTCGAGGGTGCAGCAGTTCTTCTTGGAGCCCTTGAGTTAGTCGGTGAACCAGGGGGCTTTCTTGCTGCCGGGTCTGCTGGGAGGGGTCTTCAGTGGAGCGAGGTCATCTGCGCAGATGGTGATCCACTGTGTGCGGTTGTTGGCTGCTTGGCTGGGGTCCATTGAGCTTGCTGGAGGGTTCTGGCTCAGGGATGTGGTGAGCTGGTCGGTGATTATCTTGTTCCAGCTCCTGCGGGGAACCTGTTGCGGGTGGTGGTGGGTCGTGGTCCCTTGGAAGCTGAAGTGGACGCAGCTGTGGTCTGTCCAGTGAAGTCCGGTGGCATGGCTGAAGGAGATGTACTTGCTGGAGGAGAAGACTGGGTCAACCGTGTGTCCGGCGTAGAGGGTGGGGGTGTTCACCAGTTGCTTGAGTCCGAGGTTGGCGAGGTTGTCCAGCAGGGTGGTGGTGTTGCTGTCATTGTTGTTCTCCAAGTGGAAGTTGAGGTCCCCTAGGAGGATGTAGTCGGCGGAGGGGAGGGCGTGCGGGCTGATGAAGTCTGCGATGTCTTCGCTGAATTGTGTGCGTGGTCCCGGGGGTCTGTAGATGAGGGTGCCTCTGAGTGTGGTCCTGGGGTCGGTGTGTATCTGGAAGTGCAGGTGTTCGGCGGCTGTGAGGGTGTCTTCGGAGTTGGTCGTGACGCGGATGGTGTTCTTGTATATTGTGTTCTCGTATATTGTATCTCTATGTTTAAAAAGATTTAAAGACTTAAGATGTTTTTGTATAGGATTATTGCAGAAGGGTTCCTTTAATCAAAAGTCTGTAAGAGTCACAATGTCTTACCAGTTCAGGAGTGCAGCAGGCTACTTTGGTAGTGGGAATGTCAGGGGGGTGGCCCAGCCTAGCCTTATCCGGGCTTTGACGGGCAAGGACGGGCCCACCCTTGGCCCTGGCTTCGCCTGGGCGCATCCCGCGCTGCGGGGGGCGCTTAGATCTTAAATAGCTCCTGTGCCCACGTCACTGCTGCAGGACTATCTCCTGAGGGCTGCTGGGAAGTGTAGTCTATGCCGTTCCCCTCATTGCGCGGTGTAGCTAGAAGATGCCGTTTCTCTCATGGCGCACGTGGCAGTGGCAGCAGCAGGAGACTTGCCGTTCCCCTCACGGCCCCAGTATTGCACTGGAAGAAGCAAGGTGAGCTGTTACAGTGCGGCTTGTTTGGGACTGGCGCTGCGGAAGGCTCTTAGATCTTAAATAGCGCCTGTGGTCGCAGGTGCCCACGTCACTGCTGCGGGACTATCTCCTGAGGGCTGCTGGCAAGTGTAGTCTATGCCGTTCCCCTCACGGCGAGGTGTAGTTTGAAGATGCCGTTTTCCTCACGGCGCGCGTGGCAGTGGCAGCAGCAGCAGGAGACTTGCCGTTCCCCTCACGGCCCCAGAATTGCAGTGGAAGAAGCAAGGTGAGCCGTTACAGTGCGGCATGTTTGGGACCCGTGCTGCGGGGGGTGCTTAGATCTTAAATAGCACCTGTGGTCGCGGGTGCCCGCGTCACTGCTGCTGGACTGCCTCCTGAGGGTTACTGGGAAGTGTAGTCTATGCCATTCCCCTCACGGCGCGGTGTAGCTTGAAGATGCCATTTCCCTCATGGCGCGCGTGGCAGTGGCAGCAGCACGAGACTTGCCGTTCCCCTCACAACCCCATAATTGCGCTGGAAGAAGCAAGGTGAGCCGTTACAGTGTGGCGCGTTTGGGACCCCTGTGTGACATTTCTTATCCTTGTAAATACAGCACTTTTACACGCAGCACTTTACGTGAAAGAGGCATTCCATGGGTGTGGCTGTGGGTGTTCCTACAAAACACCCATGGAACCTGACATATTTCCAGATTTACGATAAATCGTAAACCTGAAAATGGGTCTGAATGCTACGCCTCATGAGAGGCATAGGAAGGCGCAACACGGAGAAATGTATTTATTTCTCCTCAATTTTTCTTTATTCTAAGCGTGCTGCATTCTGCAGCACACATAGAACCAGGAAATCACCTCTTGTGATTGCTCATAAACAATTATTAAAAAATTAAATTTTGTAACTTCTATGTGCACTAATGCAGCACACATAGAAGCTGACAAACACCATTTCAGATTGTTTATGAGCAGGAAGGAACACCTTCCTAAACATAAACAATCATCCCCATGACGCAGGTATCCTTGCACCATGCTGCAAGGGTGCCTCCATCGGCGGGGAATGAAGAATCCCTGTGCTTTGAAAGTTCCATAGAGTGGCGCAGCCAAACGGCTTGCGGTGCAGCGCTGCAACAGTTTCTTGTAAATGAGGCCCTAAGATTCCCAGCATCCAATGCAACAGGTTCTGGAAAGATAAATACTCTAGGGATAGCGAATAGAAGTCTAACATGTGTTTAACGCAAAAATATCCAGCAAGCAAATGCTTCATTTATAGACTTTTTCTCCATGCAGGTGAACAGAAGCTAGAACATGTGACAAAATTAACCCTGGACGGTGAACTATGAGCCGCTCGCTGAGTTTGCGTAGTTTTGGTAACTTTGCGGTTCGCGCAGAACGCGTAGTTACCGAATACTACGCAATCTACAATGTAGCATAGCTGTTTTTCTTCTTCGCGTGCTCAATATGCGTTATCACTGGCGTGGTAATGACTTACCTTGATTCTACGTTTTCTGACTCGATTTTCTATCCGTTCGCGCTCTCCACGAGATTTGGAATCCAGTCGAATGATCCCGCGAGACTGTGCGAACGCGAACACGTCATTCAGACGCGCTATCTGCCTTCCGGCGGCAGTGTTGGTAAGATCGCAATCCCAAACATGCAGAAACTACAATCTGGTGAAGAATATCTCTCAAGCATCATAAAACGTTCTCGAAAATTATCATTCAGATTGTGATTTGGATATGTATGTGTGCTTGAGGTGTAACATTCCAACCTTTCGTAGTCCTGTTGATTTTCTTTTTTTCATTTTTGTATTAAAGCTGTGTTGTTTAACAGGCCTCCTTTATCTGGTCATATATAGGCCTGCTTCAGTTCATTGTTTTCCATGGCCTGTTGTGACTGTGAGTGACCATGTGGCTTGGGGCCATTTTGTGGTGGTAGTTTAGTAGTGTGCTACTTTTTCTATATAGGCCTGCATGTCTTTTCTTTGTTCCCCTTGGTTTATGCTTGTTGTTGTTGTGGCCTAGCCATGTGGATGGTGGCCATTTTGTGAAGGCAGGCAGTGTGCTTTTGGCTTAGGCTTGCAATGTCTGTCTTCAATTTCTTTTTGTTGTGCGTAGCTAGCGGCCATTTTGTGGAGCTATCCAGGCAGTGTGCTTGCTTTTGCCATAGGATCAGTTCCAAGATTGTGGCCTAGTCTGCCAGTAGGCCCAGAGGTATTTTATTTATTTTTATTTTATATGCTTATATAGCGCCTGAATAGACCCCCAAAGGGGTATCTCCGCGCTTTTGCCATAAGAAGGGAACATATACTGTACCAGGTCATAACAGGGAGTTACTGGGGAAGGAAGAGTGTTTAACTACTAATACAAAGGTGGGTTTTGAGGGTTTTTCGGAAGGATAGGTGATTAGTAATATGTTTAAGTGTAAGGGGGAGGGAGTTCCAGAGAGCAGGTCCAGCGTGCGCCAAAGCACGGCCTCCTTGTCGAGATTTTTTTATTTTTGGAACCTGTAATAACTGGAGGTTACTAGATCATAGAGAGCGGCCTGGGACATAGGGTAGAAAGGCCTTTGTAAGATATTTGGGGCCCTTTCCTATCAGACATTTGTGGATAGTACACAAAATTTTAAACTTAGTGCGTTGCCGCACTGGCAGCCAGTGGAGTTCAGCCAGTAGAGGTCGGGAGGGAGTCCTGGATGGAACGTTAAGGACTAACCTCGCCGCCGTGTTTTGGACTACTTGCAGTTTGTTAAATTGGCCTTCATTGGTTGATAAAAGAAGGCCATTGCAGTAGTCCAGTCTACTGATAACTAGTGCCTGGACTAAGGTCTTCCTGTGGTTGACAGGAAGATAGGGAAACACCCTTCTCAACAGTCCAATGGCCCTAAGGCACGTGCCGGCAACTTGGTTGACATGGTCTTTAAATGTCAGGGTTTGATCGAATAACACTCCCAAGTTTTTCACGGTCTGCTTTGGGATGGGAACAGGTCCCAATTCTAAGGGCCACCACTCATCAGACCATAATGTCACCGCATCCCCAAACAGTAATACCTCTGTTTTGGCCACATTGCATTGTAGGCAGTTCTCAGCCATCCACTTTGACACTGCCCTCATGCCTTCTGCAAAAGATTTTTGCAGAGCAGGTGTAAAGGTTTTAAAAGGGAACAGAAGTTGGGTGTCATCGGCGTAAGACACCGGGGTAAACCCAAAGGACCTCACTAAGTCAGCCAGGGGGGCCACATACACATTAAATAATGTGGGGCTTAGGCATGAGCCCTGTGGCACACCCCTGGTTAGCTCCCTAGAGGTGGATTTATGGGAGCCCATCCTGACTTCTTGAGAGCGGCAGGAAAGAAAGCTTTCCATCCAAGACAGGGCTACACCTCCCAGCCCCACATCCCTCAGACGGCCGAGAAGCACTTCGTGAGACACCGTATCGAAGGCAGCGGATAAATCCAACAGCACCAGAATCATAGACCCCCCACCATCCAGTGTCATCCTGATGTTATTGGTCACTGCTAGTAGGGCTGATTCGGTGCTGTGATTAGGCCTGAACCCAGATTGTGAAGGGTCCAGGCCTTCCGCTGCCTCAATATGATTTGATAAATGGGTGTTCACGTGCCTCTCTGTCATCTTACTGATGTAAGGTAGGAGGGAGATGGGCCGGAGGTTGGAAAGATCTGTCCAGGGGGAGGCCGCTTTTTTCCTTATTGGGTTTACCACCGCAATCTTCCATTCCCTTGGGACTTGTCCCTTAGCCAGTGAGATATTCATAACTGCCTGGATAGAGGGTCCCAAGAGGGAGATCAAAGGGGCCACCATTTTTGCAGGAAGGTAGTCATTGGGAGAACCGGTTTTCATGTGGTTGATGAGGGGTGGAAGATCTTGATCACTGACTGGTGGGATGGTAAGTAAAAAGTTTATATTCTGTATGGGTTGGTCATTTGGGAGAGAGGTCGTGGTTCCTACATCCCTAGAGGCCATAATTTTGTTGTAGATGAGATTAATTTTGTCCTCAAAGAACATAGAAATCTCATCACAGAGTGTTTGTGATACATCATTGGGGCTCTCACTAGCTGTGGGTTTTACAAAGCTCTGCAAGATTTTAAACAGTTCCCTTGGACAGTTGCCGGCCTCTGCAAGTTGTTAGGAGAGGTTATTTTTCCTCGCTTGCTTTATATTTTTGTAATAAATTGACTGGGCCTCTTGAAAGATTTTCCTTTCCTCTTCATTTTTTGATGTCCTCCATGCTTTTTCTAATCGCCTACATTTCAGTTTTTCTTTCCTAAGATCTAGAGTATACCATTTTTCTTGTTTGGTTGGAGGATACTGCTTATGAAGTTTTAGAGGGGCCAAGGTGTCAATGGCTAATTTAAGTGAATTATTAAATTTTTCCAATGCTGACTCTGCTGAGTCTGCATCTGTAAATGACGGTTTTTGCCAGTTTTCTCGCAGATTTTCCACAGATATTTTATGCCATTGGCGGCGGAAAATTGGCGGGGGCGGTGTTCTATACAGTCGTTTAGTCGGTCCAGCCAGATGGAATTCAATCAAAAAATGGTCTGACCAGTGGACTTCTTTGGCGGGAAAACATTTTATTTTAGTGCAGTTGGTAAATATAGAATCCAGGGTATGGCCACCTATATGTGTAGCACCATTATTTATTGCTTTTAACCCAAGATTAGACAAGTCAGCTGTTAGTTGGGTTGTTTCAGGATGTGCAGGATTATCCATATGTATATTAAAATCCCCAAGGAGGATAAAATCCTCCTTGGCTTTAATGTGTGGGGCCAATAGCTCAAGAAGGGACAAAGCAAAATCTGAATTGGGGGCTGGGGGGCGGTACACCAAGGCGCCTTTCCAGGAAATGTTACCTACCAAGTTGATCTTAAAGGTCATAATTTCTAGTAAAGGACTACACCCTTGTTCTAAAACTGCAACCTTATATGTGTCTTTAAATATGATGGCTAATCCACCTCCAGTTTTATTAGGCCGATCAGCATGTACGATCTTGTAGCCTGATGGGACCCCTAATGTGATTGCTGTTATCGTATGGGGTTTCATCCACGTTTCAGTAAAAAAACATATATCAGGCTGTTTAGTGAAAATAAGATCCCAAATCTGCAGTTGATGTTTAGGGAGGGACCGTACATTTAAAAGGAAACATTTAAGTTCCGTAGGGGATGTTACTTTAGGAACATTGTCGTGGGTACTATTCCTTACCGCATCCGATTGAAAACGACATTGAAGGCACGAGAAGCAGCCCTCGAGCTGTTTACACGATAACCGAGTCAAGTCAAGTCAAGTCAATAGATTTGTATAGCGCGCTACATACCCATAGGGTCTCAAGGCGCTTGAGGAAGGGTGGGGAATTACTTGTCGAATATCCAAGTTTTGAGTTGCTTTCTGAATGCTAGGTGGTTCTGAGTAAGGCGAAGGTGAGTGGGAAGTGAGTTCCAGGTTTTAGCTGCCAGGTAGGAGAAGGATCTACCTCCCATGGTGGTTTTGTTGATGCGAGGAACAGTGGCCAGGGCTTGGTTGGAGGATCGTAGCTGACGGGTGGGGGTGTAGAAGGACAGTCGTGTGTTGAGGCATTCGGGTCCAAGTTCGTAGAGTGCTTTGTGTGCGTGGGTGAGGAGGCGGAACGTTATCCTCTTATGTACGGGGAGCCAGTGGAGGTTTTTCAGGTGACCAGAGATGTGTTCTTTACGCGGGATGTCTAGTATGAGCCTGGCTGAGGCGTTCTGGATGCGTTGGAGTTTTTTCTGGAGTTTAGCGGTGGTACCGGCGTATAGGGTGTTTCCATAGTCCAGGCGGCTCGTGACCAGTGCGTGGGTGACCGTTTTTCTAGTTTCGGTGGGGATCCAGCAAAATGTTTTTTTGAGCATGCGAAGAATGTTGAAGCAAGAAGATGAAACGGCGTTGACTTGTTTGGTCATCGAGAGTGAGGAGTCCAGGATGACGCCCAGGTTCCGTGCGTTGTCCGTCGGGATGGGTGCTTTTCCGAGGGCCTCTGGCCACCAAGAGTCGTCTCAGGCGGAGGGGGAGGTGCCTAAGATGAGGACTTCTGTTTTGTCTGAATTCAGTTTCAGACGGCTGTGCTTCATCCATTCGGCTACTTCTTTCATTCCTTCGTGTAAGTTGGTTTTGGCGGTGTTAGGGTCTTTGGTGAGTGAGAGGATCAGTTGAGTGTCGTCAGCGTAGGAGATGATGTTGAGATTGTGTTGGCGAGCGATGGCCGCAAGGGGGCTCATGTATACGTTGAAGAGGGTGGGGCTGAGTGACGATCCTTGTGGCACGCCGCAGATGACTTCAGAGTAAGCATGGGCGGATTTTGCGGATCCACGATTCACGAATTTGCGAATTCACGGATCGGCGGATTTGGGGGCGGGGCTTCCTCGAGTGTGTGGGCGGGGCCAAACGGACGGGGCTTCCATGCGAGCGCACATGCCTCTTGTGTGTATACAAGGTCAGAGACCGATCAGAGCAGCAGATTAAGAGACAGAAGCTCCTGCTCACAGGAACAGCACGGGGATTGCGCTCGTGAAAGTCAAAGATGCAAATGCCTCTGGCCAGCATCACAGCGGATTTTCGATGGTATATTTGGGAAGAAGGCACACCTGCCCAGCCTCCACAACGCTCACGATTGTTTTTGGGCTGATGAATGAGTCACTGAATTTAAGCTTCAACTAGGGCACATGCTTTATTGATATCTGTAAGTGCTTCCTGTTGAGGTTTAATTTTTGTGCCAGGACCGTCGTGCCAGAATGAACCCTGCCCTTCATATTTATTCAAGAAGACACCACCGTTTTGTGCCTGCTGTAAATAATTTACGATGGCGCCGGCAAGCTGCCAGCGCCATCCTGAAAAAGTTACTTAATTAGCTTCAACAGGAAGCTCCAATTGGTAAAATAAAGCAGGCGCTCGAGCCCCTGCTTTATCTTATCTATTAGAGCTTCCTGTTGAAGCTAATTAAGTAACTATTTGAGGATGGCGCTGGCAGCTTGCCGGCGCCATCGTAAATTAGGCTTGAACTTTTGACCGCGGAATCCGCCGCTCGCGGATTGCGGATTTTCGGTAAATTCGCGAGAGTTCGCGGACCGCGAATTTACCGAAAATCCGCAAAATCCGCGATCGGAGCGGATTTTGCGCTCATGCTTACTTCAGAGGCCTCTGACTTGAATGGTGGGAGGCGGACTCTCTGGGTTCTTCCGGTGAGGAACGAGGTGATCCATTCCAGTGCTTTTCCTTGGATTCCGACGTTTCTGAGGCGCTGTAGAAGGGTGCTATGACAGACTGTGTTGAAGGCAGCGGAGAGGTCGAGGAGGATGAGGGCGACTGTGTCTCCATTGTCCAGTAGAGTTCGAATGTCGTCTGTGGCTGCGATGAGGGCGGTCTCAGTGCTGTGTTTGGCTCGGAAGCCAGACTGAGAGGAGTCGAGTGATTTGTTGGTTTCGAGGAAGGCGGCGAGCTGGTTGTTGACAGCTTTCTCGATGACTTTGGCCGGGAATGGAAGGAGCGAGATGGGGCGGTAGTTTTTGAGTTAGGTGGAGTCAGCTGTGGGTTTTTTCAGAAGGACGCTGAGTTCTGCGTGTTTCCAGCTTTCCGGGAAGGTGGCGGAGTTGAGGGAGCAGTTGATGACATCTCGGAGGTGTGGTGCTATGATGGAGTCTGCTTTGTTTAAGATATGGTGAGGGCATGGGTCAGTTGGGGATCCTGAGTGGATGGAGTTCATCAGGCGGATCGTGTCCTCGGTGGAGATTGGGTTCCAGTCGTTAAGGATGTTCAAGGGGGGTGAAGGTCCTGCGGAAGGTTGGGTGGGTTGGTCTCCGGGTCGGTTGTCGAAGCTGTTGTGGATGTCTGCGATTTTGTTGTGGAAGAAGGAAGCTAGGGAGTCGCAGAGGGCTTGGGAGGGGGTGATGTCGTTGGAGTTGGCTGAAGGGTTGGTAAATTCTTTGACGATGTTGAATAGTTCCTTGCTGTTGTGGGCGTTGTTATCTAGACGATCTTTGAATGCGGCTTTCTTGGCAGATCGGATTAGTTGGTGGTGTATGCGGGTGGCGTTTTTGAAGGCGTCTCTGGTGCTGGTGTTTGGGTCTTTTTTCCAGGCCTTCTCAAGGGATCGACAGAGTTTCTTAGATTTCTTAAGATCATCGTTGAACCAAGAGGCGTTTTTGCTCCCTAGTTTGCTTTGACGTTTTTTCAACGGTGCTAGGATGTCGGCGCTGTTGGAAAGCCATTGGGTGAGGTTAGTGGCTGCTTGGTCGGGGTTTGAGGAGTGGGCGGGGGGGTTTAGGAGAAGCGATGAGGAGATCTGGTCGATGGTGATTTTGTTCCAGTTTCTTCGCAGGGTAGGTTGAGGATGGTTGTGGATTGTGGTCTTATTGTAGGTAAAATGAACGCAGCTGTGGTCCGTCCAATGAAGAGCTGTGGTGTGACTGAATGAGACATGTTTGCTGGAGGTGAAGATGGGGTCGAGTGTGTGACCTGCAATGTGGGTGGGGGTAGTGACAAGTTGTTTGAGTCCGAGGTTGGCAAGATTGTCCAGAAGGGTGGTGGTGCTGCTGTCATTGCTCTTTTCCAGGTGAAAATTGAGGTCTCCAAATAGAATGTAGTCCTCGGAGGGGAGGGCGTGTGGGGTGATAAAGTCAGTGATGTCGTCACTGAATTGTGCACGGGGTCCTGGAGGCCGGTAGAGGAGGGTGCCTCTGAGTGTGGTCTTGGGGTCGGTGTGGATCTGGAAGTGGAGGTGTTCGGTGTTGGCAAGGTTGACGTCTGAGCTGGTTGAGATGCGGATGGAGTTCTTGTGGACGATGGCGATGCCTCCTCCTGTTTGCTTGATGCGGTCCTTCCGGATGATCTTGTATCCTTCCGGGATGGCAATGGTGATGTCTGGGGCTGAGGAGGCGTTCATCCATGTTTCTGTTAGGAAGGCGACGTCCGGTGATTTGGTGTCTAGTAGATTCCAAAGGTCGATGGCGTGTCTGTGGACCAAGCGGGTGTTGAGTAGGATGCATTTTAGCTGGTTGGTGTCAGGTCTCTGTTTGGTGTTGGTGGATGAGGAGTTGGTTTTGGTGCCGTCGAACTTGCAGGAGTTGCAAGAGAATGGTCCATGGGTGTGTCCAGGAACGGCTTGGACGCAGTTGGGGGAGCGACCGTGGTTAAGGGCTAGGAGGGTGTTGGCATCATAAGTGATGCGAGTGGGCTGGGACTTATGGGAACCAGGGGGTCTGGCGCTGGGCGCGGTCTCGGCGCGGACGGGCGTAGACGGGCTTACCTTTGGCGCACCTTCGGCGCAATTGGGGCGCGAAACGCTGCGCGTGAACGCTGCGCGCTGATGCATTAGTCATATATGGATAGTGGAGGGGCGGAGCGTGGGAGGGGCAGCAGGGAGGCGGGAGCGAGGTCCAGGGAGGGTCAGGGACGGTCAGAAAATCAACAAAATGGCAGTCTGGTAAACAGACGTTGCGAGCGTCTCAACCAACAAAAGCCACACTGAAAGTGGAGCGCTATGCAGGGCAAGACTATCTGAGGCCAGCAGAGGAAAGCGCTATATCAGGTGAAGCTAGAAAGCGCTGTGCAGGGCTAATAACTAATCACCACACTCGAGATGTAATTCTATTAGGCAGCACCACACTCGAGATGTAATTCTATTAGGCAGCAAGGCAGCAAGGCACAGCAGTGTCACAAAGCGCAGCGCAGCTTTAAATTCCAGAATACAATGAAAATGAAATGAAATGCGAGGCAGAATTCAGCATCAAAAATACGATACCAGCCAGGAGAGGAGAGGAGGGGGGAGCGACCGTTTCTGGTGTTAGCAGGGCGGTCACAGTTCACTACGAGGGTGTGGGCAGCCGGTAACTCTGTGGGTACCTGTGGTGTCAGGGTCCATAGTGATTGAGACCACAGCCCCTATGCCTCGTACTGTCATCATCATGGGTGCATAAAAACTGTTTCTGTGTTGTCTGTTGAATTTTAACATCATGTATGGCATAGATGGCATTGGATTGAATTGCAAAATGTGTTTTTTGGGGTGGAATTTCAGTTTTTGGGTGTGTGTTAAATAAATAGTTCAGAGTAATAAGTGTCTACAAGGGATTTCACTTATATTAAGTATCTTTTCTTACTTCGAATATTTTGAGTCAATTGTGTATCATCAGATTCCTAAGTGTCCAACCAGACAACTTAAATGGAAATAAATTACAAAGGATCAAGGAAACAAAGCACACGAGAGGTCCTATTCGTACAAAATCAATGTATCTGAAAACACATTGAAAATTAAGAAGGGTACATTTAGATAAGGTAAATATCAGCAAGTGATGTTGTGAGAAAGATGTACAAATGAATTTAGACAAACTGTTTGTCTAAATTCATTTGTACATCTTTCTCATAGCGTCACTTGCTGATATTTACCTTATCTAAATGTACCCTTCTTAATTTTCAATGTGTTTTCAGATAAATTGTTTTTATACGAATAGGACCTCTCGTGTGCTTTGTTTCTTTGATCCTTTGTAATTTATTTCCATTTAAGTTGTCTGGTTGGACACTTAGGATTCTGATGATACACAATTGACTCAAAATATTCGAAGTAAGAAAAAATACTTTACATAAGTGAAATCCCTTGTAGACACTTATTACTCTGAATTGTTTATTGCCCAAGCCTACAAGGGTATATTGGGTGTACCACCTTTCATACACAGGTTAAATAAATAGGGTTTTTCAGCCTGTAGGTAACCCTAGGCGTTCAGCTCGCGTAGTTTTGGCAACTCTGCACAGCACGACAATGCAGACTTACAGTTTTTGTCTTCTTTGCGTGCTCAAGATGCGTGTTCGCGCACGCAATAACGTCTTTTTGTAAAGATCGCGATGCTGAACACGCAGAATTTGCAATCTGGCGAAGAATATCTCTCGAGCAGCATAAAACCTTCTCGAAAACGATGATTTTGTTTATTTTGCTAAACAAACTCCTCAGGTTATCATTTGGCTGTAGTTTGTTTTAGTATGGAGTCATTTTTCTTTTTTTATAATATTTTAAAAGAGGAAGGAAGTTCCCCAGAGACTCCAACTTCCTGTTCCTGTCCTTTATATTCACTTTCTTGTTTTTGTGGGTGGCCTGACCATGTGGGTGGTGGACATTTCGTGAAGCCAGGCATTGTGCTTTTGCTGTAGGCATGCATTGTCTGTCTTGTCTTTCTATTCTTGTTTTTGTGGGTGACCTGGCAATGTGGTGATGGCTATTATGTGGGACCAACCACTGTGCTTTTGCCATAGGTCTCCAAGCTTGTGACATACAGCCAGATTCATCAAGCCAAAATCGGCTAGCAAAGGGCCAGATTCTCAGAATCTGGCCCTTTGCAAGTGCAATTTTTGCATTTGGGATTCATCATCCCAAATGCAAAAATCGCAATTCTAGAAATCGCTAAATTGCGAATAATTGCATTTAAGGAATCTCAATTTGAGATTCCTTACATGCAATTCATGAACCATTTTAAAATTGCGAATTCGCACTCTGGGGTCGCTATTTACCGCGAAGTCTAACTACGTGGTAAATAGCAAAAACTTAGAAAAATGCACTTTAGTGCATTTTTCTAAGTTGTATGTTACACACACACATGTCCTTTGGACATGTGTGTGCGCAACACCAGTGTACATAACCATTTCAGGGGTGCTATAGGGTGTCCTTTGGACACCCTGACACCCTTGAATTTGCTTCCTTATTTGCGATTTGCTAATTGCTAATCGCAAATAAGGAATGACTCCCCATTCATTCCTATGGGCCTTTAAGCCCATAGAAATGAATGGAAAAGCTATTCCTTATTTGCGATTAGCAATTAGCGAATCGCAAATAAGGAAGCAGTAGAAATCGCAAAAAATATTGTGATTTCTACATGCATCCCGTTTTGCGAGTCAGTCCTTAATAGCGATTCCTTAAAAATCGTTATTAAGGACTCGCGAAACAGTACTCTGATGAATCTGGGGGTTAGTCTTCCAGTAGGTCCAGAGGTACTCATCAATCATCATGGGTGCATGAAAGTTAAACAACTGTTTTTGTGTTGTCTGTTGAATTTTAACATCATGTATGGCATGGATGGCATTGGATTGAATTGCAAAATGTAGTTTTTTTTCTGGGGTATATTTCACTTTTTGGGTATGTTAAATAACTGCCTTTTTTGCATGTATATGTGTTGTTGCTCGCTGATGCTGCATCCATCCCATGTGATGCACAAATTTAGGGCAAACAGGCTCCACTACATTTAAGTTTTTGTTCTTTGCTATTCTTCTTCTTCCTGAGTGTACACAGTACACCAGGAAAGCCCTGGCCTTGTTGTCAAAGTCTCATAAATGGCTACACTGTTGTTGTTCACTGAGTTAATAAAATTTAATAATTGTGACCACCACACACAAAGAAGTTATATATTATATTAGTTTGATTGTACTATCGTTTGACTGATGTTCTTCTGGCTTTTTTGCTTTTAGGTGCACAAAAGACTGAGGAGGAGGTGTGTCATCATCGCCCATTGTGGTGCCAGACAGATGTCCTGCTGCTGTACACGACGTGACATGTGAGTGACCTGACCAGACATCTCTGCAACTTGTGCAACTGAGTGCTGCTGACATCTGAAGAAGATGCCCCCAAAGAAAGAAGGTACCAGGTCCTCCAGTACTAAGAAAGTTGCTTTTGAAAAGAAGGAACAGAAGAAGGAAGTGACACTTAAGTCTGGTGTGCCGCCCAAACCCTTTTTTGGGAAACCCAAAATGACGCCTCCAGCAGTGGTCCAGGGGGCAAGCTGGGGTCAGCACCTCCACATCAGTGGGCCCAACCCTCCAACCCAGGCCTAAGCAGATGAGTGTGGAAGAGGCAGCCCGCCTAATGGTGGAAACTAGTGATGCTGAGCCTGACCTTTGTTTTACAACACTCCATAGGGTGGAGAAGTGTGGCTCAATGGTTAGAGCGGCAGACCCTGATGCAGAGGTCTAGCCCGGGACCAGGGTTCAATTCCCCACCTCGGCGGGTCTTGGGCTCAAAAATTCCACGGACCTGATAATTCTCGTCTCGGTGCCTATTCCAATCATGGAGTCCCACTCTGCAACTCTAGGCAATAGCTTGCTTAATCTCCACAACGGCCCCCACAACGCTAAGGATGCCTGGCCTCCACCTTGGGGGTACCCAGGAGTGGACACCTCACAGGGAAAGCCAGGATGGGTTCCACAGCGGTATTCGTACAAGCGCCTTGAGACCCTTGCGGGTGAGTAGTGCGCTATCCAGGTATCAATTTACAATTTATCAATTTACAATTTACCTTAACTTATCGCTATCTTAAAGTAGTATACAATCAACGCAGGAGGAAACACAGCAGATAAGTGGTTAACAACAACAGCCGCAACCGCCACCCGCAATAGTAGTTGTTGTTCCTCCCAGTAGGGGCAGTTCAGGAAATTGAGCCTCATGGTTGATGTAGAAGAGCAGGATGATGATGATGAGCCAGTCATCACGAACATCACTCCCGGCCCCGGGGAGATGGAGACCAACATTATTACCCTATTAAAAATGGCTGTGAGGGATGTAGCACGCATACCTCCAACACAAGTAACATCAACACGACCTCCAGCTTCCATATTTACATTAGTAAAGGCCCGGCAGTGGCTACATCCAGCACAAGCACAACCTCAGTAGAAGTAGGTAGAGGTACTGCACAGAGTCAATTTCAACGCACACCCTCCGGTTCATCCGACAAAAGTTAAGCTCCCCAGTGTGGGACTTCTTTACGGTTAGTGAAAAGGAGGAGAACATTGCTATATGCTCAATTTGTAATACCTCTGTTAGTCGGGGTAAGCTTGGACAAACTATGGTACCAGAGGCCAAATGACCCATTTGAAAAAACACCACTCAATCAACTGGGAGGACCACCTTCGCCGCATAAAAACTGGAACCATTGCTATTAGTGGGGATAAACAAGTAGAAGGTGCGATCACGGTGCAACAGGAAGAAGAGGGAGACATTCTCTCTGGTAGGGATACACAAAGTAGCCCTGTCCCCAGCACTGCAGTGGTACCGCCCACATCTTCAGCAACATCTCAGTGGCACACAAGTAAGAGTCAGCCTGAGACACCAAGGAGTACTGCAATGCAAAAAAGTATGGCGTTGAGCCTAATAGAAAGGAATACCACACAGCCTACCATTATTAGCATGTTTACTAGGCCAGAGGGGCAGTACAAACGCAACCACCCAATAGCACGTTTGTACGATGCGAAGCTGGCTAAAATGTTAGCACTGGACCTTTTCCCTTTTTCTTTTTTTGAAGGGGTGACTCTCTCCCATTCCTTATCTGCAAGGACCCTATCCATGTCCCCTCCCAGGCTGTGCTGAGCGGTGACAAATCAACTTGTGTGTAGGAGCGGATTCCCACATATAACCCCCTTATGAGGGATGGAGGGGAGGAAGCTCAGAGTAGCACCATGACTCAGGCGGCGGACATCCAGAGCATCCTGCTGGAGGTCAGGCAGGGTTTTGCCACTGTCGTGGACAAAGTTGACCGTATGTCCTCACGTATGGATGCTATAGTACATAAGTTAGATCGCCATGCAGAATAGATAAAGGACACAGAGCAACGTATTTCAGATTCTGAGGACGTGACGTCTGGCCACACTACACAGCTGGCTCGCATGGATCAGTTATTGCGGGTTATAGCAGCCAAGAATGAAGACTTGAAAGCGCGCAGTAGGCGCAATAACATACATGTGATTGGAATCCCGGAATCCACCAATACGGGGAAGATGGAGGAGTACATAGAAAGACTGCTGCTGACGACGATCGGAACTGAGTCCTTCTCGAGCCAATTTATTATAGAGCATGCCCATAGGTCACTAGGGCCGTGCCCACCACCAGGCGCCTCTCCGCGGCCCATTATAGCCAGGCTCTTGAACTATAGAGATTCCGACGTGGCCCTGAGAGCAGTTCGCAGAAAACAGTCACTGTCATATGAGGGGAACAAATTCTCCATATACCCGGACTTCATGCCTATGGTGCAGGAGGAGCGGAGGAAATTCCTGGATGTTAAAAATAAACTACGGAAGGCACAAATTGATTATGCATTATTATACCCGGCCGCAACAGGTGGAGGACTTCCTCAAGCAAATAAGACGCACGAACCGGTCGGAAGGGGCTGAAGATGCGGCCCAACTGGCTCGATCGGAGGAGGGAGACGACGGCTCGCAGTGAGATCTGAACTATCTGCTTGGACATGATTGTAATGTTTGCTGTTCTTATTTTATTTGTATGGGAACTGCACAGACATAAAGCTTGAAGCTCGTTACAGTAAGAGGAATGGTTTGGTGAGGTTAATAGATCATAATTCCAGCGCACTGGGCACCCCAGACTTCCATGGGGCCCGTGCACACTGGTTGCATTGGGGCTCTGTGGGAGGAGGGTTTCTGTGGGGCCACCTTGTAATGACCCCCATAGGGTATACCCCAGGTGATGTTTGTTGCGGGTCTCGAAAGGGGTTTATGGTCCGGGTTTGGATGCACGCTGAGTTAAGGTTAGGGAGGGGAGGGAGGGATACTTATACTGGCAAATTGGGTATGCTGTAGTGGGAGGAGGGCAGGATGGGTGTGGTGGGATCAGGGAGGCAAAGGGGTGGGAGGTGGGGAAGGGGAGTTTTTTGGTTGAAATGTTATTTACTATGTCAAATTCAGAAAGGGCCTCTTGAAAGAGGTGCAAATCACACAACCCAGTTGTTACACAGTGACCAGGAGAGAATTCCAGGATTTTGCAATAACGGTACAGGTGGTATAAGTGTTATACACTGTAGGTTGAATCGACCAGGACGAGCCCCTTCATAGCAAGACTAATCGGGATTTTGATGCACTGAACATTCTCACCTGGAATGTTAGAGGCCTGGGAGACCCAAGAAAAAAAAGGCACATTTTGGCTTACTTGGACAGACACCGAGTACACATAGCGCTGATACAGGAAACACATTTCCCTTCGCTGAGGTCTACCAGCTTCGCCAGTAAATGGGCGGATTATAGGCTCTTTTCATCTTAATCATCTTATGCGAGGGATACAGCGATATTGGTGAACAAAGGGGTTCCATTTCATCCTGCGGGTTCTGCAGGAGATCCACAGGGCCGTTACTGCTTGATGTGGGGGAGACTGGGGACTGAATCTGTTAAGCTGGCCTGCTGCTATGGCCCGAACACTGAAGACCCGGGCTATTTCATCTAGCTGTGGGCCAAGATTTTTGTGCTCGGATCTACCCATATACTATTGGGAGGTGACTTTAATGTCGCACTCAACCCCAGTGTTGACAGATCGCAGTCTGCACCACAACACTACACCAAGGCAGGCACGGTGCTGACGGACATCATAGACACCCATCAACTGATTGATGCATGGAGATACACACTCACCCTGATAAACAAGAGGGCACACATTACACTGCCCATGCAGCATCATGTGCAAGGCTAGACTATTGGCTTGTCTCTCGGGGGCTATCCCCGGCAGTACTACAATCGCGCCAGCTGGCCAGGACATACTCGGATCACGCCCCCGTTTTACTTACGGTATCCTCCTGTGATTTTGCTACGCCGTGAAAAAGTTGTCGGCTCAATGCTTCTATCCTATTAGATACTGTGTTCCAGGAAGAGATGCGTTAAGAAGTGCAGGAGTTTTTTGCACGCAATAAGGGCTCGGTGAGTAATGTTGAGACGATCTGGGAGGCATTTAAAGTTACGATTCGTGGGTACTGCATCTCGAAAGGTGCGGGGGTACTTAAAGATATACTCAACTCCATATGGAAGTTGGAGCTAGAACTTAAGGCTCTGGAGGGGGAAATGGGGGCAGGCCCGTGCGAAGAAGTCCAAGCCAAGTTTTGGACGACACTCACAGAATATATGGATGAGGCACTAAGGGAAGTATGATTTCGGGGTAGACACTGGGTAGCTAGAAGTTATGGAGAAGGAGGACGTCCAGGCAAAGCACTGGCACAAATAGTAAGGAAACCCCGCTGCGCTAACTATGTCTTAGAAATTGAGGACCTCGATGGGAAAGTCTATAGAGACACGACCAACATTCTAAATGCATTTACACCCCATTACCAGCGACTGTACACCACAAATAGGGTGGATGTAATGGATCTTGATACATTTTTGGGAGACGTGGCACTGGGGTGGCTTAGCAATGGCCAGAGGTCATTTCTATGTGCCCCTTTTGAACTGGATGAAGTCAGAGAAGCGATCATGAGCATGCAATCCGGGAAAGCCACAGGGACTGATGGAATTCCGGTGGAATTTTACAAAACATACATAGATCTAATGGCCCCTGTATTACAAGAGGTATATGAGGAATCTTTAGAAGTGGGCAGCCTCCCACCCTCTATGAGGGAAGCCCTTATAATTTCACTGTTGAAACCAGACAAGCCGCCACAACACTGTGACTCTTATAGGCCGTTATCTCCCCTTAACTGTGCCACAAAAATATTGGCGAAAATAATTGCCACATGGCTAAGTCTGCTAATGGAAACATTGATCCTTCCTGATCAGTCGGGATTCGTGCCCGGGAGAGCCACCTCCCATAATGTGAGGATGCTTTTTACCATTTTAAATAACGTATCCCAGGAATTAGCAATGGCGGCAGTATTCTTGGACGCCGCCAAAGCCTTTGTATTGGGACTACATATTTGGTGTTATGCTTCGGATGGGCTCCCCCCCTCTTTTTCTCGTGGATTCAGCTTCTATATCATCTGCCAGAAGCTAAAGTGCTGATCAATGGGCAGACTTTGACAATATTTAGAATCTCTAGGGTCACGCGTCAAGGATGCCCACTTTACCAGTTGCTCTTCGCAATTGCAGTAGAGCCGCTGGCGGCAAAACTGCGACAGCACCATAATGACAAAGCCCTGAAATGTAACCTGCGTCAAATACTTATATCTTTGTATGCAGATGACATCACTCTTCACATCCGAGACCCGCAGCAGAATTTAAATCCAGTGCTGAGGGAATTTCTAGTGTTCGGGACATTATCGGGAATCCAAATGATTTGGGGGAAATCAAGCATTTTCCCGCTGACGGCGGCCACGGTTCGCTTCCCACTTGACTATCCGCTGGAATGGTGTGAAGACGAGCTGAAGTATCTAGGGATCAGAGTTTCTAGAGACAGGGACGGGCTAAGGAGATTGAATTATGGTACGACCATAACCCGAATCACGGAGTGCATTACAAGATGGATCGCTTTGCCGCTCTCAATGGCGGGTAGGGCATCATTGATTAAAATGGTAATACTACCCCAAATGTTATACCTTTTTCTAAATATCCCATTTTACCCCGGAGCCTTCTTCTTCAAACATTGCGATCTGAACTGATGAGACTCGTATGGGGTGGTGGGCAGCCGCAACTGTAGTGGAATGTACTGACCAGGCCCTACTCACAGGGGGGCTTTGGGATACCGAACTTTGAACTGTACTACTTGAGTGCGCAAGCACATTATGCCTAGTTTTGGGTAACACAGCCGCAATATATGCCACAAGTCGCGGCAGAACACTGGTTGGCACACCCAGTACCCATTTATGGTGTCATATATGAAACTGTGAGGCCTAGAGACAGGATGCCGAACACCCTTACATGCACGATTTCCGCATGGCAGCGCATAGGGCGAATGCTGAGCACTCCCATGCTTTACTCTCCACTGCTGCCTCTCACTTCCCACCCGAGCATGCCGCTCCTGGATGAAGCCATCCTCCATAATTTTAAAAAATGTACACATGTTTACAGCTGGGGAGACTTGTACCTTGATGGCCAGTTTCGTCCACAGGAACATATGCTACAGAACGTACAACAGACCTCAATGGATATTTTTTTGTATATCCGCCTTAGGCAGAGAATACGAGCTTTGACGCCGGAGTTCCCGGCCGAACCACAAGTCTTGACACCACTGCAGTTGATGCTACAATGCGGGACGGCTAGACGCCTGGTATTCTTAATATACCGCACGGTGCATACACAAAGGGTAGTCCCGGACGCTGCAGCCCGCACGAAGTGGGGGGAGGAGCTGGGCTTTGACCTGACTGACGAACAGTGGGAATTCTGCTGTCTGCAAACCGAACAGGTATCAGCCAGTAGTAGGCTGTGTATGATTCATTATAAGTTCCTGCATAGATAGTATTATACACCTGCTAGAATGCACAGATTTGGATTGAGGGACTCGGATAGATGTTACAGATGTCGTGCCGAAGGGGTAGACTTTCTCCACGTGGCGTCGACGTGTCCGGGAGTGAATGTGTACTGGGAGCAGGTCTTTCGGCCCTTAGCGGAGATGATACACATGCATATTAACCCAACTCCATTGATGGCACTATTAGGTTATGTTAAACAAATGCGTGCGGAACACCGTAAGTTTGTGGCTACAGCGTTACTTATGGCTAAGAATAGAGTGGCATGCCGCTTGGAGAGGGGGCGAGCGCCCAAGTTTAAGTCCTGGATTGATGACTTGGTGACTTGCCAGGAAAGGTTCCTGGATTATGCAGAACTGCTGCCTGTGACCTCTAGGCCCACGGACATATGGGCCCCGTTAACATGCTACCTGATCACACACCCACGAGACCCCGTGTGAGCTAGCTTGACCATACTAATGCAATGGAAAGACTGGAAGTTACGGAATTGAGGGTTAAAGGCAAACAGGTCGGGCGTATGAGATAGAGGAAGAAGTTATGTGTGTATCGTAGTACGGCGGTAACTGTAATCAAGTAATAGCTTCAAGTTCTGAGAAGTAAATATACTGAAGGGATAAAGATGGCATGACATCCTGATTAGATGTACAGTTCGTAAGGAGATGCCGGGGCACCACGGAAGGGAGGGATATTGCTGCATGCCTGTTTTGATCTGGGGTGAAGAGTACCTGGGGCTTCGTATCAACAAAGCTAAATAATTGTACCAATGTACCGAATGCATAGATTGTACACTGTATTGATGATTGTATGTTTGTTCTGTGAACAAATTTACAATAAAGAGAGTTTAAAAAAAAAAGTTATCATGATCCAGCAATATGCCCTCACCGAAGAGGTAAGCTACTGTAGTGACCGCCACATCCGTCCAAGGTGTAAGCCTGCGCCTCGAGAGGCGGCCGTCCAGCAATGGGATGCCAAGCAAGGGGATATTCCTGGCATCGGCGGAGGATTCCCTTGTATACTGGAGTGCCGCCCGCCAACACTGCAATGCCATACGCCGAAGTGGGGGAAGGTCTCGCGGTAGCTTGCTATGTGGTAACAAAAGGGTGTGGAGCACCCCTTTTCCTATGTCTTGTTCAGTCATCCCTATCTCCTGCAAATAACGCCCTGCCGTCCAAAAGGATAGACACTGTAGTTGACAGCCGTAGAAATACGCCCTAAGATCTGGCACCCCTAGATCCCCTCCGGACGTGCTGCTCTGCAATTTCTTCAGGCTGATCCTCCGCCTACCCGTCCTCCAAATGAGTCCGACTAGTAGAGTGTTCATTAATTTAAAAGTGGAGCACGGGACCATAAGCAGTGTGTTTGTGAAATAATAAAGCAGCCAAGGGCGGACCACCATTTTGGCGATTGCCGCCCTACCTGCCACCGACAGCGGCAGGGACATCCAAAGTGTTCTCTTCTCTTGTTGCACTCCACCGTAATTGATGAATTTTTTATTCATTGATTTTTTATATCCCATTTGTTTTTTCCATTTACACTTACAGGCCGGCTTTTACCCTGATCTATACTTGAAAAAATAACACACACTCACATTACCAATGAATCTACATCTGCCAGGCAGGCAGTGGCGTCTACCAAGAATGATGGATGGAGCATCCAAGGAAGGGACTGAGGACCAAGAGGAAAGCCGAGATGCAACTTCCAATTTTGAACAGGATAACACAGTAACAGTGTCAACTTTCATCATCTTTTAAATAATTTGATTCATTTTTTGTCTTCAATCATTACTGCTGTGTGTTGTTGGTATTACTAATTATGTTTGCTCTTTGCTTAGTTATAATTCATCCCTACAGCTATTTTTAAATTTCTTTGATATAAATGTAAGCCCAACAGAACATTGCATACTATTAATATACTGATTCCCTATACTGTCTAATTGTCTAGTAGTGGTTAGTAAGTTTTACTTATCATTAACCATCAAGTTATCAATCATCATCATGCATGCATTTCCTTTTTCACTATTAACCGATTCATGGATATGGTAGTCTACAAAGAATGTGTTTTGTTTTGTTGTTGTTTGTCCATGCATACAGTTTTATTCTTTGTCAAACCTTTCCCCAAACCCCCCTTCCCAACCATTAATCAAACCCTAACCCTCTTCCCCCGGGCTGTGTGATTTATTGAGGTGTGACTAAATTAAATGTACACCGATGATAGACCACACGCTTGCGGGGGTGGACGTGGCAAAAGCAACACTAATTCAATTTCAAGGCAGGGGAGGATCTTCTTCTGCTTGCCCACCCATGATGATAAGTATATTTGGAGTTAACTTTTTAAAGAAAGGAATCTAATCCATCATCATTAATTGCCAGCATTGATTGTCATCCTTCCTATTACACACAACACTAAAGGTTACGCTTGTGTCTAGTGTAGGCCTAGTTGAGTGACTCGAAAACAACTACAGTTTGTAACTTGTTATATTAGGCTATCCCCTCCACCATTGTGTTTTATTTACTTTGCTCTACTACTCCTCCCAGAGTCTTTCTCAGGCGACTGACTGCCTCATTTTCCTTTTTTTGTAACTGCTACTGCCAGTGTCTACTACTACTACTACAACAACCATGGTATCTGATTCTGCATCCTCTTTGGAAACCCAACCTGCATTATCAAGCAGCCATCGCTGTGCCTAACTTAAACATCACTCACAGGTAAGAAATGAGAACGATGTTTGGGGAGATATAATAATGGACTAGGAGGAGGAGAGACTGACCGAACTAGTAGGACAAGTCACCCAGTGAGGGGTACTGCATGTATCTGTTTGTTTCTTACAAAGTCAGCCAATTATTTAAATCAAACACAGGCTGTGGCCCTGTAGCAGCAAAGAAACAGTGTGACATAAAACAGAAACCCCACCCACGAAACATTAACAACATCGTATGTAATAAATATATATAATTTAATCCCCTAACAAAAATATACTACATAAAGAAAATACCACAACAACACCTGACCCACCCCTCTCCATAACCCCAACCAATGTCCAAAACAAAAAAAATCCCAAAAATCAAATGTCCAATTGTCCATAAAAACCCCAATGCCCGATTCCCACCCACCAAAAGAACCAATAAAAAAGGGGCAATTGAACAGGGTCTTTAGCGGCGGGCTCTTAGTCTTCGGATGTCGCTCTCCATGTCCTTGAGCCTCTTCTAGACCTTCTCTAGCTCCTCTTCCAGTCGCGCATTCCGGAGGAGCATGCAGCGCTCCTATGTCCTGGAGTTGCATCCACAGGGGGGGCAGCAGTAGTGCTGGATGTTGTTGGTGGTGGGCGGCGACGAGTGACTGTCTGACCGCGGTGTCAAACAACTGGAGGGGCCTGGCTGGGGCTCGGGGCATAGGAGGGGGATGCAGCTGATCCCGCCTCCTCCTCCTCCTCCTCCACCAGAGCAACAGTCGTCGGTACTCAGCGCAGATGGCCTCCAGCTTCCGGCATCTGTCCCTGACTGCCAACTCCTTCCTTGTTGGTTTTGGAGGAGCTATATCAAGAAAGAAAAAAAAAGAATACTTTACCAATACTCTTAGCAAAATAGTAACACAAAATTAAGTCGACACATAGTGGCAAAATAGCTGTAGCACGAGCAAGCACAGTACATAACATTTGTGGTATTTATCTGTCCTCCCACTTCCTCGGCCTCTAACATTTGTGGGATTTGCAGGCATTATACTAGCACTATGACACAGTACACCAGTCTTCTTTTTCTCTTTAGAAATGACAAAACCTTGTTGTAGCCGGCATGCCATCTCAGTCAGCTTGCACCCAAGACAAACACTTGAGTCTAACTCATGAAGCAGACTCACATTAGTTCTATTTACTACTGTCTGCAGGTGGGGAAGCTCATAATTTTCTATTACGGGTGGCACAGGACATAGTCTCTCTATTACATCAAGGGCAATTGCTCAATTTCACTTTCACCCTGCCCTGACTACAACAAAAAGGCAGATTATATATCTGATCCAATGAGCATTGCTTATATATGGGACGACACATGAGGTACTTTATTTTGATTGATTGTGTAACATGCAGATAGGCCACCCCCATAGCAGGCTGGTTGACAGTTAATTAACATAGGTAGGGAGTGGTCCTCTGAGTTGAAGGAAGGCGCTGATAACTACATACATACACAACATATATATATGATGTGCTTGCAAACTACTGTGAGTCAAGGGAGTATTCTGAAAATACAACTTATATATTCCCCTCGGCTTTGCTACTGTGGCGCGGTTTCTTTTACAATCTCTTCAAATACTCTGGTCTGTATCCAGTGACAGTGGCCACCTATGCTATGTATACATCCAGGCATCCATCTTTTCAAAGTAAAGGTCTAACAGTCTTTTTAATCTCTCAACAAACCTTAGTCTGTTTCACCAACAACCACCCATGCGTCCTTCCTTGCTTGCCTTGGCCTTGGGTTTGACCCAAACACCGCTGATGATTCTTGCTATCCTATCAAACCATACGGTGTGGGCACCCAAGCAGGCATCATTTCTTTGACCTTCCACCCATCTTTCAACAACCCATGCATCTGATTCCTTTCAGCTACCTATACTTCTAATGTATCTTTATCTGTCAGTCATATTACTTCCCGCCCGTCCTTCCTCCTTCCACCCTTCTTTCCCTTTTTGTTCAACACATCCATCAAGGTCATCTGTTCCAATCTGACTTTTATTCTTCTCTATAAAACTCACAGCCGAGTTGATCAGATTGGTTACTCAACTCACGCTGCTAATGCTATTGCTGCTAATGCCATTGCTAATTAAAGGATGTCTTCTTCAATCGTTGTCTAATGTTCACTGCAACTTCATACTTACTAAGTCTCAATAGTACAGTGACTGTACAGTGCACCCTTCCCGAATGTGTAAGTAAGGAACATAACTTACCACCGCCCGCCACTGCTGCTGGCTCACCCCCTGTAGTGGTAGCTCCTGCAGGTTGCGCTGCCACATCTCCTGCTCCTTCCGGAATGGCCGCATCGCTGCTGGCCCCGGCACTGGTGGTGGTTGGTAGTACGCCTAGAAAAAAACATTACACATTTATAGATGCCATACACCTCCCCCTATTCCTTCTTTTTCACTAGCAAGATTGAAAAAAAACGTTAATACATACTTATACAACATGCATCACTAGTCCAAATCGGGTACTAGAGTAGAGTAGACACTAGTAGTGTTATGGTCCCTAGGGTCATTCTACTCTACTCTTTGCAAAGTTAGCCTGAGCCGTGCACCATTTTAGCGTCATGTCTTTTGCGCACGTTACCTCGCAGCTTGTTGTGCAAGATGCCTTTGAGGCCACATGAGCTCATACAGCTACTGTCTGAGCGTTGCATACAAGAGGTCAAAAAACAAGCCACTTTGTTATGGAGTTCTGGTCAGTCCGTATTGCTTAGCCTTAATGCTACACTTTTTGGCATGACCGAGAAATGCTTGCATTATACTATCTAATGCGCACCATTTTTCTCATAACAGGCGGAAGATTCCTTTCTACGAACTAACCAGAGCTTTGCAGAGCTTATGATGTAACCAGTACTTCTACATTCTAAGGCAGTGGTTCCCAAACTGAGCGCCACGGCACCCCGTTGCACCAACAAAACCAGCCAGGGGCGCCATGCTCACATTTGCTGAGAAGAATCCATTAGGAATTCCGCCAGCTGCTGGTATGTAGGCCTGGTGCACTGCACCTGGCGCCCACTAGGAGGTACACATGCTGACTCTGAGAGGGAGGAAGGAAGTAAGCAAGAGTTGGGAAGCACAGCGAGGTGAGCGTGACATTATCGCCTGGTAAAATGTCCTTCTTATTTTGCTTCACCGACTTGTCTTATTTATTAGATTATGGCATGCTCATATATTACACTGCATGTTCTTTAATTCACAAATTTTTTGCTGGATAATTACAAAACATACATCTCTCACTTGCCTGTGAATGCCTAACTGCCCACGAGCCCTGATTGGAGGCGGCGCAACAGCTTGTCTTAGTTCACGAGGAGAGCAGTGCATGGGTCGGGTAGTGCGAGCACTGAGCAGCTGGAAATGGGTTTTAGAGGATTAATATGCTGAACAAAGGAATCCCCTCAGCTGTTCTACCTTAACCCATAAACCTGCGACCAAACAGACTGCATGCGTGCCCTCTGTCGTTATGTTCGAACCTTATTTCTCATGTTGTGTTTCATGGACAGAGACAAAGTGTTGTCTCCTAACGTGCACACATTTCCTCCTAAAAGGCTTTCTTTGTTATCAAAATATGAAAAGTAAACACACAGTAGAGCAACATGACCCCCCCTTTCTTTTGTTTGCCAAATATATTTATTTTGTACTAGCACCAGAATTTCGCTTTTTGTCAACTTTGATTATCTGGAGAGAAGAGGGGAGATAAGGCGGAGTAGAAGCAGGTAGAGAGCAAATGGTGATTATGATGGAGGAATATGCTGAAGTGATAATGTGAACACTCTTAGCCGACTTCCAGTTCCAGACATTTTGGTTTCCCATGCAGCTTCATGATACGCCAAACCATCTATTACACCTCTACAAGTTCATCTTTTTGGCTCACTAAATAGAGACACTATTGTATACTCCAAGCCTACTGTGGGAAAGGCAGAAATACCAAGACGCATACATTAATTACTGCAGAGCTGTGAAATACATGCATAAGTGCTCGTCCAGTTCAGCGTGTTTCTTTCCATTTTGGGACTTGTAGTCCTGAATTTAAAGTCTCAAACAAAACTACAAGCACCATAATGGAAAGAAAAGCCTATGCTGGAAAAATGACTTGTGCATGGATCTGGGAAATTCAAGAGCTTAGTGCGTTAGTGCTGGGATAAATTCCCTACTGGCTGCTGCAACTCGGCTCAACATCCTATGATTCTCGGCAAATCACTTAATCTCCATGTGCCTACAAAAAATATTAATGTGTCTTTGTGCAATATAAATGAAGCTCGTGTAAAGCGCTCCAATACCTTTGGGTCAATTTTGCGCTACATAACACTGCCCAAAAAAAGTTACAGCCCATGCCCGTTTTAATTTTGACTGCCATTCTAAGGTTGATTAAATTGGTTCCACTGTGTAGTAGTAAGTAAACCATTATTAATGAGTGCCAAAAATCAGTGCCGTTAATAATTATTTGATAGATAAATGGTTGAGTGTATATTTGTTTACATACCTACACTGATGGCAAGCCCCCAGCACCTGTTCACAGATAAGACACAACTTGGACAAAATACATTTTGCCTTGTCAATGCTGTGAGGAATTTCTGGCTGGGGGCTGTAGAGGGAAAGAGAGCATCCAATCCACCTGCAAGGGTAAATCTCCACACATGAAGCACCTCCTGAATGTAGTTGCCCTGCATGTGTCTGAATATTGGCATTCAGCTCCTGGACACAGCCAGGATGATTTACCCATGTTGGCCTTAAACTTGGCTTAGGCACAAAAATTATTGCTGGAATCGGAATCCTCACAGTTCCCACTGGAGGACTGTTCACTAAGGATCAAGAGCGAAGCCATCATCACTTTCACTTTATTTATTTTTTCAACAAAAAATAGTTTTAAAAATTCCATCTGCAGACCCCAGTGCTGAAAACTATGGTTTCTGACTTAATCAATTAAAGTTTAGTATTAAACAACTGTTATATCTTTATTTTGTTACATCTATGATTATAATACCTTCATCTGCTTCATCCCAATTATTTTCAGGGAGAAAAATGGAGGTACTCCTGAGGCAGGGTTTAAATCCCTGTTTACTTCCTCCTACTGTCATATTGATATGCTTTGCCTCCGCACTGTGTTAAGTTACCATGAGCTTATTAGGAGTTTAAACGCCATTTTACCTTTCTACTGCTTCTGCACAGGACACATATTGTTATTAGAGCTTTTAGCCCAGTAGAATATTTTGCTTCACATGAGAATAATATGTTTTGCTATTAGTATCAGCTTTGCTTGGTAAGCTATGTCTGTACAGTGAGTGCCGAGGCCTTCAAAGTTAGTTCAACACAGGGGTTGTTGCGAGGTTTGATCTTCGCACGTTCTAGACATAACATACATGCAGCTGCAGCCAAATTCTGGCTTTAGGCGCATTTAATATTGCACTACACAGAGCATGAGCAGAGTGGGAGAGGTGTGGTGCCGCGGCCAGGGCGACTGATGCTGGAATCTGGGGATCAGGGTTCGATCCCTGGCTCCGGCGGCAGGTTAGCCCAGCACCATGCGACTCTGGGCAATAGCTTGCTTAATCTTCCCGACGGCCCCCAGCGCCTAGAGACCCTAACGGGTGATTGTGCGCTATACAAATGTGGATTATTTTATTATTATTATACACACACACTTGATGATGCTTCGCATGCAGAGAGCTGGTGGAAGATGATGTGATCCCTTACCACTAGGATCAGAGGTATGGGGCCGCCCTGCTAAAACCCAAAGAGACCTTCTTAGATATAATATAATATACTAGCAAGGGAGGGTGAGAATTAGGTGTCTTTAGCCTTCTTCCCTTTAGCATTTTAACATGCTTTCACCCTTTGTATTCTATGGACTAGTAACTATGCTGATTACTTTGTTTCTTATAATATGTTTGCTTGTATTAGCTAAGATACTGCGCTTGAGAACACTGCATTAGAAAATAAACATTTCAAATGTGCACGCGTCCTCATTTACTCTTTGGGTCAGCTGTTGATAGGTGTTCTGGACCCCTGATTGCCGCCTGCTGCCAAGGTCAAGGGGAGGTGGCGCTGCACAAAAAAAACAAGGGCCGCCATCTTCGCCTCGCTATAAAGCTCCCAGGCCTGCACCCCTACAGGGCGCAGTCTGCCGCAAGGCAGGCGGCTCTTGGGCACAGGCTCCTTGTCCTTGGAGCCGTTTGTACCCTTAGGCATGATTCTGGAGTGAGCGGGAGGCGGAAAAGAAAATTTAGAAGGGAAAAATAAAGTTAGGGGAAGACGTAGGAGCTCAAAGAAAAAAGTAATATAAAACTGTAGAAAAGTGAAAAAAACGCAGTAAAAGTAGAAATAAAATGCAAAATATAGACTTAGGGACAGAGAGGCATAGATAATAAATAAAAAAGATCTGAAAAACATTGTAAAAACCTAAGGATGGCAAAGATAGAGGGAGTATCGAAAAGCAGACCCCAGAACCATAGCATAGAGTGAAAAAACAATATTGCAGCGCCTGTCGCTACCGTGTGGGTAAGTTTGCGCGACATGTAAGACGCATTTCCGAACATGAAATGCGCATCGCAAACAGCTATACGCGACCCAGAACAGGAAATAAGGCATCACGAACAGGCGGGACAAGTGAAAAACAAGATGGCCACGCCCATAGGTGACCGCATGGGTAAGTTCGCGAGATACTATCCCCGAGCATGCAAACAAACTCCCGAATACGTAATACGAGTTTGCGAGCAAGAAAAAACACATCGCGAATGGTCAGGACAAGCAACTACACACGCTTGCGTGGCTACGCGTAGCTCGTGAAGCGCAAGTGCAAGTTTGCGTAGCGAGACTACGCAAACTACGCCCAAGATCTTTTTGTAGAAACAATGCAGAAAGACCTTGGTGAACTGATACAGCTAACATCAACTAGAGCTGACTCTACTAAGTTTTCAAATCTTAGCTTCGCTGTGCCACTTCAGAATGAAGCTACGCTTTTCTAGAATGGCCCGGAAGACATGAGTAGTGTATAACATGGAATACCAGAGAGACTTTACATTTAAAATGTGTCTAAATGTGCAATGGTACTAAGGCCTTAGTGGTCTATATGCAGGCATCAAAACAAAATCGCAGTTGAGGCACAATGTGTGAGAGTACACTCTCTCATTTGTGTAATAAACATCATTTATGGCCATAAACTACTTACACCTCCTACCGCATTCCCTTGAGTTTGGGTCTTTGTAGTATTGGAAAAAAAAACTAGATAATATTTGAATTTTAGTTATGCGAATGTATGCCTTTGATAAAAAAAAATACTTTTCGGTTTTATTCATAAGTGTCTTAAAATAATTTGTGGCTTTATTCTGACGGAATGCAAAGTGCACAATAGGGCAAAAGTGGAATTGCACTCTTTTTTGCTGTTACGACCTTAACCGGATAAACATAAATACCTCTCTTTCCTGTGTTTTTAGGTCTCGCCTTCGCAGTGCACATGCGCTGGGTAGGAAAGAGACCTGTAGCCATTGTTTGCCTTTTTCATGCTAAAATGTCCACGCGTTCCATTGCCTTCAATGGTAACACGTGCACGTGTGGCGATTCCCTTCCGGGAGCAAGCGCCGCCATATGGTAGCAATTACCGCTCACGCAAGGGAATCGCGCAGGCCCCCCTCTGGTGCCGCGCGAAGCGTGCGCACCTCCCCCTGCTGCATAGCGAGGCGCGCAGACTTGTTGTTGAGTGTAACAGATTTCAATGTAAAACTTTGCAAAGCCCATGTCAAATAATACTCAAAATGGTATGCATTAAAGCCAATAAATATAGAAAAAAAAGAGCAGAATAGTACTGCAAAGCTCCCAACTGTGCCTGAAAACAGCACCAGGCTAAAATTACAAATGAGGGTCAGGGCGACACTTCAACTTGTCCTATTTATGACCTCAGCCATTACTTCCATTCGCGTAAAATGTATACTTGTTCGTTCTCCCCACCTCGGTCAGAACAAACAATATTAGTTTTGAATTATATGAGGTGTGCGCTGGGATAACTTGGTGCCGCGTCCATTAAGGGGTCTCCGTGAAGCTAGAGCATTCGGGGCAGTAAGAGCTTTACAGTAATTGCTCCGAGTTACGGTCCTCCCCTGAGACGCCCCATACTTGAGTCGGCGGCGCTCTAACATTTCAACTCCAGCCCTTTGTACATTAGCTTCAAATAATGTGTTTGTGAAGTGTAGTAATTCTAAACAGTGGTTTTCTTTTTACTGGAGTTTATGGGGAGAATTAGTAAGCGATGCTGGCATCTGTCGCTTTAGAATAAGGAGTTGGTTCCCACGTGCTCCGCTCGAGGTATCCTACTGGCACAAGTTTCTTTTCCTTCACTTCCTGTGTTATATATTTGTGCTTTGTTTTGCTAATACTCTCCTTCCATTTTATCCCTTCGTGTACTTAATTTTCTTTATTTATGGGGTTTGCTATAACGCAAATCTCACCCGCTTGGACGGACAGCAGAGCGCATAACGATATTAAAGCAAGCATTGGCATTGCCAATAGGTCTTGCTTTTGGGACCTTATAAGTATTTAGTTTTGCAGCATGATATCCTTGGTGCAACAACATCAGCTGTTGCATGGCTAATCTTTGTACCTTATAAGTGTTTAGCCATGCAACAGTTGATGTTGTTGCTGTATAACTAAATACTTAAAAGGTCCCAAAAGCGAGACCTATTGGCTATGCCAATGCTTGTTACATGTGCAGTTACCATTAAATTGTACCAGAACGGAATTGTCAGAGAAATCACAGGGTTAAGTGATGCGTTAAAGAGGCACAAGACTCCTGGACTTGAATGAAATTCCCATTTGCTCAAAAGGTAAGATAAAAAAATGACTAATGCAACAAATGTAATCAGCAGAAAAAAATATTTCAAAGTCAGACCCTCCTCCCCCCCCCCCCATCAGCTCGTGGCATAAACTGTAATTTCATCAGTTCACCTTGTCATTCAAAATACTTTTTAAACTAAGCACATTCTAAGTTTCTAATATTGTACAAATACATACAACTATTTATTCGGCAATTTGTATTCTTTCAAGCTATAAAATAAATGTCCCTTATATGAATTTAAATCGAAATTCTCACATAGATTCGCAAACACAACTTGTACATGGCACATTCAACAAATAAAATTAAATCAGGTAGGCTATTATTTATGGCACACTAGGTAAACCTAGAGCAGGCGAAAGAAAATATCCATAGTGAAGGGGTGCATTGTGACAGTAGGCTTCGAGTACAGATCCCATTCTAAACTTTTGATTGATATAATGACTTGTGGCAGAATGTCAATAAGATTTTATTGATGGCAATGTAAAATCTACAGTGCGTCTTAGCAACACATTGTTTGAAACAACCTATCACAAAGGGTACGTTTACTCTTCAAAGCCAGACATCAAATGCTACTATTATAACGACTAAAGTGATTGAATAATGAAAGCAAACTCGGCCTACAGCGTAGACAGCAAGCCTGAAAATGTTACCATTTAACTACCACAATTAATATGTCACCACGCACCAGCAGTTGCAATTGTGAAAGGGCTGCAGCGATCATCTACAGTGCAAATGTTTGCACAAGAAAACCCATATAAACTTCTCTCCAGTTAGATATCGTGGCAAGTCAACATACGAGAAGCAGAAGTAAGCTGAATGAACATAGGGATTCTAATGCTTTCTTTCTCAATGCAGGGCATAAACCGATGGAGGAAACTATATAAACTACCACGATGGTGCAAATGTCATCAATGTTCTATCTATGAGTGCTATGTAAATGGTGCTATTTTGCTCCATGTCTTTTGGAAGTTCTGTTTTGCGGCAGCAAAAATCAGTGACGCCAAAAACATAATAGAGCGAAATAGCACACACTGATCGGAAATAAAATAGTGGCTGATATACAGCCTGATTCATCATTCTCCCGTTTTGCGAGGCCCTAATAGCGATTCATAAGGAATCGCTATTAAGGACTTGCAAAACGGGATTCATGTAGAAATGTAGAAATTGCATAAAGAAATGCGATTCCTACACATTCCTTATTTGCGATTAGCAAATTGCTAATCGCAAATAAGGAATAACTCCCCATGCATTCCTATGGGCCTACAGGCCCATAGGAATGAATGGGGAGTTATTCCTTATTTGCGATTAGCAATTAGCTAATCGCAAATAAGGATGCGATTTCAAGGGTGCAGGGGTGTCCAAAGGACACCCTGTAGCACCCCTGAAATGTAATCTACATTGGTGTTGCGCACACACATGTCCAAAGGACATGTGTGTGTGTAACATGCAACTTAGAAAAATGCATTTAAATGCATTTTTCTAAGTTTTCGCTATTTACCACGAGGTTTGACCTCGTGGTAAATAGCGGTCCTAAATTGCGAATTCGCAATTTTTTAATGTTTCATGAATAGCATTTAAGGAATCTCTAATAGAGATTCCTTAAATGCTAATCCTCGCAATTTAGCGAATTCTTTATTAGCGATTTTTGCATTTGGGATGATGAATCCCAAATGCAAAAATTGCACTCGCAAAGGGCCAGATTCTCAGAATCTGGCCCTTTTGCGAGCGCATTTCGCTTGATGAATCAGGCTGATAGTGATGACAGTTTAGATCTCTCACAGGCTTTATCTCCACGTATCGCTCCAACAGCTGATGGTGGCTGAAAAGATGCTTGAAAAAGGAGAAAAGATAGCAAATATATATATTGACCAATAGAACTGTGACAACATCCCCATTTCACCTTCAGTGACGGGAAGATTTTTGGAAGTGTATACTTTTCTTTATAAATAGGTCAGTAGCTGTTTTACTCAAATATGCTTCAACTATAATATTAAATATGCTGATGGGCATTATCAGTGACTGTCACCCCGACTTTGGAAACACCCTGCTCTGCACTGAGAAGAGCATGGGCAGCAGCAGCAGCACTGCGGTGACCTTGAACCAGCATACTTGGATGTGACTTATGGCTAGAGATGCAGTTACATCCAATGAATTCCCCCGAGGAGTGAACAAAATCACATTGAGGGTCCTACACCTATGATCTGTATAGCATTCATCATTCTCTGACAACTTTTGCCAGATCAAACAATGTCCAGGTTCATTAATGCATGAGGCAGGCTGCCAGCCCTCATCTAATGAATGCAGATAGTGGGCGCAGAGCGCAGTCAGTTTTAAGGTTAATATGAATGTGCAAGTGTGCACTATTATTCCTTTTTTTATCTCCACATGGGAAACATATTTGAATGTGAATAAATACTTCCCTTGCCTTTACTACCCTATCGACGCCACTTACACATACCAGATTTGAGGGGTAAACTTGCTCTTGCTTTTGCAGATACTATGGGAGCCTCATTGTAAATATAACTGCCCACCCACACATATCCAATACGCAAATATGTGAAATAGGGACCAGGTAGTGGATCAACGTTAAGTTGGCGAGTGCAAGCGAGAATTTGCACCCCCTTGTACAATTTCTAGGTCGTAGAACGCCTCCCAGCAAGATTTGTCACGGAAAGTCATGACTGTTCACACTGAGAACATTTTTCACTCGAGTAGAAAGTCTACTCGAGCGGAAGAAAGAAGCAGTGCCCTCTGGTATACTGTGTGGTGCCTTTTGCACTTATTTTACAGCAAGGAATAAGCTCCCAGTGCAAAAAATCAGCATGAGCGGCTCTAATGTGCTAAATTCTGCTCGCTTGCTGAACTCCACAGAACCTTGCTGTGTTTTTATGTAACTCTGCAGAATTCCACGGAGTGAATCTCCACGAGTTCTGCCCACCCTTAAATTGTTTAGGTACCAGTGACACTTTTCTGCACACAAATGTGATTTAGACTTTGCAAGAATCCATGCTTCTCTAGTGTTTCTCGCTCACAACCACTGTGGACCAGCGGGCAAATCAGGGATGACAGCATTGGTTTGCCGGACTTCTCTTTCAATAGAGGTGGGATTGAAGTTGAATATTGCATCAGTGATGTGAGCAAAAATTTGTAAAATGCCTCCACCTATGACTGTCAAGCCCTGTGATTTCTGTTAATGACCATGGTAACTCGAGTACTCTTTAAATAATGTGATGATATAAGCGTGACAAGGATACCTATATGTCAGTTGTGGTTGAAGAGAGAGACTGCAGAAGCAGAGAGAAGTCTTGCATGTCCTTTTACTTGAGAATGCCTAGTTTACCTTTTCTCTCTAAATTTGACTTCTAATTGCATTTTACTTTACCTGCCTCGTATTTCTTCCAGCCACTCTATCCATCATTCTTACTTTCTTCCTTGCTTTGCCTTCTATCCTTGTTTCTTGATCTCTTTGTTCCTCAGTTCCTTCCTTCATTTTAATTGCTGTTCCCTCTCTGTGTCTCTTCCTTTTTATTTCTGTTGTTCTATTCTTCCTTTCTTCTTCTGTCATTACCTTCCTGCCTTCCTTCCTTCCTTATTTCATTTTTTCTTTTGTCATTCTCTTCCTTCCTTGCTTTCTTTTTACGTCTGTTGTTCCCTTCCTTCCTTCTTTTGTCATTGCCTTCCTTCCTTCCTCCTTTCCTTTTTCTTCTGTTGTTCTCATCCCTCCTCTCATTTCATTTTTCTTCTGTTGCTCCCTTTCGTCCCTCCTTTTTTCTTCTGGCCTTCCCTTCCGTTCTCTCTCCCTCCCTTCCTTTTTACTTTTTTCATTCCTCCCTCCCTTTCATATCTCATTTCTACCTTCCCCCTTCTGCCCTCCCTCTCAACTTCCATAACTATCATCAGGAAATGACACATCATGGAAAAGCATGGTGCTGCAAACCACCACCTTCACACACTTTCAAGGACAGGTTTTGTACATGGGAAGTAACTCATGGGCAAAAAGGATACCTTTAGCAGAGTTTCCCAGCATATGAAAGCTCAAGATGAACACAAATGGGTGTACTGTTTATTACTCTGAACCTTGAGTTTGTCTTAGTAGACACTGGGGCTGGGATGGCATAGGACAGACTACAAGTGCCAGGACTGAGACTATGTAATGCTTTTGACACACACCTAAGAGTGGAACCTTTCAGTACCAAAAGGCAATATGTAATTCAATTCAAAACTCGTAAACAAGTTAAAATAATTATAGATGGATAAGAATTGAATAACTGAGAAGATTTTGCACCTTGGGTTCGGTGTTACATCACATAGGCAATGTGATTGAACCTTGAGTTGTTTATGATATCACTAAAAACACTGTCACCCATCTACAATTTAAAATTATGTGTGGCCTATCCAAATGGCATACAGTCTGCCTTAAACAGCTATGCAGGGGTAGAGGTGGCATTGGGAGCCATATGCAACATAGACTAACCTGGGACAGTGAAAACCATTACTGATAATGTGCAGTCCACTGAAGGCAGTGCATTAGTGAAAGGTGGAGTGTCTAATTAAAGCAGCTGCTCAGCCTTTCAAAGTGGTCTGCACTTTCAAAAGGGATCCACCAGCAGGCAGGCGTAGGGACAGGATTGTGGGTCCATGGGACCACCTTTATCCCCCAGAGGTAACTCCACTTTGTTGCGCACAATAAGTGCACCTCCTGTTTGTCATTGTGCCTCCTACTGGTCTCCGTGCCTCCACGCCTGCTTCCATAATACAGCACAGGTGCACATGCAAGGGGTTTCTCTCATTTTCATAAGGCCACCTCCCCATTCAAATGAGGGCATCAACCTTTAGGAGAACTACATGTGAGCCTGCACTGTGTGTTTAACCCCTTCGCTGCTAGGGCTTCCTCCCCCCACCCTCCTTGTGCTTTCTTGTTGCTATTTTAGGTAGTTTGCGCTTAGGCCCCTGTAACTTTTTGTCCTCATGAGGTATCTATGTCAAATTTGCATCCTTTTCTTCCAACATCCTGGGGATTCTAGAGGTGTGTGGGGTTTGTGGATTACCTTAGAGGGGACCTAGACATTAGCCAAAAAACAGCTACATTTTGTTTTTTGGGGGAACATTGGGGAAAAAAGTGCAGCATGAAGAAAGCAACAGTTTTCCCCAGCAAATGGTATCAATGAAGGGTTTGCAGTGCTAAAATCACCATCTTCACAGCTGCCATAAACAGGCAGCCTTTTGTCAGAAAACCAAAATGTTCTATACAGTTTAGGCATTTTACTGAGCCATAGCCTTTTTCCAATTTTTGGTGCTTTCATCCCCATTCCAGTTAGTGGCAGAAATGGGTGTGAAACCAATAATGGATCCCAGAAATATATACTTTCCTGAAAAGTAGATCATTCAGCAAGGTATCCTTTGAGTAGATCCTTCAAGATTTTCCTATAGACGCTAACAGTTGAAGTAAAAAAATATTGAAATTGAGTTGAAAAACCCCAGATGTTTATGGCTACCTTTTTACCTGTAGCATCTGCTAAGTATAGCAGATTTTTTAAATCAATCTGCTGTTACATCTGCTGGATGTTTCTTGTTGCAGGGATATATAGGACTTGTAGGTTCACAGAGCACCATAGGTACCAAGAGCCAATAACTGAGCTGTTCCTCGCAATTGTTTTTTATTGTGCACCGAGTACACAACAATTAATTTGGTAAAATATATAGAGTGGAAAATAGGTATCAAAGAAACCTATGTATTTCCGAAATGGCAATAAAATATGGGGTTTTAAAGCAGTGGTATTTGCACATCTCCAATTTTGTGGGTACCCATACTAGCATGTGAAGTAGAAAGCATTTTTCAAAATGACTTCTTTTTTACACAGTCTTACATTTGGAAGGCAGAAATGCATAAAAGTCAATTGTAATAACACTTGTTCTACTATTATGTGTTGCCCTAAGTCTCCTGATAAAAATGTTACTTAACTTGTGTAGGTAGGCCTAGTGCCCACAACAGGAAATTACACAAAACGCAACGTGGACACATCACATTTTTCTAGGGACAACTGACCCTTCCTAGCTGTGGATTTGGAACCTAGCTCAGCCGGTACCTAGAGATACCTAGCAAACCCGTACATTGTTAAAAACTAGACACTCAGAGGAATCCAGGATGGGGTGACTTGTGTGGCTCTCATCATACTCTGTTACCCAGAATCCCTTGCAAACCCCAAACTGTGTCCAAAAAACACATTTTCCTCACATTTCTGTGATGGAAAGTTCTGGAATCCCTGGGGAGCCACAAACTTCCACCCACCCAGCATTCCTCCAAGTTTCCAGAAAAAATGGCATGTCTCTTGCTGGACCCACCCACACAAGCGAGGTACCCTTTTTATCAGGAGACCTGGGGGAACACTGGGTGGTAGGACATTTATGTTGGCCTAGTAATCCACAACTTTCCAGCACAGAAATTTGAGGTTTGCAAGGGATTCTGGGTAAGGAAGCCACACTTCCCTGGACTACCTAGGTGTCTAGATTTCAGAAATGTCTGGGTTTGGTAGGTTTCCCTAGATGGACACTGAGCCTGGGACAAAAAATTCAGATGACTCCTTTGCAAAACCAGGTTGTTTTGTGATAGAAAATGTTGATACCTCCACAATACATTTTGCGCCATTCTCTGTCGTGGGTACTTGGCTCACCCACACAGGTGAGGTAGCATTTTTATTGGGAGACTGGGCGAAATGTTAGGTGAGGAAAATGTGATTTTATTTTAGCTAAATTGGATGTTTGAGGGCTTCTGGGGTAGAAACCATTGGGGGATCCACACAAGACACACCTCCATGGACTCCCCAAGGTGTCTATGTTTCAGAAACTGTCTGGGTTTGTTAGGTTTGCCCTAGATAGTCAGTAAGCCCGGGACCCAAACATAGGATCCCCTTTTGCTAAAACAGTGTTTTTTGTGAAAGATAGGGGGGCACCAGGGTTTTTGTCATGCCCATGACGTTGAGACTTTGGAGATGTAACACAACATTTGCTGAGGGAAAGGATCCCATAAAGATGGGGGTTCACAGTGTGCCTCATATTCACAGTTACCAACAAACAGTGCTGAGCCAAAACCTCGGTAGACGCCATTTGGACCCTTTAGCACACAGAGCAGAAACTACAGGAGCAACAAACCTAGGGATTCTAAGAAGAAGGTAATTTCGAGAAAAGAGCAGGATGCCGGCTGAAAATACTCAACTTTGTTAGAACAAATAGAACTGTTCATGGGTGGGCAAATGGGTGTGTGTTTAGAATCTCAAGATAGGTAAGACTCTATGCCCTTGAAATGACACAGCTTGATGTCACATCCCTTAATGTTCAAGGCCTCAACTTGCCTATGAAATGTAAGGCCCACCTCAAATGGCTACATACAAGGGAAGTAGGTGTTGCCTTCCTATAAGAAACCCACCTTATGAATGCAAACACAAAAAGGCTGAAGTCGTACTGGTATCCACTCCAACTTCATGAGGGCAGCTAATATCACACACTACGGCTTTCACTAGATTGGTAAATGAAAAGAAATCAGATTTCGAAACCAAATTTGGGAAGTTAAAGGCTCGCCATGAATCCACATGTTCTCGTAAAACCTATATTAAACTACGTATAGCGCGAGAAGAGTTAGAACACCTCTTTATGATAGCTGCTACAAAAAATACTTTATCTTAAACATTAATATTATGAAAACGGAGATAAAGCAAAAAGGCTATTTGTCTACAAGCTACAACAAACAAGAAACCTTTTACAAAGTATTTTGCAAACACTTGCTAGACCACTTTGTCGAAAGTATTTGTCATTTCTTTCTTCTCAAGTTCTATCTCCTACGATGTTAGCATCTGTAATTGTATTTCTACTAAAGGTGGATAAATAAAAGACCCATCAATTGCACTATTAAGAGGCCTGTAGCTCTACTCAGTTTTGATGTAAGAATGCATACTTCTATACTAGTATTCAGACTCCAGACAATGTTGCCATGTGTAATATTTAGCTGTCAATCAGGGTGTATATGCCATACACAGGCCAGAGAAAATATGCTTGTAGCAGTTAACATCATTGAACTGGCAGACAGCTAAATCGGAGGAGCGGTACCCCCCCCCAAAAAAAAGAAACATAAAATTATATTAACTTGAGGTTATTATCATTTTGTTTTCCTGATGCTGCAGGTTTGCAGGTGGGGCAGTGCTGCTCCAGGGGAAAGAGTGGTTTGCCCACTCCAAGGGTGCACAACTGCCATGTGCATTTTGCTTGTTGTTCACACAGGCTGCATTACAGCCTGCGTGGTGAACATGCCCAGGCTCCAATTCATGGCTGAGCGCTGAACCATGGTGCTCAGACCAATCACAACACTACATTGCAGCGTTGTGATTGGCTCAGGGGAGCGTGGGTGCTTCCTGTTCTGACCCCAGGGAAGAGACAGTGGAGAGACATGGTGATCAGGTAAGTTTTTTTTCTTTTTAAACGCCCTTATCCCTCCTGCTCCCACCCTGATCGGTAATGGCTGCCACTGGTGGCAGAACGCACCAAAAGAAAAACATTGTCCTGTTCCTGAACCTGGAGAAAGCATTTGATAGGGTGGACTGGAAGTACATCTGCTTAGACCTTCCACAAACAGGTCTGGGTCCTAATACATCAAAATATATTTTGGGTAATTGCATAGCTTCCACCACGAGGATTAACGTTAATGGTGAAAAGTTGTTGGGGATGCTGTTGTGCAGAGGGGTGTGTCAGGGGTACCCACTGTCTCTTCTTGGGTTTACCTTAACTATGAATTCCTTGATTGAGCTGATTGAAAGTAATTCAGGCATCCAAAGTGCGATGATTGGAGGCACCAAATTAAGGTGGCTCTATTTGCAGATGATGTTCTTCCTTTCAAAAAGAAGTCTGAAACCTCTTCGCCGAATTTACTTTACGAATTACGCCAGTTGGATGCATGTTTAAGGATTCACATTAACTACACAAAGTCGGTGGGGATAGGACTGGCAGACCTAAAGAACAACTGAAAATTACTCCCCACGAAATTGCACTTGTCATGGGAGGCAACGTTGGTTAAAAATCTAGACCTCCAGCTCCCCAACTCTGATGGTAAACTCTAAGACTGCAATATTCCACGTTTACTTGAGGCTCTGTTTAAAGGACCCGACAGGGGAAGTAAACTGGCACTTTCCTGGTTGGGAGGAAAAGTGAGTGTGAAAGTAACTTTTGTACATAGATTATTTTATGTTGAACTAACACTACCCTTATGGTTTCCTATGGAGGTACTAAAAATGATCCAGAGGGAATTACTGCAGTTTCTGTGTACTAACGGAGGCCGAGAATACCCAGGGTCACATTACACAAACGACCACTGGAGGGAAGCTGGGAATTCCAAATATAGCACATTACACTAACGCATAACAGCTATCCTTGATCTCCTCTCATGTACTAAACAATGGGAAATGCTGGAGTAGGATTTTTCTCCAGTCCCCCTGAAGCACGTGATGTGGATTAAGCACGTGTAGTGGATTAAGCCTAAGCAGTGATTTCTTACCACATCGCCTTTCTGTTCTATGAGTATACCGTTGTAATATTGGGACAAACTGAAGAAATGTGGGATACTTATGTTTCCCTACCCCCATGTCATTTACACTTAACAATCCAAATTTCAGGCCAGGTCTAGAAGACAAATGCGTGTTGTGTTGTATAAGCTTTATTCGAAACAATTTTCATAAAAGCACATGACATATAAAACAATTACACAATAATACATAATATCAGTTAAAAAGACATTAAACTTACAGTGCAGCCCATACAATAATGCATCTAAAACCATAATAAAATATATTACATTATCCGTATTTAAAAGGGATCCCTAATTACACAATTCTCCCAAGAGCCCGTCGTCTAATTGCCCAGGCCCAACCTAGATATTTAGCCACCCCTATGACTATCGAGTCCTGAGTAGTTGTACATAGAATTCTTAAGGCCACAGTACTATCGCGTGTCCCTAGGTTCCTACATACCGGCGTAAGCCATTTAGCCCTAGGTTTCTTATAGGCTTGACATACGAATAGGAAGTGGCCTATACTCTCTTCGGCATATTCACATGCAGGGCATAAATTATTGGTCGATTTATTCCAGCCAGCTGTCATTTTCTTCAGGGGGATAGATCCTGACCTTAGCTGAAAAACCAATTTCCTATCCATTGGTACCGTGATGTTGTCCCAATAATTTTCTAAGGCGGGTAAAATTTTTGACTCCAGAAACCGGCCAGACATGGAGTCAGTCCTTGTATCTTTCAACAATTTAACACCCACCCAATCCCAGTACTGTTTTTTTAGGTTTTCCTTGCTGGGGAAAATCTCTCCTTCAGGATTATTCCAAAGATTTGAAAACCCTAGATTAACTAGCATAGACTGCAGATGTTTCAGCCATTTTATCTTATGGAATGTATCTTCCTGGATTATCCACAGAAAGCCCTCCGCATATTGTCTAATTTCTGGAGTCGTCCAGAGGCGCCTCCAGTAGAGAAGTGGACGCAATCGGGCTCTATCAATGATAGAGCGCCTACCCAGTTCCAAAAACAATGGAGTTAACGGGGTGCTCTGTGGAAGTCCTGTGATCCCTCGCAAAAACTTATTCTCCGAAATCTGTAATGCCGCAATACTTTCCCAGGCCCATAGCTCTGCGCCGTATAATGTAGCACCCAAGACCTTTGCGTCATACACCGTAAGTGCTGGTTTTATAGGTTTTGTCTTGGATTTACGGTGCTCGCCCCTAAGGGCACCTGAGAGCTGCTGATGTCTTAGGACCACTTTGTCCACGTGATGTGCCCAACCGGTGCCCTCAGCAATCTGGACCCCCAGATAAGTGAATTCTGCAACAGTATCCAGCCTGCTGTTATTCAAGGTTACTTTGGGGTGATTCCTACGGCCAGATGAAAAGGCCATTAATTTTGTTTTTCCCACGTTCACCTCTAGGCCATGCTCAACGCAAAAAGCATCGAAAATGTTCAGTGCACGCTGCAGCCCCATAGGGGTCTTAGATAAAATGAGAGTATCGTCAGCGAACATCAGGATGGGAACCCTGGTGTCCGCTAACGATGGGGCATCAACGCTCGCCTCCAACATTCTCTCTACAATCCCGTTGATAAATAACGAGAACAATAGGGGGGCCATGGAGCAGCCCTGCCGGACGCCCCTTTCCACTGGGAAGTCCATAGTTGTTTCCCCACTTCCACCCCACTGGACTCTTGCAAAGTTGGACTCGTGCAGTCGCATAATTAATGTAAGCAGATCTGCAGGAATCCCCATCTTTTGCAGAACCGACCATAACTTGCATCGGGGGACTAGGTCGAATGCCGCCCGTAGGTCGACAAACGCGACATACAGGCAGCCCCTTCCCAGTACGACAGTCTTCCACCGCAGTATGGTGAACCGAAAGACCTGGTCGATGGTACTGGTTGCTCGCCTAAATCCAGCTTGGTATGGGGAAAGGCCGTTGTTGTTATCAACCCAGTCCATAAGCTGGTTTGTTATCATCCTCCCCACAACCTTCTGCATGGTAGCTATTAAGCTTATAGGCCTATAGTTTGCAGGCAGCGAACGGTCGCCCTTCTTGTGGATAGGGATAATAGTTGCACATTTCCAAAGGTCTGGGACCACTTCCCCCTTTGCCAGGGCATTTGCTACGAGGAAAGTGTACCTCGCCCATCTTGTCACATCATATTTGAAGATGTCAGAGGGAATCCCATCTGGGCCTGGGGCCCTCCCACACTTCACAGTCTTGATGGCAATTTCCGCCTCTCTAAGAGAGAACAGATTGTCAGTTGCGTAAGCCGGTATTATACTGCTCGCCCCCATTGGGTGATTAACATTAGCATACTGTGGTCTAAAGTAATCGACCCAAGCATTTTCTGCCACGTTGTTATCAGGCTTTCCGGGACCAGCTCCTCTACCCCACTTAATAATTTCCCAGAACCTTTTAGAGTCTTTATTGCCTGAGGCCTCTTTCAATTCTGCCCAATGATCTTCATCCCATTTCTTTTTCGCTAAATAGATGGCCCTCTTGTACAGTTTCCTTTGCTCTGTTACTACTTCACGGTCCCTACTCCTTATGGCTTGTCCCAGTTCAAGTCGTGCCAATCTACACTGACTATCAAACCACCTTCCCACCTCTTTGGCTTTCTTCGCTTTCTTGTTTTTGGTGAAGAAGCACGGTCTTAGGAGGGAGAACAACTCGTTATGGATTTCCGTGATACCACTATCTCCCGGTACCACTGGGGCCGTTGCTTCAATTGCAGAAATTGCACTATCGACCACATTATTAATGAAGATCATAGTAACCTCATTTGCCACTACTTTTGGCCATTTTAGTCTCCGTTCATCATTACTCATGACCGGGATGTCATCATTGGTTACGAAAGAGTTTCCTGCCCCTGCATTCCACCACCTGTGAGTCACGCAGAGGGGGTTGTGATCACTTTCGACCATAGGCCTAATAATCATATCAACAACTCCCTCCCACAGCTGGAGACTACACAATATATAATCGATTCTGCTCCTGTGAATACCATTATCATAAGTGTACCCACCACCCTTGTCCCCTTGTGTCCTCCCATTGAGTGCTCTTAAGCCATGTTCCAAACAAATACCATTTAACATTAAAATCTCTTTTGTCCATCTCTTAACAGGTTTTAAACATAGAGAGGGTACTCCCCAAAGGTTATCCTCTTCGCTCCCTAATGGATCGTTTGTACAATCCAACGGCTCAAAAGTCCTGTTGAGATCGCCTGCTATTATCAACATACTTTCTTGTGACGTAGCCTCTATGGCAGCAGATAACAACTCTATGGTGGGTGTATTAATTTCTTTATTACCTCTCACATAGACATTATACAAATCTATTGGGGGACCCTTTCCTGTAGAGATTCTTAGTAATTGTAAATCACAACTACCCAGATCCAACATTTTAATATTAATATGCAAATCTTGTTTTACCCATACAGTAAGGCCTCCCTTTGGCCGCCCTCTTCCACCTTTTTGGGCTGGTATGCAGTAGTTTAAATAACCAAAACAAAAAAGAGAATCGCAAGCCCAGGTTTCTTGGAAACAGCAGATATCATATCCATTTATAAAATTCACCCAAGATTGGGAGTCCATCTTACTGCCCAGTCCTGCAATATTCCAGGATAAAAGGGTACCAATACTAGCCACAGAACCATCAAAGTTGTTGGTATTAATGGATACTTGGAGTGGCGTTAAACTTCCAATAGAATTGATCTGCCCTTCCCCTACATCCATGCGATCTACAATCATGTTATCATTCTTTGTCGGTAGTACGTTTACATTTGGGTTTAAAATTCCTAAACTATAGGCACTTTCTTCCACCAAATTCCCTACCACCATGTTATCAGACATTTCATTTACACTTGTAATATCAACTTTACCATCCCCAACCATTATTGGCACATTATGACTCTCCCGCTCCCCAACTGTGCTGGTTTGTCAATATCCCCATCCGGGGTCCTGCCATCCTACACAAGAGTTGTGGTTTGTGTATTTGTTATAATTGTAACCAACTAAAGGAGGTAATGGAGGTAATGGGCAATTGACTGGCCAAGGTACAGTTGGGGGTATTAGGGGTTCACTAAGCAGACTAGTTGTTACACTACTGGATCGGGGATAAAAAAAGGTAAGGTCTACAATTCCAATACCTCCCTTATTTATTCCCCATCCCTGCCTAGTTATCCATCCCGCCACCCTGGGGTCTTGAAAATTGACCACTATACAGTCTCCACCCAAAGTTTTTGCTGTATATCCCATCCAGTCTATTCTCCTTACCCCTATAATTAGCCCGTCTATATCACCAGGGAGGGGACGATTGTCCTTTAACCAGTGCATGGTCTTATTCTTAAGTGTCTGGAAAGTTTCCCTCTGCCCTGGCGCTAATGATGGTACATTTATAAGGACTGCAACATAGGGGAAGGAATCCGGAGTGAGATTAATCGGGGGTTTCCTGCAAGTAGGCTTTACTAAGGGAGGCGGGATAGATATAGAAACTTGGGGGATTGATTGGGAGGAGAGTCTCAACGCCTGTTGATTATTATTTTGTTGAATTGGTACTAAATTCTTATCCACCACAGGGCGGGCAATAGCCCTACTCCCTCCCACCTGAGTGTTTGGGGCAACTTGCATGCTAGCGGTTGCTTCTGCAGTTGGCAGTGCTTTGTCCACACTCATAGTAATTGGGGAATTTAGTACCTGCTGTGTTGAGGACTGTATATGGTGTATTATAGTCGGCTGAGTTGGAACAGAGCCGACTTTAGATTTGTCTGATTTTTCTGAGGGTTTTGTTACTACTGCAGCCAAAGATTTACCCTGCTTTGGGGGTAAGGGAGAGTTATTTTGGGGCCTTCTTCCCTTATCCTGATTAACAGGGTTATTAGAAACCTGGGGATTTATCCTTGCATCCACCCCAACATTCGCTTTAATCAGCGATTTTGTAGAATAGAAATTGTCTAGTGTAGACTGTTCAAAATGATTAAGCCTTTCTGAAAGCTTAGTAATTCTATCCTCTATAGGGTTAAGCAAGGATCTTAATAGTTTTTCTAACTCAGGGAGCACATTTACAAATGAGAACACATTATCATTGTTATGTACAGTAGAGCCAGTACCAGAGATGACTTCGATATCCTGGCTATCTAAGAGGGCATGATCAGTATACACAACATTTTCTACACTCTCTGTTTCTTTAATAACAACCTCTCCAGTGTTCATAATTTTATGTAGCTTCCTATGTTTCTGGGGTGGTTTCGCCGCCGTTTTGCATCTCCTTGCTGGGGCTGATCTTTTCCTTTTAGACCCCAGCTTAGATTGGGCCAATGTTGCCTGTGCACCAGAGTCAGGGAGCATAGTAGTTTGAATGTCACTCCCACAAGAGATATTTAAATCTGTTACAACATCCTTATTTCTTGTTTGAGTTTGGCCCTCAAAATACTCAACTGCAATAGGAAGATTCAATGCCATAGTCAATATCGAACTCAACCACAATGACACTTACTGTAACAAATACGGTCCAGCAGGAGTTAAGGGGGTAGCCCGGCCCGGCCTCCTGCGGCCCCGGACGGCCACAGACGGTCCCGCCCTTGTCCCGGGCTTCTCCCGGCGCGCTCCCGCACGCTCCCGCGTAGCGGGGGCGGCTCCCTCCTTTTGATAGGCGGTGGGGCGTGGCCAGCGGGGAGAGCAGCCCAGGTGTTGCAGGTTGGGCGCGCAGGGGCTCCTGGATACTGGAGTCCCTGCCTGCGCTCGCAGCCCCGCTGGTCGACTTGCCTTTCCCCGCGCTCCTCCTCAGCAAACAGCAATCACCAGCAGCAGATGGCGCGCTGCGGGACCCGCGAAGCGGGTCCGGCGAGGTGCTGGGAGGTGAAGAAGGTCCGTTTCCCTCAAAGAGCAAAGGGCAGAAGAGAGTCCACACTCCTTAGCAATCCAGGTAGGGCAGAAAGCAGCTTCCAAGGGTCCCACAGGGGCGAGAGCGAAGCCCGGTTTTCACTCTGTAGGCGGGGGGCGTGGCCAGCGGGGAGAGCAGCCCAGGTGTTGCAGGTTGGGCGCGCAGGGGCTCCTGGATACTGGAGTCCCTGCCTGCGCTCGCAGCCCCGCTGGTCGACTTGCCTTTCCCCGCGCTCCTCCTCAGCAAACAGCAATCACCAGCAGCAGATGGCGCGCTGCGGGACCCGCGAAGCGGGTCCGGCGAGGTGCTGGGAGGTGAAGAAGGTCCGTTTCCTGGTTGGGAGGAAAAGTGAGTGTGAAAGTAACTTTTGTACATAGATTATTTTATGTTGAACTAACACTACCCTTATGGTTTCCTATGGAGGTACTAAAAACGATCCAGAGGGAATTACTGCAGTTTCTGTGTACTAACGGAGGCCGAGAATACCCAGGGTCACATTACACAAACGACCACTGGAGGGAAGCTGGGAATTCCAAATATAGCACATTACACTAACGCATAACAGCTATCCTTGATCTCCTCTCATGTACTAAACAATGGGAAATGCTGGAGTAGGATTTTTCTCCAGTCCCCCTGAAGCACGTGATGTGGATTAAGCACGTGTAGTGGATTAAGCCTAAGCAGTGATTTCTTACCACATCGCCTTTCTGTTCTATGAGTATACCGTTGTAATATTGGGACAAACTGAAGAAATGTGGGATACTTATGTTTCCCTACCCCCATGTCATTTACACTTAACAATCCAAATTTCAGGCCAGGTCTAGAAGACAAATGCTTTAAGAGATGGCGTAAAAAGGAATCTGCCTTTTTAGGTGTACTTTATCAGGGGTCCTAGATAGATCATTCTGAAAGCAATACTTCTACCTGGCAACCTCTGATGAATTCCGACTTACACAACTCTTACACTGGGCAAACTACGGGCCCACAAAGACAAGGGGCAGGGGGGCCCTAACCTTAGTGGAGAACCCAATAACACAGGGTTCTACCAAGAAGGGAATCTCCAGCTTTTACGCAGGATTAAGCACCCAGTCACACTCAAAAAAACATTCGTATGAACAAAAGAGTGAGAAATATTTAACAACAGATATGGGCAAGGATTTCTGGACACAGATTTGGTCTAGGTCATCGAAAAACTTCATCTGCCTCTAACAAAAAGCCAATGCCTATAAGTTAACCACTAGATTGTATTTTACACGAGTATGTCTTCAAGCTATGCTGGAGACTGCTGATGTATGTTGAAGAGGCCATGGTGAAAGAGATAATTATATACATATGGGGTGGTCCTTTTTGCTCGTAGAACAATATCGGGCAAGGGTTCTTCAGCAGTTTCAGAATATATGCAGTTCGACATTACCACTGTTCCTTTGGGTCTTATTATTGGGCGATTCGGAGGAAGTATCCATCTACCACACCTAGGGATAGATGGATGACTCACCTTTTGGTGGCAGTACAATTCACCATCAATCAGACCTGGAAGGGGCCTCTTCTCTGAATTTCACTTTGGTGGAATAAAACATGACCCATTTATGCCATGGAAAGGCTCTCTGCTTTAATAGCTGATAAGATATTTACATTTGTTAAATATCGGTGCAATGTAACACAAATGTTAAGAGAAAAAGAGAATTGTTGGTTTATAGAATAGTAGATACTCTCCATGTGTCTTGAAAGGGGGAAGGTGAGGTGGAGAAGAAACTGGTGAGGCGTGGGTTCCAAAGGCGGTGCAAGGTCATCGAATCTTTGCAGCTCAGGGATGATTCATTGCGCAGAGAAAGTGATGCATTGGTTTCGGGACCTCAGTTCCGGAAGGGGATGCAGTGCCAATCATGCATCGATGTTGGGAGCTCAGTGCGTTGATTTTTCGGCGATGAACGCAAACTGCTGGGCTGAAGGCGATGCGTAGGTTGAAAGCCACACAGGGCCTGTCGATGTGTCAAAGTTGGGATGGGAACTTATGAATGTTGGTGGCGCAGTGTCTGAGACTCACCCACCCCCTTCTGAGGTGCTGCGCTGATGGAGCGGGTGAAGACAACATTTTTTTGTACCCCTGCAAAGTTGAAACCTCATAACAATAATATGTACTAACCGGTTTGAAGCATGAAAATGAATCAATCAAAAACATACACAGCAAAGTATTACACATGGGATACTAACTTGCGGTTTGGCAAAAACTAATATATTAATAATGTGAAGAAGTCATACTAATATAGTGCAATAATATTTTTGATGAATAAAGGTGAGTATTTGTGCTTTTGTATGTTTTTGTGTGGCAAAACGAATCGATTTGGTAAGTAATTTACGCCTATGTGTTGCTCTAAGCTAGGTAACTATTAACAGGGAACATTTTTTAGAATGGCGGGAGGTAAACAGAGGGTTAAAATTCTAAATCTAACATTTATTGTATTTGTTTTCATATTAGTTCCCATTGAGGCCCGCGTGGCCTAGTTAGAAATTCTCGGATTATGTGAGACTCCGAGAAGTATGGCTCTGCGCATGCGTGACTGTGCCAGAGATGTTCGGACGGACTGTGCTTGGCTAAAAGATGTCAGGGTAAGCTTGTGCCAAAGGATATCTAAATTTTGAAGCCTGGGAAAGTTGCGTGCTGCAACTACATGATGTATAAAAGATACAAGGACAGGATGACAGATTACAAAATGGACAAGTTTGACGGTGTGAGAATGAGTAAAAATGACAAGGCAAAACGAAAACCAGTTTGGACGAGGAGGACATTAGGTGATCATCACCACCCCTCTTATGGACCAATAAAAATTGAGAATGGACCCTGAAGTTACAAGTTTGAGTTAGGGAAAAAGGGTATAAAAGAGCTGTACGAAAGTAGGAAAAAGGTTGGTTCCGTGATTTTATAGCGCACCACAACATGCTGTCGGACTCAACGAAATTTGGTGCAGAAAGACTTAGAAAATATTTGGACTTTAATTTTGATGAAGCAGATTTGAATGCAGAGTCCTGATGGGAGGTAGACATCGAGGAGGTTAGAAAGTCAGTCAGCTGGGAAACCTGTTCCATGAAATTCTGTCAACGTCTTTGGCCGAATGGTAATATCATTTCTAAAATTCTATTTCTTGAATGTATTAACAAATGTTAAAGTTTTCCTTGATTTAAATGTCATTTCTTTCTTGACTAAAGTTTAGATAAACGCTTTCTATAAAAACAAAAGAGTCTATGTTTTCATTTTAAATAAAAGTCATGACAAGGTAGAAAAATAAATAATAATGGGAATATTGTGATTGAGCTGGTCTTAATTGCCATCAACTAACTTCTACTAGCTGGTCCATTGACCGAAACAGTGGGGTGTCTTGATGTTATTTCCTAAAATCTTAAAGAGAAGAAATCGCTTAATGGATGCATCTGTATATAATGTATACATTTAAACTTTAGGATTTTAGGGTGCTCTGCTGTCCAGCAGCTCGCCTTCTGTTTTCACCGATCCCTGGAGCTGTATGATGTGTGAATGTGTGACTTGCGGTGCTATGGGCCCCACTGATGATTAAGTGTAAGTTAGCTTCTGGTTTAAGTGGGATGAGTTGTGAGGGTTGTTTGAGAGCTGCTCTCCATCAGATTTCTTGGTAGCAGAGGTTTGGTTGCAATAGGTTAGTTTGGATAAGAAATGTATAGTTTGACCACTGTATATAAAATGTATATTCAAGATTTATGACTAACACTTTATGTTTAGTTGTAATATGTTATATGTAGTCGAATTTGAAACTTCCGGGAAGTAGGAAGTTGGCCACTCTGCAGGCAGAGGAAATGTGGGCGACAAGAGAAGTCGCACAGTACATAGCCTGATTTCAAAGTGGTAACAATGCTGTGTGTTATCGTTAGGGACATTTTCAATGTAAAAGTGGTGAATGTATAGCGACGGACACCTGTAAAATTTCAGCTCTAAGAACAGGAGTCAAATGTACTCTGACTAAAACTTAGCCCCGGGAGAGTCGCAGGTTTGTTACCGAAGCTTGTTAGAAGGGTAAAGTAGAGGGAAGTGCTGCTTTATCAGCAAAACTAAAAATTCTGTTGTAGAGAAGAGGTAAGCGCTGTTTACTGGAAATACAGAATTCTTGTATGTTTGAGTAAACTATCACTTTGGTTTTAGCGAAACAGACGAATGGAAATGTTTTGTATCGTAACTAACGGATTTAGGTTGTGTAAAATATATAAATAGCGTGCCAATAAATTTTGCAAGGGAGGGGTTAGCAGAAGCCGGAGAAGCCGGAGCTGAGCTGACGTTAGCAAGAGTTGCGCTGGGATAGTTTCACGTGACCAAAACTTTCTGAGTGCTGATTGGTGCGTTAGTGTGAACTGTGCAAGCATAGGTTGAAGTGATTGTGACGTATTCTATTATGATTGTGAATCTCGTTGGGATATGTCAGCATATCGGAGCAGTGTTAGAAGAGAATATTAAGGGTGGGCGGCCAGCTACGCTCCGTGCACGGAGTGCACGTAGTGCCGTCTCCTACGCATTTTGCGTAGCGGGCGTAGCCAGGCGGCACTACGTGCGCTCCGCAGACGGTGCGTAGCCGGCCGCCACCCGCCTCCCTCCCGCCCTCCCTAAATACTTAATAAAAGGATAGAAAGCTTTTAAAAACACTTACCTTGTCTGCCGCATTCCCTGGGCTCCCTCTTGCCGTCCCGTGATTCCCACCGCTATTTCAGATACTAATGCGCATGCGCGGGCGGCCGCGCATGCGCATTTCTCATGAGAAATGCGCATGCGCGGGCACCCGCGCATTCGCATTAGTATCTGAATCGGTGGCGGCGCGAATCGCGGGACAGCGAGAGGGAGCCCCGGGGACGCGGCAGACAAGGTAAGTGTTTTTAAAAGCTTTCTATCCTTTTATTTAAGTATTTAGGGAGGGCGGGAGGGAGGCGGGCGGCGCGTAGTGGGGCTACGCGGAGTGCACGGGTGGGCGTAGTTTTGCGCCCACTTCGCGTAGCTCCGCGGAGCCCCACTCCGCACACTACGCCCAGGGTTAGAGAATATATGGTTGTTATAATAGGAGAAAGTCCATAAAAATTTAATATTAATATGGACAAGATAGAGAGAAAACTTCATGGTTCAGGAACTTAAAAACCTATTCAAAAGGGATAAGGATTTAGTTACTAGAGAGGGAAAAATACTTCCTCCACTGCAAACGCCTGCATCATATATGATGACAAAATATGGCTATCATACTTGTATTTAGCTAGAAAATTGGGCGAAATATACCAAAAATGATGGAGTATTGGCGTTTCCAGAAGTAGGTTCATTCAGCCTAGCTGTATTACGAAATTTGAGAGAGAAAATGATAAAACTTGAGCCGAGACCTAGACCGACACAATTTGAAGCTTTTATGGAATGGGAAGATGAGATGCATGAATTGGAAAGAGAGAGATTTGATAATGCAAATGAAAGACAATGTAATCTGAGAGGCATATGGGGAACGACTCATGAGGGTAGAATGAGAACATGGAGAAATGCTGATATGTGGGATGGAATGTATCCGATGAGAACAGTTGATGAGACTGAAGGGAGAAAAAGCACAGATAAAAGGAAAAATGTAGAATAAGACAAGAAAAGTTGTGGGATCAGTGACACTGAGGATGAGGTGTTGGAGGAGATTTGAAATAGAAGACCCCCTCCGTATCAGCCAATTTCTGTAGTGGTAACACCAAATGCACCGCCAATGGAGACTAGATTGACAGGAACCCCAAAGCAAAATTCTGAAGTAAGAAGTAGCACAGAGAAGCAATAATTAAAACCAGTTGAAGATCCTAGTACCACTGAATTAATGCGTTCCACAAATAATCTTGCTGAAAAAATTCAGGAACTCACCAAAAATATAGAAGCTGTAACTGTACCAGTTACTATAGGTCCTGTGATACCACTATTTCAGAACCAAAGAATAAATGAGCCTTCGTTAACAATCCCATGAAACCCAAGTTTTTAAAAAGTAAAGGAAAATATTTATCCTGATTTGAATGAAACTAGGAGTATTACTAGAATGACACCACCTGATTTGACTATAAATCAAAGTCCCATATACTGAATTCCTATGGGAGCAGAATCGGCATCTGAGACTCCCGAGAGAAGTATAGACAAAATAGATGTGACAAAAACTCTGATAGGGCCAACAGCAGAAAAATTCAATGATTGGGTTAAAACCCTACAGCAATAAGATTTAGAACCTAAACTCCTAGATGTGGTTAGACTAAAAATAGATATGGAAGAATTGATTATTGGAACTATTGGAACTGAGAGACTAAAAACATACGAAGATGATTAGCTTATGTGTATGTGTAAGAGCATAACGTGGCAAGCTAAAATTATGCATGACAGATTAGAAGAAACAGCAATTGAATTTGCAAAAATAAAAATGTTACAAAAACCATACAGAGTAGATTTGACAGAAAAGGATATATATAGTTTGAATACAATAGGAAGACTAACCCAAATAAAAGAGTTGTTTGTGCTACTGAGAAAATGCGGAGATGTAGATAGGTGGAGAAGCAAGTGGACGAAGAAGAGGGAAGAGACCAGCGATAAAACTTACTTGGCATTCCATGTTAAAGAGAAAGAATCTGTAGCAACTGAATTTCCTATGAGAGAAATACCAGGAGGAGGTTATGTGCATGTACCATGGACTAGACAGGATATATTGTTGTTTACAAATGATTTTCTGAGATTACGAGAAAATCCTGTAGAATGGTATAGACAAGTAGATAGGTTTATGAAAGTTTCAAAAGTATTGTCGGAAGATTTAGATTGAATATTTGACATAGTTGTACCTGCGGATTTATGGACAGAATGTAAAATTACTGTTGGCCAAAAGAAGAATATCAGAGAGATGCTAAAACAGGTGCACCAGGTCCGGAGGTAATGAGAAAATATGATCAAGTTATTACATTTTTGAAAAATAAAATTCCTCCTAAAGAAACGGATTGGGTAAAAATTGATAGAACTTTACAAGAACCTAAAGAATCTGTGCATGCTTATTATGCAAGGTTGCATTTAGTTTTTAAACAATACGGTGGATACGAATCATTGAGTGATAAAGACATGAGTAATTTTGTATACAAGTTTGTATTTGGCCTAAGACCAGAAATAGGTGGAACGATAAAACACCCCCTTATAGATCTTCTGAAACACAGAATGGGATTATCAGGGTCCGTGCTAAATTGGTTTACCTCATTCCACCACAACCGGACACAGCAATTCAAGGTCAACAACTCCCTGTCCAAACCCATCCCAGTAACTCTGGGAGTCCCGCAAGGGTCCTCACTATCCCCGACATTGTTCAATCTTTTCATGGAACCACTCACTGAAATTCTACACACGTCTAACGTGCAATATCACATGTACGCTGATGACACACAACTATGCCTTTAGATATACACCCTAGAAGACATCAAAACGCTTAAAACAACGCTGGGGAATACCCAGACATGGCTGGCAGAAAACCATCTCAAATTGAATGCCCTAAAAACCTAATTCATCCTAATCGCTCCACCCGCCCAAGTCCCCATCGTGCAAGACTGGATCAAACATCTTACGGCACTCAACTGGCAACCAACCATCGTGGATGCAGCAAAACCACTGGGAATAACTCTTGACAGTAACCTCAATATGCAAAAACACATGAGCAACACAACAAAGGGAGCAAACTTCTGAGGAAGCTGAAACCCTTCCTGCCAGACAACGTCTTCAAGCAGGCAGTAGAAGCTCTAGTTATCCCTAGAGTGGAGTACGGAAGTGTCTCTCTTAGTGGCCTGCCCAAAGCGGCACCTCTAAGAGCTTCAATCAATGCTGCAGCGAGACTCATCACTGGTTCTAAAACAAGTTCCCACATCTCCCTGGAACTGAAATCCTTGAATTGGCTACCTCTGGAAGCCAGAATTAATTTGAAAATAGAGTGTATGACGCATAAAGCCATGCATCACAAGGCACCCAGCTATGTGGCACAGAAACTGACGATCTGTGGTGGGATCAGATCTTCAAGAAGTGAGGAAAACCTACTATTGAAACCGCAAAGATTCAACAAGAAGAAAACATATAACCAAACCTTTTCAGGGATGGCACCCAGAATCTGGAATGCCTTACCCCCAGAAACCAGACTTAACTCCTCTACTGCTTCTTTTCAAAAGGAAGTAAAATTGAATCTCATGGCCAAATTCACCTGAGCATGGTCTAAACATTTTTGAGACCAAACGTACCCTCGCTACTAACCATTATATTGACAAGGGACCATCTAGACAACCTAGACATTATATCTACCCTTTACCTGACTCACCGGGGTAGTTTTGTGATGTACTTTACTACTTTGCTTTTACAAGATGTTATGTATACGATCTTTGACTTGCATTTAACTGATGTGTAAAGAACTTTACTTACTGTAAAGCGCTCTGATATCCGCAAGGGTCTTGTTCACGCTCTATAAAACTTTCAAAATAATTAAATAAATAAATGATGTGCTGGCAATCCAGCTCTGTGGACGATGTATTAAGATATGCAAGATACTGTAGTGATGAAATTGATGCCAAACAGAGAAAGCTCAAAGAAAAAGCTATGTGGCACAAGTAAAAGTAGCTGAACAACAAGAAGAGCAGTTGATTAATCAAAGAATGAGATGAGTCAAACAAAAATGAAGGGCAATATGAATAAAGGGAAAGGACAATTCAATTTAGATGAGGCGAAAAAGAAGTGGCCATGTCATAATTGTGGCAAGATAGGGCATTGGAGGAACGAGTGTAAGTTACCCCCTAAGGTTAATCCAGAAAATAAATCATTGTACCCACAGGTGCAGAATGAGGTAAATCCACAATCATCGTCACAGCAACAGGAAGATACTCAGCAGAGTCAGTTACCAGTGCTACCTCTCCCCAAAGCGCAAATCTTCAGAAGTACAGCGCAGAAACGGGATTCTACTGAGGAGAGCAGGTAAAAAGATTGCCTCGTGCAGCTGCAATTCCGCAGTTTTGGTTGAGATCGGATGGAAATGAGTCAGAAGAGGAACACTGACTGTGCGTAGGAGAGGAAGTGGAGAGGAAGTGGAGTGCGTGCTTGGCGCAACTCTGGAGGTAGATCAGTTTTGTCCTTTTGTGAATGGTAAGGTCAATGGTGTAAATATTACCTTCCTAGTGGATACAGGTGGTACCCGTTTTACAGTTAGATCAGTGGAATTTAAAAATCTTCCTCTCTCAGGTGAGCATATCTAAGTTGCAGGTGTAACAGATTACACCTCCACTCACACAACCAGTGGAAGTAGAAATTGGAAATTTTAAAGAAATGCATCGGTTTGTAGTATGTGACAGCAGTCCTGTTAATTTGCTTGGACGCAACATACTCTGTAAGAATAATTGTGCCATTTACTGTTCACCAGATGGCATTGCTTTTCAAACAGCAGATGATGACATACTGTATAAAGTGACTATGTCAATAATAGATTCAGATCAGAGTGAAATGTCTCCTGTGTTTGACAGAGAGAAAATTCCAAGTGAGTTGAAGGAAATAGTCCAAGAGGAAGTTTGGGACTTTACTGGAGAAAATATAGGTCTGAAAGACGTGAGTCCTGTGAAGATTTCTGTAAAAGAAGGAGCTAATTACCCAAATGTACCACAGTATAAATTAACACCAGAGATAATTGAAGGAGAAACCCCTATAATTGATAAAATGATTGAACAAGGAATTCTGAAGGAAATAATGAGTAGCCCATGTAATTCACCTATAATGGGACTGAAAAAGCCTAATGGAACCTTTAGGATAGTGCAGGATTTAAGAAAGGTTAATAAAACTGTTGTCCCATGTTGTCCAATTTTGTAAAATCCAGCTGTGATATTGTATCAGATTCCACATGATGCAGAATGGTACACAGTCATTGATGTGTGTAATGCGTTCTTTACAGTTCCATTTCATCCTAACAGCCAGCCAATTTTCACATTCAGGTTTGGAGAGCGTATTTTGGCATGGTGCCGAATTCCTCAGGGGTATACTGGACTCCCTCCATCTTTATTCAGATGTTGAAGAAATCACTAGAAAGTCTAAAAATGCCTGGAAAACTGTGTTGGTTCAATACATTGATGACCTATTGGTGGCATCAAGAAATAAGGATGCATGTTTTTCTGACACTATAGCATTGCTGAACCATTTGTCAGAAGGAGGACATAAAGTGTCTCCATCAAAATTGCAGTTTTATCAACAAGAAGTACAATATCTAGGTCATAAGATTGGAAAAGGGATGAGACAGGTGACCTCAGAAAGAATTTAAATTATTAGAGGAATGAAACCCCAAAAAACATAGGAATTATTGGTTATTGTCGTCAGTGGATACGTGAATTCTCATTAATTGAAAAACATTTACAGGGCTTGACTAAAGGAGATGTGAAAGACCCTATAGTGCTGAATGAAAAAGAAATGGAAGCTTTTGAGCAGTTGAACTAGCTTGTCTGAAGCACCAGCACTAGGAATGCCTGACTATGAGAAAGAATTTGAAATGTATTGCAGTGAAAGAGAAGGATGTGCAATGTCAGTTCTAATACGGAGACATGGAAGAATGAGAAGACCAATTGCCTATTTTTCTGCAGTATTAGATCCAGTAGCTAAAGCAGCTGGGTGTTTGAAAGCAGTTGTTGCTACAAGTGTGAGTCTGGAACAAAGTGAAGGTATAGTGATGGGATGCCCAGTGAAGGTATATGTACCACACTCGGTTCAAATCCTTTTCACTAGAATGAAAACCCAGTATCTAACAAATAGTCATTTGACCAGATATGAAAGAGTAATTCTGGGTGCAGATAATGTGACAGTGGCAAGATGTGTAAATGTGAATCCTTCCACTTTGTTACCTGATACTTTTGATGTGGATGTCTAAAATGAGGTTGATCACAAATGTTTGGATGTGCTTGAAAACTTTACCAAACCAAGACCTGACATTAAAGACGGACCTTTGTAAGAATTGGATTTTGTGATGTTTGTGGATGGTTCATGTTTGAGAACTGATGAGGGAGTTTTGAGTGCTGCATATGCTGTATGTACAGTAGCAGATGTCATGGAAGCGTCTTATCTGAAAGGAATAAATTCCGCTCAAGTAGCTGAACTGATTGCATTGATTCGAGATTGCAAATCGGGAAGAGACATCCGAATTACCATAGTGACTGACAGTCAGTATGGATTTGGGGTTGTCCATGATTATGGGCAACTGTGGTCTCAAAGAGGATGTACGACTTCTGCGGGATCACCTAACAGAAATGCTGAATTTGTGAAAATGTTGCTTGAGGCGATACAGCTGCCTAGGAGGATTGCTGTAGTTAAATATGCAGCTCACAAGAATGGAGATGATTATGTCACTAAAAGCAACAGGTTTGCTGATGCCATTGCTCAGTACTGTGCCAGAAATGAAGCTTTATCAATCGAGCAAGAGAAAAATGACATGTTTCAAGTCCTTTAATACTTACTAACATTGTTGAGACTTGGCAGGAAGTGAAACATTTGCTGGAAGGGGCAAGTGATGAGGTAAAAGATACATGGACAAAAGCAGGTTGCAGATAAAGAGAAGAAGATGAAATTTGGATTTATAGAGATGCCTGATAGCATGATCTCTAACATGGCCCGAATGTATCATGGTCAAGCTCATATTGGCAGAGACGCTATGATCAGACTGTTAGACAGACTTAGTATAATCCCTAGTGCAGGGTGATCGCAGGGAGCTTATGCCAAAGATGTCTAGTGTGTTAACAATTGAATCCAGAAAGAAAAACTGTTGTAAGCATGGGAACCATAGGACGGGAGGGAGTTCCTTTCACTAGAATGCAGTTAGACTTTATCAAGATGCCACAGTGCAACAGATTGAGATATGTCCTTGTAATCATTTGTTTGTTTTCACAATGGGTTGATGCTTTCCCTACCAGGAGGAATGATGGAGTCACGGTAACAACGCAGTGTTTACATCGCACGACCTTTACCACGCTGCCATTACAACGCAAGTCATTACTACGACTTGCGCTGGATGGCGCTGTTAGTTAAGGAAAATTGTGATTTTCTATTCCAACACCTTCCCTACTGTTACGTGGGCTGGAGTTGGAATAGAAAATTATAATAATCCTCAATCCGCGCCCTCCAAAGCAAGTTGTTGTAACGACTTGCGTTGTAAAATCCGCGATGTAAAGTACCGCGATAAAAATGATCGCGTTGTACTATCATACATCCGGAGTCACAGTTGCAAAACTTTTATTAACAGAAGTAATTCCAAGCTTTGGTTTTCCAGGGACAATTGAGTCAGATAGAGGAAGCCACTTCCAGAACGAGTTGATCCAAATAATATGTGGAGCACTGGACATTTGTCAGAAATTGCATTGTGCTTAAAGGCCAGAGGCTTCTGGGGTTGTTGAACAAGCAAATGGAACAATCAAAATCAGACTGGGAAAATGTGTTTGGCCACAGGACTGAAATGGCCTGATGCTTTGCCACTTGTTCTAATGACATTGAGGAGTATGCCAGATAGAAAGACAGGATTGAGTCCTCATGAAATACTGATGGGAAGAGTAATGAGGCAAGCATTTGTACCGGTTGGCAAGCTATTGACTATGAATGATGATATCATACTGGGTTTACTGCAAGAGCCTGTCTGATGTGTTGACTTCCATGTTTCACCCGGTTGGGATTGATGCAAGTACAAATGAAAAGCATCCAGTTCATGATCTGAGTCCTGGAGACTGGGTTTGAATAAAAGTGAACAGAAGGAGAAACTGCTTAGTTCCTCGTTGGGATAGACCACCACAAGTTATCCTGGTCAGCACCACACCACACCAGTAAAGTGCGCTGGAGTGAAGAGATGGGTTCATGCCAGCCACAAATCAGAGTGCCCGACCTGAAAATCCGCATCTTGAAGAAGAAAATAGTAGTTCAGACTCTGATGTAGAGAGTGAACCAGACCTATATGTCGACATCTGGAAATATCAGATATAAGTTCAGCATCTGAAGGAGAAAGTGAGGTTATTGAAATTCCAGATTCTGAAGATCGACCTGAAAGTCGACATCTGGAAAAGTCAACATTGGTAAAGGTAACATTTCTGAAAGAAAAGCAGAAAACTCAAAAGACAGGAATGTGAATCTTGAAACTGGTGAATAGGAAAAAGCTCATGATGAGGATCAGATTCCAAGTACCAGTTCAGGAAGAAGTTCCTTACAAAATAACTGAACTGCCTAACGAAGATACAGATTTAGTTGATGAATCAGAAATAATAAAGTTTCAAAATAAAAGGAGGAGAAGAAAAGTCCAAAACTGAGACAGATGATAGTGAAGGAGAAACAAAATTAAGGCGAAGCTCCAGAAAAAGACCTTGGAGAGTTGAACGTGGAACAATAGAGCCTGAAAATGAAAAGCCACGTAAAGGAGACAACTGGCCTAAAGCTAATGAAGGACTGAGATTCAAGTTAATACATGTTAATAAAAATAAAGAGGAACAAGTAAATGAAATTACAAGCCAAAAGGTTCTAATAAGAGAAAATAAAGAGACTGTGCAAAGGGCAAAAAGAGTAAGGAGACCAAACCAAAAATACAAGGCACCTGAATGGACTACGACTTGCTGACTATTGAAGAAGTGGAAAGTAGGCACGAGATTCTGGGTGAGTGAAAAGACTGTAAATCGAAAACTGTGGAAAGTGGAGAAAAATCTAAACTAGAAAACTGAAAGGAGACAAAATAAAGAAGTTGTAAAATATTTAAGAATTAATATTGCAAGGACACATATTTTTCATGTGCAGAAAACTAAAGGAAAAGAATAGAAAAGAAAGAGACTGAAGGACATTTGTAATATGGTAAAAAGAGCTTTGTAAAAAATAAAATGCCTACTAATGAGGTTAACAGATCAAAATGTGCTATTTTTCGTAAATGGTGTAGAGTGTCATTAATGTGTACAGGACTATTGATGTTGATATGGCTCATTTTAGCAATAGTAATTCCTTTTAAACCAGATTTTGAGCATGTTAAGGGGGATGGGGATTTAAAGGTGGAAAACATCCTGCATTTCCTGGAATTTACTTTTTGTGTGGAAACAAGTCTTATTATAGATTGCTGGACCACTGGTATGGGTCGTGCTATGTAGGTCCAAAAATATTTCATGTAGATAGAGGAACTAATGGAATTTATGAGATAGGTAAACCATTACCACATAGAAAAAGGAAAGTTTCTTAGAAATTGTAGGAGACATTTTTGGAGCATTGATTCCAGCAGTGGGTATATCTTTTAATGGAAATAAAATAAAAAAATTATCAGCGATAGTAGATTGTTTGTCAACAGATACGGCTGGAGGATTTTTAATGGTAAACACTGAAATGGTTGTTGTTGTTGTAATACTTTATTCGATAACAATTTATCATAAAAGTAAATACATTCCATTCAGGGATAAAATTCCAATCAATACATATTTTTAAAATGTTCACAATATATACAATAAAAATATTATATACAATAAAAAAGAAAAGGCATAGAGGCTGCAGGAATAATGACAAGAGGGGCCATGCTCTTTTAGCCTATAATGGTCTGCATTTCTTTGTTCTATATTAACCTAGAACGTATCTGCCAGGCCTTCCCCAAGTACTTTGTAACCCCACATACAGTTCTCAAAGATGTATTTTCCGTGGTCATGATACGCATGGCTAACCTATGTTGTCTAACTCCCAGCTCTCTGCATACAGGTTTTAGCCATCTGCTTCTAACCCCCTTATACGCACTACAGGCAAACAGAAAGTGCGCTAAGGACTCGCCAGGGCTAGCGCATCCTGGGCAGCAAGCTTGATGGGGCAATGAATTTTTCCAGCCAGTTCTTTGTAAATTCATTTAATGGCAATGTCCCGTGCCTCAATTTTAAAAAAGAGAGTTCTATCTCTAGGCACTTGAATATATTCTAAAAAGGGCTCAAGCTTCCTTACAGGTTTATGCGCTAAGAATTCATCAGTTAAAGACCCCCACTTGGATCCCTGTAGTTCTTCAGCCTCCACCCACTCCCAATAGATTTTCTTGATGGCTTGTTTAGGTGGAGGAGACTGGGTTAACCAAGAATCTCGGAGCCCTAGGCTAATAACCAGCTGTTTCAGTTTATTCGGCCACACGATTTTGTTTGCGCTGTTCAGGGTAATTAGTTTGTCAAATACCACTGCATATATTTTACTAGCTCTGGTGGCCGTCTCATGCACACCCAATATAGTAGTGACCGAAGGCGGACTATATCCTTAATAGAGCGTTTGCCCATATCAAATAGCAGGGGTTTCAAGGGGGTTGAGGGTGGGAGGCTAACTAAATCCCTCAAAAACTTGTTTTCTGCCTTAACCAGCTCTGCCGTGTTCTCAAAGCCCCACAGTTCAGAACCATAAACTGCGGAGGCCAATGCCTTACCATCATACACTGCCAAGGACGGTTCTATTGGCCTACTAATGGTGGCCCGGTGGTCTCTTAGAATTGCTCCAGTCACTCTTTTATGATTGAGAAGCATTTTGGCCATGTGGGAGTCCCATTTCATTCTGCTATTAATCCTTACTTCCAAATAGTCAAAAGCATCTACAACCTCCAACATGACTCCATTAAGAGTAACACCAATCCTTTTAGGTTTTTTGGTTGTTGAAATTACCATTAGTTTTGTTTTGGAGGTATTGATCGTTAAACCTCGTTCTACACAAAAGTGACTAAACCTATCCAGGAGTTTCTGTAGACCAGAGGGGGGTTTTGACATCAGGAGCGTATCGTCTGCAAAAAGGAGGGTCGGTGTTTTTTCTCCCGCCAGGGTGGGGGCATCGGGGTTGTCCTCTCTCAAATGGTCTGCCACCCCATTTATAAAGAGAGAGAACAAAGTCGGAGCCATCAAACACCCCTGGCGGACCCCCCTCCTCACTGGGATCCTCCTTGTCAGCTGTCCCTGACTTCCCCATCTGGTGCTTGCATGGTTCCCATATCCTGCAACACCTGCCAAAGCTTGGCGCGAGGCACAAGGTCAAAGGCGGTCTTCAGATCTATGAAGACCAGGTACAAGGTGCCCTTTGCGATGGACACAGATTTCCAGTATACCGCGAAGAATCTGAAAACCTGGTCCATCGTACCCACCTTCTGTCTGAATCCCGCCTGCAGATGTGTCAAGATATTCCCCTCTTCTAACCAGGAGCCCATTCTAGAGAAAATGACCCTGCCAGCTACCTTCTGTGCCACGTCGATTAAACTAATCAGTCTGTAGTTGGCAGGGTCATTTTTAGCACCTTTCTTATATATAGTCACCACTTCGGCTCCCTTCCATGACACTGGGACTGAGTGACCCTGGGCCAATAAGTTCATCATAAGGGCCATGAATTTAGCCCATGGAACAGGGTCATATAAAAGTAAGTCGTCTGGTAGGCCATCTGGGCCTGCGGCCTTACCGGGAGCAATATTTTTAATAGCTAACTCAACTTCTTGGGTTGTGAACGGTACTACCGGCAGGAACTTTTCCATTGTTGTTTCTAGTGGGGCTTCTTGTGATGTAATGGATTCCTCCTCACCACAATACAGGCTTTGGAAATGTGAGCACCACTGCTGCTCTGTTATATGGTTTTGGATGGGCTCTATACCCCTTCTAGTAAGTGTGTTTATCAAATCCCAAAATAAGGTTGAATCCTTGGCAAAGGCCGCTGATTTGAGTTCCTGCCAGTGTTCCTCCTCCCAATCCCATTTGGCTGATGATAATGTCTCATAATACTCCTTTCTGGCCTGCCTAACTAATACCACATCTTTTTTCCGAAGGGCTGCAGTAATCGCCCCTCTTTTTTCCCTACATACTTGCGTATACCATAAATTACCCCTTTTTAGTGTTTTTCGTTCTGCCCCTTGGTGCCATTAATCTTAAAATAGGAGCCCAACTTTACTGTAAGATTGCTGTAAGATTCATTTAATTTGAATCCCTGTGGATTAGACTTGGGCCTATTAAATGCAGAGAGTTCAGCGCACTTCATTTCTACTTGTTCTCCTATACTATTCAGGACGTTCTTATTACATGCCACTTTATGCCATTTTACCTTGCGATTGCAATTAGATGGGACTACTTCTTTTGTTATTAAAGATTGAGAGTTTAATGTACTACCAATGCTCTCCCGTCTAAGTTCCATACAGAGGGGGTTGTGATCACTATCCTGTGTATGTTTAACCTCCATATCAACTACATTCCCCCATAATCGTGTGTCCAATAAAATGTAGTCAATGCGCGGAGGACCATTCAGCCTGTTAAATGTCATGGCCCCCTCTGGGTCAGAAATCGTCCTACCATTCACTGCTTGCAAGTTGTATTCCATAGTTAGGGCGTTGATTTGGATCGCCCTAGGTGACCATTTTTTAATAGGCTTCAAACTAAGTGTGGGGATAGACTGTTTTAAGCCTTCTTCTTGTATTCCCACTAGATCTTCCTCGCTTAGGGGTTCATATGTGCAGTTCAGATCGCCACCCAGAATGATGTTATACCGGGTGGATATGCCTGCTAAGGCCATTTCTAATGCAGTTATTGTGGGAGAGGTCTGTACCCCTGGGGTACCTCTGGCATAAATATTGAATAGCTCTACCCTGTTTCCATTCAAGGGGCCCTAAATGATAAATGCAGGATATCATCTGACATTGTACTGGGAACTCTAATGTCCCAATTCAAGGCCACGTTAATCCATATGTGGAGGCCCCCTGCTGGTCGTCCCTTTCCTAAGTTTGTCACTGGGATGAAGTAGGTAGAATATCCCACCTTATATAGGGGGGTCATACTCCATGTCTCCTGAAACAAGCATACCTCATAATCAGCGATGAAATCATTCCATTCTGGAATTGCCAATTTCTTTTGGAGGCCTGCTATGTTCCAGGAGAGTAGACGAAGAGCTCCCGGTTTACTTGCCCCATCATTATGTACACAATTAGTGCCCGTCTCCAAATTTTCCATATCTAGGATACTCAAATTTGGATTAAGAGTAATTACCAGGTTCTCGGGGGTGTCCATATTATGTGTTTCGAGCAGGTTGCTCCTACATTTATCCTGGGTTAGTCAATCTAAGCCATTTAGTTTGGAATCATCATTACTTCCAGCTATGGGCCACAAGGGTAAACGTCTAATCTGAATAGTAGATGACTTGGGGGGGCATGACCGATACTCTAAGGCCACCAAATTTTCCGCCAAAACGGCATTGGAGAACTGAATTTCAATACAATCTGTGGGGGAGCTGAAGAGGGATAGTCTTCTGACACTAATCATGTCGTCCCTAATGATGGATCTGCAACCCCTCACATGACGGAGCCAGTGAATCGCTTTATTGTGGACTGAATCACTGGATTCCTGGAAGGCCGTCCTGTTTAATTTGGGAACCCCGGTCATATAAACGGTTGCAGTGCGATCCCCGGTGGCAGTGCTATTTATTGCACGGCTCCGTCGATCAGCCACTAGCCTCCCATTTTTCCCCACCGGCATACAACAGACATTTGAATTCCCTAGAGAGAAGCCCTTATTTCCTACTACCGGCCCCCCAGCTTTCATTACTTCAGCATAGGTAGACAAGAGAGGTCAGAGAGAGCACAATCCTAAAGTACATGTCCATATGATACTAATATGTTGTATAGTCATAACAGTATTAGATCCGAATATAATCTGCAGCTTGTAGTGTAGGACAGAACAGATCAGTAGATAAAGTTCATGTTTATATCATCTTTTTCTTTATTAGGAGATCCATAAAAGTTTTTTTCCAATTGATAAAAAGACAGCCGACACGTGTTTCGTCCGTACTCACAATAAGTACTCAGACTTTTTCAAGGCTGTAAAAACAAGGTAAGAAGATATATACAAAACATTATAACATTATAAAATAATAATTTTTTGGAAAGAAAAGCATTAAACGAGCCTAAACATACATAAATAAGAAATGTTCTAATGGTGATAGGTAAAGCATAAGTCACCAAAAGAAGCAAGAAACGTGCTGAGTAGAAAAGAAGAAATAGACAATGTGGTCTAATAAGGGAAAGAGAGAAAAGAAAATCAACTACATAGTGAAGACAATAGTGTGTCAGGTCAATAATAAACACCCAAAGTGAAACTAAAGTAGAGTATAGTCAGTGCAGAGTAACAACATTCACCAAAGGAAACATCATATTTCGAGAAGAGAGACTGACCTAATAAGGCTGGATTATGCGGCGCATGTATCATCAAATCATACGATTGTGGCCATGACCATAAGGCTCCTGAGTCAAATGGGAAAGAAGGGGGTATGCATGAATACAAAATCAAAATAAAATGAGAGTAAACCACAACAGACACAAAAGTGTCAGAAAATTGAGTGGTTGCTACACACAAATAATAAATCAAAAGGAATTATAACTAGTCAGGGTCATATGGGTATACCTGAATACAAATTGATGAAGTTAAGAAATAATAACATGTTAAGTACAAGAACTCTCACCAAAATAAATAACAAGAGTCCAAGGTATCCGTATGAGTCAAGCACAGTGAAATAACAAGGTAGGTGGCAAGATGAGGTTGTCAATACGGACTCTATAAGACAAAATATAAACTTGAATAGAGAGCAAGATACATATTTTTGGGAAAGCGTGCTCTTGTGCGGTTTATTAGTTACTCTTGTAATGGACTGTCTATATTGCTTATACTCGTTATTGTACTTAGACTTGGTTGTCTTGTTTTCTTCACAGCCTCACATATAACCGAGGCGACTCTATAGGTAAGCTCGGTTCCCGAGTTTAGAGTCTCTGTATGTTGGGATTAGTTTACTTATGTCTTTCATTCTATTTGTTTTATATATTCTTTGCAGTACGCTTGTGCAACTGTTCACCTTTTACACGCCATTGCGACTCAGGATTGGGCTGTCAAAATGATTCTTGAAGTTTATTGACCTTTGCTTATGCGGTATGAATTTTTAGTTTGCAGTATGTCTATAGATTCCATTAGACACATTTATTTTGTGTCTTGCATAGTTACCAGTATTATATGATACATTGGTGTTTTCTGTCTCTGACACTGAGATTTAGTTCCATAGTGGCCTAGGTCTTTTGGCATTAATGCATTACTATGTTCAAGGCATTTGTTTAGCCTGTTACTTGTTGACTCCTCTGTGATTCAAGTTTTTTACACCGGTGGCGTACTATTGTCATTTTGTTTCTCCATACAGGAACATTATTATGCTCTTTTATGTTAACTCTCTATTCGAATGAGGGAAATATTTAACTTGTGCTGGTGAGTTTCCCACGCATGCTGGTTCCCTACACTTGACTATGAACACGTTCACGTTATGGACTTACCCCTAGCATGTTATTAATAAAGTTCCTTTACTATTAGATTCCTTAACTGGTATACATTTTGAAATAGCTATATGGCGAAAGCACATCCTCATTAAGACAGAACTGTAGAGCGGAGACATTCATGTTAGCTATTTATCTTATAGATGACTATGGTTGGATTGATTTGGACTCTTATCTCCAGTAACTGGTCATATCATTAGTACCTTTTGCTAGACTTTATTTTAACTAATTGTTCAGCGAATCATGAACCGATGTTCTTGGGGGATATATCCCAGTATATTTAATTCCACACCTTGCCCTCTATTCAAGTTTATATTTTGTCTTATAGAGTCCGTATTGACAACCTCATCTTGCCACCTGCCTTGTTATTTCACTGCGCTTGACTCATACGGATACCTTGGACTCTTGTTATTTATTTCGGTGAGAGTTCTTGTACTTAACATGTTATTACTATAGTCCTGTTCATCGAAACATGAACTGATGTTTTTGGGGGATATATCCCATTGTATTAAATTCCACACTTTGCTCTCTGTTCAAGTTTATATTTTGTCTTATAGAGTTCGTAGTGACAACCTCACTTTGACACCTACCTCGTTATCTCACTGCACTTGACTCATTCGGATATTTTGGACTCTTGTTAGTCACTTTGGTGAGATTTCTTGTATTTAACATATTATTACCATGGTCTTTTTTTAATTTGAGAAAAGTTTAGATAAATGCTTTCTATAAAAATAAAAGAGTCTCTGTTTTCATTTTAAATAAAAGTCATGACAAGGTAGAAAAATAAATAATACTGGGAATATTGTAATTGAGCTGGTCTTAATTGCCATCAACTAACTTCTACTAGCTTGTCCATCGACCAAAACAGTGAGGTGCTTTGATGTTATTTCCTAAAAGCTTAAAGAGAAGAAATCGCGTAATCTGTATATAATATATACATTTAAACTTTAGGATTGTAGGGTGCTCTGCTGTCCAGCAGCTCGCCTTCTGTTTTTACTGATCCCTGGAGCTGTATGATGTGTGAATGTGTGACTTGTGGTGCAATGAGCCCCACCGATTAGTAAGTGTAAATTAGCTTCTGGGTTAAGTGGGATGAGTTGTGAGTGTTGTTTTAGAGCTGTGCTGGATCAGCGCCAAATTCAGGACTGCGTTGAAAGTCGAGGTCATTGTATTGAGCATGTGGTGAGCGATTTCTACTGCTTCGGTGCAGGCAGCAATGATGTGTTGATTTCACAGGGATGCAGCAGTTCCGAAGTGACACTTTGGAGTTGACATTTTGGTTTCTTGGCTGCAGCACCAAATTCACCTCCAAGGGTCAAGGACTGGATTTGGCATCACTTGGCAGGTCAGGCCTCACAGCAGAGGAGGCCAGGTGCTGAAGTAAACTCTAGTCCTCTCACTCTAGGCAAGAAGCAGCAAGCCAACACAGCAAAGCAAGCAGCAAAGTGGCAGTCCCTTCTTGCAGCACAACAACTCTTCTTCCTGGCAAAATGTCCTCAGAAGTATTCTGAGTATATTGTGTCAGAGGTCCAATATTTATACCCATTTTAGCCTTTACGGTGGGACGCTTCAAAGAACTGTTGTTGTAGTGCAGAAGATCCTGCCGTTCTTGGCCTTGGTTCCAAACACTACATGTGGGATATGCAGCTCTTTGTGTGGGAAAAGGCACACCCCTATTAAGGTGCAAGTATCAACTCCTTTCAATACTCTAGCTGAGGAAGACCCATCAACTTGTGGATGGACCATCAGACTATGCAGGGCACACCTCAGCTCTCTTTGTGTGTGGCTGTCTACAGTAAATTCACAAAGCCCAGCTGTCACACTGACCCAGACATGTATTTTAGAGACAGGACAGGCAGGGGCACAGAAGGTTTAAAGTAAGTAATGCCACCTTTCTAAACGTGACATTTTCAGACCTTCAATTTAAAAACAAACTTCACTAAAAGATGTATTTTTAAATTGTGAGTCCAGAGACACCAAACTCCAATTTTATATCTGCTCCAATCCTAACCTATGGGAGAGATATGTCTTGCTGTAGTGAAAAACAAATGTAGCAGTTTTTCACTACCAGGACATGTGAAAGACAAAAGCACATTCCCTACCTATATACCTCATCATGCTAATGGGGCTACCTTGGGCCGACCTTAGGGGTGCCTCACATATAATAAAAGGTAAGGTTTGGGTCTGTCAAGTAGGTGAACTTGCCAGGTCGACATTGCAGCTTAAAACTACAAACAAAGATACTGCGGTGGAAGGAGTGAGATGTTGGAAAGGCTACTCATGTGGGTGGGACAATCAGTGATTCAGGCCCATTAGTAGCATTTGATTTACAGGACCTGGGAACATGTAGTGCACTGTAATAGGGACTTATCAGTAAATCAAATATGCTAATCATGGAGAAACCACAGCCATTACATTATAGACATGGAGCACATGCACTTTAGCACTGGTCAGACGTGGTAATGTGCCCTGAATCCTGAAACCAGCAAAAACGAAGTTCAGCTCACAGTCAAAAGCAGGAGGTCGGAAGCAAAACTACAGGGAAAATATACCAAAAGATGTTGTTATGAATCCCAATGTCCCCCAATATAGACCTAAGTAGTTACACAATCCTTTACCTACATCTGTCCTACCTTTGTTCTACATAACATGTCAGGCACTGACCTTTTACCTAGTTGGGTGCTACATAAATGTTGTGTGGTTTTTTGAGAAAACAAGCCTCATGGATGATGCATGAAGATTCTCAGTATCACAGCAGGATTACCATCTTCTGCATAATAACTCTGTATAAGGGTCAGCGCTATCTTCATCCTTGTCCAACATGCCTATAATACACTTCTAGGTAGAATCCCTGAGGGTACCTCTCTGGTATATAAGCACTACATCTTCGCTGGGCAAACCAGAAGAGAGAAAGACTTCCATGCTGATACGAGGCACTGAGGTCCCTGCACGCAGACACTCCAGCATGCAGTGGTCTGACATCCCTCGCGGGGTGTCCATCTTGAAACCAAGACGGGGTCCTTCGCGCTCCCACATAAGGTAATGGGGCTGGCTCTATCCTAAGGGGATTCTTGGCCATACACCTACATACATGCTAAGTACATTAAGGTACATCTAGTTAGGGTTGCATCGTAGGAGTATGCATTATTACTGTCATGTATCTTTATGCCTGGATACATCCATTGTTTTAGCACTATGGAAGAATTCTACCTTTTCTTTACTCTGGTGGTGCTCATAATCATATATATCTGTTTCTGTCTAATGGCTGTTGCAGTACGCATATTTTATACTAGAATGACGCTGGTTCAAAAAATGGTTATTGAAAAAGTCTCCATCGTTTATTCTGCATAGCTCTCTGAGACTGAGTGAGCACAAGTGACTGTGGCCAAAAGTACTGTATTGTTTCCACGGTCCCTAAGAGGCCAAAATTGTCATGTTCAATTGTTGCCAGAAACTATTCGCTCTTTGGTAAGAGGGGCTCATACTGGCACTGTAAGCTAGCTGGTCTACAGACTAACATATCCTCTGGAAGTGTTAGAAATCAGTCTGGAAACCAATCCCTTAATTTATGTTGTCTTAACACCCAGATCCTATATTGATTTGTAGGCACTATACTGCAATGTCAGGTCAAGCTCCATCCTTTTCAGTTGTCGCTCAACTTTTTGGGATTGGTGTTTGGCGGCACTCGAACTCTGTAACCTGTTTAATTGCCATTCATTGTCACATTGTGTATGATCTGCCCCTATAAACATGAGGTAAAGTTGGACACACCCAAATGTATGAAATGCTAAATATTGAAAAATTGAATATCCCTACAGTGAACAGGTAAAAAATGCTATTTTGTATATATATATAGGGAAAGAGGCGCTATTCGATGGCGAAACCTGAATATGAGAAAAAGTCTATGCTTCACAATTATTGGTTCCCGGGCACCCCCAAAAACTGATTTATATGTGCTGCGGTTTTGCAATTTAGTTCTGCTGGATCAGTTAGCACTCTGTTTAAGGGCCATTAAGTGGATCACTGAAATAATATCGACTACCAAAATATCGACTACCCAAAATATCGAGGAAAAAATATCTACAACCAAAATATCGAGTTTGTATGTACAAACAGGAAAGTACAAAAATATCGAGTACAAAATATCGTTTACAAAAATATAGTTGTAAAAAATATCGACTTTAATAAAAACAATGTTTAATTACATTAATATAAAAAATTAATTACTAAAATATAATTAACAATACTTAAAATAACTTTTAATAATTAAATATTTAATGAAAGTAAAAAAATAATATTTTTTTAATCATATTTATTAAAACATATATATATATAGTAACAAAATTTAATTAAATAATAGCCAATATTATTAACGTACAAATACAAAAGAGTAAAAATTACTATTCCCACTGCAAAGAGTGCAACAGTGGATAAATGACGTTACAACGCAACTTTTACAACGCACTACCATTACAACGTATGTATTGGTAAGTATATAATAATTTTTTTAATTTAAATTATTTAAAATTATTTAAATATAATTTAATTTAATTTAATTTCATTAAATTAAATTCATGTAAATGTAATTTTACTTTATTTTTACACTGTACCCCTGTACCCCAAAAACCCAAAACTGACCCTGAACCCTAAAAAAACCCTTTACCCAAAAACCCAAAACTGACCCTGAACCCTAAAAATACCCCTTTACCCAAAAACTAAAAACTGACCCTGAACCCTAAAAATACCCCTTTACCCAAAAACTAAAAACTGACCCTGAACCCTAAAAATACCCCTTTACCCAAAAACTCAAAACTGACCCTGAACCCTAAAAATACCCCGTTACCCAAAAACTAAAAACTGACCCTGAACCCTAAAAATACCCCTTTACCCAAAAACTAAAAACTGACCCTGAACCCTAAAAATACCCCTTTACCCAAAAACTAAAAACTGAACCTGAACCCTAAAAATACCCCTTTACCCAAAAACTAAAAACTGACCCTGAACCCTAAAAATACCCCTTTACCCAAAAACTAAAAACTGACCCTGAACCCTAAAAATACCCCTTTACCCAAAAACTAAAAACTGACCCTGAACCCTAAAAATACCCCTTTACCCAAAAACCCAAAACTGACCCTGAACCCTAAAAATACCCCTTTACCCAAAAACTAAAAACTGACCCTGAACCCTAAAAATACCCCTTTACCCAAAAACTAAAAACTGACCCTGAACCCTAAAAATACCCCTTTACCCAAAAACTAAAAACTGAACCTGAACCCTAAAAATACCCCTTTACCCAAAAACTAAAAACTGACCCTGAACCCTAAAAATACCCCTTTACCCAAAAACTAAAAACTGACCCTGAACCCTAAAAATACCCCTTTAATTTAACATAATTAGCAATTAATCAATTAAATTAAATTAATTACCAATTACATTTTAATTAATTAACAAATATTATTTAATTACCAATTAATTAAATATTACTACCAATTAATACATTTACATATTTAATAAATAATAATTAAATTACTTCCCACCCTATTCCCCTATAAACCCACAACCCGCTACAGGAAATACATTATTTTAATTTACATAATTAGCAATTAATAAATTAAATTAAATTAAATACCAATTAAATTTTAAATAATTAACATATATTATTTAATTACCAATTAATTAATTATTACTACCAATTAATAAATTTACATATTTAATTAATTATAATTAAATTACTTCCCACCCTATTCCCCTATAAACCCACAACCCGCTACAGAATAAAATTACACAATAATTAAAAAAAAATCATTAATTAAAAATAATTATAACATAAAATGACACTTTTCACACATATTATAACATAAAAAACACTATAAATAATTACATATTATTTAAAAAACGATATTTTTTACTATCTAGATTATATACTTGGATATTTTCACTTTCTATATTATTTACAGTCGATATTACTTCACTTACCTTAAAAACGATATTTTGGCTGTCGATATTCTGTCCTGTCGATATTTTCTCCAAACGATATTTAAAACTCGATATTCTGTCCAAACGATATTTTGGAGTCGATATTATGTCTGTGCACCCCATTAAGTATCTGTTAGATCGGTCAGCCTTAGGCTGGTCTTACCCAAAACTTTGTGCCTCCTTCCTCCCTTTTTTCCTGATCTTGTTTTGCTGGCCTACGGACTCTGTGCGATTTACCACTGCTAACCAGTGTAAAAAGCTTGTGCTCTCTCCTTTAAAAATTGTAGAAGTTTTACATTTGCTGGTAGTGAAAAATTCACACATTTGTTTCTCACTACTGCAAACCCAACCTCCCCCATAAATTAACATTGGAGTTACCTTATTGCATTAAATATGCAGTATTTCCTAATGGGAAGTGGCCACCAATTCATATTTGGTGTCTTTGGAATTTTAATGAAAAATCCTAACTTATGGCAAGGTCGGATTTTAAATTACAATTTTGAAATCCCCACTTTTAGAAAGTTGCCATTTTCCTGCCTTAGCCATTTAGGTGCTGATGTTTATGTGGAGTAAAATCTGTTTTTGGAGGCTGAAGTATTTCCTCCATAATTGGTATTTGCAGGCTATTTTATTCCTTAGAAACGTGTGCTTAATCTGCCCATTTCTCCAAAAATATTGGAAGTAATTACATTTCCTTCACCAACAGTTTATCACCAAAAATCTGGAGATCCTTCCATGGTTACCACTGCCTTTCGTGTTTACCCCAAATGACTTGTTATGAAGTTAATTTTGACCCCCCTTACCTACAGTCTTCTAGTGTTTTTATTGGAGGTATTTTCCTCCAGGAAGAATCTTGAGTTAGCAACTTCATTTTCTCTTCACTGAAGAGGATTGTGGTCATTTAATCTGGGGAAACTAGCTATATCTGTGTCATTTGTGTATTTTATGATAGAATACACATTTAGTAATATGGCAGCAATAGGAGCAGCTTTTACATCTTGTGCAGAGACAAGTGCCTCTTCAATCTGCTGTTGGCTCTTGGCAGGATGTGGCATACCATTTTGCACTACAAACCAGACGAAGGTACAAGAAGCGTATCTACAGAGTACAGTACATGTAGAGTTGATCTATTTGCAATGTCAAATAAACACATTTTAAAGAATTGCAGACTTGATACTCACACAATATTATTCATATTTGACCTTATAAAGTGTGATTTAGAAGCAATAGTAATATTAGAACTGCTGGGCCACCACTGGGTAAATTGTTGTCAGGGTTGAACTTCTGTGCAACAGGTTCTTTTCGAAGAATTGCTGCCATGGCTTTTGGACTCTCTCAGCCTATCTTCAGTAAAACATTGCCGCAAATACTCGGTGCTATGTTGAAACATATGCAGTGTTTCATCATCTTCCCAAAAACTGTAAGTGAGCTAACCAAAGTGAAGAGTGCATTCTATGGTATTGCTGGGTTTCCAAACGTTGTTGGAGCCACTGATTGTACACACATGTTCATTACCTCGTGCTCAAGAGCAGATGTTCAGGAATCAAAAGCTGTACTACTCCATCAATGTTCAAATGACTTGCAACACTGACCTCACACACTGCAATGCAAAGTTCACAAGATCTGCACATGACTCCTTTATCCAACGCAGTAGCAGTATTCCTAAGGTTATGACTGCTCTTCAACATGAAAGGAACTGGTTACTTTATGAGGGTTTTTAGTTTCTGTACATTTATTATTCTGGCAATCACATTTTGTTATTGGCTTTAGTTTATAATTTTTGTACCATCATATGCATGAGAAGCAAGGCACACAATATTGAAATCACTTGTTTATTATGGTAAAATAGCAAATCAAAAGTTTTTTTCAGTCTGCCTGTAAATAATAAGCCTTCTTTTTCTACATATATTTGCAGTGGCATGTTTCCAAATAGATTGAGAAAGAAGCCTTTTATCTGATAACTGGCCTGAGAAGCAATCTTTTGCACAGAAAATGTTTCTGTTATCTTCCGAACTAGGCTTCTCCAGAAGCAGCTATATTTAGAATGATTTATTGGCAGCAAAGCTCATAGGCCTGATTATCTGGTGCCAATTTTGTTCCGCAGGCAAATGCAAAAATGTAAACACCAGTGACAGGCTTTGCTTTTAACTCCATACATCCAACTCCATTTCTAATGGTGGATAGGCACGCCTTTCCAAATTATAGACGGGGCATCAACTCCCTACTGAACACTTAATTCAAACCTTTAAAGTAGGTTCACAAATAACATTACACTTCGGATGCTAATCTGTCGAATGGGAAATGGAGATAAATAATTGCACTTAACTTTGAACAAAAGCTTCACCTTAGTGTCTGTAGACTGTCATTGGGTCACTTACATTGGCATGGTTGACAGTGGGTTTTGTGTATTCCTCCAAGAAAGCCACACACACAACAGGGAGCTGAGGTGTGCCAGGATGGGCCATAACTGGCAAGATGGGAGGGAAGAGCTTGGTACAGTCCCACTTACACCTGCATTTGCTTGGTCTTTCCCCACACAAAGTTTGCATACCCCTACAGTTAGTCTGGAGCCAGGACAGTGAAGGCAGGATGTCTGGGGACATTAAAGGGAAACCTCTGGAAGCTTCTCCCTCCACTTTACAGTCACTACTGGGTATACATACTGCAAGTTAGAAACCAACTCTTCAGTACCCTTCTGGACCTGTAGATTCTCTTCCAGGAAGAAGGAGTGTTGTGCTGCTGAACGACCTCCACTCTGCTGAACTGCTGCCCTGCTGGATTTCTGCCTAGCTGGGCTGTCCTGCTTCCTGCTGCACCTTTGCCTGGATGAGAAGGATTCAACCTGCATCACCTGAGCCCAGAACACCAGAGTGACTCTAAGGGATATTAGGATGGCTTCCCGACTTGAGCCTCAGGGACAGAATACTCCAACAACAACCTTTACTCAGCACCTGGACACTGCCATTTATGAGTCTACCCTGAAAAGTGTTACCACTCCAGTCCTGGACCAATAGAAGTGGGCCTAAGGTGCTCCGCTAGCCCCTGTGGATCCAATGGAAACCAATGCATATCCTATGCTTCACGGTGCAACCTTAAGCAGAACAAATGCATTGCTGCTACTGCATGGATCGAAACATCTGTAAAGACATGCATAGAAATTAGCCTGTCACCGCATTGGAGCTGACACTGCATGACTCATCCTCTCTGCAGTCCCGTGCATCCTTTGTTGATGGCAGGTTTGATGACAATGCCAGAATCCACATAGCAGCTTTGCAGCTCCTCAGAACCGAGGCATCGCTCCAAATGTGCTTTGCATCCTTGACATTGGACTTGGCATTACAAGCCCTGGTTGACGGGATCATCAACGATGATGCAGGACCTCGCACTGCAGCCTCACTGCTTCTCGTATCTGATGCATCGCTTCGGTCATACAACATACTTTTGGCGCTGATCCTCGAAAACCTCTGCAAACCAGGATTTAAGGTTCTTTGTTCAGCTGGCCTAACTGGATTCCTGTATCTGTCCCACTCTCCATTGAGGTCAGCCTGAACTTGTGGCTTTGTCCCAGTCTAGTGTGACCAGATAACCACAGTTGACGCTTTACACCTTTTTGGCTCTATTTTCAGTAAAATACTTAAAATGTGATATTGTAATATCTCCAGTCCTGCTAATAGGATGTTTTTCATGTTGGTCTTGTTTTATATGTCAACAGTTACTATATGTTTAAAAATCTGATGTGGCATCCTTTTTTGGTGTCTTTTCACTGTTATTGTTTGAAATATTGCATAAATAATTTACACATTACCTCTGAGTTTAATCTAAGGTTTGGTTTTGACTTCACCATGAGAAGACTTGTAGTTGCTGCTTCAGAAGAGTGTCACACGCCTCTATCAACAACCCAATTTCTTACAGTATCTTTAAGCAAGTTATGGTCCCATTTCTGTTGATGCTAAAAATAAAATTGAGATACTTTAAACAATAAGGAACTTTCTTCTTTTCTCTCTTAAAGAAAAAATTTAATATTTAAGTCAATCACTGACTCTGTATCTATTGTACTACTATTTTCCTGCCGTCAATTGCGCTGTGGGGTTGACGACATTTCGATCCTATGAACTCAGGATCATCTTCAGGACAGGGCTGCTTTATGTGGGAGTGCTGTACAAAGGGGAAGGGTGAAGGGTCAAGGTGTGGAAGGGGAAGCTGGACGACGCACGTGGGAAGACCAATACAAGCGCAGTGTAGCCTGCTGCTTGGTCAGGCAGTTGGCAGGTCATGGTGCTGAGTACCCGGATGGCGTGAGAACACGGGGGAAGGGGAAGTTGGACGACGCTCGTGGTAAGATTAATGCAAGCGCAGTGTAGCCTGCTGATGGGTCAGGCAGCTGGCAGTACATGGTGCTGGGTCCCAGGAAGGCGCGGGAACAAGGGGAGAGTGTAACTGGCACTTATCAGAGATCCCTGAGGAAAGTGCTGATCAAGCCGCTGTGGAGTGTGACGTGGTCATGCCTAGTGGGCGAGTATGACGAGGAGGTGAACGCCCCGTTCCGCTGTTCTCACCTTGTCACTTGTGCCGCCACGTATTTTTGTCACGGGCACAGTTGTGCACCAAGTCCAAGTTGGGCTGTTTATGCATTTCCTGCTTACTGTGCTGTTACAACTGTGCCAAACTTTTTCTAAATAAATGATGAGATGTGCACTTTTGAAAAACTTTACGTGAGTTTCCCATTTTTTCCGTCCTTGTAATGTATTCTAAATACTAGTATATCTGACTCCCCTAATGTTACCTTTTGAGATATTGTTGCCTTTTATCGTATAATTACCCAGATCTCAATTGGTTTATGGGTTTTACTCATGTGGTTTTTTCTATGATCATAATGCCAGCATGTCATTTATTAGCACGCGGGCACAAGCAAGAATTCTCCTACCTGCTTGCATTTCACAGGAGTAGTCTACGGCTGTCTGCTCTGGACTCAGGCCATGCAAAGTGACCTGCAGGAAGTGGGGAACTGCCAAGAGATCAATGTGGCAAAAAGACGTGGCATCCAGGAAGCAGGAGAAAACAATAATCCACAATCGGCGTTGGGGCATGGCCGCTTAAATACATGCTACAGGCAAAATGGCGGCTGCGACTTGTGGTCTCCCATGAGGGACTGCCCGAAGGAAAATAAAATACACACAAATAAAAGTGTGGAATGTAACTAAAAGGTGCATATGCAATATGCTTTGGAAGTGTGAATTAAAGCACTGTGATAACATAATTACTGAGCATTGAGCACATCAAAGCAGTCAAAAGGCATGATGCATTATGTATAAGCAGTCATTGAGAATGTTACTGTCACATTCATGGGATTTCAGAAAATCATGCAGTATTGAATATAACTTGCTTGACACTGTTTAATGTTGATAGCGCACCAAGTTTGTGGTTCAACATTCAATAGCACACTAAGTGCACCCAACAGAGGTTCAAAGTTCAATGATCATTCATACAAGGTTAGTAGTGCCATAAAGCAAAGAAAGATCAGTCTCAAAATGCATTCCCAAAGAGAAAGAGAAACAGAGGTTGATAACACAATGAGGGTAAGGCTGGGCCATGAAAGCCATGACATTAGTAAACCCTGCCGCAAAATTGGACCCTCTTTAACCACATAATTATAGTGTGCCTGCCATTAGGTTTGTGCTCATGGTAAATTCAAAATAATTCCATTTTGTTTTTTATTTTTCACAATTCTTGATTTTTTCAAGAACTGGGAGATAACACTTTAATACCAAAGGAACAGATGATTGACGGAATGCTGAACAATGCAAACATTCACCTGTTACATGTTGTTTTGCTCAACATGCCACCCCTTTGTTAGGACCCATCCATATGCGAATCAGTCTTGATCCTGCTCCTCGTGAGAACAGTCCAGCCTGAAATGCCAAGCCAGGTCCTCCCTGATCCAGAAACAAGTATCCTGGGACCAGTTTCAGGGTAACCCCCCTCATCAGTCAAGCTAGATATAATTCAGTGGCCCAGTGAGCAAGGGACCCACACCAGGGCATACTCTTCCCACTTATAGCAACATAAGCAAAAAAAACAGATGATGGACGTAATTCTGGACAAGTGGGAAGGGTATGCCAAGGCATGGGTCCCGTGCTCGGTTCACGGATAAACTATTGATGACAAAATCATCGATGTTAAAAATATCTGAAAAAATATATAGAATACAAAAATACAGACTCCAATACCTACACAGGTAAGTACAAAAATATAGATGTAAAAATATGAATGTAAAAATATCGATTTGAATGTATATATAAAATAAAATAATATATTAGATATATTAAATATGAATATGAATTGTAGCAAAATAAATTACATTTAATATACATTTGAACAAAATATAACACAAAGTTCATAACAAAAATAAACACACACACATAATAATTTATACATATGTATATATTTACTTTAAAATAATTAATAAACTATTATCCTTAATTTAGTTTAAAACTTAAACATTATATAAAAATAAACTATATGTGTATATCAATAATTTAAAATATCAAAAAACATTCTATAATAATGTAAAACATAAAACTATTAAACAATAGATAAACTTACATTTGCCAATATAATGAGTGCAACAGTAGGGAAAGTGTTGGATAGAAAAATAATCAAATTTACTATTCCAACTTCAGTGAGTGCAACAGTAGGGAAAGTGTTGGATAGTGGAGGGGTAAAAATTTACTACTCCCACTCCAGTGAGTGCAACAGTAGAGAAAGTGTTGGATAGCGGAGGGGTAAACATTACTATTCACACTCCAATCAGTGCAACAGTAGGGAATGTGTTGGATAGCGTAGGGGTAAAAATGACTATTCCCATTCCAGTGAGTGCATCAGGAGAGAAAGTGTTGGATAGCGGAGGTGTAAAAATGACTACTCCCACTCCAGTGAGTGCAACAGTAGGGAAAGTGTTGGATAGTGGAGGGGTAAACATTACTATTCACACTCCAATCAGTGCAACAGTAGGGAATGTGTTGGATAGCGTAGGGGTAAAAATGACTATTCCCATTCCAGTGAGTGCATCAGGAGAGAAAGTGTTGGATAGCGGAGGCGTAAAAATGACTACTCCCACTCCAGTGAGTGCAACAGTAGGGAAAGTGTTGGATAGTGGAGGTGTAAAAACTACTACTCCAACTCCAATGATTGCAACAGTAAGGAAAGTGTTGAATAGTGGAGGGATAAAAAAATATTATTCCAACTACAATCTGTGCAACAGTAAGGAAAGTGTTGGATAGTGGAGGGGTAAAAATTACTATTCTCACTCCAGTGAGTGCAACAGTAGGGAAAGTCAGAACTGGACTGGCCATAGTGGGCATCAGGCGTTTCCCCGGTGGGCCGCCATGGTGCGGACCGGTTTTGGGCCCCTGGGTGGCCGTTTTTGCTATGGGGGCTGGCAATATCTTCCCCCTGAAACCGGCCCTAACAAAAAACTGGGCTGCACTTCCCCCTCGGAAGCCGGCTGAGCAATTTGCCAGGACCAGTTTTGGTTCCCAGTCTGTACCCTGGGGAAAGTGTTGGATAGTGAAGAGACAAAAATTACTATTCGCACTCAGTTAAAACACAAATAAAAAACATTGAAAATTATAGAAAATAATAAAAACAAATAAACATTATTTAGAAAGGAAAATCAAATATAATAAATATATAAAAATTTGAAATATTTTAATATTAATTACATATTAAAACCTAAATATGATAGATAAAATAAAATAATAAATCCATGTATAAAATAAAATTATTTTAAACTAGAAAACATTTACAAACAAATAAATGAATGAATACATAAATGTATTTATTGTATTTCCCACCCTATTACACCACACCAATAAAAAAACACTTCAGCATTTGTAATACATCTTTTCCCAAAATTAACATAATTCATAATCAATGTAAAAAATTATTATTAATAAAAAGAACTAATAACATGTATTGACTATACACTATGACCTCCACAACACACACCTAAATTAAACTCTAACAGGCACATGCATCAAAGCTTTTTGCGATCGCAAACGGTGCGAATCGCAAAAATCGGCCGTTTGCGTTCGCAAAATCAGCTTTTGGGATGCATGAAGGGTGAAGGCCCACGCAATTTGAGAATTCGCAAATATTTGCGAATTCTTAAATTGCGATTGCATTTAAGGAATCGCATTTTGCGATTCCTTAAATGCAATGCATGAAAGTTTAAAAAATAGCGATTTCGCAATTAGGGGGAGCAAATTACCATGAGGTTGAACCTCATGGTAATTTACGAAAACTTTGAAAAATGCACTTTTGTGCATTTTTCAAACTTTCATGTTGTGCACACACATGCCCTTAGGGCATGTGTGTGCACAACATATATGCACAGATTGATTTCAGGGATGCAACAGGGTATCCTTTGGACACCCCTGCACTCTTAAAATGGCATTCTCAATTTCCGATTTGCTAATTACTAATTGCAAATTGAGAATGTCTTCCCATTCATTCCTAAGGGCCTTTAGGCCCATAGGAATGAATGGGGAGGTATTCCTTAATTGCGACTCGCAATTTGCGAGTCGCAATTAAGGAATGTTTCGAAATCGCAACATTTTCAGCTATTTCTTCATGTATAGGCTTTTGTGATTTCTTAATTGCGATTTCTTAAAAATCCCAATTAAAAAATTGCAAAAGCCAACAATGATGCATGTGCCTGTAAAAACATAAAACACAATTAAAACGTATTTATAAATACAAAACTATTACTATTTACAAAGAATAAAAAAGTACTTAAAATGTATTTAATACCCACCCTTTACCCCGTTAAAAGTAAAACAACAGACAAAAAATTAAACAAATATCCAAAATACATATCAAATAATTAACATTAATTAGCAACTATATATTAATTAAATAAATACAAATTACTTCCCACCCTTAACACCTATAAACACCAAAACTCACACCTAAAATTAATGACACAATTACCATAATTAATTGCATATTAATTAATTACAATTAATTAACATCCAATTAGAAACTCATCAATTAAACATAAATTACTTCCCACCTATAAACACCACAACATACCAAAAATTAATTACACAATTACCATAAATTGGCAATTGATTAATTAAAATTAGTTAACAACCAATTATTAACTCATCAATAAAAAATAATTTACTTTCCACGCTTAACACTTATAAACACAACAACACACACCTAAAATGAATGACACAATCACCATAATTAAATACAAATTAATTAATTTAAATTAATTACCAACCAATTGTTAGTTAATTAATAACTTACTTTACACATTTAACACTATAACATCTCAATTAAACAAATATTAATACATAAAAAAATAATCAATACATGTAATATATTTAAATTCCTTCCCACCCTATTCCCCTATAAATCCACAATCCTCAACAGAACTAAAAACACAAAATTCAAATAAAATTATTATGAATAACTATTATATTAAAAATGTAATACATATTAAAAACACAAACAATTCTTGTACAAAAAACATACAACACATACATACAAAATATACACTAAAATACACAACATTAATAAACAAACAATATTTTTAACAACTATATTTTTGCAAACGATATTAAACACTTCAATATTTTTAACATCGATATTACTTAACTAAAATCAATATTCTTGAATCTGTATGTCAATTTTTCTGACCCACGATATTTGCAACTTGATATTTGTGCAATTCGATATTTTGGAATCAATATTCAGTCTCTGCACCCCCGTGCTCGCTACGCCACCGGATTTAATCTAGCCAATTTAATGAGTTGTAATACCCCAAAACTGGTCACAGGATGCTTGTTTCTTGTCCAGGGAAGACCTGGCCTGGCAGTTCGGGCTGGACTGTTCCCGTGAGGAGCAGGGTCAAGACTAATTTGCATATTGCAGGGTCTAAACTGGAATGATATGCAAAAAACGATGGCTTTAGCCCAGATGTGTGACTGGGGGTGAATGTTTGACTTGTTCAGCATTCCGTCCATTATCTGTTCTTTTCCCAATTTTATACTGTTCATGCACATTGTTGTAATGCTTTCAACTGCACCAATTTAATTTGTTTTTGCTTATTCTCATTATATCATTTAGTACTTCACAAACATGGCCTCCATAGACACCCACTGATTTATGTGACCTCTAGCTTGACACTTCAATTGTGAAACGCATTTATTTCTAATCAGATACAGAGTGTAGCTGCACACTTTAGGCTCCACCCTCATACGTCAAAATCTCACAATGAAATACTCATAACTGAGATTATATTCAGTGTGTGCCTTACCTTCATTAAAGAATGTGAAATATTTAAATTAATTAATGAAATGTAATCATTGTAGAGATTAGAGATTTATATATGTGTAACATGTAATCATGTATTCTTTTTCTCACGTTTACACTTATTCTTCAAGTTACACGCGTATGTATAATCATGTTTTCAAAGTTCATATTAATTGCTTATCTAACTGAGCTTGATTACAGGTCTCAATTGAAATGCACTTACCTTTGTCATTATATTCTTTCTTTCTTTCGCAGGTGCATTATGATTTAGTTAGTTAGGTTTATTGTTTGTATTGGACTGCTGATAGTGAGGGATGAAGGGAAGTACTCTGCAGTAAATGTAGGGGCGGAGCGTGCTTGTCTCCAAGATAGCAGCACACAAAGGGAGCTCCACCGATATCCGACATAATCCTGGCGCACATTGCAAGAACAGCTCCCCTACATGGGTTTAATGAAGCACTGAAAGTCACGGCAGCCCAAGGAATTCAATGATTCCGAGATTTGAGTCAGCCGCAATTGACAGAAGCCAGCGCGGCACCACGTTTGGGAGGGAGGGCGAGGGGTGGGAGAAAAGTAGACCAAAAGTTGTTTGTGTGTGTAAAAGGCCGCTTTATTAAGACACAGGTGCACATTACAAATACAAACCTTGGCAACGCCTTACAAAACGAAACCTCACTAAATAAATAAATAACTACCAAATCAGCCCCCCGAACCCTCCCCCACCCCTAAAACATTTGAACCCTCCTCCTCCCAACAATCCATCAATAAACAATATAACAGCATTATAACATTACGTCATCAATAAACATTACGTCATCAATCAAACATTTCGTCATTGATCAAAACATACGTCATCGTTAAAACTTTATTCGTCAAACCACAATTGCAATAACAACGGTCAGGTCCTCCATAACCATAAACCCTGCCTGACCCTGCACTCCTGCAGATACCCCCCTCACAAAACTGAACGGTCAAACCATGACCAACCTACCCCAGCACTTATCAAAGAAATACTCGAACTAATACTCAACCAGCAATCTGCCTAAAACCGTAATGATACACAAAAACACCGCACAGCACCTGTGTCTAGCGACGAATACAAATACAAGAAAGAAATCCCCTGCACACCGGTGGCCCACAAAACAGCCTTTTTCTGAAAAAAGAAAATTGGAACAAAACAACAAAAAATGGGAAAAAACTAGGAAGCGAGGGGAAAAAAGGAACATTAATGCAAAAAAGAGGGGAGGGGGGGTGGGCAAAAAAGCTACGAGCCCTCCTAGCCACCAGGTCACCAAACCTAAAATGGTGTCTGGTAGGCAGTGGAAGGAGGGTTTATAATTGGGCTATGCTGGTCCTACTAGACCAGCCCAAATCTAGAATCTTCTGGCAACTTCTTAAAGGAAAACCCCTCGCAGCCCTCCCAAACCGCCCGGGGGAGGAGACCTCCCGGCGGTCGGCTCCCTCCCCCAAGCCCCCCTTGGGAGGGAGGGCGAGGGGTGGGAGAAAAGTAGACCAAAAGTTGTTTGTGTGTGTAAAAGGCCGCTTTATTAATACACAGGTGCACATTACAAATACAAACCTTGGCAACGCCTTACAAAACTAAACCTCACTAAATAAATAAATAACTACCAAATCAGCCCCCCGAACCCTCCCCCACCCCTAAAACATTTGAACCCTCCTCCTCCCAACAATACATCAATAAACAATATAACAGCATTATAACATTACGTCATCAATAAACATTACGTCATCAATCAAACATTTCGTCATTGATCAAAACATACGTCATCGTTAAAACTTTATTCGTCAAACCACAATTGCAATAACAACGGTCAGGTCCTCCATAACCATAAACCCTGCCTGACCCTGCACTCCTGCAGATACCCCCCTCACAAAACTGAACGGTCAAACCATGACCAACCTACCCCAGCACTTATCAAAGAAATACTCGAACTAATACTCAACCAGCAATCTGCCTAAAACCGTAATGATACACAAAAACACCGCCACCCAGAAAGGTAGGCGAGGAAGACACGCCTCCCTTTCTGCCCCCCCAACCGCGAAGCGAAAGAGAAACAAGAAAATCAGTGCTGCATGGCCAATGCCCGGGCTAAGACCTCACGGAGCTCCAACAAGTAAAGATCCATGCCCACACGGGACAAATGAACTCCATCCTCCCTAAAAAACTCAACAGACTCAAACTTAATTTCCCTGTGTGAAATCCTGCTGAAACCAAGGCTCCTACAGCAACGAGACACCTCCGAATTCACTTTCTTCCTAGCCCGATCGACAGCCCTGGGATTCACCGCTCCTCTCCATATCCTGCGAGGTATTAACTCTGTCCAAAAAACATGACACCCAGCCCACAGGTCCTTAATGAGGCCTAAATCTCGTTTCATAGCTCGCAGCAAGACTACACCTTTCGTCGCACATAGGTCATTTTCTCCCAAATGAATAACTAAAATATCCGGGCATAAACCGCCCACCATGTTGTTGTTCAAACAAGGGATTAACTCTCTCCAGATCATCCCGCCTTTACCCTTCCAAAGAACGTTAAACATTCGATCATTGAAACCAAGTCGGTCTCCAAAGTAACTCCTCGCTGCCTGGACTCTGGCCCACTTGACAAAGGAATGCCCCACTATCCAGACCGTTACCACCGAGGAGCGAGGCCCAGCAACGGATCCTAAAAAAGAAAAAAGAGTTAGAATCATGTGAAGGAGGATGACGCATGCGCCTCCTCAGTCGAGCTCCTCACATAACGCTGAAAACATTTGGAAGACCAGCGCCCCAATCGCATAATATCCCTTTCGGACCAACTTCTGTTAAAAGCCTCAGTGGCTGCACCTATTCGGAAAGAGTGAGTACCATAGAGATTGCCATCGAGACCTATGTGCTGTAGGGCTTTGCGCAAAACCATTCGTAATTGATAAGGTGTTACAGGAGTGCCATTGATATGTTGGAAGACAAGGACTTCATCGCCACCCCCACATAATGAACACCAGCGCCGCGCCAGCAGTAGAGGGCAAGTAAGCTTCGGAGCACGTGCCTGTAACCACACACCTTTCCCTTTACCCGTCTGATCAGTTTTAGAACTGGCCAACCAGACGTGAACTCCCTCATCATAACAAAAAACGTCCTTCCAAAACAATCCACACTTATATTTTGACCCCAACAACTCCGATACCCTGAAGGCCCCAAAAAACATGAACGCCATCAGCATCGAGAAAACACATGCCTCAAAATCATCTGAACAAACTAAAGGCAAAACTGTGATTAGCCTGGCAAGAACTTGCCAAGATAGGGGGGCTCTGGATCTACCAACGTGCCCTTGCTCCCTGGCCCAACCCTCAAGCATCCTCCTACCAATTTCCCCCGCTGATGGAGGATAGCCCCACAACAACTTCCCCATGAAAGCAATCCCCGCCAGTTTCCCAGCAATGGTCACTTTGGTCAAACCCTTATCCATGAGGTCCAGTATAAAATTGACAACATCATCCGACCGACGCGACAGGTCCTCCCTTCGAACAGCACCAGATTCCAGGAATTCCTTCCACGCAAGGGAATACGCAGAACGCGTAGACACAGACAAAGAACCTACCACCAATTGTACGACCCGATCTCGCCGACGTGCCACAGATGACTCGGCATCGGAGTCGGGGATCTGTCTGCGTCCCTCGCCAGTCCACGGAATTTCCCCCACTGTGAACGAGACAGAGCATCCGCAATGTCATTGTCCACGCCAGGAATGTGTAAGGCACGAAAATGAATATCGTGTTTCAAACAACCCAGAACGAAAACTCTCATAAGTTTCAACACTTGTTCGTCCCTGGCAGATTGACGGTTCACTATCTCCACAACCGCCATGTTATCCACACGAAAAAGCACTTTCTTGTGTGCCAATTCCTCCCCCCACAGGGTCATGGCAACCAACAAAGGAAACAGTTCCAGGAAAGTGATGCTGCGACCCCCATTCAACCATTCATCAGGCCAACGTTCCGCACACCATTTGCCATTCCAAAATAGCCCAAAGCCATCACTGCCAGCAGCATCCGAAAACATTTGTACATCCCACTGAAAGTCAACCTCTCTGACCAAGGGGACACCATTGAAGGAGTTCAGGAAAAACTTCCACATTCTCAAATCCTCCTTAACACCAGCAGACAGACGAACACGATGGTGGGGCAAATGATGACCTGCCAAAGCCCTGCCCAGTCTCCTACAAAAGGTCCTGCCCGCTCTCACCACTCTGCAGGCAAAATTCAAATGACCCAAAAGCACTTGAATCTCTTTCACCAACACTTTTCTCTTTGCCAACATCACATCCAGTAATTCAATCATGTTGACCCTTTTGTCCTCAGGCAGTCGAGCAGACATAACCACAGAGTCTATTTCAATACCCAAAAAGGAGAGGACAGTGGCAGGGCCCATTGTTTTCTCGGGAGCCAAAGGAACTCCCAGGTCCTCCATGAGCCCTTGGAATGTGTCCAGAGCCTTCTGGCACTCCGCGGAGCCCGGGGATCCGACAAAGAAAAAATCATCGAGATAGTGTGTTACCAGTGTATGACCGGACTGATGAGAAAAGTACCATTGCAGAAAAGTACTAAAACACTCAAACAAGGCACATGATATGGAGCAGCCCATCGGCAGAGCCTTGTCCACGTACCATTTACCAGCGAACTGAATACCTAAAAGGCTCCAATCGTCCGGGTGGACAGGCAACAACCGAAAAGCTGACTTGATGTCACACTTAGCCATCTCAGCGGCTGCGCCCGCGGTCACAACAAGTGACATGGCCACGTCAACCGAAGAGTAAGAGACAGACACTGCCTCTGGGTCAATGAAATCATTAACAGACGACCCTTCAGGCCACGACAAATGTTGAATCAGTCTAAACTGTCCTGGATCTTTCTTCGGGACAACTCCAACCGGTGAAACAATCAAGTTATGGATCGGCCAATCATGAAACGGGCCAGCCATCCTCCCTTCATGTACCTCTTTGTTAAGTTTGTCTTGTACCACTGAGGCATATTCAGAAGCTGATTTTAAATTGGCAGACCACCTCCGTTCCCGAGAACCCAAGTAACCGAGCCGGAACCCAAACTGAAAACCTTCCAACAGTGTAAATTTTGCTGACTCATCTTCGAAACCATGTAGAGCAATGCGCAGCCTTTCTAAATTAACTGGCGTACGAGCCCTTGGACCCAGCACCCTTAGCACCTCTGTATCCCCTTCCCCCTGAAAATTGTGAAGTCGTATGTGATGTTCCTGAACCTGTTTGCTTTCCATGTGTGCTCTCCGATGGCTGATTGTCCCAACACTTGGACAACGGGTGTTTCCTACCACAACCTGAGCATTCATGTTTAAATTTACAATACTCCCTGGTACAGGCGCCCCTATTAAATTCCCAACAGAAACCAGACCCTGAGTGCAAGGTTGCAGCGGCCCCCACCCCTCCCCGGGTGGGCTTCCCCTGAAAGGGCCGATAAACTAACGGCAAACCACTGGCCGTGAAAATGGTTTTCCCCCCTGACGCTGACCCCATTGTGTGTTGCCACAAGTCATTATCCAGCTCCCCCCACTTAGCCTCAGGGTCCCAAGCCATCCTGGCCCTAAATTCCTCATCATATTGAGACCAAGCAAAACCACCCCCGGTGATCTGCGCCTTGCGAATGACGTCCATGTATTTAAAAAGGGACACGCTGCGCTCAGGGAACTTTTCGCAATATACACTGGCATAAATCAAAAATGCAGCTGTCCAGTTTTCAATATTCAAAGGCACTCTGGGGCGTTTAGCCAGCTCAAACTCCTCCTCCTTAGACCCCTCTTTAGACCGGACTTCCCGGTGCAGTAGCTTAAGTAGTTCCACATACTCACCATTCCAAATTCGTTCCTTGGTACTTAACATTAGATGAGCACCTAACGGTTTCGTAACCCCCATGTAAGGCATTTTCTTGATTTTTAATTCCTTACTGGCCACAGGCTCTTTAACTTTGCTGGAAGCACCAGCCATAACACCACTTTCCACCTTGTTCGTAACGTCTACCACATCATCTGTACCAACTGCAGTGTCTTTTACATATCGACCTTTGACCAGACGGCCATCACCAATAACCACTTCGGTTTCACCACCTGTACCCACAGACACCATTGTAGGTTTGGCCTGTGTGGCTGATTGCTCACCTGGCAACAGAGAGACCACTCTCGATGGCTCCGCCCGTGGCGCCGAGGTCAATGCATCCGGTCTGCGAGGCGCCCTACTCGATGGGCCGTGCTCTCCTCTCCCTTGCACTTGACTTTGGACCACTGGAGCCTGTAAAACACTACGAGAAACATGAGAGGGCACCCCCCCTTCCGTATCCCGCAATTCACCTTCTTCAGGACTCTCTTCGTCGTAGTCCAACACCACTGAATCGACACTGGTATGTAACAAATCACCACGGGTCTTACCCAACCCGGTATCAACCACCGTACATTTAAATGATTTTGAGACTCCAGGAGGGGGAGCAGACTGTACGCGCCTGTACCTCCCTGCGCGTTGACTCTGCAGCTCCATAGCCGCCGGCAAGGCCTGCCACCTATACCTGCTACTCGTTGGGGCCAGCGGAGTCACGCCAGACCCTCGTGTGCTGGCCGCGGCGGGATCCCTCGGTGGAACAGAGAGGGCCGCGCTAGGCACTCTCCTCACTTCCCCTTGGCGAGATGGGACTGGACCGCGCCCTGCCAAGTCTGGACCTCCGCACCTATTCCTATCCTGAAAAGAAAAAGTTTGGACTGGTGTGCTAGGGTCCCTGAATACAACACCTGAAACAGACCTAGGCCTCTGTAAATTAGCATCCACCATCGACCCCGGAAACCTCTCCAAAGAACGGCCCCTAATACAACTTCTCAAAGGCACTCCCCTAATCGGAGAGTCGCCTACCATCTCACCATCGTCACTCTCATCCAAATTACCGCTCGCTGCCGCTGAAGAGGAAGTCTGAAGAGGGGCCCCCTCACCCCCTACGTGGCCCTCAATATCCTTGTGAAAACCACGCTGTGCCAAACCTGCCGTACCGAAATGCTCCCATCCAGGAGAACCAAACATGATGTAAGGACCCCTAGCATCCCCTTGAATAGGCCCCCCACTCACCTGCTTGGAAATCCCCTCACGCTCCAAAAACGTGCTCGAGACACCCACAGCCCCTGAATACCTCACCACAGGAGGAGAAAACCTCACAAAATCATCCAAACCATCCCTTCCAAGACCCCCCAACCCTGGGCCATGCTCAGGACCTGACCCACGACTCTCACAATGAAAGGCTCCATGACCCCCTTGAGACACCCTCCTGCCATCACCCTGCAAATGGTCACTCCCCTCCTGAAAACCAGGAAACATAAAACCCCCTGATCGAGAAGAATCCTGGACCAAAACAGCGCCAGGCGTAAAACTACTTTCACCCATCTGTGCCCACTCCCCCTCCCCCCTGGAACCCCCTCCAACAGACAAAGCAGCACCCACAGAGGAACCAGGGGTAGAGAACAATAACGGGCTGCCCACATTGCTGCCCAAATCCCCAAGTGGAGAACCCACACCACGTGGAAGAACAACCTGGCCAGCCTGAAGCTCCAAACCAACATGCCTTCCCATGCCACCTGACACAGACTGACTGGAAACCCTAAGCTCAGACACATTATTCCCTGGTACAGAAGAGGTTAACAACCTGCCAGCGCATGTGTTAACATCAAACTGTGTCTCTGCCACAACACGCTGAGAAACATTCAAATCTGACATAACGTGTTGCTGAGCTGTTTCATGCCGACTCACCAATTGCACAGAGCCCCTGCGCCCCCCTCGCGCAGGCACAACCATCTCAGGCTCCAAGCGGCGCTCCCCAATGGGGTCAGAAGCAGAGCGCTTCTTACCCCCTCTACGCCCCCCCCTCACCCGCTTGGCCGCTATCACCACATCTGAATGGAACGCTTCAACGTCCAAACCGTGTCTCACATGCTCCGCGAAAGAAAACGCATGCGCGCCTGCCGCTTCACCCGGCTGAATGGGAGCCTTCCGCCCTGCCACCTGAGGACCTCCCGCCCCAGCCTGCAAATCCGGTCGAACTACCGGAGCCTGACGCGCGTCACCCACACCAGCAACGGGAGCGCCCACAGCTACCGGAGCTTCCCCATCCCCCGCCATAACACGCGCCTGCAAGGAAGGGGCCGGCTTCCTCGTACGGGACCGGCCCCTTTCACTTACCTGGCCTGCACGCCTCTTCTTAGGCGAAGAACACGCCAAAACCGCAGCGGACACGCCGGCGGAGGCCTGGCGCTGGGGGCGCGCCGGCCCCCCTCCCACCAACAAATCCATGCGACCTGCTTCCGACAGCAGACGCATGGCTTCCAAAACGCGATAGTCCTCCATGGCAATAAATGAACCGTCAAAGGAAACAATAAATGTTACCCAAAACACCTAAAAGCACCTCACAAATTCAAAAAAGCTACGAGCCCTCCTAGCCACCAGGTCACCAAACCTAAAATGGTGTCTGGTAGGCAGTGGAAGGAGGGTTTATAATTGGGCTATGCTGGTCCTACTAGACCAGCCCAAATCTAGAATCTTCTGGCAACTTCTTAAAGGAAAACCCCTCGCAGCCCTCCCAAACCGCCCGGGGGAGGAGACCTCCCGGCGGTCGGCTCCCTCCCCCAAGCCCCCCTTGGGCCCAGGGCCTACGCACCAGCCGAGCACGAGAAGTACACGCTCTGAAGCACCTACACAGCCGGAGGAGTGAGTGTGCAATCCATGACTGTGGGGGTGCCGAAGTACGTGAGCGGTGCTTGTCCCCCGGTGGTCCCACCCGGGCAAGGGATTGTGTGGTGTCCAGAAGCCTGTATGCCAGTGACAAGGGCACAGAGGTGCAAAGGCCATGAGAAGAAAATGTGGGGCCTGCTCTAGTGACCGGTTGAACCGAGCACACGCGGTGACGTGCGCCTCCCCTGGGCACCGGACCAGAGAGAGGAGAGCTGCAGACACCTGAAAACAAGAGGGCATGGTGCGGTGCGCATCGGCATGCTGAGGCTTCTGAAGATTACAGTGCCTGCCTCATTAGAGGCACAAGTGTGAGCAGACCTGAGACATCAACTCAGGTAAGCAGCTGAGGTCCGGTGTGAATGTTTGATCTGCCGGGGAATTATCGGAGGTATCATACTCTCCGTCGAGAACGGAACAGAGAACCAACCAGGAGCTACCTAAGGTAACACTCTTGCCGGGGTGAAGCACAGCACGCAAGTGGCAGTTGGAATCCTGTAGATCGTTTCAGGGGGGACTCACCTCTTCGTAGTGGCATGGCCTCAGCGGCTCCCTCAGCATACCACATGCCAGTTTGTACTCTGTGGCACACCTAAAACGCAGTGCGCACACACTTACTATCCGCAGTGGCCCCTGCTTGTGGAACTGGGGCAGCTCAATAGTGAATTGCACCCGATTGGGCGGCTCCACGCTGGTGTTCTCTTTGTGGTGTGGCGCCTTGGACCTGCTCTGACCCTTATCACTCTAGAGTCAATATCAACATTGCCTCCAGTAGCGCGCATAAGTGGCAAGCCTTTGAGATCAATTAGGGAATACTCTGCCACTACAAGATGAGTAAAATGGACAAGATTCAAACAAAACTGAAGTTCGACCTGAGCAAAACCCCCAGATCACAAGAGCCTAACCCGTCCGATCCCGAGGCTACAGCAGATGACCAGGAAGCGTCCGTTGACACAAATCTGAAATAGATCCTGTGCACCAGGCAGACAAGTTTATTAAAAATAAACAGCAAAATTGATGCGCTATCGTTCAGCATGGACAGAGTGTTTGAGTGCCTCGACAAGCATGGTGACAAGTTGAATGTGGTGGAACAAACAATATCGGACGTGGAGGACATTGTAAAAGCAGACACAGAGGCGCACAAGTCGAAGGATAAAATCCTCCAAGCGCTCCAATCCAAAGCAGAAGATCTCGAAGCGAGGTCGAGGCAAAAAGTACATCCGAGTTTTGGGCGTAGCAGAGTCGTCAAATATTGGGAATATGGAGCTGTATGTGGAGAAACTACTGATCGATCTCCTCGGCAGAGATACCTTTTCTGATATATTTGTGGTGGAACGAGCCCACAGCACCATGGCGCCCCGACCGGTCCTGGGGTCAGCCCCAAGACCCATTATATCAAGGATGTTAAACTACAGGGACCGTGACGTCTTTTCATACCAGCTAAAAAATGGCTCAGACAATTGAACCTGGAGTACAGCATGCAATACCCAGCCAAGTTGAAAGTCAAAACTGAAAGCAAGCTGCATTTCTTTACAGACCCTAAAGCAGTCATGTACTTCCTGAAGGAAAAGGAACAAGCTTCATACAGCGGGGGTCACCAAGCAGCCCTCGTCCAGAGGCAGATGCTACACTGGACACTGACGATGAGAGGAGAGGAGAGAGTGAGGGGGGTTGCGATCAGATTAGCACTCAGGCGTATTCCTTCATGATGGGACATGTGGCCTTCACGCGGATGGGAACTTTAGTGCCACATAAACTGTTGAATACTGCTGCAAGTTTGATAAGTAGCATACCCCCTATATGTCACCTGGCATGAAAGCATTGTAATAGACTTAGGTGGGATGCTGTCTGTGGAAAAGGCATTGCAGTTACCAGCTCTTTCTAGTATGTTCTTAAATGTATCATCTAGGGGTAACCAGAGGGGTGGGGAGGGGTACAGTTGCCGGGTAATACCTTCTGTGCGTATATTAGGGCACCGTAGTTGAGGTAAGTGATGAAATGGTGGCATTAAGACCTAGAAATGATGGCAACGTCTGTCCCCAAGTGTACCACACTACCTAGCATGGTTTGTTATGGGTTGTTAAGAAAAGAAGTGACGAAGGGAGGGGATCTTTGCAGCTATGGAAGTTGGGGTTACCCATAGAGTGGGAGGGATGTTGATGGAGATATGTACTGTTTTGTTCAGAGTAAGGGAAAAGAAGCATTTTAATCGTACGAGGCTTCACATCCATATTGTGATAAGTTTCTTTCCTCAACATGCAAATCCGATGGCACATGATGGTTCAAAGGCGCAATTCTGTCAACTAATGACCTGGAATGTTCGGGGTCTAAATGACAGCAGAAAAGTCAGGAAGGTAGTGGCATACTTCAAGAGGCACTTGATAGATGTTGTGGTCTTACGGGAGACACATCTCAAATCAGAAAACAGCGTAGCAGTGCAGCGCAAAATGAAGGGCCAGTGCTACACAGCAGACTACACATCCCATGCCAGATGGGTACTATTATGGAGAGACAGGCGGGCTGGGGTAACTATGACAAGACTTCTCAGGGACCCAAATGGCAGGTACGCATCAGCACTCTGCAGCAAGGGAGACAATAAACTCGTATTGGTGGGTGTTTACGGGCCAAACCATGATGACCCCCACTTCTATAACACGAAGTGAAACTGACGAAATGGACTGGGATTCCACAGGTGTGGGGGGGACTTCAACTGCATCCTTAATCCGGATATAGATAGATCCAAGGGGCAGCCCAGGTGCCCAGCTGCTGCAGCGTTAGCTAACGTAATGCACAGAGGGGGCCTTCTAAACATATGGAGACACAGATCCCCTAATTAGGGCGGCTAGACACACAACTCCTCAGCACACGATACACATACTCAAATCGACTACTGGTTACTGTCTCTGGGATTGAGCTCGAGGGTAGTAGCTTGCACCCATCTTCCCAGAACATACTCCGACCACTCCCCAGTCCAGCTAACACTTGAATACAGAGCACCCAGGGTTCCCGCATTCATCTGGTGATTTCTGCCATATTCACTTCTGGATGCTGTCTTCGAAGCAGAACTGATGAGAGCCATAGTAGAATTTTTCGCAAATAACTTAGGCTCGGTCAAAACATTTGCTATAGTGTGGGAATCCTTTAATGTGTACATCAGTGGGGTAGTGATTTCCTCACACACAGAAGTCCTCTGTTCTATATGAAGTAGGCTAGCGACCCTAGAAAAGGATATTGGTAGAATAGAAAGGGTGCTATTGACAGGCAAGGGATTCTACACCACTGCTGAGCTAAAGCAAAAATTTTGCAGAATGTCAACATTCAATGATGAAATCAAGCACATGGGAAAGTATGCTACCGCTCGCTCTTATGGGGAGTGGGAGAGACCAGGAGCTACACTAGCGGGGATATTGAGACATCAGAGGGATTTAGACAAAATGCCAGAAATGATGGATAACAAATGGCACACCTTCCACACTCCAGGAGAAATCGCAGAACATTTTAGATCCTATAACAAGATGTTGCACACCTCACAAATACCAACTGACAATGACACACTCACCGAATACCTGTCATATAAAAATGCTGTGGATAGCGACGGAACATAGGAAACATTTAATGGATCCTCTGCAATTGGCCGAAATCAGGAATACGTTGTGACGCATGGCTGCCGGCAAAGCTACAGGAGCAGACAGATTGACAGGGGCTTTTTACAAAGAATTTCAGGAGCTGCTGTTCCCACACCTCAAAACGCTATACGAGGAAATGGCGGACGCAGGTGTAATGCTGAACATGCCTGTAGCATTGCTGAAAACAGGCAAGCAATCCTCTCACTGCTCCTCATATAGGCCATTGTCCTTGCTGAATATGGATGCTAAGCTCCATGTGAAAATCTTAGCAAACAGGCGGGCACCATTGTTGCCAGGTATTATTCGGCTAGAACAAGCGGGATTAATCCCTGGCCGAAATCTAACGCAAAACTTGAGAACACTATTTCGCGTAGTGCAGAGATTGAATCTGAAGGTCAGGGCTGCAGCTGTGTTCCTTGATGTCGAGCAGGCTTTCGACTTCATGGAGTGGGGGTTCATATTTGCAGTCCTTAGCAAGTTAGGGGTGGGAGAAGTATTCCTACACTTGATCTCGGCTTACTACACATTGCCCACCACCAGAGTAAGAATTGGAAATGCAGTCTCTGATACCTTTAATATCAAACAAGGATCAAGACAAGGATGCCCTCTATATTCGCTACCGTACGCGATTGTAGTTGAACTGTTGGTGTGCGCAATTCGAGAATATCATGGTCAAGGAGGGCTGAGTTTCCTAGGGTATACTTTGAACATCTCTGTGCACGCTTACAATACCTTGCTGTATATTCATCAATCCAGACGTAAACCTCTCCCCTATATTGCAGGAGGTGGTCCTGTGTGGTGGGCACTCAGGGCTGTGCATTAACTGGGACAAGTCTATCATATTCCCTCTCACCCCCACCACCACATTGCCGGTCCTGCAGTTCCCTTTGCACAGGACCACATTCAGTGAGATACTTGGGCATCAGAGTCCACACAGTACCAGACGTTGTTTTACATGAAAATTATGGAACAGATGCGCTGTGTCTGATGGGGCGCGTGGCCCTAATGAAAATGGTTGTCCTGCAAAGATTTATATTCTTATTCCAAAACATACTGATTTCATTGCTGCACACACTATTTAAGCAGTTACACACACAGCTTATCAGATAAGCATTGGCAGGGAAGCAGCCCAAATACGGTGGAACTCACTCACTTTACCTTATGACTAGGCGGTCTAGGTGCCCCAGACTTAGAGAAATATTACAGAGCAGCGCAATGCATGTTGGCACACTATTGGGTACACTGCCCACATCCACCCCACCTATATTTAGAGAAACATTATGCTCACCCGCTCACATTGCCCCAGACACTCTTCCAACCACCATCCAGATGCCAACAAGTTTTTGACCCGTTAGCCACTAAGGCGTGGCAAGTGCTGTTACAAATGCAGGAGGGGGCCTTTATGTACTTATCAGAGATCCCTTTGCGCTGGTGTTTGTGGTTTCCTCTGGGTCAGGATGGAGGGACGAGGCAGGTTGGGAATCCAGCAAATGGGGTACTTCTTCAAAGACGGGTTGGTATGCAGCTGGGAAGCACTTCAGAGGCATAAGTCAGAGCCGTCAGGAATAGCCAGTTTCCACTTCTTCAGGGCCTGTCACCCCTGGCAAGCCCTCTTGGGTGACGACATGATAAAACCGCCGGCCATGAGTGCACTGACCACCCTCATCAAAGCAAGCACACCCTCCAAGTTGATTACTAGGTTTTATTCCACTATGCAAGAGACCCGTTGGGCGGGAGTGTTGAAAGGTAGGGTGGATTGGTAGAGAGATTTAGGTCCTCCACTGAGTGACAACGAATGGCAATACTGCTGTGCCTGCACTAAAACTGTCTCTCTGAATGGGAGGCATAGACTTATCCATTATAAATTCTTACACAGAGTCTACAGCACACCGGAAAGGCAGTACAATAGGTTGAGAAAGAATTCCAAGTGCCAGAGATGCGGGTGTGAGGAAGCAGACTTTTGGCATCTGGCCTGGCAGTGACTGGGATACAGTCATTCTGGTGTGCAGTATTTCAAGAGCTTGGAATCATCATTAGCGCTGATCTGGAGCCAGACCCTAAGATGGCATTGTTGGGATGGGATTTAGGTGTGGAAAAAGCTGCACGCCCCTAATAGCCATCAGCCTCCTCTTGGCTAAGCGAAGAGTGGCTAGGAGATAGGCAGAAGGCCCTCTGCTGACAATAAAAGAATGGCACACAGACATGCTCTATTGCAACACACAGGCAGACACATATACTGAATTACTCCCCACCAACAGTAGACCCAAGAGCTTTTGGGGTCCCTATCAAACATATCTCGTCATTACTGACGAGATATACAAGATAGACAAGAGTACAGGATCTCATGACGATGAAGGAAACAACAATGATATGGTACAGGGGACTAGTGGAGTGGGTTGTTCCAGAGCATGCAGGATCAGGGAGTACCACTGAAATAGGTAGGCGGCATGTTGATGCGGAAATGGGAAAAACTAAAATGGGACTGTTGTCATCCAACTCAAAAGCAATAGTGTCCGTTCTCAGACATCATGATAGAAATGTATATGTTCCAGGTGGGAATCAATTTCCTCTGTTGCCTTGCCAAATAAGAGATTGAAAGATGTATCATGTATTGTTATGCCTGGTCAAGATGTATCTGTCTTTATTCCATTTGTTCGAAAAAACCTTTAAAAAAGTTTTAAAAAACAAGCATCAACCAACATTACCTCTTGTGTACATGCTGAGATCTTCACTGCACAAAACAGTTTACGAATTATGCCAAGCAGGGAAAGTCGGGGAAAGCTCCAACATAGTTACACACTGCTTGTTATACTTTGGGTTGCCCCATTACATTATTACACGCCTCCCTAATACATCAGAAAATACGCAGCAATAGCCTGTAGCGCCACGACAAGCATGTACATTATTGATAGCAAGTGGGCACCAATAGCCACTGTTAAGGGCCTCTATATCAGTATTTCTGCTTTATATATGTTGCAATTCACAGATCGTATATGTAAGAATCTTTTGATATAGAACACTCACTGCTACAAACTCCACTGCATGTCTATCGCCAAGCAATCTGTGTACTATGTATTTGTGTACGGTTGTCGAAAAGTTGAAAACTTTAAACTTAATAAAAACAGATTGCAAAAGAAAACAAAAAAACTTTGCAATGAACGTGGAGAATCAGTGGTCGAAGAAGGTCTTCTGTTCATCATTTACCATGATAGAGAGATATTTAAGGTTGAAAATTACGGTACATCTTTCGATGTGACGGGAAACCGAAGAGATGTTGCAGTAACAATTGGGTTGGTTCCTGCTGGTATGAAAAGAGATAAGGACATTTCTGAATCTCTTGATAGTTTTAATTGGTGTTCTCACACATAGGGAGGGCAGATTCTCTTAAGATTTCAAGCAGGTAAAGACCTCTCTGCTTGCCTTATTCTTGCAAGTCTGAAGCTTTATGCTAGACACTTATTTCCTTCTTCCGAGACTTCTACTGAAGTCTGATCACCTTCTATGCTCCCTAAATAGGGACCCTTGGTAGGTGACCATATATTTGACCTAGATTCAAAAGAAAGAAGGGAAGTTATGTTATGGAACACCGGTTTGCTTTAATCTGTTTCTTTATTGTTGTCACTTTGACAATTCTGTATCTCATTACATTATGGATCAAGCTACTGAAATATTTTGCTTCTCAGCTGTATTGTTGTACCCATTGGAATTATTATTAGTTTGCTTAAATACTGGATTGATTGGTAATCCATAATAAAATCCATTTAATAATATTTGGTGATTTCTAGTTTTTATTGTAAAGTCACATTGGCTTCACATGTATATGTAATGTCCTCTCCCTTTCAGTGCTTCAAATCAACAAACAAAGGTCCTTATGGCCAATGGGAAATTTTTGTTTGACAACTTTACTAAGATATTGTGTTGTAAGTAACTTGGGGGTATTTGATGGTAGTAGAGTTCGATGGTTGGTTACTGAAGCAAAGGGAATTAGGGTATTCCTGAAGAAATTCTAGACTTGCCCAAACCCAGTACTAGCCCTTTATGCCCATGTCTCAATTGGGAGGATCAGTGGAGTTCCAGTGGTTCATTAGAGAGTTGTAACAGCAAAGGAGTGATTATTAATAGGGTTGACTATTGTAATTCTGTATGTCAAGTTTGTAGCATTTTGTTAAAAGTGTGCAGTGTGATGATACTTTAGTTTGTTGTGTTGATGTGAATGTGATTAATGCTGAGCACTTCAAGTTGTCATTAGGCAGGACCTAGCCTAAGATCATGGGATAAGTGTGAATGCAATGTATTGTAATTTGCCTGCAAGATTTTGTGGTGTTATTTGTGAGGTACCATCAGCTTCACATTCAGATCTAGAGCTATAGCTTTGTGTGACTAAATTGTGATTGGTGTGGTGGATCCTATTGCGCAAAGGAAAAACTGCACTAATCCGGGTGATTCCCTGCAGGTTGAGGTTTCACTCACATGTGTGTCTGTAAAGGGCGGAAAGAGTCTCTCTGGACCATTTCCTGAGTAATTGAATTCTTTGAATTCTTTAGTGGAGCAGACAAAATGTATTTGTTGAAGTTGCTTAGTGTTTTGTTTTATGCTTGCTTTGCATTGAGAAAAGGGTGCATGTGTAAAAATTGTAAAGGAAGGTGAACCGCTGGGAGGAGTGAGAAGAACGTCTTAGTGTGCCGCATTGGGATTGAGCGGTTGTTGTTAGTGCTGCACTGTTATTAGTCGATTATGTCACAGAGATCCACTCTAATATTGGTTGTGGTAAAGAGAACTGTGGTTAAAGAAAGTATTTCCTGTTTTGAAACAAAACTATATTTGTGATTGTTGATATTATTGCTGAGAAATGTAATATTTTACAGCTATCAGAGAACTGAATAGAGAAGATGTGAGAAGGATAATAAGTGCCATCAGAGAAACAGCAGGTCGTTATTAGGCAATAAATGTGGGACTCCACGGGTGCATTTTGCTGAGTCAATGGCATAAGATCACTGCAAAAGAACATGCTTTGATGTTTCCAAACTATGGCACATTTTATTTGACAATTACTGAAAATTTGAGTGGGGTATTGTACGAGATGAAGCCACCTCCTAGACCCTCACAGTATGAGACATATAATAACTGAGAGCATGCAGCTCATGTCAAAGAGAAAGATAAATGTCAGGGTAGAGTGAAAAAGACAATACACAGCTGTGCTGAAGCAAAGTAGGATGAGAAACAACAAATATGGAGAGCTGACATCATTGAAGGCACTAGTTAATACCCTGCATTGGTGAATGAGGAACCTCAGAAAGAGAAGAAGAAAAAGCAAGAAGAGGATAAAGTACAGAGTACAGAGTGTTCAGGTGAAGATAGCAATAGTGATTTTAGCAATGACTTTTTGAATGTGTTATTGTCAACCTGTCCACCCCTCCAGATTATCTTAGTTTTGTCTTGGACAGGCCTCGGAAAAAAGGATGGGGCCTGGCTGTCATCTACCATTCCTCCATCAAAGGGTCCTTCTAGCCAGTGCTCTCCGAGACATGTTAGGTCCTGGGTTTTAAGCTCATTCTGTCCAATCATCAATCATTCAGGGGCTGGCTTTTTTATCGACCCCCCCACCGGCACTAAGGCCCTGTTTTTACACACAGTTGGCAGCCTCTTGGAGGAAGCCTTGTGCGCAACATCCTTCACGGTTTTAGGAGATTTCAATTTCCATCTAGAAAACAGCTCAGACTTGGACACAATAGCTCTATCCAAGGGGATGCATGGGGTGGGACTAACACAGGTGGTCAGGGTCCACGCATTTGGCAGGCCACACCTTGGACGGACTATTTGCAAACAATTCTGATCTGAAATTTGTAAAGACTGATCCCGTCGCCTGGTCTGATCATGCCACAGTGCTGTTTAATATTTCTGTCACACCACCTTATAGGGCAAGACAGGACAGGAAAAGAGCTAGGACCTGTAGAACTTGGGAAAAGATTGAAGGAAGCGTGTTTGAGGACCTCCTGGTGTCTTCCATGGTCGCTCTGCCAGCAGACGTGAACAAAGCGGCGGCTGCTTACTCTAACTGGATTGATCGCGCCTGTACCACATTAGCCCCACCAAAAAACTGTCGCCCTACCCGCACCATTCCGTCAGCCCCCTTGTTCTCCGATGAACTCAGAGAATCTAAGCTGGTATGCAAAAGACTCGAATGGACCTGGCGCAAAAACTATTACGAGATAGACAAACAAAAACTTAAATCTAGCCAGGTGGTCTATAAAGACATGATCGAGAAGGCCAAACGAGCATACTTTACCGACCGCATTAAGGGTGCTAAAAACTTGCCTAAGGAACTCTTCCATACGGTCTTGAGCCTGGCTATTCCTAAGCCAGTGATGATTCCTCCTAGCGCGGAACTCTGCGAGAACTTAGCCGAGTTCTTTTTAAGTAAGGTGGAACACATCTTCACCTCACTTGAGCCTCATGTCAGGCAGAGCATGCTGGAAGTCACACCTAGGAACCGTAAAGCCAGCTCACAGGAGGCCACATTTTTAGCATTTGGCCCGGTGAGCTCCGAACAAATTAAAAAACAGCTACATGTCATAAAATCAGGCTCACCCCATGACCCCTGCCCGGTGTCTGTGGCGAGGCTGGCGGCAGTCCCTATAGCCGCCACCTTAGCTAATCTCTTCAATCAGATGTTTGAAGCAGGGTATTTTCCAGCGTGCTGGAAACGGGCTTCAATTGTCCCTCTGCGAAAGAAACCCAAACTAGATATCACCGATCCCAATAATTATTGACCTATTGCCAGACTACCGTTGCCAGCTAAACTTATAGAAAAAGTTATGAACTCTCAGCTCTGTGCCTTCCTGGGAGCCACGCATGGCCTGGATGTAGTGCAGCATGGGTTTAGGGAAGGACATAGCACTGAGTCTGCCCTGATCAAATCAACCGAGAAGATTAGGAGGGTGATGGACGCATGGGGCCGAGCGACCCTGGTCCTCCTCGATCTGTCCGTGGCTTTTGATACGGTCCACCACAGTATTCTGGTGGACCGTTTGGAGGACTGCGGGATCCAGGGGAGGGCCCTGGGCATCTTGAAAGCCTTTCTTACTAACAGGGTCCAGGTGGTGACCCTGGGAGAGTTCGAGTCAAGACCATTCGAACTTCCCGGGGGGGTCCCCCAGGGATCCTCTTTACGCCCCACCCTTTTTAATATATATGGCTCCTCTCTCACCCGGTTATCCGCTCATACGGGTTTGAATTAACATCTTATGCAGATGATACTCAGATTGTGGTATCACTGCTTCCAGGGAGAGAGGATGGCGTGGCCTCCAAATTTCAGGAATGTATGGCATCAGTCAGCACCTGGAAGGCCAGAAACTGCCTAAAATTGAACTCGTCCAAAACTGAGGTTTTACTCTTTGGTTCCGATGTCAACTTCTGGAGTCCTAAGTGGTGGCCCGAAGAGATGGGGACTCTACCCACTTCTGTACCGAAGGTCAAGAATTTGGGTGTCCTGATCGATAATAAGCTCTCCTTTAAACCCCAAGTAAATGCACTGACCTCCTCCATTCACTGGTCGCTGAAAATCATCCGGAAGATCCTCCCCTTCCTATCGGATGAGTGCAAGAAAACGGTGGTGACGGCCCTCATGCTATCCCGCCTTGACTATTGCAATAGTCTATTCTTGGAGGCCCAACAGGGGCTGGTTAACAAACTGCAGGTTCTGCAGAACGCTGCAGCCAGTCTCATCACAGGCCTACCAAAGTTTGCCTCCCTTTCCCCGGAACTGGTGAAGCTACACTGGCTTCCAGTGCGGAAATGGATAACTTTCAAATCCTTGTGTATAGTCTTTAAGGCGCTCTATGGATTTGGCCCATTGTTTCTACAACAGCACTTTCAGTGGTACAGACCGGGTAGGCATCTCAGGTCTGCCAGTCTGGGGCTGATTAGGACCCCACGCATCAGGAAAGCACGCTGGGGGGGCAGAACTTTTGTCCGAGGGGCAGCCACCGCCTGGAATGCCCTACCAACGGCTTTGAGACAGACCACAGACTTGCTGGCCTTCCGGAAAAGTTTGAAAACGTGGCTGTTCACTAATTAGTCAGGAATTCCAAGGCCAGGGGAGCTATCACTATAGCGCCAGGACAGCGTCTGGTAACAGCGCGCTCTATAAGTGTTATAAATACATAAATAAATAAATAATGTGACCCAATCTGAAAGGATGAGTGGTATTGTTTCCAGCAGAGACTCTGAAGAGAGCTACTACCCAGTGAATACAAGTCAGAACCCTTTGGGAGATAGGTCAAAGATTTGTGCCTCTGTTAACTCTACTGTTTGTAATGCCCCAGATGCAATACCTGCTCCAGGTACTATTAGTCCCCCAGTTCCCTTGTATAAACCTGAGTCATCAGGAACCGCAAATGCATTCTTTGACGGTTCCCACCAGGGTAAACACGTCAACTAGTCGTCCGTTTGCCTCAAGATGGGGAGGAATGGGAAGTACTCCATTAGTCCCGAATAAGGTGATTCCATCTTATGTCGCTCCTGTATCATCAATTGTTCTTTTTGCATTTGTCACTCCGAGTGGGATGGGTATGCCCAGACGTGGGTCCCGTGCTCTCCATGCCACTGGATTCAAGCTATCCTGGCTGATGAGGGCTGAAAGCACGAAATCGTTCCTAGGGTACTTGCTTCCAGTCCAGGGAGGACCTGTCCTGGCAGTTTGGGCTGGACTGTTCCCATTGGGCACAGGATCAAGACTGATTTGCATATGGCTGGGTCCAAACTGGAATGGCATGGTGAGCAAAAAAACAATGGATTTAGGCCCAGATCTCTGTACTGGGCGAATGTATGACATTGTTCTGAATTATGTCCATCAATTGTTCTTTTTTGCATTTGTCACTCCAAGTGGGACAGGTATGCCCAGACAAGGGTCCAGTTCTCTCCATGCCACCGGAGTCAAGTAATCCTGGCTGATGAGGGCTGTAAGCCCAAAACCGGTCCTAGGATGCTTGCTTCCAGTCCAGGGACTGGCCTGGCAGTTCCGGCTGGACTGTTCCCATTGGGGCCAGGGTCAAGACTGATTTGAAAATTGCTGGGTACAAACTGGAATGACATGGTGAGCAAAGAAACAATGGATATAGGTCCATATCTCTGTACTGGGGTGAATGTATGACATTGTTCTGCATTCTGTCCATCAATTGTTTTTTTTGCATTTGTCGCTCCTGTATCATCAGCAATGAAACAGACAGGACTCTTGCCTGTAGAGGAATCAGATCAGAGGTCACAAAATTCCCACCTATCCAGTTGGAGTTCACCTCAATGCATTTCAAGCAGTAGTCTGGGGAGGGATACGTTCCAATACCTCTAGAGTCCATAATGATATTAATTGATTGTAGTTGGATGATTTGATTAGGCTTTCAATGGGACCCCATGCGAAAGTTAGGGCTTTGAATTTAGCAGGAAGCGCTAGTCTCTGATGAGGAAGACTGCAGGGGATGCAGTCAAATTAAAATTGGAGGTGATGATTCCAAATTGGCAAGCCAAGGGCCAAACATTGGACTGTGCCAGTTGATGATGGCTGATGATTTGTCACTGGATCTCAGAGATGCAATGAAGCCTGAAGTTAGGGACTTCTCAAGAAAGGACATAGATCACAGAAGGGAGTTGAACATGTTCTTGGCATGGTGCTGAATTCCACAGGGGTATAGAGAGAATACCTTGATCTTTGACCAGATTCTTATAAAGAACCTTGAGTCCATGGTAATGCCATGTAACTCTGTCTAAGTTTATGTATACCAAAAATCTGTTAGTCGCATCAGATACACAGGGAGCTTGTAAACAAGACGCCATTGCATTGCTGAACCACTTGGCTGAGAATGGACCTAAAGGGTCCCCTTGTAAGCTGCAGTAATGTCAAAGAGAAGTTCTGTATCTTGGTTATGCTATAAATGAATCCACCAACCATTCAGAGAGAAGGCAGGATGTGTTAGGGAATGGTGGGCTACTTTTGACAGTGAGTACCCAACTTATCACTAATGGCAGAGTATTTGCAGATATTGCCACACAGGATATGTCGATCCAGTCCCGTGTGATAACGATTGCTTAATTGCCTTCCTAGAGCTGTGAGAAGGTCTCTGTTGTGGCCCTGCACTGGAAATGCCTGATTATAACAACGCTTGTATGTCTTTCTGCAGTTAGAGAGAGGGCTGCAATCTCTAGGTGCTACACAGATGCATGGTGATGCACAGAGACCTGTAGTTTATTTTTCAGCTACTTTTGGTCCTGTAGCTGAAGGACCGCCCAATTATATTAAAGCTGTAGCTGTAGTAGGTGTCAGCATTAAAAGATGTACAAGTATTGTCATGGGACACCCTCTTACTGTTGCAGTGGCCCATTCTGTAGAAATCTTGCTGATGCGTAGATGCGCATAGCATCTAACAGCTGCTTGACTAAATATGAACAGATTATACTTGCGGCCGAGAATGACACCCTTAAGCGATGTCCTTCTTTGAAACCTGCTACCGTTGTTTGACAATGAAGTGATGATTGGGAAGTAGAGAATGGCTGTCTCAATGTTATAGAGCTATACATAAATCCGAGATCAGATATACAAGATGAGCCACTGACAGAGTCTGATTACATACTGTTTGTGGATGGGTCCTGTCTAAGAGATGATAGGTGAACACTAATAGATGTTTGTGCAGCCTGGACAGTGATGGGGTACTGGAAGCATCCTGGCTTTGAGGGGTGTTGTCTGTACAAGTGGCTGAACTGGGAACTCTTACTGGAATATGCTTTGTTTCTGAACAACTGAGAGTGACTATGCTTGCTGGCTGCAGCATGGCTTGGGTGTGGTTCATGACTTGAGACAGTTATGGTCACAGAGGGAATTTATGATGTAATCAGAATCTGCCATTCACAACGGAGAACGTCATGAGATTGTTGGAGGCGTTGCCTGCAAAATCTGCTGTTTAAATTGTTCAGTCCACAGAAGAGGTGATGACTATGTAACAGATGGCAACTGAAATGCTAATGGGGCTGCACGATATTGTGCTTATCGGTCTCAAATATTTAATGGAGAATGTGTAAATGAACCTGAAAATTAGACCTTTTGTTCACAACAGCTACCAAAGGCAGAACAGAAGGGTTGGGTCAGAGCAGGTTGTGTTAAAAGAGAAGATGGCATTTGGGTTTCAGTGGATGGAAGACTCTGAACACTGGAATGGGCTATTCAGGCATGAACAGAAACAGATGACTTCCAATAACTCCTCAACAGGGGTTTGACTTTTGACACTGAGCTACCATTTTGATCATGGATTAGAACTGCTCTCCAGCATCTAGCCTCACATAGCTCTCTCAAGAATGCAGAAGGATGAAGAAGGTCCCTGTCCTGAGGGTAACCTAACCAGTTGAGAGTGAATTAAGATATAACTTTTGTTAGTCCTGGCATAAGAGAATTCTGGTCCAAGAAGCCTTCCTTGAGGATCCAGGAGCTGCATATGAGATTATGAGTGACATTCCTAACATCAAGAACAACTGGTAATTGTTCTGCCTGTAGATGACTGAGGGAAAACTCATTGAGAAAATTACATTTAATCAGTTTAGGATTTTTAGGTGGGGATGCTCTGAGCTCTTTCCATTGGAGCATGAGGCTACAAAAGGACCATTGTAAAGAATTAGCCAACCTTGTGCATCAGCTATAGGCTCTTGCCTTGACATGCCTAAGACATTCAAGAACATGAAACGCGGCTAAGGGGGGTATTTAGTATTACCATGAAACAGGACTAAGGGGATTATTTAGTGTTAGTAGATGCTGAACATCTGTCAACAATTGGTGGGTGTTCTGTCCAGCCCCTTTACGGTATATATCTGGCTAAATACTCTGTATAGGGTAGAAGTAACAGTCACCAATTTATGAGACATATGAGAAACATCCTACATCTGGGTAACATTCAGTATCCCCCAAGGCTTAATGTAGGGTTTGGGACCAGTCCATGGTGACAAATTAATAGCAACAGCATCACATTCTAAATGTCTTCAAAAAAGCCTTGTCCCAACTAAACCTTAACAGCCCCACATTACACAACAAAAAGAGTGAGGATAGAGAGTGAGCCTGAATTTGCCTGGGGGCAGGGAGAATTTTAAGTTAATCCGCTCAAAAAAATACTGCGAAAAATGTAGTCGACCAGTGAAATTTACAAAATGCAATGCATATATTGGCTATAACACATGAGGTGTTATGGGCATTTCTAAAGATGAAAAAATTAAAGATTCACTCTGCCAGTATGTAAAGCTTCATAGCCAGGCCACGTCCACAACACTATAGCATGCAACAGACAAAACCCATGGCCAAATTCCAAAATGCTCCAACATGTAAAGATCTGTGGCCGGGTCGGTTTCCACAATCCCCATTATATAAACAATCACTACCAAGCAAAGATTGCAACTGTGAAGTGTTAGACCTGGCATCATTGGCATGAGTCTCTCCTCCATTTTTTTCTGTTTGCCTCCTCTGTTTACGATGTTTTTGCTGGTAAATGCTTTGGGCACTGTGCCACTGCTGATCAGTGCCACAGTGCAAGTGCTCCCTATGTGAAATTGCTGTATTGATTGAATTCCATGTTTTACTTATTTGGTTTACTGTCAGTCCCTAGTAGAGTGCACCAGGAGTGCCAGGGCTTGTAAATACAAATGCTGCTAGTGGGCCTGCAGCACGTGTTGTGCCACCCACAAGAGCGGCCTAGTAAAAGTATGTCTGAAGGTCTACCATTGCTAGACCACGTGCAGTCTGGTACTGTCACGCAGACTGCGCAAGTACACCTACTTGCCAGTCCCTAAACCTTCCCTTAACTTCATGTTAGTCACCCCTATGGTAGGCCCACGGGCAGGGTGCATTGTAAGCATAAGGTAGGACAAGCCTGACAAGGTTGGCATGTCCTAATAGTGAATTACAGCCATATTCGTTTTTCACTATTGTAAGGTTACCTGCTCTCCATCAGTTAGAATGGGCTGCCAGGATTATTAATGCTATGATCCTAGCGGGCTCGGGGAGCATGGTGCAATGTCGAGTTTGGTATCCCTGAACTCAGGGTTTAATAACGCATCCGTTTGGGTGGATGGTTTTTGGACTCTGTGTTTGAAAATAGCACTTTTAGAAAGTAGCTATTTTCTTGTCTAACTGTCTACCGGTCTCTGCTGGTTCTGGTGTGCGTGTGACAGGAGCTGGGTGGCTCCAGAGGTCTGAATGAGTCAGTGTGGGATGAGTGGGACATTTGCATTGAGAGTAGGGGAAGAGTAGCTCCTGATAGCCTGCCCTGCCTGATACAATGCTGGCTCTGCCCCCCTGCCGGGCGGCTGATGACTCTGTGCCTGCCTGGGACTTTCCTGTCCCCCCTCCTGCCGGGCAACTGATGGCCCTGCCCCGACCAGTCACAATGCTGGCTCCGCTCCTGCTGGGCGGCTGAAGACTCTGCCCTGCCCAGTGAATAGGCCAGGTGCCTCGGCCTGGCAACACCCACAACAAACCCAAGATGGGGGGAAATTCCCCTGCATGGACAAAGGGATCAAAGCCAAAAAGGGGTATAAGAGAAGGACCCCTGAACCAAGAATTTAGATCACTTCTGACAAGGAAACCTGAACCAAGGACAAGAAGCCTGCTGATCTAAGGACTGCCTACCCCTTCTGCCAGAGTGCTGTTTGTTGGGGGAATCCTGCATTGCTTCTTTATTTTTGCCAAGGAACCAGGAGAGAGGAACTGTGTGTGTTTACTCTCAATCTTTGCTAAGAAAATCTCCAAGGGCTGGAAGAGTGCCAGTCTCCTGTTGAAGTCACAGGGCTAAAGGACTTCATCTGCTTAAAGTGCTATTTGCTGGAACTTGTGAATCCAGCACCTCTGAAAGAATCCAGCAATCTCAACGCCGACGGACGCTGCCGAATCCAGCTCGACATCGTGAGTAACGGCTCCAGTGTCCCGCTTCCTCGACGCCGGCCGCCGGGCCCGATCGACGCCAGCAACAACGCCAGTGAGTAGTGAGTTTGGCTCCAGCTCCAAGTGACCTCGTGTCTGCACCGCTGCTGATCGCATCGACTTCGAGCCCTCTCGACGCCGTGAGCGCTGCTCACTCTTGCAACATCGACATCGACGACGCCGTATCCTGCTTCATCTCGTGAGCGCTGCTCCTGCCTGACTTCGGTCGACGCCGCTGCAGATCGCCCCGACTCCGAGGCCCGATCGACGCCGAAGATGCGACGCCGGACATCTCGACGCCGCTGATCATCGAGTGCTTCACTTTTCCAAGGTACTGTGTTGTGGGGGTCTGTGCGACTCCGGGCTCGACATAGCGCTCCTCGCAGTCGACGCCGAACCTTTGGATTAACTTTGCCTCGACGTCGTGTGACTCCCGTGTGGGTTACATTGTTGCCAAGAACTGTGTTTTAAAGAAGAAGAGTTGCTTTTGATACTAAAGACTGTGTGCTAAGAAGAAACTACGCTTGAACTATTATTTTTCCTTCCAAGAGTATTTATTAAGATTGTGGTATATTTTTGTCGTTATTTGGTCTTGTGCTAAGCCTTATATAAACATTCTTATTTTTATAATACTACTGTGTTGTGTCCATTTGTAGTGTATTCACTTTATTACTGTAGGTGGTCATAAATGCTTAACGCACTGCCTCTGAGATAAGCCTGTCTGCTTTGCCAAGCTACCAAGGGGGTGAGCAGGGGTTATCTAAGTGTGTGATCCCCTTGCCCTGACTAGAAAAGGTGTGTCCCTATTTGTCAGAAGTGTATACCTCTGCCAACTAGAGACAGCCGCTTCTAACATGAAGCATTAGAGCTTGGCCAGTATTGCCATGTTTCCACCATGACCCAATTAGGTAAAACGCTATATATGAGTCAGTTTCCAAATTGTCACAATATGTAAAGCACCATAGCAGGCTAGCTTTTACAATGTCTGTGTACATCAAACACTGTAACCAGGCCAGGCGTTTCCACTGTCTCATTGTGCAAGGAACCACACCTAGGTCAGTATTTCCCTAGTCTTTACAGCAGCAAAGCGAGCACAGTAGCCGCACTTCGAAAAGCATGATCCGAGGCCGGTATGCTTAAGGTCCCAGCGTGTAAACAGTACCAGTTCACCAGGCCACAATCTACAAACCCACCATATATATAGCACCATCAAAAAGCAAGTATCCCCAACACCCGAGAACGGAAAATGTTATCCCCAGGCTAGAATCTACCATTCACCTGCATGTAACACACTATCAGCAGGAGGTGACTAAGCAAAGATACTTATAATTTAAAGATGGCCAAATATAAAGCTGAAGGTTGGTTAAAGATTTGAGGAGCACAAACAGACCTTCATTCAAAGGCTTGTCGTGGCTCCGTGCTCCCTACACAATCTCATTATCTCAAATGATCTCCCCCATTACATCTCAGACCTTTCAGGCTCATATCAAATCGGAAATATCCAAAGCTAATGATAGTGTGCAAAGAGAGCAAACCTTTGAAATAGAGAATGCTATCGGTGATCATATAAGAATGATAAGGAGGGAGAATGAATAGATTTGACAAGCTTTCCAAAACTAATGTGTGCTTTTGTTAGCACCATGTAGACAATTCCTATACAAAGTCAACTATTTCTGGAGCTGGAGTTGGTATTTTTACACATTCAATAGTCGTTTTGAAAGTATGAAGCAGACTTGCCTCTTGGTGAAGGAGAATGTTGGTTTGCAGTTAGAGGACACTCAGTTAACCAACGGATTTAGATCTCCCAAACACCTAGGGCCCGATTCACAGTACTAACCTGAGACAACAGCCTAAACTGATTACCATTTTGGTATTCACAGAAGGCACTTACTCATTTTGGTATTCACAGAAGACACTTACTCATTTCAGTATTCACAGAAGTTAGGAGTCCTACATTTAGGACTCCTAAATGCCTTCTGTAAATACAGAAAGTCTTAAAGTTAGGATTTTTCTCAGTTTAGGAGTCCTAAAGTTAGGACTCCTAACTTCTGTGAATACCGAAATGAGTAAGTGCCTTCTGCGAATACCAAAAAAAGTAGGTGCCTTCTGTGAATACCAAAATGGTAGTAAGTTTAGGATTTTGTCTTAAGTTAGTTCTGTGAATCAGGCCCTAACAACCAAATTCTCTTTGGTGCTAAAATCCACCAAATGTTATCATAGAAAATTACACCACACACAACCATCAATCAAATGTTTTGTTAATTGGAGGAACCTAACTTTTGTTTCTCCATGCATCAAGGATTTAGCCTGTTTTCACTTAAAGTGTTTTGCAATGGTGCACACTAAAATATATCACGCCAAAAATCGATTAATCAAAACTATTTCAAGGGAATGAGCCATGAGTCTTATTTCTCAACTTATTGTTTTGATTTAACGCCTTGACCGTTGCGGTTTTTCCGCCGCGGTGCCGGCGTTCTAAAGGGTGGGCGGGGCCACATTGGCGGTTGGACTTTCGCAGCACCAGGGAGATAGCGCGTGCGATGTCCAACTGTCATGCCTCGAGATCCCCAATGTGCTGTCCCTTTAAGACAAATTCCTACATAAGCCGTCAGAGCCCTTGGAGCGACGCTTTACGTTCTTGCGTCAAGCTCCCATTGCTGCAGTTCCGTCTTGTTTCCTGTTTTTTGCCTGATTTCCGGTTGGTCATTGTGAGAGGACGGGCTCTTGGCCGTCCTACTGCCCTGAGGCTTTTTCCTTGCTCCCCCTGTTGTTCCGTTTCGTAGAACCTTCACGGAACTTTGTTTTTGTTTATCCTGCTCCGCCCGACGGCCGGATTTTTGCTCCGCTGTCCGGCCGGGCAGCAGGTCAGAGTTTCCCATTCCCTACTTGCTCCGCCCGACGGCTGGGTGTTGCTCCGCCGTCCGGCCGGGCATATCCTCTGACTTCCCCATTTCATACTGGCTCCGCCCGACGGCCGGGTCTGTACTCCGCCATCCGGCCGGGCTACACTTCTCGCTGTCAGCCTAATCCCTTACCTGCTTCTCCAGTCGGCCGTACTTGTTCTCCGCCGCCCAGCAGGCATATTTCTTAGGTATTTAGTTTTGTTTACCCTGTCCTCCACCCGGCGGCCGGGCTTAGTCTCCGCCATCCGGTGGGTTCCTTTCATGTCGTTTGTTTCCTTTTTGGCCGTAATCATATTCCATCACTTCCTGTGTTCCTGGCCATCCCTAAAGTGTGTGTTTGGGGGCACTTGCGTGGACTCGTGAGGGGCACAGAAGTCTTCCACATCACCCAGAATCACGGTAACAGCGCTGTGCGCTACACTTATGTTATTAAAATATTTCTCTACTTTGAACTAATAGATATCTATTTTGTATCTTAGACATTCAGTTATACAGGGATGTTATCTTCTGATTCTGGTCCAATCCACCTCGATATAGATGTTTATTTAGGAGTCTTCTACATGTCATCAAGTAAGAACTCTACAATTCTAAACAGGATTATACAAGCTCACTGTCCCCATAGAGTAGTCATTATTGTTTTTTGTTTGTTTGTTCTCTTACTTTAGCTTGAACTGAACCCTGCAACCACTATACAATTATACTACAGCAAAGTTTAAGATATATTGTTATGTAACACTCAAGTACTACAATTGGTTACATTTTTATGTGTATGTTAACAGTGGTTAAAAGTTTGTGTTGTATTTCAGCTCCCACATCCACCAGAGGTCCTGACCGGGTGTATGTCCATTCACACAGAGGTCCTGACCGGGTGTATGTCCATTCACACAGAAGACTACGACCAAGATTATATTCTTTCCCCACCTTTCCTTGTTTTGTCTTCCTGTTTTCCCCTGGCGAGCCTCTCGGTACTGTAGTGTTTGATAGAGTCGGAAGGCCGTAGGGGAAGGCTGTGGATTATTCTTCGGATCCTTGACGCTCCTGCGGAACCTGCCTGGAACTCATTACACCAACGGCCGACGGCAGCAGGGAAGAGGTTAAATAAACATAATACATGAAGTGTTTTACATCCATTTGACAAAAATTATGTTTATGAACACATTAATTTGGGACAAAACGTGTAGAGACCAAAAACATTACATAACATGAATTGTTAGACATATGAAAGAACTTAATTCAAGAAAATACAGGAAAAAACATTCAGAGTTGGATGTCTATTGTTCTACATTATTGAATTAGTGGGGCATTCATCACTATAACCACTTTGATTGTGGTCTCCAGCAGTACTACTTGGCTCTATTCTAATAGTGGTTAGAGCGTAAATTTGTGTCTAGATGAGAGCATTAATTTCGTCATCAGTAGTGCACAATTTTATGCGCAGATATTCCTCTGAATGGTAGCTCTTGATCCCGTTTGTAAGTGCTCCGACGCGTTTCGACCTTCAGGTTGGGCCTGTGGTGTGTTTCAAGTAAGGTCTTCTTCATGGCTAAGAACTTTGTGGACAATGTGTGAATACTAAATCAGACAGTTACTGTTTAGGAGTTGTCCTTGTGTTCTCAATTGCAACTTTATGTGGAAAAAGTTCCACATATCAGTGAAGTTAAAATGGGCTGCAGGTGGGTGGTGTAATAAAGGTAGACGAATATTTTTCGTCTTATGAATCAAGTGACTGCTTTCACATACACTGTATTAAAGGTATGTAGCCAGTCCATACCTTATGGGTGTCTCATCATGTGGTGTGAGTTAGAAATGTCTTTATAATCACCCAAGTACGTGAGAAGAAAATAACGGGACAAATGGACTTCTGTCTCCAAACGGATATGGACTCCTTGTTGCGTCTCTAACGAACCCGTGCATTCACACGTGCTCGTGTGCATGCCTGACTCTTGTGTAGTCGGCTCATGGTCTCAGCAAGTATGCAATTTAAAAAAAGGGATGTAGTAATTCATGGGGCCGTTTGTAATTCTGCTTACAGTGCTTCAAAGATGAGGCACTAAATAGTTCACTGTGATTGATGTAGAGAAAAGTGGTGTAAACAGAAATAGAGATGACACCATATAGGTTGGTAAAGGCTTTCTGTGAACAAAGGGAGTTATCCCCTGGTGGTATTTACCATGGAAGTTCCATCCAGCTGAGCGGTTCACTTGGAAAATAATTCTATTTATATTGAATTTGCCACTGGTTGTTTAGCTCAAGTGTTATCTTTCTTATCCTGTTAACACTACTGCCATTTGGAATGTAATACATTTTAGCTTGGACTGTGTCTACCGCATAGAATGTTCAAAACTATTCAGACAGGAATTACAAACTAAACATATATATTTCTGTACCAGTCTACCAAAATACATTAGGCAAAGAACAGTCCACTCCAAAAAAACTAAGTCCACCCTTTGTCCCCAAACAACCTTTTGATTTATCCCCAGTGTATTTGGGCTATTCCATGCTTCGGTAATAAAATACAAATACCTTTACCATCTTGCCTAGTTGTGTATGCCACTCACGCATACTTCCACTGATGCTTTTGGTTACGCAATGCACGTGGTATTCTTGCTTATTGGTGCCCGGAAATGTTCCCCTTTCAGCAAACTAAATCAACGTCACCTGATAAGAAAGAGACTAGCCCATTTCCTCAATGCATATCTGTACCATGATGAATCTTCAATTGTCTAGGCGCCATCTTGTGTGAAACGTCCCAGTCAAAACAACACCATTAGAGTGTTATTTATTATTCTCCCATGTGTCAGGAGATCCAGACTATCAGAGGCGGAGGTGTGTGAAATACGATAAAAAATATAACTTGACTATTCGCTCACAGCCACAAATATTATCTGTAAATCTCTTTGATGTATTTAAAACGAAGGTCATAAACCAAAAATGATGGACAGTCTGTAGGACCCACGGGTCTTGAGTATAACTTTCCCAAACATGGTAAAACAATTTGAGCCTTCCCCCGACCTTTGGAGGGGAAGGAGGAAGGAGGGCACTTACTTGGGGTGTTGGTATTAGGTGCTCCACGGGAGGAGAAGCCTCTGCCTCGGGAACCACGACCTCCTCGTTGGGGGTAGAACTGCTTGTTCGAGGGGTAGTATCCTCTTCCTGCACCACCTCTTCCTCTGCCGGGGTTATAGGGCCGGAAGTTGGCACGGCCGGAAGAACGGCCCCTTCTTCCGGCCTGGTCAAAAACATTAGATGGGAATACTTTCTTCAGGTTGCTCTGGGCCCTGTCGAGCGCCGTAAAGGTCGCGACGTATCTGCCAATTGACTTGATCATATCTTGCCCAAAGAGTAGGCCATGGGGTTCGGAAGAGGGTTCTTTATCGGCCATATCCCCGAGTTTGGGGTTAATTCTGTTTAAGACAGTTTTCCTCCTTTCCATGTTGAGGCTTGAATTGGCGTTCCCTAGGAGAACGATGGCCCTCTGGCTCCATCCCCTGATGAGCGCAGTATCGAGGGGAGTATCTGAGATGTAGGACTCCTCAGCGAGATCAAGGATTTTGGTGAGGGGGCCTAGGATGTCTAGTAGACGGTCCTGGCAGGACTTGAATGCTCTTTCGAGCCCTTTCCTAGGGTCCTTACCCAGTTTAAAGAGAAATTTGATGAGGTCGGGGTCAAGGTTGGGGGTCTGGCAGACCTTATCCCCAATCCATGGTCTCGGGCATTCAGCGCGCATAATGTTCCTAGTATCAAACTCCAAGGAGTTTCTCAGCCATTTGGTTATAAATTTGCCAACATGATCCTGGGGGGACCACTTAGAGCTATTGGGGCGTGAGATGTTGACTGGGGAAAACATTTCTCCCCCTAGGGGGTCGAGGATGGCATCCTTGGAGGAGGGAGGAGGGTCTAAATCTGGGAAGGAGTAGGGGTCCGAGTCAGAGAGGTGATCACTAGGGTCGAAAATGAACTCGTCGTAGGGTTCCTCAAAGGCCTCCTCCAGGTTAGAATAGGTATCGGAAGGAGCACTAGCACCGTGACCAGACGTGCCGCTTAGGGCACCTTCCAGAGTTGTACCGCCAGGGGTACCCAACCTAGATGTGCCGCGAGGGGCACCAATGCCTCTTGGAGCGCTAAGGCTTCCCAAATCCAGAGAGGTGCTTGGACCTCCAAAGTTCCCCGCACGACTATCTATAGTGTGCTTTGTTTTCCTAGGTGCTTTGAGGCTTGGAGGGTCATTGGGGTGTTGTCCGAGGTCGCTGAGGGTCCTTTTACGCGACAATACCTCACTGAAGGTATCGAGCATGCATGCTCTCATTTCCTTCTTCAGAAAGTTTTTAAAGGAGTCGCTATTGTGAGAGGGGGAGGAGGTAGTGGCATCCTCGCTCTCCATATCGGACATCTGAATGGTAAGGGGCAACAGAGGGCTTAACCTGCTTGTTACCTTGCTCCTTTTATCTTTTTTTTTTTTTTTTTTTATAATGGGTAAATGTCACGTTTTTTTTTTTTTTTTTAAGAGAATGGCACGTTTATCTGCCTGCGCGAGTTTGTATTAGGGCAGGGTCGTTGTGGGATATTGCCGGAGCAGCAGCGGCAGCAGTTGGTCAGACGCGGGAGCCCCAGAGCAACTGACGTGCTCGAGGCAGAGGAGAGGAGAGGAATGGCCCTTGAGAGGCAGGGGGCGTCACGCCGCCGCTGCCGAGGGTCATTCCTCTAACGCGGAAGGCGCGAGGCAGCGGGAGACACCGGGATGGTGTCGGGGTTTTGGCAGCGCGAGGGAGAAACGGCAGCTAGGGCGGTTTTGAAAGGTAACCCATGTTAGGGTTGAGGCATGCTTGAGGGCCGACTCCGTCGTGGGTAGAGGACGGGGGCCGAGTTTGAGTGAGGCGGGTGTGAGCGTATGTACTGGGGAAGGTACAGGGAGGACACACAGCGCGGGGGAGACGACCGAAAATTGGAAGTCTCGCCCGGAAATGTTCCCCTTTCAGCAAACTAAATCAACGTCACCTGATAAGAAAGAGACTAGCCCATTTCCTCAATGCATATCTGTACCATGATGAATTGCGATTCTCCTATTACCATGACCAGAGAATCTGGATTTCATTAAAGACACGGAGGCTAACATTATGCATTAATCCTTTTAATGCAGCTCTCACACAGCCGCTTACGTCACAAAGAAAGAACAAGAACTAGGTGACATCACAGTGTCCATAAAGGCCAGGTGCCAAGGGAGATCAGCCTCTTTTAAATGCCTCGAGGGACAGGAGAAGTTGAAACGGAGGAACGAAGCTTGAACTTGAAAGAGGAACTGGAGACCATCTTGAATTCCAAGTAGATTCATCAGTTAGAATTGTCTGAAATGGAAAGACGAGGTAAATCAAGGAGAAGGAAGGAAAGTGACTTCATGAGAAGCATGAGCAAAACATCACAGTAATAAAGCATTGCAAGACTTAAATGATTGTAAACCAGATTAAATAACATTCCCAATTGCCCTCAGGGAGGGACGGGAGGGATAATGTTAGCCTCCGTGTCTTTAATGAAATCCAGATTCTCTGGTCATGGTAATAGGAGAATCGCAATTTCATTACAAGACAGGAGGCTACATTATGCATGTTGGTAGCCTTGAATAACTGCATCAGAAACATGTTCAATTGGTTTACAGTAGTGATGTGCAAAGGTATAGGCGTTAGACCAATCAGCGGATTTAAGGATAGCATCCAACTTACCACCGGACCAGAAAGATTTGCTGGCCATAGCGCTCCTGAGAGAGTGAGCCTGGAACTTAGACAGGTCAATACCAGCAAGGTTCATAGCAATCTTAACCCACCTAGCGATAGAGCAGGATGAGATGGGTTTAAAGGGACTAACGTAAGAAACTAAAAGTTGATTTGCACCAGGAGGACGAAGGTCGGACATTCTGGAATCGTATTCCTTCATGCAATCAACGACACATAGTTTTGGGTGAGAATCAAAACGAGGGTAGAAAATAGAGTCAGACATGGTTTTAGTTCTTCTAGATATTTCGAATTTAACACCAAACATGTCGTAGCATCTATTAGAGATGTCGAGAGCCTTTACATCAGAAACTCTGCGACAGGAGACTAGGCATAAGAGGGAGGCAAGCTTAATAGAGAGACATTTCCTGTTAAGGAGAGAATTATCAGGCCATGAACAAAAAAGATCAAGCAGTAATTTAACATCCCAAACTGATTGATATCTAGGACGAGGGGGTCTCTTGAGACGAATGCTTTTAAGGACTCTGCAGATAATAACGTTTTTACCTACCGTTTTACCATTGACAAGGGCATGGCCGGCTGAAATTGCAGATCTAAAGCAATTAATTGATCTATAGGAGAGGCCGTTATCATAGACTTCAACGAGGAAATTAACAACAGAGACTATAGGAGCCTCCACGGGATCCAGGTTCCTTTCCAGGCACCAACTAGACCATTTCTTCCAGATGTTATTGTATCTGTAATGGGTTCCTGGTGCCCATGACTCCCCGAGGAGAGTGAGAGCAGACGACGAAAGTCCAGACAGTTGGTGAGATTGCCTGACACTTTCCAGGCAAGAAGGTTCAAACTCCCCGCAGCGACCAGGTGATGGTCCTCTCCGTCTGCGTTTAGGAGGAGGCCCCGAGTCGCGGGAATCAAGAAGGGAACGTCGCAAGAAAGTTCCAGAGCAGTGGGGAACCAGGCTTGAGACGGCCAGAAGGGGGTTATCAGGACAAGGGAGCATTGTTCTTGTCTCACCTTCTGAAGAACCCTCTGAATCATCGCAAAGGGGGGAAAGGCGTAAGGGCAAAGGGGAGCCCAAGGTTGGAGGAAGGCGTTCACGGCTAGAGCACCCGGGTCTGGCATCCAGCTGAAGTACTGGGGAAGTTGGAAGGTCAACCTGCTCGCGAAGAGATCCACGTCGAAGGGACCCCAGAGAGTGTTCAGGGAATTGAAGATTGCCACATCGAGTTTCCAGTCGCTGAAATCTAGGAGGAACCTCGAGTTCCAATCCGCCGAGACATTGGATTTCCCCGGGAGGTATTCTGCTCTCAGAGAAATCTTGTGTTCTAGGCAGAACATCCATAGATTCTTGGCCAGGTCCGATAGGTCTGCGGACCTCGTGCCACCGAGACGGTTGATGTAAGAGACCGCAGACACGTTGTCCATTTTCAGAAGGACAGACCTGCCCTGAAGTGAGTGTCTGAAACTCATCAAGGCATAAAGTCCAGCGGTCAGTTCTAAAAAATTTATGTGGTGGGAGGACTCGGAAGGGGTCCAAACTCCGCCGGTGTCCTGGTCGAGGAGGCGAGCGCCCCAGCCGTGGAGACTGGCATCTGATTCCAAGACGAAGTCTGGGGTGGAGCCAAAGATAGCCCTTCCATTCCACGCATCCAAATTGTCCAGCCACCAGGCGAGTTCCAGTCTCGCTGGCTGATCCAGAGAGACCTTGTCTCCATACCAGAGACCAGACCGGAGGGCTTGGGCTTTCACCCTCTGGAGGGCACGGTAGTTTAGAGGGCCCGGGAAGATGGCTTGGATCGAAGAGGAAAGAAGACCCAAGAGTCTGGCTAACTCTCGTAGGGAGAGGGATTGGTGTTTTAGGACAAACCTGATTTCCTTTCTGATTTTCGCGATCTTCTTCTTCGGGAGTGAGAGAAGACAGCTTGAGGTGTTCACGGTGAAGCCTAGGAACTCCAGGCATTTTGAGGGAGTCAGGATCGACTTCTCTCTGTTTATAATGAAGCCGAGATCCTCTATCAACTCCATGGAGACCCTGAGGTCTTCTAGGATTTGTTCCTGGGTTTGAGACATGATAAGGATGTCGTCCAGGTAGATAATTAGGTGAACCCCTCTTGCTCTGAGGATCGAGACGATGGCCCTCATGACCTTGGTGAAGCACCAAGGGGCAGGGGAGAGGCCAAAGGGGAGGGCTCGAAATTGGTAGAGGTGTCCGTCCCAAATAAATTGGAGGAAGGATTGGTGTTCCTTGGCCATAGGGATGGTAAAGTAGGCGTCCTTGAGATCTAGCTTGACTAGCCAATCTCCTTGGAGATGAAGGTCCCTGAGGAGGTGGATGCCCTCCATCTTGAAGTGGCGATAGACCAGGTATTTGTTCACTTCTCGTAGGTTTATGACAGGCCTCCAGCCTTTGTCCTTTTTCTCTACCAAGAAGAGGGTACTTACAAAGTTCTTTTGTGACCAAGGAACCTCGATAATGGCTCCCTTTTTGAGCATAGAGGAGACCTCCTCCCTGGCGATAGCTAGGTGATCCGGGGGGAGGTCCAGGGGTCTCGGAGTCGTGGATTGGTAAGAAATGTCCACGAAATCTATCATGAACCCGCGGACAGTTTGTAGGACCCACGGGTCCTGGGTATAGCTTTCCCAGACATGGTAAAACAATTTGAGCCTTCCCCCGACCTTTGGAGGGGAGGGGGAAGGGAGGGCACTTACTTGAGGTGTTGGTATTAGGTGCTCCACGGGAGGGGAAGCCTCTGCCTCGGGAACCACGAGCTCCTCGTTGGGGGTAGAACTGCTTGTTCGAGGGGTAGTATCCTCTTCCTGCACCACCTCTTCCTCTGCCGGGGTTATAGGGCCGGAAGTTGGCACGGCCGGAAGAACGGCCCCTTCTTCCGGCCTGGTCAAAAACATTAGATGGGAATACTTTCTTCAGGTTGCTCTGGGCCCTGTCGAGCGCCGTAAAGGTTGCGACGTATCTGCCAATTGACTTGATCATATCTTGCCCAAAGAGTAGGCCATGGGGTTCGGAAGAGGGTTCTTTATCGGCCATATCCCCGAGTTTGGGGTTAATTCTGTTTAAGACAGTTTTCCTCCTTTCCATGTTGAGGCTTGAATTGGCGTTCCCTAGGAGAACGATGGCCCTCTGGCTCCATCCCCTGATGAGCGCAGTATCGAGGGGAGTATCTGAGATGTAGGACTCCTCAGCGAGATCAAGGATTTTGGTGAGGGGGCCTAGGATGTCTAGTAGACGGTCCTGGCAGGACTTGAATGCTCTTTCGAGCCCTTTCCTAGGGTCCTTACCCAGTTTAAAGAGAAATTTGATGAGGTCGGGGTCAAGGTTGGGGGTCTGGCAGACCTTATCCCCAATCCATGGTCTCGGGCATTCAGCGCGCATAATGTTCCTAGTATCAAACTCCGAGGAGTTTCTCAGCCATTTGGTTATAAATTTGCCAACATGATCCTGGGGGGACCACTTAGAGCTATTGGGGCGTGAGATGTTGACTGGGGAAAACATTTCTCCCCCTAGGGGGTCGAGGATGGCATCCTTGGAGGAGGGAGGAGGGTCTAAATCTGGGAAGGAGTAGGGGTCCGAGTCAGAGAGGTGATCACTAGGGTCGAAAATGAACTCGTCGTAGGGTTCCTCAAAGGCCTCCTCCAGGTTAGAATAGGTATCGGAAGGAGCACTAGCACCGTGACCAGACGTGCCGCTTAGGGCACCTTCCAGAGTTGTACCGCCAGGGGTACCCAACCTAGATGTGCCGCGAGGGGCACCAATGCCTCTTGGAGCGCTAAGGCTTCCCAAATCCAGAGAGGTGCTTGGACCTCCAAAGTTCCCCGCACGACTATCTATAGTGTGCTTTGTTTTCCTAGGTGCTTTGAGGCTTGGAGGGTCATTGGGGTGTTGTCCGAGGTCGCTGAGGGTCCTTTTACGCGACAATACCTCACTGAAGGTATCGAGCATGCATGCTCTCATTTCCTTCTTCAGAAAGTTTTTAAAGGAGTCGCTATTGTGAGAGGGGGAGGAGGTAGTGGCATCCTCGCTCTCCATATCGGACATCTGAATGGTAAGGGGCAACAGAGGGCTTAACCTGCTTGTTACCTTGCTCCTTTTATCTTTTTTTTTTTTTTTTTTATAATGGGTAAATGTCACGTTTTTTTTTTTTTTTTTAAGAGAATGGCACGTTTATCTGCCTGCGCGAGTTTGTATTAGGGCAGGGTCGTTGTGGGATATTGCCGGAGCAGCAGCGGCAGCAGTTGGTCAGACGCGGGAGCCCCAGAGCAACTGACGTGCTCGAGGCAGAGGAGAGGAGAGGAATGGCCCTTGAGAGGCAGGGGGCGTCACGCCGCCGCTGCCGAGGGTCATTCCTCTAACGCGGAAGGCGCGAGGCAGCGGGAGAAACCGGGATGGTGTCGGGGTTTTGGCAGCGCGAGGGAGAAACGGCAGCTAGGGCGGTTTTGAAAGGTAACCCATGTTAGGGTTGAGGCATGCTTGAGGGCCGACTCCGTCGTGGGTAGAGGACGGGGGCCGAGTTTGAGCGAGGCGGGTGTGAGCGTATGTACTGGGGAAGGTACAGGGAGGACACACAGTGCGGGGGAGACGACCGAAAATTGGAAGTCTCGTTTAGGGAACACAATGAAAGGGGGGTAGCAACAAGAGATGGGAACAGGCGGGTCCCTATGGGGTCAGCGCGAGCATGTAGGCAAAAGCGCAAGCAATATACAGTGTACAGTAAGCATATGGTACATAAGCATACATGTGTATGGGTAATAAACAGCTATAAAAGTTAATAAACAGCATCAAGAATTAACAATAAAAGTATAAAGTGCTAGCATTAAGAAAGCAAGGAGTGGTAAAGGCAACTTATCTGTCTGAGAGCCGCATTTAAAAGAGGCTGATCTCCCTTGGCACCTGGCCTTTATGGACACTGTGATGTCACCTAGTTCTTGTTCTTTCTTTGTGACGTAAGCGGCTGTGTGAGAGCTGCATTAAAAGGATTAATGCATAATGTAGCCTCCTGTCTTGTAATGAAATCTTCAATTGTCTAGGCGCCATCTTGTGTGAAACGTCCCAGTCAAAACAACACCATTAGAGTGTTATTTATTATTCTCCCATGTGTCAGGAGATCCAGACTATCAGAGGCGGAGGTGTGTGAAATACGATAAAAAATATAACTTGACTATTCGCTCACAGCCACAAATATTATCTGTAAATCTCTTTGATGTATTTAAAACGAAGGTCATAAACCAAAAATGATGGAAATAAAATGAAGTTATGCATACAATGCGTCACATTAAGTTATAGCAATACAGATAACCCTTGATGAATGAGGATGAGAGTTTACTTCTTGGCTGTGCTTTTGGCAAGTGAAATGGAACTTGTTTACATTAGACCTGGCATCCTTGGAGTGGTCCCCCTGACTTTTTGCCTCCTGGCCCTCTGTTTTACAGACTTCATTTTGCTGGCTTTAGATTTCTGAACACTTTATCACTGCTAACCGGTGATAAACTGCATGTGTTCTGTACTCTGAACATGGTAATACTGGCTTAGCCCCAATTGGTATATTAATTTGCCCATACATCCCTAGTAAAGTGCACTCTATGTGCCCAGAACCTGTAAATTAAATGCTACTAGTAGGCCTACAGCACTGTTTGTACCATCCACTTCAGTAACCCTTTATACATGTTTCAGACCTGCACCTCTGGGTTCAATTTTAAACAGCCATGTAGACCTGGCAAGATAACCCACTTGCCAGGCCCATACCTTCCTTTCTAATACAGATAGGTCACCCTTAAGGTAGGCCCTAGGCACCCCCAAGGGCAGGATGCAACAATTTAATTGGCTGGACATGTACTTTTACGTTTTACATGACCAGGTACTGACTGGAAAATAGATAAGGTTTTGATAAGTGGGACCTAATAGGGATCTCCACAGTGGGAGACATATGTACAACCAGAGGGGTGATTCCATCTGCTGACATACAACTTAGCCCCACAGAGGCCTACCGATATTTACAAATCAGACACGCCGACACTCATGTTGGCATTTCATGTTAATCATTACATGAGAAGCAACGCATAAGAAGGGCTTAAGGCCCAGTGGAAAGCAAAAGGAGTACAGATTGTGAGAGGTTCTTAAAACACAGTTTTTGTAAAATGACCATGTTTTAAACCTTCAAAACAGAGCCTAGAGTGGGTGCGTGAGTATTTAAAAAATCCCAGATGAAATACGACTTGCACGTTACCATACCAAACTGAAAGATACTGCACCTTACAGTTTATTAAATAATACATTTATCACAGGGATGTAACACCCAAAACACCCCTCTCCCCTGAAGCTATGCCCTTGCTTGCAGTATAAAAGGACGATAGCGATGGTGTGTGCTTTGAGGTAAACACAAGGAGATGTGCAAAGCTGGCCAGAATATCCAAATAAATAAACAGTGTTGAGACCTTTCAGGAGGCATTACACCCTATAATTAGTAAGCGCTTTGCATTCTGGGACGTGTTGTTTTTGTCTCTCTTTATATTCATCGGCTTAAATCGAACTGCGTAAATCGCTTTCTTGAGGTGTGGTAGAAGCACTCGTGGTTACTCGAAACCTGTCTTGTCAGGCTCACCGTTGTGTTGGAATGCCTTTTTCCTAGTTGACTCACCCACCGTAGTAGAACTCCTGATGCTTCCCCTGCCCCAGTGTGCCAGCTCCCATGACAACACCCCCCTTCCTGACAGGTGACTTTAATTTTGAAATTGTGCTTTTAAATGCCATCTGTGTTGTACCTTTTTCAGGTATCCATACTGTTTACATACCAGGAAGGAGGGGGCGGGGGCTACCGAGAGGAATGCGAGAGATAGATAGGAAATATGCAAAAACGAGGAAGGAACTCAGGAGAAATGAGAGGGTGGATAGAATAGTTGCTGGAATGGCGGGGGTTAAGAGACTGGAAAAATGCGGATACCGCCTGGAAAAGGAACACGTAGAAACAAGTGAAAGAATAGGACACCTGGTAAAAGGGTGTACGGTCAAAGTACGGGCCGTGAAGGTCTCATGAGGAAGGTCTGTGCATATGAAAGGATGTCACAGATGAAAGTAGGCAATAGTGAAAGGGGGGCACATATTCAAGGGGTGCATGTGTAATGTCTAGTAAATTGGGAGCATAAAAAGACAATGTGCCTCTACAAAGCACAGCCAGTAACATGCAGCTTACCAATCCGTATTGTATGCAGGGAGCTCAAGGTCTGCGTTTGTTGTAGCGATTTAACACGACCACTTGTGTTCAGGTCTTTATGGGCACTATTTCTAAACTTGTATTTTTGTTCGATACCCAAATGCATTCTGTATGAAGCGGTAGGGTAAAAGCAATAAATGAAAACAGCAGAAAGCAATTAACGGCGGGGGGGAAAGCAACTAATAAAAAAATGTGGGTAAAAAGCAACTGATAAAAAGATGCCATAGGGAATCGGAAGGGGGGTTAGAAGAAATAATGCCCACATTAAAGCAGACCGCCACTGATTAAGGGAATTTAATCCGTGGGTGAACAGTGCTCCTAAGCTCCAAATGAAAGTGATATATTGGGAGCGCAAACAAATGAGGAGCCATCAAAGAAGGGTGACGCTGGAGTTAACGTATGGTAAGTAGCATGCAGGCTTACTCTCCATATAGTGATTACAGCAGGTCTTCCAGATAGTACATGTGCGCTGCGTAGGTTCGACCTCAAAAAAGGGTCACTGAGGATAATGAGAAGATGGGCTGCATTCTCTTAAATGTCCACTGGTGGCAGTGAAGTTTAGAGCTCACATGTACATGGTGTAGGTTAGCTCGGTTTTCAGCATTTGTTATTGTTTACCTAGCAAGATCTTTTTTATGGCTTCATTACAACTGTCTGAGAAACACATATTTAACCATTTTTGCTGCTAGCCATAAAATCACACAATTAAATAATTGTTGGAGGCAGTACTTTCTGGTTGGCAAGGCTCTTGCCAGGCAGTACCTGCCACTCCCATCAGGGGTGAGTGATTAAATTCACTGAATAACCTGTGCTCCCCCTTGGGTAGCTTGGCTCTGAGCAGTCAGGCTTATCACAGAGGCAATGTGTAAAGCATTGACATAGCACTCACTCACAATAAATATATTGAGCATCATAAAAGAGACTTCACAGGTGATGTATTTAAATAACGTTTGCATTCAACACACACAATAATCAACACTACATGAAGATCATGTACTTCTGGGCATAAATCACACTTGGAAATATTACAACCATGTTTACAGGACATCAGTAGTATGGAAACTTGGGAGAGATCCTACTCTACCACCTCCAACCCCTTATGCAGTGCAACACATTGTCAACCAAAGGTCCACCCTGGCAATTCTTATTATTCAATACCACACAGTTATGGGCTGCTCCCAATACCACAACTAGTATTGGAAATATGTACATACAAGCAATTATAACACTTTTACATGGCACCATGGGCCGAGGCCACTCAGGTAAAACTAATGTCAAAAGTAGTGTACCTCTGGCAAGAAATCAACATGTAATGCGGCACCACCGGCCGGTGTCATCAATCCCAGCAGCCTGCAGACTGTCACTCCCCCACACACACACTCACTCAGCACCGATGCTTGGTGCCAGTGAGATCAGGCAAGTCAGCATGGAGCGCACTTGCACACATACACACACTCTAATGCAGTGTGACTGATATCTGAATGGCCAAGCAATAACACACTGCAGAGATACCATGGCCCAAACCTCTGTCCACCCTCCAACTCACCCCAACTACCCTAGGCCCACAGATTTGGAGATAGCCAGCTCTCCCCCAGATACTAGGCTGCACGCAGCCGAAGTTCCACTTAGTTAGGGTTCTAGGGAAGAAGGTTGGGGTAGGTAGCAAGACTAATTAGGAGGTATTTGTCAAATGGGGGTTGACCACCACTCGAAAAGTTCACCTACAGAATGCGGAGAAGGGGCAGCCTAAGGGCTACAATCGTTCCCTCAAAAAGGATCCACCACCGGCATTTCAGTACCACCCAGATCCGAAAACCACAAGAGGATGGGGGGAGGGGGGTCAAGCAGCCTCTCGACCCTCCTCTGATCTTTCTCAGATGTGTCCCTTAAACCCCATCCGTCCCTCTCAACACCCAGGGCCAATGCAGGCAACAGTAACTGGCTGCACAACATTGTCGAGGCCTGGGTGAGGAGAGGGCAGTTTGTCTAAGACACCGAGGGCCACAAAAGAACAAGTGATGAATGGGGCAGATAATTGAAAGGCCTCTCAGGACATGTTGATCCAAGTTGCACCCAGGCCATCCCAGGCACAATGTCATGTGTGCAGTGAGATGAGCCACAACAGACAATACCATTCTTACACAATGAGTTGCAAATCTGGTACCTCCCTGGAAAGGCACAGTGTCTGGTGCTCTTTGATATGGGTCTCACCAGGTGATTCCAGCCACACACAACAAAGAGTTGCCACATCTGTACCTCCCTGGAAATGAGGCAAGGAAATGTGTTGATACTGGTTCCACCAGGCAATTCTGGTCACACACAGTGATGTAAGTTCAGTGGTGCCACATGAGGTAGAATCCTGAATTACTACAGGTACACCCTCACCTCCAAGGGCCACACCCTGTGAATCGGACACCACACATAAAGAGTATGCAGTCGCCATGTCGCACAAGAAAGTTGTGGCAAGATCGATGAAGCAGGTCATGAGGGATCCAGCAACCGGTGAATCTGCTCACCAACAACAAGACATTTATGGATGATGAGGTCGCCATGATGCAGGGGCCCCACTCCTGAGATGTAGACAATACGTTTGAGCTCCGCGCTAGGCAATCCAGCCTCCAGGCACAATTCTTAGTTACATTCTCACACCGTGATGCTAGTTGGAAATCAGCAGAGGATGTGAGCACTTAAGAGGGCACAGCTCTCCAGGTATCACAATCAGACAACTTGGGTCCCTCAGGTTGGCCTTTGAGGTCCCTCGGACCTCCAAAGAGATCAGGGGGAATGCCAACAAGCCCTTGGAAAGAACACTTCAGGGTGCCACACAGCTGCAGTTAGTCACCCCAGGTAAGCCACTATTCAGAAAGCGTGTGCTGTCCTTTTCAGTGGCAGTAATCCTCCTTGTGCACAACAGAATACTTTGGCAGTATGCAACACATCATTCCAGATTCTCTGATCCCATGTCCCCGCAAGCATATCTCTGCCCTGCTGAAGTATTGCACCAGTAGATATATTGGAGTGTGTCTTTGAAGCCCTGGGGAGATCAGGGGATTCCCTTTGAACCACAGATGACTCCCCTAACTTTCTGTAATGTCTGCCAAGAGGCCGTGGAATGCAGATCTGAATCTTTAGTGGGGCCACAATCTGGCTCCACAGGCCAGGTGTCAAAAACTCTTCCTCCACTCTATCCGGCTAGGCCTTCAAGAGATCTGTCATTACATTTGCATGCCCAATGCTTTAAGCTGTCGCTGGTAAATGCACAGATGTGCCCCCCAGCCTCCACTGTGAGATGTAGTCAAACTGAAAGTGCACACGAAGACTTTCAGAGCAGGGGAATGTCCACTTTCTGGGGAATTTTGAAAACAACAAGGAGTGTTGACTGTGCACTGCTGAAGTTGAATCATATGTAAACCAAATTTATTGCGCTCCTGGGAATACTCCCCGCCCGGGAGTATATTGAAAAACTGCGCAAGATAGCATTGACACGAGATGTGCGGGTGTCTCCTAGGGCACTGATTCCAGTGCTGGAAACGTCCAGCAAATTTTTATCAATAAAGTTTTTTATCCAAATAAAGTATCCTTGGAGAGGTTTTTTGTATGTCTATTCAAAGTATTTTATTCATACTTCTACAACGTAGCACTCTGTTTTAAATTTTCATGATTCTCGAATTCATCAAATGATCAATCACAACAATCCTTCCAATGCATTTCGGCTCATTGCCTTCATCAGGGAAGTCTGTAACGTAAAATATATAGCTGTAACTCCTCTAAAACATACAAACAATAATATAATCGTCATCTATGTATGTTCAATACACTCAGTATAAACGGTGAGATAACCACCTTCGTATCAGTATTGCAAATCAATTACTAATGATCTATAGTGAACATAAATTACTGATTTTATGTTCACTATAGATCATTAGTAATTGATTTGCAATACTGATACGAAGGTGGTTATCTCACCGTTTACTTTGAATAGACATACAAAAAACCTCTCCAAGGATACTTTATTTGGATAAAAAACTTTATTGAGAAATATTTGCTGGACGTTTCCAGCACTGGAATCAGTGCCCCAGGAGACACCCGCACATCTCGTGTCGGTGCTATCTTGCGCACTTTCTGGAAATGGCATTTCTAAGCTAGCGATCAGGAAACCATCATTAACACAGCAGAGGGCTTGTCATTGTGAATCCAGTGATAGGAAACATTATGAGGCTGCTCCACCGAAATCCACTACTACAGTCTGAGGTCCTTTCCACTATTCTCCCATATTAACATATGGGAAGAGCAATCCTACTGGGCAATAAAAACACACCTGGGTATTCTTCACTACCTGGGCAAGGTACACACAAGCTTTGCTGCGCAGCCTTTCACCTACTACTTGCGTCGCCCCTCAGGATTTACCCCGGGTGCTCTTGTAGGGGTAATAGGTCCCCTCAGGACTGGTTTTAGTAAAGCCAGCCTGAGTATAAGTATTATTTTGCACTCCCAGGCCTGCAATGACAAACTGGACATATGTTTAAGAGCACCATAGATGCAAATGCTTGCACATTGTCCTGGACCTATATTTAAAAGCATCACGTAAGCACCATTTCCTACCATAGATAGTAAGGGTGCACACACTTTCACACTACATTTACAGGGAGAAAGTGCGCAGAGCTCTGAGGCAACTGCAAGCGTATCAGTAAAACCCAGGAGGTGTCACATGGGAGGAGCCAAACCCCCTAGGTTGGGAAAACTCACATGGGGATTCTTTCCCACCTGGGCAGAGAACACACCTGTGCACCTGCCCGGTCACCCACCTACCCCAGGCGTCACCCCTCAGGACTTACCCTAGGGGTGAGCTGGTGGTAGAATAAGAACCGCTCAAGGTTGGCTACTGGAGGGGAAAGGCCAACCTAAGTGTGATGCTTATTTGACAAGCTACTTTGGTAGGTGACACAATCAATGCTGCGTCCCGTGACTAGTCAGTGCCGTACCCCCCTTGGGTATGTGGTGTACCTTTTCACCAGTACAACACCTCAATCAATTAAGCCCCCCCTTCCTACATGTATAGGAAGGGTAAGCGTGCTTTCCCTCTGCAGTACAATGGGAAAGTGCTCAGAGTCTTGAGGCCATGGAAAGAGAGTCTACAAAAACTATGAAGTCAAAAAGCGAACATTTTTAGGGAAATCCCCGAACAAAGGGCCATGTCCAACATTAATGTGTCCACTATGTACCGGTAATGGCATTACTCCGAGTCCTACTTTCTCACCTTCCTTCTTTATCAATGTAGCACTCTTGTCTCAAATAGACCCCTCCCTCTTCTAAATGTGAATGCTCCTCACTTCATTCTCATCCTGTTGTATACAAGCCAACCCAGACACTCAGTTGCTCCGTATTGCGAGGGCGGGAGGGACCGAGAAGGAAGGCAAGAGAGTAGGACTAGGAGTTATGCCATTACCGGTAAGTAATGGATGCATTAGCTTCCATCGATTATACAATGTTACATCGCGGTGTTCAATCCGCGATACCTTTACAATGCAGGCATTACAACGCAAGTTGTTACAACAACTTGTGCTGAAAAGCGCTGGACCTAGGAATAATATGATTTACTATTCCAACTCCAGCCTACGTTACAGTAGGGAAGGTGTTGGAATAGTAAATCATGCTATTCGTTAGCTTAGAGCGCCATCAAGCCCAAGTCATTGTAATAACTTGCATTGTAATGCCCGCGTTGTAAAGGTATTGCGGTGTAAACACCGCGATGTAACCAATGTTTTCACCTCCTATCCTTCCCTTACCTTCCTTCATAACCAATGAGGACACAGTGAGTAAAATAGAAATGGACAACTGAGTGGTATGCAGCCAACAATAATAGAGTGCCTAGAGCACACACAGCAAGACCTCTACTCCCATATAGAGGACAAACTCAGTGACCCAACACATCATCCAGATGATCCAAATCAGCAATCCAATAGAGATGCCCAAACATGGTAGGAGCGGACCAAGTGGCAGTCTTACAATCTTCACCACTGCGTTACCCTCAAAGGCAGCCACCGTAATCGACTTCCAGCGCTCAGAAGGCCCCGAACACCAATGGGAGACACCACACCCAACCCCTTATAAGCTAACAAGACTGTAGTATACTTGTGTAGTATACTTGTAAAGCGCACAGCTGCCCCACCAACGGGGCGTCCCGGCGCTGTATAACTCTGGGGAACCCGTCCTGGCTTTCCCTGTGGGATGGTCCCTTGCAGGGAGTCCCCAAGGTGGAGCCAGGCATCCCCGGAATTGGTGGGGCCGTTGTGGAGATTAGGCAAGCTAATGCCGAGAGTTGCCGAGTGGAACCCCTGATTATAGTAAGCAGCGAAGCGAGAATTATCGAGTCCGCTGACCAAGGTCCACGACCCTGCCGCGTCTGGAATTGAACCCTGGTCCCGGGCTGACTTCTGCTCTCAGGCCTGCCGCCTCTAACCAGTGAGCCACACTACTCCACTAAGACCAAGATCTTATCCACCCACGTAAATAAGCTGTAGATGTCCGTCCCCCTTCCATCCTCTGAGATTGACGCTGTAGATAGGGCATTTCATCTTTCTTTTAAAAAAAAAAATCCAGCCTTTGCGAATTAGAGTACCATTGCCCATCCATGTAACTGAGCACTCGCCATCATCGAAACACCAGGGGCCTCATTTATGAGAAATTACGCATCGCTGCGTGAAAGCAGCATTGCGTCACTTCTCAGTGCGCACTCCTTGCGACATTCCTGATGCGTCATATTTAATGTATGACGCATCATGTCGCAAGGAGTTACAGATACGTCAGTATTTCTAACATATCTGTAAGCGCAAAAGTGATGCATTGCTGGAGTGTGTCACAAAAGTGACGCAACTCCAGCAATGCGTCCTTTCACATGGGGCGAGCCCCATGTGAAAGGGCCTGCATCAGTCTTACTCCTGCTGTGAGGCAGGCGCAAGATTTTGACGCAATGGTGTCCTAAAAGTGACGCGGTGAAATCTCATAGATTTCACTGCGTCACTTCTACGACCCTTTCTTGCGTCAATACGCCCCCCTTGCATACATTATAGCTGCCGCAGATAAAATGTGGCGCAGGGGTTTACAAAGAGACGCATCTACCTAGATGCGTCACTTTGTAAATATGGCGCAACAAGGTGCATTTTTTACGCCACTGGTGCGTCACAAAAAGTGACGCACCGGCGGCGTAAAAGTGACGCACAGCCTCATAAATGAGGCCCCAGGATTCAAGCACATAACCATCAGGGTAGGAGTCTCACAGCCTGATTCATCAAGCCGAATTGCGCTCGCAAAGGGCCAGATTCTGAGAATCTGGCCCTTTGCGAGCGCAATTTTTGCATTTGGGATTCATCATCCCAAATGCAAAAATCGGTAATTGCTAATTCGCTAAGTTGCGAGGAATTACATTTAGGGAATCTCTATTTGAGATTCCTTAAATGCAATTCATGAAGCATTTTAAAATTGCGAAAATGCAATTTTGGGCCGCTATTTACCGAGAGGTCAGACCTCTCGGTAAATAGCAAAAACTTAGAAAAATGCTTTTAAAAGCATTTTTCTAAGTTGCATGTTGCACACACACATGTCCTTTGGACATGTGTGTGCGCAACACCTGTTTCAATTTGCATTTAAGGGGTGCTACAGGGTGTCCTTTGGACACCCCTGGCACCCTTTAAATCGCTATCTTATTTGCGATTAGCTAATTGCTAATCGCAAATAAGGAATACTCCCCATTCATTCCTATGGGCCTTTTGGTCCATAGGAATGAATGGGGAGTTATTCCTTATTTGCGATTAGCAATTTGCTACTCGCAAATAAGGAATGTGCAGGAATCGCTATTTATTTAGCAATTCCTACATGAATACCGTTTTGCGAGTCCTTAATAGCGATTCGCTATGAATCGCTATTAGGGGCTCGCAAAACGGCCCGTTGATGAATAAGGCTGTAAGTCCTCAAATGCTAGGCAGCAGTGACTCATTCCAAACGGAGCACCTCAATAAGTGGAAAAACACCCCAAAATAAACAAATGTGGGGAAGCCAACAGTTCTGAGCACAAAAAAGCAGAATCACCCCTTGGAATACCGCAATAGGAATACAGAAAAACGTGCAACATAACCCGCTCCTACCAACCTTTGAATTCAAAAACACCTCCGAAATGCGTCCTGCCTTGCCAGAGACACCGACCTCCAGCCACTGCAGGACCACAGAACTCTGTCTGATGACTGCCGGCAGGGAACCCTCCCTGCCATGCCAAAGGCAAACCTGGAACATGCCACGAAGTTGGGAGACTGCCTCCAAAAGCACTGCAAATGGCAGGGATCGATACATTGAAGCCCCCATACTCCGCAATGAAGGGGAAACACTGGAAGATAAGGCGAGGATGAGGACTGGTGTTTTTATTTAGAAGATGGAGGGGTTTATTGGAGGCAAGAGAGCCTTATTGGCCACTTGGATGCTAATGACAAGGGTAACTCGTCATGGAGTGCCCATTCATTTCAATGGAAATTACATTAAATGTCTAGGCACAAGCTTAGCATCCAAGTGGTTAAGAAGAAAGGGAAGGAGGGATGGGAGGTAATGGTTTTGTTTTAACAATATATGTAGGAAAACACTTAGGAAATGTATTTGTATGCTTGCCTAACATATCACAATGATGCTTTTCTCGCATACGCACATTCATTAACAACTACCTTGCGGGTAGACAGTGACATAATGGGCATTTTAACCTACGTATGAAATCATACATATTATAATGATACATTCCATTGTAACTTCCTGGCAATTTTGCTGGTTTAACTATTACATTACTGGATCATAGGCAGCTGCAATACAATAGTTTTAGGTGCTAGCGGACATATAACATACTTTGGTTAACTGGAATAATTAGTTGCAGTATGGTAGTGACGTAATTAACACGGTATGTTACTTTATCAAATCGGAATATAACCAGACAATTTATATATATGGCAGCTACATTAATACCATCCTATAATTTGTGTGACATGCAATTGAAATAAAGTATCGTAATGGGCAATTATGAATGTTAAATTGCTGTAACACATACTGTGATGCAGGGGGTATGTTTCTTTTATGGAAATGGGCAAAGCTATTTTCTTCATGGGGAATTAAGCGTGGTCAATGACTCCATCATGTATCTAACACTGAATAGTATATGGGTTTGTAGGGCACATGGGCTATTTATAATATGGGGATAGTATGGATTTCAATGACTGTTCAATATATACAATACATACTCTACCAGTTTCTATTGCGAAAATATGCATACCTATGTTCTACTTGGGGAATGATAGGTGCTAAATTGCTGTGACACACCTTGAGATGCATTTTCACGATTCCTGTTGGTAATGGTAATACCTTTTTTGAGCATGTGGAATCATGGATGTTGAGGGGCTGATGAATACTTTTTCTACTGTATTCTAACAGCTCTTATTAGGAGTAGCTGGTGGGTGTTAAATGGCTATTAAGTATACATGGTGCTGTATTTTCATGATTCCTGTAAGGACATTGTAATTAGCGGATTTACACAAGGGGTATTGTAAGTTTTAAAAAACAGTTGAATGCATGTGCCACTATGTTCTAATTTTTCCAATTGGTAAAAAGGAAATAGCTAATTTTGACACAAAGGATTATGGATATGGCAAAATGCAGTTACAGATCCCGGTCCCAGTGTTTCACTATTCCACTTTGGATAATGGACATAGCAATTTCCTACATGGGGGACGATCGGTGGTCAATTGCTGTTACTTATCCTGGGCACCGTGTTTTACTTATTCAACTTGGTTTAATGAGCATCACAATTTCTACATGGCGGATGATGAGTGTTAAATGACTGTTGCACATGCCTGGCACTGTAGTTTCAGATTCCTGTACGGGAACTGTAACTAGCTATTTTAACATGGGGGATTATGGGTGTTAAATGGCTGTTGCATGTACCTGCCACTGGTTTTTCATGATTCGTCTAAGGAAACGTAGTTAGCTATGCTGCACATGGTGGATTATCAGCTTCAACAGACTGTTAAATCATTTTGTGAATATGGTCAAATGTTTCCTTTTCGCAAAATGGCAATAACTTTTTTAAATAAATGTGAGTTTATGGGTGCTAAATGGCTAATACATAGCCAGGGCGTGGTGTTTTAATAATTCCTTTGTGGATAATGGGCATAACAAAAAATGGACACCAAAGGTGGCCACCTACGAGGGCGGCCACCCTTAGTACCAGAGGATGGACAGACCCATGAGCTGTCTAGTGTTGGGGGGACCACATGGTCCCCCTGTGATGTCACTTCCTTCGGGGAGGGGGTCAAGCGCCCTCTTTGTTCCTGGATGCGGTGGCGAGCTAACCCTCTCCCCCCTTCCCTCGTGGACTTCGGGCGGTCACTGCCCGTGCGCTTTTTGGGCTCGTCTGGTCTCGCGTCGGGGTTTCTGCGACGGGTCTTGTGGTGAGTGCGGCGAGGTGTGTGGCATTGGGTGCCGAATGGGGGGGCCAGCGGGGTCATGTCATGCGCATGTCGTCAGCACGGCCAAGAAGTGTCTGTCGGTGCCTTGGTGGGGGAGGGAAGGGGCGGTTGGGCCTGGGGCGTGCGGGCGGGGTGGGGGGCGGTGGGTCCGCCTGGCTTCTCACTTGCAGTGCTGTTCGACTAGTTAGTGCCCCGGGGGAGGGGGGATGCGCTCTTCTTGTTGGTGTCGCGCTGTTTGGGACGGAACTAGCGTGGCCTTGCAGCCGCCCTTCTGCCTACGGGACTCGGGGGGGGGGGTGTTGGGAGGTGTTGGCATTTCTTCGCCCTGCTTCCTGGTGCCTTCCGCTCTCCTTGTTTCACGGTTACATGTCCCCCTGCCCCGTCAGCCTCCTTCCTGCCGTGTGTGTCCCGTGGCTTGGCTACCCTACCGGGGGCCGGTGCTCTGGCTTTCTCGGGGGGAGGGTGTGGCGCGCTCGGGCGGTGTGGGCGCTTGGTGAGTTTGGGCAGGTGGGGGCCTGATTACTGTGGTTTGGGGCCACTCGATCTGTGTGGCTGCCCGACGCTGTTTTTCCCTCGAGGTGAGTGAATTTTCCTCTCGCTCCCCCCGCCCCCCTTTCCTTCTCCCTGCTCCGGGGTCCTCGGAGGTCGGGTGCTGCCTAGCGTGGGTGTGGGGTGGATTGAGGGGGCCGGGACCAAGCGGGGGCCTGCTCGTGGGAAGGATGTGGATGGTGGGCCTGGGCTTGTGGGGGGGGTGGCGGGGGGCGTCTTTTCTGGACCATGCATGTTCAGGTATCGATGAGCCGTGTCAACTAGGGTCTCTGCTTCTTTGTACCGCGGCTAGGGGCATTTTTTCCGCATCGCGGATTAGGAGCTGCACAATTGTCCGGGTGGGCACCCCGCAGAGCTGGTCAACAGGCATCGGTCGTAATGCATGGTCGGGCTCGCATGAGGAGGAGCTGGTGTTTCCTTCGGGGGTGCGGGGCAGGGATTCCGGCCGGACCCTCGGGCTATTGGTGGCCGTGGCTCCGGTGGATGGGGGTTGTGCCTGGCATGCCTGTGTCGCGCTGGCTGGGTGCGCCTTGGTTCGGTTCTACACGCTTTCTTTTAATACTTAACAGTTAGGGGCATGAATTTCATACGTTCACCGGTTTTTATTTATTTATTTATTTAATTTTCTCATGTTGTTAACCCTTCGAAAAATATAAGACAGCTTTGAAATTGCAGCTGATCACTGGGGTGTCTAAAATGACAATTTGTTATCTAAATGTATTGAGAGCTGTAAATCACCCCTACAACCAGCACAGTCCATTCTGCACTGGGATGTGTCGGTGTGCTAAGGAAGTCCTTTAGGCGCTAGAGTGTTTGAAAACAGATATGGTGTCATGCCTACAAATTATTTAATGTAAAGACACAACGAACTCGTATTTAAATCGGAGAGAAGTCTATCAACTTTGATTGAGTTTTCAGAAGGCCCGCAATTAATCCGGCACAACAGAAACGCGAGGCTACGTATGGCGCATGCGTGTCCACTTAATGGGCAGTGACTGTGTCTCTTTTAGCAGAGCGCTCGCCTTCGGCCTGGAAGACCCGGGTTCGAGTAAGCGGGAAATGCAAATCGTGTACTATGAAATTTTGTGTCCAGGACCACTCAGTGTGTCTCGGGACGTGTCAAGTTTCATATAGATCGATTGCTGATGTTCAGGCACAAAAATATGTTTAACATCCAATCGAAATGAAATGGGCTGTATATTGTTTGTTTTATAAGCCCATTGTATGGAGGATTAAATATGAGCTCTCCTTTTTAACCATGAAACATACATGAATGAAAGCAATGTTGTACACTCGAATGACCCTCTTCCAGAATTGAGTTTCACCCTAAGTGTAGTGTTGGACTTTACTATTACCGCACAGCAGCGGGAGTCACTGCAGTCTGAGTTAGTGCAATCTGCCTGCACAACGCTGTCCTTCCCGAGGGTGACACTGGATCTCACCACAGCTTGTTTGTGAGCTGTTTGCACCTTAAAATCCAAGAATTGTACCTTTATGACCATGGGCGGAGGCTGTAGGCACACATTGAAAAGAATCGCGATCGTACCAATGAAAGCGAGCAGAAATTTGTGGCCATGCCTACTTTATAGGCCCCCACCCCGTGTTTTCAACCCTATTAAGCTTGGGTTGTACACAGGACATCAAAGCCATTTAGATAGGGTTTCCCAGAGCACTGAGGAACCTGATCCCCCTCCGAGGAACCTACAGTTCAGGGACACAGTTCAGTTTGGAAGAAAGGGTCCAAGAGTCTTTGTCTTTAGCCACAATCATCCCTGGCGGTAATCCACTATAGGTGAAATGATCCGGTGGCGCAGCAGACCACTCGGAGACGCCGGTGAGGGGAGGCTACCACCTGGAATACAAAGCATCACATGCTTTATATGGCTGCATGCCTCAGCCATGTTTGTGTACATTTATTACAGGGAAGAAGAGGGTGAATTTCCAGACAGGAAGGGCAGCAGCCTACGTGTGTATGGTGTGTAGACTGAGTCTTAGTATTGGGGCTAGGGCGACATGGGTCTAGGGCCCGCAGCCGTGTTGTGATATTGCTAGGCTGCTGGATGCTATAGGCGTTCATCCTATCCGGTGCTGATCAGGCACCTCTCCTGTGGCAGCCTCGGGCTGCACTGGCGGGCCAATGTTCTGTGGCATGGCAACACCGGTGTCAGGTGGGCCACTGCTGCGCATACAGGGGTTGCTGATGATCATTGGGGTGTGAAGAGACTTCAAAGTACAATTAGAGGTAAAGTACTGCAAGACATGGCAGACACTCAAACACAAGAACTAACGTTACGTAGGCATTGGTGGCACTTGTGCAAGTACCGGAAGCAAACACAAGGCAAGAGTTAGCAAACAAGGTCTTACAAGAGGAATGTGTGCTTGTTACAGGAGGAGGTGTTTATGAGGAGAATAGTAAGGAGACGGGTTATGTGACTCCACACACCCCTAAGTGCAAGGGTCATTAGCAGACTTAGCTTGTGGATAGTTGACTTAGTTTCAAGACACTACACTTCTGCAGCAGGCGCTGGAGGTACGCAAGTATGTCCCCCAACAAACTCCTTATGGGTATGTATTGTGGGCTAAATAGTTCTCGTAACGGACAAACAGGCTTGGCCTCGATGGCGTGGGAGGGCTTTGATGGCCCTGTCTTATTGTAGAGAATGCATACTGCTATATGGAGGGGGGGCAGGGCCGCTAATGGATGTTTTATGTCTCAAATGCAGGAAGCACGCTGGAGAACCGCCCTACTCACATGTGGGTCCACCTTAACTGGTGTCGGGAATGTCCCGGTTGTGGGGCACACAGGTTACACCTCATGGAAGTGTTACATTCGTAATCAACAGGTGAATCTGAGCTTAGTAGGTAGCCCCTGTGCAATAAATGTTTGTTTTCTCTTGTATAACATTGGAGGAGCCTGGGCAATTGAAGAATCGTTATGTATGCAGTGGTGCAACTCGTGCAAGTACCGGAACCAAACAGAATGTGAGAGGTAGCAAACTGTGCATTGCCAGTGATTGGTGAAGGGTGCATGCTACAAAGGAGGACCAAACTCAGTTAGAGGGCTAATACTGCAATAATGGGCAGACTTTCAATCCACTTAAACACGTTGGGTAGACTTCCTGAGTCAAGGAGAATAGTATTTCTTTAATGAAAGGTCTTCCTTCAAGACAATAGAGAGGACCCCTATTCGTTTTCTAAGTGTGCAGGTAATGCGGGCAAATTACTTCGCGTAACTCATACCAGGCATGGCATGAGTAGCTTGTGGGGCATTGATGGCCCTGTCATATTGCAGGGAATGCAGATTGATAGATGGGGGGGGAGCTTTTAATGAATGTTTTCTGTATCATATGCAGTAACCGTGCTGGAGAACCGCCCTACCAACATGGGGGGCCACCCGAATTATCAACAGGTATAAGGATCATAGCACACTGGGGGCAGTGTGCTAGGGTCTGGGATTCCCATGTTCTCCCCAGTTGTCATTACTATCCGCGGTGTGGGCATCGCGCGGGTTTCACTCATGAGTAATACATTGGTAGTTAACAGGGAGCCGGGGCATATTAGGTGGCCCCTGTGCAGTATTGGGAGGTTCTCTCTTACTGTTGAGTCTGGACAATTTGTTATTTTACGGTGCAATAATTGGGGCGTTCTCTCTGGATGCAGTGGCAGAGCAAGGGCAAATCATGCATTTCCAGCGATAATTAATTGGAAATGTGTTTTCACTTATACAACTGGTTGATTTGGGCATAGCATGCATCCCTAGTGCAATAAGGAATTGTGTTCATTAGTCCAGCAACGGGTGCGCAACTAAGGGGCGCTGATCCTGGCGATCGAGAAGCAATGATTCACTGGTCGTCGCTGGTTGGGGGGTTTTCATGGATGTGTTCTTTCTTCCAGAAACGCACAGGTTTCACGCTAGAAGGGTCAGACCACGCCTAGCGGGCTGGCATGCCAGGACTTTGAGATGATACTGGGGAAGAATACACTGGGGCCAGTGTGTGGGGGCCTGGGTCAGAACGTCCAGGATTGGAGTGTAACAATTTTCTAATTCAGGACTATCGGAACAAATACACAGGCACCACCTTGAGAAGGACAACAATGTCCTGACTTCTGGTAGGGGAGAATTGAAGCAGTGTTAAGTGCAGGGGTTTGCGCAAATTACCAGGACATCCATACAAGTCAGCCCCAGTTGTGCTCAATTACCTTATGCAACTACTGGCCTCCGCGCATGGGGATCCTCAAGGGTAAACGGACAGAAGACTGGTTTGGTAATCATTAGGGGGGCCACGGGTCATTGGGTAAGCACAACTAGGGCCCGCCCAAAGTCTAGATGAGGGCGGACAACGGCCTTCTGCCCAGGGCATCATTTTAGCCTTATGGGGACCGGGTTAGCTTCTTCTGACACACTGCGAGTTATATTCAGATAGGTCATTTCTGTTGGGTAATGATCCGGATTTAGAGAGCTCTTTAGGGTAAGGCGGGCGCAGCAGGGACCTGGGATCACCAGATCAGGCTTGCTCCTGGGTTTGGCAAGTTCTGTATGGGTCAATGGGCGCTGCACCATGAGTAAAGGCATAGTACAGCATCTATTTCACTGGTTCAGTAGGGAACCATCATTAGCTGCAGCGGCTGCGCAAAGGGGTAACAGTGTTGTTCTGTTTAGTTCGCCTAGGGATAGGGCGGGCAAGGTCAGAAGCTTGGCGGCCGGAAACTGGAAGAAATTGACGGCCGCGTAGGTGCAATGCAACCTCAGCAGTCAAGCATGCAAATCTTCTGCAGAACCCTGGTTAATGAAATATATGTCGGTTATGGGCTAAACATAATATCTGCCTTCCTGGAAAAAGGGGTGTGACTTAGTTATTTTCAGGATTGGGCGATTTTGTCTTTAAGGGCAGAAATGGAGGGGACAGGGTTCCATTTCAGACAACCCCAGAATGCAGTTTGCAGGCATAGTTGAGAGGTTCAGGGACTTTACTCATAGGTTTACTCCTTTTCCCTGATCGAAATGGATTGAATGTGACCTGTCGCTTCAGTTAGGCAAAGCATTACGATGAGAGGTCAGCTAACAGTAGGGTCGGCTTTGTAGGAGTGAGCCCGCTGGCTGGCCCTTTATAGGTGGGATATTAACCCCGGTATGTCTAAGTTAAGGTTTGAGAGGCCAGAAGCCAGACAGGGGACACAATTTCACAGGCAGTAGAACGGCTGACCAGATAGGGGCTTTTGGTTGCTGATGAGCACAGCTGTCCAGAGTGGAAAGGACTGGGGGGGATGGAGCACGAAGAAGGCCATCTCCAGAGCACAGTTTGCAGTTGGTTGAGAAGTTCAGGGACATTACTGTTACAGTTCTCAGCCCGGAGGAGCGGCAGAACTGATAGGGAGTTTGTTTGCTGGATAGCCTTGCTGTCCAGAGGATTAGTGGACATGTCCTTGCTTGAGCCAAGGGAGGCCTGGGAATGCACAGTCTGTAGGTCACTAGATCTATGGGCGACGAGGATATGGTGGATAGTGTCGCCCGACATACATTGGAGTACCTTGTAGCAAAGGGGATTTGGTTTCATAAGACATGGTTCGCTACATACTAAATGCACTGGGTGCTTTTATGAAGGTGGTGTGCATTTATCCAAAGTAGGGATGGCGAACTTTCTGCCTGATATAGCGGAAGCACTGGTAGCAGCGGGTTGTAACTAAGAGGTAGCTAGTATGTGGGGGGACTCTGGGACGGCGGCTGCCTTACCCAGAGCCATGGCGGAGTTACAGGGTGATCCAATGCAGGAAGGTACAGAAGGGTACCCTCTACAGGAGCACCGGAAGGGTGCGAGAGCAAATTATCCCCAGGGAGATCCACGCTGGGGTGGATCCTGGAGGAGGGACGGGGCCCCGTTAGTCCTTTGGGCGGTTGTAGACTTGAGCAACCGGGGGTTGCCAACACCGCTTAGCCCCCCGGAGAGAGGGGAGAGGTTAGACCTTCCCCCAAAACTGACAACGCCCCGCGGTTAACACCACGGGGGGTTATGGCTCATCAGGTGGGCGGGTCGCGAGAGGCGGCCTGAACCTGGACCGCCTGTAAGATAACCCAACATGTGGGCATAATGTACATGCTAATAAAGCTGCAACAACTTTCTCCAACAAATCATAGTGTGGTGTCTGTTATTTGGGAAAGTTGGAGGAGGAGCGGTCCTGGGTATGGGCCGATATTGGCACTATGACTGGCTGCCCCGGGACACCAAAGGTGGCCACCTACGAGGGCGGCCACCCTTAGTGCCAGAGGATGGCACAGACCCATGAGCGGTCTAGTGTTGGGGGGACCACATGGTCCCCCCTGTGATGTCACTTCCTTCGGCCGGGGGGAGGGGCAAGATAAGCTATATGTTCCGGGGGAGAGGGTCAAGCGCCCTCTTTGTTCCTGAACGCGGTGGCGAGCTGACCCTCTCTCCCCCTTCCTCGTGGACTTCGGGCGGTCGCTGCCCGTGCGCTTTTGCCGCCCTTCCGCTTACCCTGCTTTCGGGCAGTCAGGGGGGCTTGTTACTACTAATATTACTGTCTTTTGGGTTGCAGGCAGAGTTACAGGGCGATCCAATGCAGGAAGGTACAGAAGGGTACCCTCTACAGGAGCACCGGAAGGGTGCAACAGCAAATTATCGACAGGGAGATCCACGCTGGGGTGGATCCTGGAGGAGTGACGGCGCCCCGTTAGTCCTTCGGGTGGTTGTAGACCTGAGCAACCGGGGGTTGCCAACAATGCTCAGCCCCCCGAAGAGCGAGGGGCGTGAGTAAGGGGCGGAATAGAGGTCCGCCGAGGGGAGGCGATAGACCTTCCCCCAAAACTGACAACGCCCCGCGGTTAACACCACGGGGGTTATGGCTCATCAGGTGGGCGGGTCGCGAGAGGCGGCCTGACCCTGGACCGCCTGTAAGATAACCCAACATGTTGGCATAATGTACATGCTAATAAAGCTGCAACAACTTTCTCCAACAAATCATAGTGTGGTGTCTGTTATTTGGGAAAGTTGGAGGAGGAGCGGTCCGGGGTATGGGCCGATATTGGCACTATAACATGGGGGATTATGGGCTTTAAATGACAGTTAAATACATTTGCACTCTGTTCTAATGTTTCCTGTTGAGCAAAAGGGAAACTACTAGTTTTTAAATGGGGGATTATGAGTTGTAAATGGATGTTACATATTCCAAGTACAGTATTTCACTGATTTCTCTTGGCATTATGGGCACAGCAATTTTCTACATGGTGGATGATGGGTGTTAAATGGCTGTTGCATGTACCTGCCACTGGATTTTCATGATTCGTCTAAGGAAACAGTAGTTGGCTATGCTGAGCATGGTGGATTATCAGCTTGAACAGACTGTTAAATCATTTTGTGAATATGGTCAAATGATTCCTTTTCGCAAAATGGCAATAACTTTTTTAAATACATGTGAGTTTATGGGTGCCAAATGGCTAATACATAGCCAGGGCGTGGTGTTTTAATAATTCCTTTGTGGATAATGGGCATAACAATTTTCTACATGGGGAATGATGGGTGGGAACTAGCTGTTACAGGTGCCTGACACTATTTTGTCATGATTCCTATATGATAATAGTATAATAGTAATAGAAAACCTCTGTTTAAGAGAATGTGGGTGTTAAAGAGGAGCAGTTAAATGCAATTACGGCTGTACTCGAATGGTTCCGTTTAGGAAAGTGGGAATAGATATAGTGTGTGCTGCTGCTCCTTTTATTATGACCAGAGGAGACTTTTTCCAATCCCTGCTGCTTGGTAGTTACATAGGTGCGTTCAGATTGCCCTTGTGCAAGTTCTCGGCCCGCAGAGTGACAAAGAAACATCAAAGTAGCTTTGAATAGTTTCCACGTGGGTCCTAATAAACTAATAGAGGCATTGTCCTCTGCTAAGTGTATGAAAGGAAGATCCTGAGAGGAATACAGCACCCCCCAATCACCCCCCTCCACCTCCAGCTGGCTCCATACACAATAATAAATTCAAAATGTATAATGGACTCGAGCAATTAGGGCGAAGTAAGCAGACAGACAAGGCATTAGTTATCTCTTGAGGAGTAATGTCTTTTTCCAACACACTAAATTCTTCAGGTAGAGATGGAGGAGAGGGTAGGCCTGAAAAGAAAGTTTTTAAGTTCAAATCAGTGGGAAAGGTGTCATCGGGATAAAGATTATAGTAGTCATGGAAAACCTCAGCAATGTCCTTATCCGATGATACTAGTTTATTCGTGGATTCATTAAGAATAGGGCCAATAGTCTTACATTCAGATTTAATCTTTAAATAGTTAGCTCACATTTTCCCCGCTTTGTTTTGCCCACCATGATATTTAGATTTAATTTTAAGTAAAATATGACATGCATCAGTTGTTGCTAATTTGTTAAGCTCAGATTTAGCCTTAATTAAATCATGAAAGGCAACAGAGGAACGGGAGGTAAAATATGTATGTTCTAGGCTTTTGAGTTGTCGTAGTTGATCTTCATATTTCTTTCTGTTGGACTTCTTCTTCTTCGATACAAAGGAGATGGTAAAGGCACAAAAAGCAGCCTTAAAAGCATCCCAATTATTAGGAATAGAGGTATCTGATGGATCATTAAGACTAAAAAATTCATTAATATAAGAGGAAGCCTCTTTGAGAAAGACTGTGTCATTCAACAAAAAGGTATTAAGTTTCCACCGGCTAAATTGAGGGGAAATATGTGTAAGATCTAAAACAGCATAAACAGGTGCATGATCCGATATGAAAATAGCACCAATTTCGGATTGTTGGACAGGGGGAGCAAAGATTTACTGGCCAGAATATAATCAATTCTTGAGCGAATATGATGTACATTAGAAAAAAAAGTGAATTCAGTTAAGTCAGGATTACAAGTCTTCCAGACATCATATAATGGACGAGAGGCAATGGTCGACTGAAAAGCTTTGCGAGATTTGTCAGGTTGAAATTTACATTTGGATAATCTGTCAGAAAAGGGATCTAACTATTGGTTGAAGTCACCAGCTACAATGATATTGGGACAATCAATGGAAGAAAGGAGGACTTTAATATCATTCCAGAATTTAGGACCATAAATATTCAATAGAACCAACGTTTTATTTTGTATCACAATCTTTGCCATTTCCCATCATCCATCAGAATCACATTGTGAGGATAACATTTGTACTGCTAAAGCTTTATGGAACAGTAATAATAATAATAATAATAATAATAATAATAATAATAATCCACATTTGTAAAGCGCACAATCACCCGTAAGGGTCTCTAGGCGCTGGGGGTCGTCGGGAAGATTAAGCGAGCTATTGCCCAGAGTCACATGGTGCTGGGCTAACCTGCCGCCGGAGCCGGGGATCGAACCCTGACCCCCAGATTCCAGCGTCAGTCGCCCTGGCCGCGCCGCCACACCTCTCCCTGTATAACAACACCTCCTTTTTTGTGGACAGCAGGAGAAAAAACAACTTGGCCCACCCATTGCCTTTTTAGTTTAAAAGATTCATCATCAGTACAATGAGTTTCTTGAAGAAAATAAATTTGAGAATTAAGTTTTGATAAATGAGACAGTACCTTTTGTCGCTTGATAGGATTCCCAAGACCACGTACATTCCACGTAACAACTTTACACATAATGAAGGTAGGGGAAGGTAGAACATAGTTGGAGATGACACATCTCAAGGGTACAACTGTAAGAGAAAACACACCACAGACAAAAATTACATATGAGACATACAACAAAAAATGAAACTACAAAAAGACCTATATTACCAAGATGTAATAACACAAGAATGGAAAAAGATGATATGGTGTAGTAAGAAATAAATAGAAAATGAAAGAGTAGAGATACAAAAAGAAGAGAGAAAAGAGAGAGAATAAGGAAGGAAAGATAAGCACAAAAATCAAAGCAAAGCAGCCAAATCTGTAAGAAAAGAAGAAAACAATGACAAGGAAGCATAGTGACGCGAGGCAAGGCGGGTCACATACAGATAACCAGAATACAAAGAAAGATAAAGCTATAATAGAAAGGACAGCATAGAAAAAAGAAAAGATAAACAAATAAAATCAGAGGATGTAAATATTAATAACAGTGTAAAAAGTAAGAAAGAAAGCAAGTAATTTAGAAAGACATGGAATCATTTAGAAATGGACAAAGAAGCAAAAGTAATACAAAAAGAAAAGATGATCAAGCTCTAGTATCCATCCCGGTTGAAGAAAATGGCTGAAGAAAAAGTTTAAGTTTTCCAGGGTCGTCAAATGATCCGGAACGTCCATTATGAGTAATCTTAGAGAGGCAAGGATGCAGGATGCCATATTTGATGTTTAAATGTCTCATTTGAGGACGTAGAGCAAGGAATTCTTTCCGGCGAGCATTAGTCGCATTGGAGATGTCCTGAGAAATGAAGATGTTATTTCCATACCAGATAAGACGACGTTTGAGTTTAACGGCCTTTAAAACAGTCATAAGTTCAGTAAATTCCCAAAAAAGCATAATGATGCCACGAGGTTTAGCAGGATTGGAATTAGGGCGACCCAGACGATGAGCTCTTTGTATGTTGAGGGGTGAACCAGAAGTTGGAAGATTGAGAAGATCTGGGAGAAATTTTTGAAGGAACAGAACCATATCAGGGCCTTCAACATTATCCGGCAGTCCGTATAAGCGTAAGTTGTTGCGACTATTACGATTTTCCAAATCCTCAGTGTGGAGTTTCAATTTATGAAGTTCCAGTTCGAGTGAATGAATTTTGGTAGACAAATCTTATAGGTCACTGACACGTTGCTCCAGGTCGAATACCTTACTTTCCATGACAATCCATCTGTCCTCTATTTGTTTCAATTTTTCATTTGTGGCAGTCATGAATGGCTGAAGGCCCTGCACCTCCTCTAAAATAGAGTCTAACACAGGATTCTGGGAGGAGAGAATAGGTGACGGGGCACATTTTTCTGCCATTTAGATTTAATGCCTGTAAGAGAGGACTTAGTAGAATGAGAGTCACTCGCCATTGCAGCAAATACAAGGATAACTGTAGAGTAGTGACAGTTTGCGCGCCAAATATGTGCTTCAGGAAAAATACTAGTGAAGAAAGGACTGTACTTTGACCTCCGTTGGTGATAATAACTGACAGCCTGTTGCAAAAATATATGAGTGGAAGTATGAGCTCAGCGGCCAAAAATGGCAGCCGCCCACCTCCCTCGAAACATAACAGAAAGCCAGGCTATTAGAAGACAAAAGCAGGTCCAAAATAAATTATAAATAGTGAAAAACGTGTTTCACCAGGAACACCAAGTGAAAATTGGTAAAAATACGTGACCTGAAGCACTTCACAGGAAAGAGTAAATCACAGGAATGAGCGCACAGTCACTGTAAGGACTTACTACAGCAAATGCTGGTAAATTGCAATTAAATTAAGTGGTAGGAAAAAAAGAAACCACTATGAGGCACATATCTGAGGGGTTTGTAAGAGAAAGATATGTAAAAAATGGCATCCAGGCATATGAAGGGATGTATGCGGTCAAACATCCATTTCCCCGCTGAAAATTGAAAGGTAACATCCATTAAATAGTAAAAACGCCCAGAAAAGCATTAGTTAATAATAAACTGCCAGCAGAAGGGGCCTCATTGTAACAGTAGGTGAAAGACAATTACCGGCTGGAAAAACGCAAGTATGACGGCCCAAAATGGCGGCCGCTCGCGTCGTGAGGGGAAATCAGCGGAGCTGGATACGCGATGTTTAGGGCATGAAAGCGTGTAAAAGGGCTGCCCAAATGCTCACATCATGGTCCGGAAAGGATGCCCATTGTTGTACGAAGGTCAGGAAGCAAAAAGACGGCTTTACAGATAAAAGAGTCCCGCCATCGAGCGGAGCTCAAACAGGAGCCGCCATCTTGCATCGGCGCCGAAGCCACGGCCCCCAATTTGTAATGTTTTAAGTAAAAACACACTCCTAAAAGGTCAAAGCGCCAACTACAGATATGTAGTCGTGCAGGACAGGGTCTAAGTCAAAAAATTTGACAGACGACAATGGAGCCTAGTTTGGATACGATATGTAGATTCAGTCCAGTCAGTTTTTACCTTCAGACTTTAGGAATTTCTCCGAAAAATTTTCTGAGAAGGTAAAGTTCAGTGGGGCAAGGCTGCAGGAGGTGACCGCAGAGGAAGCAATATCATTGGCTAGCCTTTGGTCGAAGTCGGAGTGAGGATTTCTACATTAGGACTTCTTGTCAAAAATAGAAGTCAACAATCTCTAGGGGGACGAGTCAAAGGGCTCTAGCAAAAGACAGTGACAGGAGGATGGAAGCCTCTTTGGCTCGGGACCTCTGAAAAGGATTTTCTGCTGTGGAGAGGAACGTAGCAGGAGAACCGGCAATTCACCTCGGCCGGATAGGTGAGCAAATTGGTCCTGGCCTTCTCCTGGTCTCAGAGCAGTTTTTGGCCAAACATGTTTTAAGTCCTCAGTTTTGGGAATTAGACATCTGGGCAACTTTAGCACCACAACCAAGGATCCAAGATAGGCGGTACACTTCTTGGCTCATTCAGGCTGTGTCCAGGTGCAGGTTGGAGTTGGGGGCCACCGTTTGTGTTCCTGTAGCCTCTGAATAGGAAGCCAGCAGACTAGTCCTTAAGGTCACTCTGGTAGCCCTTGGTTCAAGTAAAGATGCAGGGCTCAACAGCAGGGTTGGCCTTTAAGTCTTCAAGACAGGCTCTAGGCAGCAGAGCAGTCATTTCAGGTACAGCAAAACTGTCTTTCAGAGTGCACAGCAGCAGGCAGTCCTCTGAGAGTCCAGCAGGTCAAGGAGTCAAATGAATAGTGGGTCTGAAGGTCCTATTTGTATGCCCTGCTGCCATTCCTCTGGAAGGTGAAAGAAGCTTCAAAAAGGGATTTTTGAAGTGCATGGAATTTCCTGACTCTTCTGCCCGGGCTCCAAGCTTGGTGTAGTGACAAGGTGGAGGCATTAGGCCCTTTGTGTGAAGGCAAAGCGCACCCTATTCAGTTCGAAGTACGGCTATGCTTCGCTCTGCCCCCATCCTGCCACCAGATAGCCGATTGAGAAACAACTAATCCATCTATTATGTGACTGTTTGGGAGGAATTCACAGAGTCTAACTGTCAGTTACATTCAGTCATTTGACCTAAGATAGGCCGCAGGCTCAAAATAGCTAAGGGGAGGAAAATTCCAACTTTCCAAAGACAACGGAAGATTTCATATCAAGACCTTTTTTCATCTAATAAGCCTTGATTACGTAGGAACGCTATATGTCGTACAACACGAGATTGCTGTATTTCAAATGCTATATTATGGACTCAGTTACATCATTTTGAGTTTCGTTTAAATGTTCATATTTTCATCATTTGTTTATGTTAAGTAGTTTTTCTCAAAATTATTGGTGAAATTACACAACGTGGCGGTGTCGGCATCTTGGTGTGAGAGTACTGTTTGTGGCGGTGAATGTGAAGTTAGTTGGGTTTAGTGGGGGTGAGGGATGTAATGGTTGATAGATGAGAAGATGAGGCCGGTACATGGGGGTTCTGGTTTAGATGGAGGTGCGGATCGTGTTGTGAATGAGATTCGGGAGGGTGTGGTTGTTTCGGTTTAGTCAAGGGCATTATGGGTGTTGTAGTATCTAGAAAGGATTTTTGAATGGATGAGGCGGTTGGATGGGAATTGAAGACACGTGGGTGTGAGCGCTGGCTTTTTAACCGTATGTGTGTGAGAGTGACTGTTTGAGCAGATTGAGTAAACGGGTGAAGAGGTTATCGGCTGAATGCAGAGCACAGGCTTGTGTGTATAAGGAGAGAAGGGAGTATTGATTAGTAGCATTGATTATTGTTTTAAGTTGCAGTGGGTGGGCATTTGAAGTTTAAGAGGGGAGAGCACACATTTCGTGAGAAATTCACATTGAGACTGGTAGGAGTGTATATTTTTTAGCAGTTTTATGGGGATTTTGTTTTTGATTAAATGGTATATTTAATTTGCGCAATTGGTATATCTACTCTCGTATTTTTTCCGAAACCCCTGACGAAGAGCCTTCGGCTCGAAATGCATTGGGTAGCATTGATATGGCCTACGTGATGTTTATTAACTGACGTGCCATTGTTTAAAAGCCTGTATTAGTAATCAGCTGCATTTGCAAATGTGCAATAAACATCTATTTGCAATCTCGCTGTCTCCGCGGCATTGCTATGAAAATATGGATTAAAACAAGGAATAAAAAGTCAAGTTTTGGTGAACTAAGGTTTACAACGATGTATTGAAAGCGAAATGGTCCCATTCAAAGCAGTGCGCTAACATGGTGCGTTCGTAACGTGCCTTTCGAGTTTTTCAAGTTGAAACAGTGACCGGAGATGGGTCACTGTGTGATGCGCATGCAAGTCAAGATATGTCTGAAGAAGTGGTTGACATTCAAGGGAAGGAGTGCAATCCAATTTAACTCTATTGTTGCTCACAATTTTTTCGTCCCAACGAAGGGTGCACACCAAGGTACATGATCATAATTGAGATTCGAACACTTGAGACAAGGGAAGATTTCATATCAAGACCGTTTTTCATCTAATGAGCCTTGATTACGTATGAATGCTATATTGCTGTATTTTAATTGCTGTATTATAGACTCAGTTACATCATTTTGAGTTTTGTTTCAATGTTCATATTTTCATCATTTGTTTATGTTAAGCAGTTTTTCTCAAAATTATTGGTGAAATTACATGACGTGGCGGTGTGGGCATCTTGGTGTGAGAGTACTGTTTGTAGGGGTGAATGTGAAGTTAGTTGGGCTTAGTGGGGGTGAGGGATGTAATGGTTGATAGATGAGAAGATGAGGCCATACTTGGGGGTTCAGGTTTAGATGGAGGTGCGGATCGTGTTGTTAATGAGATTCGGGAGGGTGTGGTTGTTTCGGTTTAGGAAAGGGCATTATGGGTGTTGTAGTATCTAGAAAGGATTTTTGAATGGATCAGGTGGTTGGATGATAATTGAAGACACATGGGTGTGAGCGCTGGCTTTTTAACGGTGTGTGTGTGAGAGTGACTGTTTGAGCAGATTGAATGAACGGGTAAAGAGGTTATCGGCTGAATGCAGAGCACGGCTTGTGTGTATAAGGTGAGAAGGGAGCATTGATTAGAAGCGTTGATTATTGTTTTAAGTTGCAGTAGGTGGGCATTTGAAGTTTAAGAGGGGAGAGCACACATTTCATGAGAAATTCACATTGAGACTGGTAGGATTGTATATTTTTTAGCAGTTGTATGGGGATTTTGTTTTTGATTAAATGGTATATTTAATTTGTGCAATTGGTATATCTACTCTTGTTATATTTATTCAGAAACACCTGACGAAGTGCCTTCAGCTCGAAATGCATTGGGTAGCATTGATATGGCCTACGCTGATGTTTATTACCTGACGTGGCGTTGTTTAAAAGCCTGGATTGGTATACAGCTGCATTTGAAAATGTGCAATAAACATCTATTTGGAATCTCGCAGTCTCCGCGGCATTGCTATGAAAATATGGATTAAAACAAGGAATAAAAAGTCAAGTTTTGATGAACTAAGGTTTACAACAATGTATTGAAAGGGAAAAGGTCCCATTCAAAGCAGTGCGCTAACATGGTGCATTCGTAACGTGCCTTTCAAGTTTTTCAATTTTCCAAAGATGGCATTTTCAAAAATCTAATAACAAATATGACTTTACCATTAAAGAGGCCTTTTCATTACAATTTCATAAATAATAAATTAGCACTTCTTAAATGCAATAAGGCAACCCAGTGTTATCCTATAAGACAGGTAGGCCTTACAGCAGTGAAAAACAAATTTAGGAGTTTTTCACTGCCAGGACATGTAAAACCTAAAAGTATATGTCCAAACTTTTAGTTTCACAGCACCCTGCCCTACGGGCTCCATATGGCCTACCTTCAGGATAGCTTATATGTAACATAAGGGGAGTCTAAAACTTAACACGAGGGTTTTAATGGCAAGTGTACATGGCAGATTAAAACTGCATTCAGGTTGCAGTGGCAGGACTGGAACATGTTTTAGGGTGCTACTTCAGTGGGTGGCATGTTAAGTGCTGCAAACCCACTGGTAACATTTAATTAACAGACCCTGTGCTTATGATATACCACTCTATAAGGGACCTATAGGTAAATTAAATATGTTAATTGGGTATAAACCAATTTAACCATACTTTAGGGGAGTGAGCTCAAGAACTTCAGCGCTGGTTATCTGTGGTAAAGTGCACAGACAACTAAGTCCTACAAACACGCAAAAAGTGGAGGGAAAAAGGCAAAACGTTTGGGGGTGAGCCTGCAAAGAGGGCCAGGTACATCAAATGGAAATTATCTTACTCATTTGTTGGTGTGGTTTTGTTTTAACATGTCCCTCCCTAACCTAATTCTTTTAGAGTAAGAGGTGTGGTGCCGTGTCTAGGGCAACTGACTCCGGAATCTGGGGATCACGGTTCGATCCCCGACACCGGTGGCAGAGTAGCCCAGCACCATGTGACTCTGGGCAATAGCTTGCTTAATCTTCCCAACGGCCCCCAGTGCCTAGAGACCCTTACGGGTGATTGTTCACTTTGCAAATGTGGATTATTATTATTATTAATATTATTTCCCTAAACTACATTCATGTTGTAGTAATTTCCCCATTTTTTAATCACTCTACTTTGTCACTCCCACATTTAGTATTAAAACCTTCCTACCACTGGGTCAGAGATCTCAATATAGAAAACATGCCAGAGGTGGTTACGAAGCTCCCCAGTCAGAGCTTTGTGACTTTGGAGTATGTTGAGAAATAAAAATTAGGTACTCCAGAATTACTGAATATGAGTATTTGCTTGTTTTAAGAAAATAGGTATCTGCATCTTGTCAAAATAGATTGTGTGTATTTTATTAGCCACTAAATTGTACAGTGGGAGGCATGCTCCCTCTGGTATAGCTGTGTGATTTGCAGGATCCTGTCAGACCCCTGCAACAGGTGTTTACTTAACTGACCTTTCTTAACAGCTTTTTGAATAATATAGTGCACCAATTGCAATTGTCGTAGACACCCACAGTTAAACCTTGAGTACTCTGTGTACATAACACAGAGTAACCACTGTAACATTTCCACTTATAGCTATAGTTGTGAGATTGTGTGTAAGAGAGGTGCAGACATTTATTGCACCAAATGAGGTAGAAGAGGGGAGTAACTTGTACCAATTTATTAAACATGTAGATGATGGTTTATAGAAATAGACTCTATAGTAAAATTGGACCCTCTAGATGTCTAAGCAAACCAAACAATTATGCAGAATTGCTTGGGCAACAGTCCATTTCTACTAGAGAAAGAGCTGTGATGATAGCATGAGGAGGAAGTCCAGATATAATTTGCATCCGAGTGACCAGTCAAACTAACATAGAAAGTATGTGTATTGATAAAACCAAAGCTCTCCCTGTTGTTTAAAGGAACTAGTAGACAAACAATCAATAGTTTAAATGGTCAGTGGAAAATAAAAGATACTTAGGTATCAACTTTTACCCAGAACGACATAGGCACCAGAGGAGATATCTTAAAAAAATGTTACACCACTTTAAAAATGAGCCAAATAAAGTTAGTAATGACAAGGAAAAATACATACATGTTTTTGGAACATTCTGGAGTTGAAGGTAAAATATCAAATTTTTAACATTCTAGACACCCTTTCCTTTTAAATCATCTAACCGATAGTTTAATAGATTACTATTCTGATAGGCCGGTCTTGTGTTAAGAATGAAGGTGCTAAGAATTTTAATGTCAACACATGTGGGTTACATGTTGTTAGAAATGGGGGTCTCTAGTTGGGCTAGGCAGGCACCTTTGTCCAAGTAGGGACCCTTCTTCCTAGTCAGGGCAAGGGAGTTACTTCCCTAAAATAACCGCTTCTCAACACTTTAGTAGCTTGGCACAAGCAGTCAGGCTTATCTCAGAGGCAGTGTGTAAGGCATTTGTGAACACATATAGTAATCCAATGAAAACACTACAAATTGACAACACACCAGTTTAGGGGAATAAGTAATCTTTATCTAAACCAAAAAGACAAAAATCCACAAAACACTTTAATAGCCTTAAAAATAGGTTATTCACATAAAGTAAGTTTGTTGCAACAAATAACTCCACCTGGCTGGGGTGGGTTTCTTCCACATACAGTCCTCCTCCTTGGGACTCTGCACACTCCCACCTGGTGTGGTACCCCCTTACAGAATTGTCAGGGCACCTGTGGCAGGTATCCTGCACAATTCGCCCAGTAGTTCAGGGGTTCTCTCCTGCAAATGGGATCCCAGCCTAGGGGCTCTACCTTAGACTGGGCAGGGGTGAGGCTGCCCTCTCTATACACCCCTACTGGGGTCCTGCACCCTCCCACCTGGAGCAGTGCCCCCCAAAAGACAAACAAATAGGGACACTGTTAGCAGTCGGCCCTTCCTCCAGATCAGGGGGGACACCCTGAAACTGGCCCTCCAATCCTGGGTCTGTACCTTTAGGCTGGACCTGTTCCTGGCACCCCAGGACTTCTGAGGCAGTACACCAAACTCACCCCACCAAGGGAAACACACTCCTGTGTTGTTGTGAAAAAGTCTGCCTGGTGCAGGTCTCCAGCCTCCTGTCCACCTAACAGAGCATTTAGACCACCCAACCAGGGTCAATCATGGAGTTCTCTGACCTCAGAGCTGGCAACCCTTGATCCACTGGTCATTCCACTGGGGACCCCCTTCAACTCTCTCTCTGGACTCATGCCCTCTCCCAACTGGAGAGGTGCTGCCAGACACCAGAGCTGGTAGAATGCTAGTCACAGCAGTCTCCCCCTCTCCACTGACACCCTGGGGTACCCCTCAGGGGATTGCCTCTTGGTACAGGCCAGGCCCCTCTCCTGGTGTTCCCTCATGGAACCAACCAGGCCATGAGACTGGGTTTCAGGCACCACAAGACACAGCTGACTTCTACCGCTTCTCCTCTGAGACAGGACATGGGATCCTATACCCCTCCCATTACTCTGGGACCTACCAGGGCCCCCAAACCTTCCCATACCTCTCTTGGTTGGAGAATGCCTGAGCCACCTCCTTCAGGATCAACCCCAGATTCTTCTTCAGACCCTCTAGAATCCACCAAAAGGTCTGCCTCCAGTGCAAGTTCCCTGGGATCAGAGAACTCACACTCTACCAGGTGTTGGCATAGTTCTGGAAAACAGGGACTTAAAATATGCTCTCCATCAATTGAACACACAGGCTCACACAGGTGTTAACCAAGCTACATTTGCCTCACCAGCCAGTACCTTGCAAAAGTACCCCACATCACTCTCCTGAGACTGGCAAGACAGTGTCCGACTGTCTCTTTCACTCAACCCAGACTCTTCTGGGTGGTCTCTAAACTCACTTACCAGGGCTTCTTCCATGAGGGAACCCCTCTCCCTGCACCTCTCTTCTAGAGTCAGTAGAGTGCCTCTCCCACCACTAGATATATGATCCCCTGTGCCAGTTCCCCAATCCACTTCAAGGACACTGCGCACCACTGGAGCTACCTCATATACCTGAACCCCCTGGTGTATGTTAACCCCCTCCTTCAGGTCAGGCGCCACATCTCTGGGTGTGTGTACATCTTCCTCAGCACTAGAGAACACGTTCTTGCTGTCACTATCTGAGCTGAACTCCACCTCTAGCCCAGCCAAGCTCACTTCCTGAGCTTCACACATTTCTTTTCCAGCTAAGGCTCACTCTATCTCTTCGCACTCCCTGTCTAGCTGCCTCAGCTTCCGGTCATGAGCACAAATCTGATTCCTTTACTCACGAGCCAATCTTTACCAAAATGTTTCCTCCTCAGGGTCACTGTCCTCTTAGTATTCTGGGTGGGGATCCTCCCCCTCAGATCCCTCCTCAGAGTCATCTGATAGTGTTGCCTCCCAGCGTAGCACCTCATAGCTACACAGGGCTGCCTTAAGATCCTGCCCTGTTGATCTCCTCTTCACAGGTAGTCCCCTCTCCTTTTAAAAGACTTTTGGTTCTGTAGTGTAGTTCCTATCTTCCCAATAGGCTCTGCGCATTGGAATAATACCTACAGCAGTAAAGGCCTAGGCCAGACGTTAACTAGGTCTACTACTGTCGATACTAGACTTAAGTTTTGGGTTTGCCAGCGTAGCTCAGAGTTCGCTAGAAACTTTCTCGAATGTTCAGGAAAGAATTAACTCCCCTGATTAGACAAGAAGGGATTTAGTTTCTGACAACCATAGAACATGACAACTTTGCTCTCCCCTAATCAAGAGTGTATCTCCAGAGTCGTGTGAGCACAAGGCAATTATTTTACTCAGTCAGTACGTGCATTCTTAGTCTCATCAGATTGTAGAGAAAAGGAAGAGACGGGCGTGTTCAATAAAAAGGTGTTATTTATTGATCAGTCTCTTTTCTCGTACAAGAGAAATGGATCGATATTATTGCAATACTTATAGTTAAGTAAAGTGCATACATTAAAAGCAATAGTATAAAATAATACTGTAAAAACATTGATATGGTTTCTGAGCCATATGATGTTTAAAATGATTAAAATATATTTACATACACATATACATTTGACTAAACGTACTCAACTGGTGTTTCTAAATACGCCTACCCCGTGTACCTGACCTAAGTCTAATGCGTGGGCGGGAATAGAAAGTTACAGTTTAAGTTAAGTTTGTTTTTGCCAAGTGAATAACTAAATAATTCTCTGTGAGGGGTTATTCAGTTCTGTACCTGGAAGTTAGGATGAATGAGGAATGGTATCTCTTTCTCTGGTCTCGATATTCCAGGCTGCCTGCGAGGGCTGCCCGAAAGCGCCGGTGCTGGGTCTCTCGGTAGGAGATAGCAGCGCGTCTCTCAGCGCGTCAGGAAGGCGGGGCTGCTGCCAGCGGGGTCTGCTCTGCTTCTGGGCTTCGGCAAGTATGGCTGCTCCGTCTCGTCACCACGCGTGTGTTTGCATAGGGCAAGATCGGCAATATTTATACCTTAAAGGTGCCGAGATTGACGTAAGGATGGACATAGATACGTCAATAAAGATGTCATACGACTTGCTCGTTAGCACATTCTTTTACTGAAGTTCTCTGTGAAATCAAAACAATGGCCGCACGGACATAGATACGTCAATAAAGATGTCATACGACTTGCTCGTTAGCACATTCTTTTACTGAAGTTCTCTGTGAAATCAAAACAATGGCCGCACGAATTTTCCAGGTTGTCATAGGTTTGATTTGTTATGAGAACGTCGTATGCCTTATCAGGGGCTGGAGGAATGTCGCTTGTCTAATTTGATCTCAAGCGTTATGACCTAATCAGATAACACGTTCCTGTGCCGTATTGTGACTGCGTCAGATAACGGTATCTGCATCATGGGGGTTTTCTGCCTCATGGGCTGACTGTTAGTTAACTTGATAGTTAGTTTAACCAGAATAGGGTCAGGAATAGGGGGATCGATTCAGAACCTATAGGAATACATGACACCCACTCCACGCTAACTATGGTCATATTTACTAATCTATGCATAGTATAACATAGTACAACATACTATAGAGTATAGTGTATACCTCACCACCCCAAAATACATAAATGCATTTTGAAATTTTCAAATATACTGAAAAATTGCAGTCATATATATTGTATGCACTTAAGCTATGAATTAAACGCTAAAGTAAACACGCATTTGTAGACACTATTGCTTATTTGGTATATGAGAAATACACATGAAATGGCTCTTAATATGGCTATACAGAAAGAAAGTTCGAGACCATTTCATCACATAATAAAATATTTGTGAACATACCAGCGGGCAACTAAAGTTTATAAAGTATCTAAAAATAGAAATCTTAGTTCTCTAGGAATAGTTTCTTACTTTAAGCAGAAGATAAGTGTCCCGAAAATTTTGTAAAAAATAATTTGGGGCTGCTAAAAAATTGCTGTCCGTGAACTGGTGGGAAAAATTGTTCATGTGACTTTATTTTTAAAGTTGAAGGCCGAATTCAGGGAACGCCGTGTGCGAGCTTGCTCAAAAGTCTCTATTTCTGTTCTGGAGAGAACATCATATCATTAAGGCTTTCGAAAAAACTGTCAACAGCTTCATGGGAAAGTTCCACTAAGTCGGAAATAGGTGTAACCATGCATTCGTGCGCATGATTGTCTCCATTGACATTCTGATTCGCATTGCTGACAGAAGGTCGTACCTGATTAATGCTGCTTTCATCTTGAACTTCACTACTCTTCAATCGTAGTGGTGAAGATTCCACGAATGCCGTCATCAGGATTGGCAGCCTTTGAGGGCAGCACAAAGCGTGAACCTTGGTAGGAACCAACAATGTATCTGCATCCACTGGCGCATCCGATTGTAGCGTCAGACAGGTGTCTAACACGCATTCTTCTCCGCATAGCAGACATCTCAATACAGGTAAAACACATCTTTGCCACATTGGTCGAAATGATAGAAACCAAGTCATGTTCAGGTCTCTAAGCCGGGAGAGTCCCAGGATTTTTGATATCCGGTCCCGGTATCCAATGGCTAGGATTGTATCTTCCATTGTCGCGAGAGTTTGATCTGTGACATGGGTTGCCATAACGAAAAATAAGGACTAAGAATAGGATTCCTGCAATTAGTCCCAGGATCAAGGGAAGTCTGCCAAAAATCGAATGGACGAAATCTGGAAAAATACCCAGTATGGCTTTGAATGGTGTTAATGCCATCGAAAATACTGTCTTAAATACTTTTGAGACTCCACTGGTATCAGAAATATTTAAGATTTCGCTCAGGATTTCCGCGAAATGTACGGGGGAATTAGTCGATAATAATGTATGTATCTCTGCAGTCGTCCTTGCGACTTGAAGATCATACGTTTCTTTTGTTGACGTGAGCCTTGTAGGCGTCTGAAGAAGCACTGTTTTCATTCTGCTTAAAGTATCTATTCGAATAGAAGTAATTTTCAGACTGGGCCATGCCCTTGCCTCCCTGTCTGGAAAGGAGCTGGGGAACAAAGAACGTCCACAGCACTTGACCTTCGCAGTCGTAGTGACTAGATAAGGAGTCCCGGGCATAAGACTACAACATTTGCGGTCTACAATAAGAATGTAACTCCCATTATAGAGTCTTTGAAAGAATGGTTCTATTTCAGTTGCAGGTGCGCCTTGCTGGTGACATGAAAGGTTGTATGAATTCCCTTCACAGGCTCCATGCAAACTAATTCCGTTACACAGAAGCGTGCCGCTTAGTGACATAGCACAATTGTTGCCACTAAGAAACACTTTCTGTCCTTTATTACTGACACATGCATGTGAATAGGGCAGGTTCCAAGTTGTTTTAAGGTACCCCTTTCCCAATTTCTCGTACATGCCAGCCTGTATATATTTTTGGCAGTATTGAAACCTGAAGGTTGAGATTGGAATATTTATGATTCCGTGGATTATCCATTCACTGACAGGTCGTTCTGACATTGTCATTGGTAATCTTTCTAGTTTTTCAATGCTCAAGATTGTATAATCAGCACCCTTTTGCGCCATACCGATTTGTCTATCAGTAAGGTTAAAGATTTGGAATAGTGACGTTGTGTTGATTAAACGCCAAGGCACGTAGCCTGAACGCAGATTTTGTAACGTCCAGCCTAGCTGTACAATAGAACGCAATTGTGACTGACCATGTTGTAATAACAGTAAGTCTTGCGATAATATATCGATTGCTGAAGACACAATGCTGTCCAATGAAAAAATTCTGGCGGACAGAGTCATTAACCCATTGTCCACTACAGAAAGTGATTTTTCCAAATTAATACGGTCAATTTCCCGTATTCTTTCTGCTGTTTCAATTTGATTAACCTTCCAGGCCTCATTGTATGCTGCATATACAGAGGCTGCTATGAAACGCTTTTGACGCTGTTTGCGTGGTCCCATTATGAAATCACGCAAGTCAGCACCATCAGTAAGTAAAGTTAGGTGTTGCTTAATTTCAGGCAGTGTGGAAGTTTGTAGCCACTGAAGGCATAATTTGCCCACACTGTAGGTTGTTATTATCCCTGGGTGATGTCTTTGAGGATATCTAGGGTCTGGCCTGGTCATTTTGAACCCCTGTGTTTTATTCAGGAATCTGTCTTGACAGTTATTTGTATCTGTGGGCCAGATTAACCATTGTTTCCAATCAGGACGTGTTCTGTTTTGGTTTAATATATGGTTTACGTCTATCTCTTCATCCGTATCAGAGCTATTGCTAAACATTGTTGGCTTTGGAATAGACGGTTTATTTAAATCTTTGATTTTGGCTAGGCCAAGACAGGTGGTTTGTTGAACAGTGTCATTTAAAAATATCATTTGTTCTGGGATCATGCAAGCTCTAAACAAAGCATCTAAACCCTGTACTTGCCATTCTTTTGTACCCCAAACACTTTTCAAATCAACATTTTTGTCCCAATAATCAAATCCAAAAGTATTCATTTCTTCGAAGAACGAATCTGAATATATCAACTTTGTGTTGGTTATCATGGTTTTCATCCCTGTCTTGTTTGACAATTTAAAATAAAATGTTTCAGCATTACTTGTGTTAAAACCTGAAAAATATGAATATTTGTCGTAAACGGTTCTTGAGCTCCCTTTTGGAGGTGTTGCACAATGTTCCCATTGATTATAATTTAAAACATTTCTAGGTTGTGCAGATTTATGTAAAAAATGGTTACCATAGTGGTTATAGCAATACATACTATCATAATTTGTAGAACCCTGCAAATAATCATGTTTGGTAAATTTAGCAGACATTACTAAGTCAGACATCATGTTATTAATGCTTTCGAAGTCCCAATCATCAGCAAATGAGTTTGGTTTTGCAAAGTCACTCAAGGAGATCTTGATTTGGTGTGGATATTTCAGGATCTCGACCGGACCATAAAATCATAGTCAGTGTTGTCCCAGGCTACCCCACCAGGTATAGGATTGGCTGTGAAGTTGGCTGAAGAAAGTTCTCTTTTCTCGACGTGTGAAGATGTGTGTGGTTTGAGGACCAAGTTGATGTTCTGACTTGCTGTGTCCATTTTAGCATATTTTCCCTCAATGAAGCGTCCCAAAGTTAATACCATGATGAGCCAAAGTATGAGGATAAATGCACCAAAACCCACCCAAAATTCAATCCATGGAGAAATCAGATATGTTTCTTTCAGTTGGTTCAAAAGTTCCTTAGCTTTGTCTTTAAAGGATTTTGATGATGGCTGTGTCTTTGATTCACTGAGGCTTTCAGAGGAATCATCGAAGTTGATGAAGTAGCCGGATGCAGTTCTGTCAATTGTTCCAATTGGTTCAGGATTTTTGTTTCTTGAATTGTCACTTGGTACTTCATTATAGATTGGTGTGTCTCTGCTAAATGTTTTTATTTGGGTTTTCAGAGGTCTGAGTTCTATTGCATTGTTGCATAGTCCTTGTTGTTCTTCTGTAGGCGTTTCGAATGTGATGAGCCTCTTTGTTAGGACCTCTGTACTGGTAGCAAACCTTGGTGTTCTGCTACTTATTGGGAGTCCACTTGGCCTACTGTTTGTTATCGGCCACATGTTGTGGTTTTACCAGGTCGATGGATACAACTCGGTTCTCCTTTTTACCAGCAAGTGGCGGTAGTACAACTGATCTTGTCTCGTTGACAGACAAGACAGGAACTGCTTTTCTGTAAGAAGGCCCAAATTCCTTCTTTACCGCGATCTTCTCCCTGACTAGATCCCCGACTTTTGGAATCCAGACAGGTCTTGCTGGGACAGGTGGTGATTCTTCAGTGGTTGTTGGCTGTTGTTTCAACTGTATGTTGCTCAGGTCTTTTCTTGTTTTGTTTAAGTCCTGCAAAATAGCCAAACGGTCTTTGACATCAAAGCTTTTTTCTTTAACCACTGAAGTCTGACTGTCGAGGTCAGAGATAATCATTCTAGTTCCAAATAATAATTCGTACGGACTGAATCCCTTCAGAGAATTTCTTGGCAAGTTATTTAGACTACGTTGGACACTTATTAGATGTTTGACCCACCCAGCTCCCGAACCTAATACCTTTGCCGTTATCGATTGCTTTATGTCACGGTTTTTTCTTTCAACAATTCCGTTCCCCTCAGGGTGAAATGGACAAGAGTACCGCAATTGCACGCCCATGCTGACCATGGCCTCCTTATAAGCCCGAGAGCTAAAAGCAGGACCATTGTCCGAATGCAGCATGCCAATTGCGTATGTGCCGATAAAGACTCGCAAATCTTTTATAACAGTTCTGGCGTCAGCCGTTTGCTGGGGCCACATCCATATAAATCTCGTGCATGAGTCCACTGCAACCAAGATATATTTATAGTTACCATCCCTTTGCAAGGGACCGCAGTGGTCTAGATAAACACAGGCTAATGGTTTATCCGAGATTAGAAGGGGCGTCTGCGCTGGACGTCTCACCGTTGATACTTTCATTTTTTGACATATTTCACATGCTAGAACATAGTTCCTTGTTTGTCTTCTCATTTGTGGCCACCAGTATCTCTGTTTTAATAATGATATTGTGGCTGAGACGCCAGCATGAATAGAAGCAAGCCCTTCGTGTGCCGCTATTATTAGTCCTAACCTATGTTCCATGTTTGGAATTGCCCTGTCCCCCACTCCAGGGATTCGAGCAAAAGGAACATTGTTTGCATCAGTTATGTATGAGTATTTTACTGGAAAGCCTTTAGGGAGTGGTTCTATCGAATCCTTTTCTGAAGCGCTGACAGCTTGTAATATTTCGCTGTCTATTTTTGTTTTTGACCGGGTGACGGCAGCTACGGAAGCCGTTTGCACAGCTGCCTTCGCGGCCTCATCAGCCAATGAATTCCCTGCAACGTGAACGCCATCACGTTGATGACTCAGTGTATGTATCACGTGAGTCTTTGGTAGTTCTTTTTGTAAAAGAGCTACTTGTTCCCAGAGCATTTTATGCTTGATTGTTCCACCTATCGCATCCTTGAAACCGTTCTGAAGCCAGATCTGCAAGTATTCATTATAAGACTGAACGCAATAATACGAATCGCACACTATGAGTGTGGGGAATTCTCGATCGGTATTTTCAAGCGCCATCTTGAATGCTAGTAGTTCAGCTCGCTGAGCTGTACAATCTCCTAGGGATTGTGTTTTAGTGAGGGTTGGTTTAAATTTCCCTTCGTGACAACGACCTTTAACAATCGCGCACGCAGCACTGTAAGCTTGTTTACCCCCTACTGCGGGTTGTGCTGATCCGTCTGTATATATTATACAGCCGTAGTGATCTAGAGGCAGAATTTCGGTTGGCGGAGGACATTCAAATTCATATTGGAGAAATTCTTGTGTTTTTAAGTAAGGATCAAATTCGTACACCACGTCTGTTGCAGCAAGAGAGTTAGCCCATTGTATCCATCTTGGATGGAGTGCTTTAGCATTTGGAATGCTTGCCTTTGTTACCGCCTCTAAGGCTGGTATTGGTGTCACGATTACTATTCGTTTACCTTGTGCCAGGGCTCGTTCTTTTGCTATAGCTGTCTGTGTTGCTGTAAGAATTTTTTCCGTTGGGCTAAATTTCATTTCAGCCTTAGTGTACAAGTGTGATTTGAATGCAATTGGTACCTTTTCTCCCTCATTAGAGGTCAGGTATGTGAATCCGCATCTCCCTGGGATGACTCGAATCACAAGATTGCGTGTGTTATCACGTGTTTCTAATTTTGTTTTAATTAGCATGTCTGTTTGTAAGGATCTCAAAATTTCTGTGTGTGTTTGAGTCCAATTGGATCTTTTAAAGTCTGGTTTAATTAGATCATAAAGGGGTTTGACCCTTTCTGCTTAATTTGCAATGTATGTTCTTCCGAAATTTAAGAAGCCTAGAATTGACTGTAGGTTTTTTAGTGTTTTAGGAGCTTGGATTACGGCACATTTCTCTAGGAAATTGTCAGCCAGGCTTTTGCCTTCACTTGATAACTCATATCCTAAGAATAGGACTGTCAGATGGGCAATTCTGGATTTTTTAAAGTTGAATTTGTAACCCTCTGCTGCGAACCCAAGTATTATGGTGTTCACTCTTTTTAAGTGAGTATCCAAGTCATCGTCTGTTAAGTAAATGTCATCGACATAAGATAATGCTTCATCATCATATAGTTGTAGTAATTCTGTTACTCTCGCTGAGAATACCCCCGGGCTGTTCTTGTACCCCTGGGCTAACCGACAGAATTGTTTTTGAGTGCCATTTACTGAGAATGCAGTTAAATATCTGCTCTCTGGTGCTATGTTTTGACAAAAGAATCCATTGGAGATGTCCAAGGTTGTTTTGTATTTTTTGCGCACTATGTTATTCATTAGTGCAGCACTGTGTGAGTTTTGCACTGCAAAGGTTTTGCAACATGTGTTAAGGTGTCGGTAATCCAAAACTAGACAATATGAATTGTCTGGTTTGGAGACCGGAAACAAAGGATTGTTCATTTGTGAGGTGCAAGTTTCAATCACCCCCTGGTATTCTAGCTGATCTAGTATTTCATTTACCTGTTTTTTAGCTTCTTGCTTAATTGGGTACTGCCTTTGTGCAGTAGGTTGTGATTTTAACTGGATTTTGTGAGGAGGAGAATCCTCATCCCATCCTACATGATTTTTATATAAAGAAGGTGCTAAGGCCACTGCCCACTTTCTAGCAAGTGTGTATTTTTTATGAATCTGGATTTGATTCGAGAAGGCAGGCATAATTACTTCTTCGCCATGAGGGCACTCCCTGACAAACTCTGGTGGCCAGTCTTTTTCAGCTAGAAGGATGTCATAACCCTTGGAGAGGTTATCCCAAAATAGTCCCCTTATTTTCCTAGTCTTATCTCCCTCTATACGTAATGTTATCTCGTATATCTTGTGGGGTTTGCTAACTCTGGTGTCTGCAGTTTCCACTTGAAGATATTCATTCGTGTCCACTGTCTCCAGATGATTCATAAGGACTTTGCGAGCTATGCTCACTTCTGCTGCGCTGTCTAGCATTGTCTGAGCCCACTCTCCGTTTTTCAGTTGTGTCCTCAGTATTCTCGGCATTGTTAACTACCTTGATACTGGCTACCTTCTTTTTTGGAAATTGTAATTTCTTTTTTTGTTGAGCAGGTTCCTTGTCTTTGGACTTGGCGTGCTCTTCTCTTTGTTCTGATCGTCCTCTTCTTTCCGATTTCTGCGAGGAAGTCTGAAAAGATTGAGAGGGACGCGTATCAATGTCTTGATATCTATCAGGTTTTTTAATATTATCCCTATTTCTAAGGTTATATCTTTTCCCAGAGGGGTCACTCTGGGGTGACCTGTGTCTCTGGTTCGGAGATTTCTCCCTTCGCCTAGGAGACCTTCCTCGGGACTGGAATTTCTTTTCTTTTGGATTGGATTGTTTGTTTCCATCCCAGTTCTTTTTTGGTGAATTATTATTAAAAAATATTTTTTCTGGACTTTCAGTCAGTTGCGGTTTTACTGGTATTCCACCTAAACTATCTCTACCTAGTTCTTCATAAGATTTTTCTATGATTCTGGCAATTTCAGCTGGTTGGTCTGCTATATCTGTCTCTTTTAACCTCTGGCGGATCGCCACGTTTGCTGCTTCACCTTTTATATTGGCTAATAATATAGCCGAGACCTGCTTGAAGTCTTTCAGTAATTTCATACCAAGAGTTAAAGCTGGTTCTGGACCGTATTCATCTTGAATTTGTTTTAGCACATCTGGTATTACCGAAATGGATGGAACACCGTGCGTTTTTGTGTAGATTGAAGCAAAGACTGTACCCCAAGTGTCACAGTCCTCTATGTGTGGTGCGATTCCCATTGGGAGACATATAGTCAGAATCCTGTGTTTTTCTAGCGGGGTGGTGTCAGGAAACACCGCCTCTATTTGGGTGATTTTCTGTGCCAACCAGAATGGTATCTGTTCCCGTTTAGCCGGAACTTTACCTAGGCAGGATTGGATGTTCTGTGGTGTGATTTTATTTGTGTTCCCCTGGTGAGGGGTCAGCTGTGGAAGTTTAATCGCTGGCTGAATTGTTGAAGTCCGCATTACATACTGGACTAATTGTCTATGAATTTTTAGTAATTGTTTTAGCTGTATTAACAGCTCTCCTGTAGACATTCCTTCGATGTCTGGGTGTGGTGTGTATCCGGCTAAGACCGGCCACGTTGCTCCTGGTCTACCTAAAGGACCGAGCCTGGTGATGTGATTATTATGTATTAGGGCGCCATCAAATAAGAGCAAATGCTCTTGGAATTTGAGTGGTACTTCCACCTCCTCGAAAGGAGTGTAAATGTCGGGTGGAACCTCTATTTTGTAATAGTGGAAGTACTTTGTTACAGCATTTGCTGCTGGAAAATGTATCCATGTATAGTATACCTCTGTCTGCCGATATTCGTGTGCCTCAATTAAGAATATGACTGTGCCACCTCTAGGTGTCAGTCCATTTTCTATAAGTTTTAAGGTTATAGATTTCCTTTTGGTGACCGGGATGAGTATTATATCCCCGTCCGCATCTAGTGCTGCAGTATCAGCTGCTACTATTTCAGCTGCTAATCTAACTGCCTCTCTTTCGTCATCACTTTCTGACATTTTACTGTTAGAAAGGTTATTCTTTTTGTTTGCAGATCAGGTTTCTTATGGAAACAGAGATTAGATGCACAATATTTTGGAACAGTGTATCCTTCAACGTTGACTAAACCAAGAACCTTACATAGGAGTTCCCTCCTGCGAGGTTTTGGAGGATATCACCTTTCACCCACTCCAGACGTCTTTGGAGTATTTGGGAAAAGGGGTCTGAGTGAGAAAGCACGACTGAGTTACTCTAAATGTCTTACGTTAGTTTTATCGCCCTTTCCAAACACGTTGGGCGCCATGTAGTGTAGTTCCTATCTTCCCAATAGGCTCTGCGCATTGGAATAATACCTACAGCAGTAAAGGCCTAGGCCAGACGTTAACTAGGTCTACTACTGTCGATACTAGACTTAAGTTTTGGGTTTGCCAGCGTAGCTCAGAGTTCGCTAGAAACTTTCTCGAATGTTCAGGAAAGAATTAACTCCCCTGATTAGACGAGAAGGGATTTAGTTTTTGACAACCATAGAACATGACAACTTTGCTCTCCCCTAATCAAGAGTGTATCTCCAGAGTCGTGTGAGCACAAGGCAATTATTTTACTCAGTCAGTACGTGCATTCTTAGTCTCATCAGATTGTAGAGAAAAGGAAGAGACGGGCGTGTTCAATAAAAAGGTGTTATTTATTGATCAGTCTCTTTTCTCGTACAAGAGAAATGGATCGATATTATTGCAATACTTATAGTTAAGTAAAGTGCATACATTAAAAGCAATAGTATAAAATAATACTGTAAAAACATTGATATGGTTTCTGAGCCATATGATGTTTAAAATGATTAAAATATATTTACATACACATATACATTTGACTAAACGTACTCAACTGGTCTTTCTAAATACGCCTACCCCGTGTACCTGACCTAAGTCTAATGCGTGGGTGGGAATAGAAAGTTACAGTTTAAGTTAAGTTTGTTTTTGCCAAGTGAATAACTAAAGAATTCTCTGTGAGGGGTTATTCAGTTCTGTACCTGGAAGTTAGGATGAATGAGGAATGGTATCTCTTTCTCTGGTCTCGATATTCCAGGCTGCCTGCGAGGGCTGCCCGAAAGCGCCGGTGCTGGGTCTCTCGGTAGGAGATAGCAGCGCGTCTCTCAGCGCGTCAGGAAGGCGGGGCTGCTGCCAGCGGGGTCTGCTCTGCTTCTGGGCTTCGGCAAGTATGGCTGCTCCGTCTCGTCACCACGCGTGTGTTTGCATAGGGCAAGATCGGCAATATTTATACCTTAAAGGTGCCGAGATTGACGTAAGGATGGACATAGATACGTCAATAAAGATGTCATACGACTTGCTCGTTAGCACATACTTTTACTGAAGTTCTCTGTGAAATCAAAACAATGGCCGCACGGATTTTCCAGGTTGTCATAGGTTTGATTTGTTATGAGAACGTCGTATGCCTTATCAGGGGCTGGAGGAATGTCGCTTGTCTAATTAGATCTCAAGCGTTATGACCTAATCAGATAACACGTTCCTGTGCCGTAGTGTGACTGCGTCAGATAACGGTATCTGCATCATGGGGGTTTTCTGCCTCATGGGCTGACTGTTAGTTAACTTGATAGTTAGTTTAACCAGAATAGGGGGATCGATTCAGAACCTATAGGAATACATGACAGTTCCCTCATCCTGTTGATGCACAGGTGGCAAAAGTTGATTTCCATTTTCACAAGGCCACACAGGTGCAACAACTAACCAGAGCTCCAACAACCAAATTCTGAAAGGAAACAGGGAAAACAAATAGTATGTGGTTGCGTAATGGCCTGCACTATACTTTTAGTGCACACAAATCACTGTATGTTGGGCGCAAATGCAAATCCAGATCCTCACCGCTGACCACAAATGTTAGAAATGGAGTCTCTAGTTGGGGGAGGTAGGTATCTTTGTCCAAGTAGGGACCCTTCATCCTAGTCAAGGCAAGGGAGTTACACTCCTAAAATAACCCCTGCTCACCCCCTTGGTTGCTTGGCACGAGCAGTCAGGCTTATCTCAGAGGCAGTGTGTTAAGCTCTACTTCATGGCGCTCGGAGATCTTACTCAAGCAGGGGACAGAGCACACAGCAAAGTCCTTTGTTTTTACAACATTTTAAATTTAGCAAGTGGTCATTTGTGCAGATCCTTCAAGGGTTTCTTACAGTAACTAAGAGTTGGAGCGCACAAATATTGAAATTGAGTTGAAAAAAACATCCACTTGTGCCAACATTTTCACCTGTAACTTGGCTTGTCTAGCTATGGCAGATCTTTGAAAGCAATATACTGTTATGTCCATTGTACCCTTTTGGTTGTGGTGATATATAGGAGTTGTAGGTTCACCAAGATCCTGAGGTACCCAGAGCCAATAACTGAGCTGTGCTTTGCAATTGGTTTTCATTGTGTACCGGGTATATAGCAATTAATTTGGTAAAATATAAAGAGTGAAAAATAGGTATCAAGGACACTTATGGGAAAGAAAAATAGATTTTAGAAGCAGTAGTTATTTGCGGATCTCCAAAAGTGTGGGTACGGATACTACCATGTGAATTAGAGGACATTTTCCAAAATGACGTTGTCTTACATCTAGAGGGCAGAAATGCCTAGAAAGTCAATTGATAATAACACGTATTCTACAATTCCGTGTTCCCTGAAGTTTCTTGATAAAAATGGTACCTCACTTTTGTGGGTAGGCCTATTGTCTGTGACAAAAAATGACCCAGAATGCAACGTGGACACATCACATTTTATCACAGAAAACGGACCCTTTTTTCGCAATGTGCCTAGCTGAGGGTCATGGACACAAGCTCATCCAGAATCTATAGAAACCTAGCAAACCTGTACATTTTTGAAAACTATACACCCAGGGAATCCAGAATGTGGTGACTTGTGTGGCTCTCACCAGGTTCTGTTACCCACAATTCCTTGCAAACGTCCCAAAACATAACGTAGACACATCACATTTTTCCACGGAAAACTGACCCTTTTTTCACAATATGCCTAGCTGTAGATTATGGACCTAGCTCAGCCAGAATCCAGGGAAACCTTGCAAACCTGTACATGTTTGAAAACTAGACATCCAGGTGAATCTAGGATGAGGGGATTTGTGTGGCTCGCACCCGGGTCTGTGACCCAGAATCCTTTGCAAACCTCAAACTGTGTAAAAAAATATTTTCCTCACATTTCTGTGAAGGAAAGTTCTGGAGTCTGCAGGGAGCCACAAACATCCACCCATACAACATTCCTCCACATCTCCCAATAAAAAGGGAACCTCATTTGTGTGGGCAGGCCTAGTGCCTGTGACAGGATGAGGCCCAAAACACAACGTGGGCACATCACATTTTCCCACTCAAAACTGGCCCTTATTTCGCAATGTGCATAGCTGTGGATTTAGGACCCTTGCTCATCCGCACCTGATGAAACTTAGCAAAGTTGTGCATCTTTGAAAACTATACATCCGGGTTGAATATAGGGTATGGAGACCTATGTGGCTTTCACCAAGTTCTGTTACCCAGAATCCCTCGAAAACCTTAAACCTTGTCAAACATAACACATTTCCCTCCCAGTTTTGTGATGGAAAATTCTGGAATCTGCAGGGAGCCACAAACTACCACCCACCCAGCTTTCCCTCAAGTCTCCTGATAAAAATTGTACCTCCCCAGTACTGGTGGTAGGGAAGGGTCCAAAACGTATTGTGGAAATATCAAACTTATCTATCACCAAACAACCTGGTTTTTTAATGGGGGTCACCCGCGTTTGGTCGACATCTAAGGAAACCTACCTAACCCAGACGTTTGTGAAAACTAGACACCAGAGGGAGTCTAGGGAGGTATGGTTTGCATGGATCCCCCAACGGTTTCCTACTCAGAATCCCCAGCAAACCTCAAATTTTGCTGATAATGTCTAATTTTTCTCACATTTCTGTGTGGGAAAGTTATGGGATCATCAGGCTGACACAAAGTTCCTACCACCCAGCGTTCCTCCAGGTCTAACAATAAAAATGGTAACTCAATTGTTTGGGTGGGCCAAGTACCCGTGGCAGTAAAGGGCCCAAAACATATTGTGGAGACATCAAAATTACCTAGCACAGAGTGACATGGTTTTGCAAGTGGGGGCACCTGCGATTTTGGTCCCAGGCTCTGCGGCCATTAGGGAAACCTAACTAACACAGACATGTCTGAAAACTAGACACCAGGGGGAGTCCAGGGAGGTATGGATTGCATGGTTCCCCCAGAATTTTCCTACCAAAATCCCCTGTAAACCTCAAAATTAGCTAAAGAAATCTAATTTTCCTCATATTTTTGTGTGAGAAAGTTGTGGCTTCACTGGGCTGACACAAATTTCCTACCACCTGGGGTTCCTCCAGGTCTCCCAAAAAAATGGTGCCCAACTTGTGTTGGTAAGCCAAGTGCCCGCTGCAGGTTAGGGCCCAAAACGTATTATGGAGACATCAAAATTACCCATTTGTTTATTTTTATTTATTAATTTATTTATTTAAAAAGTTTTATATAGCGCTGGCTAGACCCGAACGTATCAGAGCGCTTTACGTAAGGTTCCACATATTAGCAAAATTACATCAGTTACATATTACCAATGATACCAATAAAAACATTTAGGGAGCATACAGGAAAAGGAAAATGGAGTGGGAAGGGTAAGGGGGTAGGAGAACAACGGAGAGAAGAAGGCAAGGTCTGCCTAAGGTCTGGCTGGAGTGAGAAGGGTAAGGGGTAGGGTATAGATACAACGGAGAGACGAAGGGGAAAGTCTGCCCAAGGTCCGGCTGGGTAGGTGACGGCTGAGGGGGAATCCGCAGCTCATCTCCTCTAAACCTATCAGGTAGCTCCACCGGACATCGGTCAAATAGTCGAGGGAAAGTTCAAAAAGTACATGTCCCGTGATCACCAGCTCACTGAAATCCATGTCATCCTCATCTGTGGAATACTCTTCAGTGCTTTTTATTTTTCCTCTAGAAGATGGGGGCTCCCCCAACTGCAGTGACCGCCTCACTGGCACAAACTCTTCACTTCACTGTTAAACATCACTGCCTTCTTTGGTGAATTTAAAGTAGAGGACAAGGGAACTATCACAGAGTCTGTGCTTGAACAAACAGGATTGATTATTTTGGGTTTATCCCTTGCCAACGCCTTGTTTCTAGGTCTTACGGCATGTACTTTTCATCAACCCACTTGGTAGTTTGAGCTGCTCCGCCCTCGAGATCCGACGTGCGGCCTTTCACAGTGTCCAGTCTGGTGTCATGACTATCAATTCTCGCTTCCAATCCATTGAGGCGCTGGTCGAGCAAATCGAGTCTGGTATCCAATGTCTTAAACCCAAATCGTGGCTCCAATAATAAGGCAGAGTTGTCTGGGGGTGCAGTGCCACTGGTAGCTCCAGCGGTAGCCTCTGCAGCCATCGCTGCGGTTTTTCGGCTGTCTGTTTTCGTAAGGACTTCGAAAGGGCAATTGTTTCGGCTTAGCATTTTTTCGCACCATTCCCAACAATCGCCAGGGTCTTCAATCAGCCCAGTTGCGCTATGGGGATCCTCTTCCCAGACATGCTCCCACACCATCCGTCTCCCACAGGAGGCAGTCCCAGAATGGCCGACTGAGCTTCTCAATGTTTGTGATCGTGGACTAGGGAGATGGCCGCTGTGTTGGCTGCATGTGCCACATCAAGCGCTATCCAACCCTACTGGACTCCAACTTGCACTATGCCATGCTTCTCCCCTCCTATGGTAATGCTCTATACATTTATCTGCTACACCAGTGGAATATGGGGGCACTCACCAGGTAACTGTAGCTGTGCACGGTAGTTCTTAGAGTGTTTGGTGTTGCTCTGAAATAGAAGCTCCTCAGGCTCAGTGCTCCGGTTAGCCACGCATGAGGAACGACACTGCGAGGGACCAATTGGCATCATCCTTGGGGACCTGAACTTCCACCTCGAGAACAACAAAGCCAACTCCGCCACCCTGATCGATAACTTTGCCAATCTCGGCCTCAGACAACTTGTCACCACATCCACCCACGCAGCCGGACACACGCTGGACCCCATCTTTTCCACCAGCGCCCATGTAGCCTTCAACCACACCACCGAACTCCACTGGACCGACTACCGCTGCATCCACTTCACTTTCAAGAAAACAACAACACACCACCACACCCAACAGCTGCCCCACCGCTGCTGGAGCAAAATCACCAAGGACCAGCTGACCACCACCCTCACCCAGAACCCACCCACTGACACCACCGAACCAGAAACCGTCACCGACAACCTGCGACATTGATTAATGACTGCGCCAACAGCCTCGCCCTGCTCAAGAAACCCTCCAACAGCCACGCCAGCAAGAGAGCCACCTGGTTCACCAATGAGCTCCTTACCTCCAAACGCACATGTCGGAAACTGGAAAATAATTGGCTCCACAAACGTACACCAGACAGCCACACAGCCCACAAAGACGCCACCCGCCGACACCACCACCTCATCAGGCTACCCAAGAGATCCTCCTTCAAAGACCGCCTGGACAACAACGCACACAACAGCAAAGAGCTCTTCAGCATCGGGAAAGAACTCTCCAACCCAAGCGTCAACACCAACGACATCCCGCCCTCACAAGAACTGTGAGACTCTCTGGTAACCTTCTTCCACCGCAAGATCGCTGACATCCACAACAGCTTCAATACCACGACCGGCCAGACACTCCAGACCCCACCATCCCTACGAACATCCCCCGCACCAAACGCCTGCTGGCCGCCTGGACCAACGTCACCGACGAGGAGACCCGCAAAGTAATGAATTCTCAGGATCACCCTCAGACCCTGCCCACACCACGTGTTCAACAAAGCAGACGCAGCCATCGCACCCCAGCTACGGAGGGCCATCAACACCTCTTTCGAGACAACGATATTCCCGGACAGCTGGAAACACGCCAAAATCAACGCCATCTCAAGAAGCCCAAAGCGGACCTCAAAGACCTCAAGAACTTCCGGCCCATCTCCCTGCTCCCGTTCCCGGCGAAGGTCATCGAGAAAGTCATCAACATATAACTGGCCCACCACCTTGAGGACAACAACATCCTAGAGCCATCCCAGTCCGTATTCAGGTGGAACAACAGCACCGAGACAGCCCTCATCGCCGCCACAGATGACATCAGACACCAACTGGACGACGGCGAAACAGCTGCCCTCATCCTCCTGGACCTGTCAGCCGCCTTCGACACGGTCTGCCACCGCACACTAAAGACCCACCTTCAAGAAGCAGGAATCCAAGAAAAGGCCCTCGACTGGACCACATCCTTCCTCGCCGGCAGGACCCAGAGCGTCCACCTCCCACCCTTCCGATCCGAAACCACCGAAATCATCTGCGGCGTACCCCAGGGCTCATCCCTCAGCCCAACGCTGTTCAACATCTACATGGCCCCTCTCGCACAACTGGCCCACCAGCATGACCTCAACATCATCTCCTACGCTGACTACACCCAGCTCATCCTCTCCCTCACCAAGGACCCGCACGCCTCCAAAACCAACCTTCATGAAGGAATGAAAGCCGTCGCTGACTGGATGAGGAGCAGCTGCCTGAAGCTGAACTCGGACAAAACGGAGGTCCTCATCCTCTGACCCACCCCCTCAGCATGGGACGACTCGTGGTTGCCGAACACGCTGGGAACAACAGACACCCACCGACCACGCATGCAACCTAGGGTTCATCCTCGACTCCTCCCTCTCCATGGTGAAGCAGGTCAGCGCCGTCATCTCCTCCTGCTACAACACCCTCCGCATGCTCCGCTGGGTCTACAAGTGGATCCCAACCAAAACCAGAAGGACGGTAACACAGGCCCTCGTCAGCAGTAGGCTGGACTACGGCAACGCACTCTACACAGGAATCCCAGCCAAACACCTGCGCCGACTACAACGCATACAAAACGCCTTCGCACGACTGATCCTCAATGTCCCCCACCACAGCCATATCACCCCCCACCTGAGAGACCTACACTGGCTCCCCGTCGACAAGAGGATTATATTCAAGTTCCTCACCCATGCACACAAAGCACTCCACAAAGCAGGACCAGCCTACCTGAACAGCAGACTCAGCTTCTATGCCCCCACCCGCCAACTCCGCTCCGCCAGCCTCGCCCTCGCCGCCGTCCCCCACATCCAACGATCGACCTCCTGTCAGCAGATCCTTCTCCTACCTCGCCGCCAAGACCTGGAACACCCTCCCCACTCACCTTCGGCTGACCCAAGACCTACTCACCTTCAGAAGACTCCTCAAGACCTGGCTCTTCGAGCAGTAGTGGCCCCCTCCCCCAGTGCCTTGAAACCCTCACGGGTAAGTAGTGCGCTTTACGAATGCATTGATTGATTGATTGAACCTTCTCCTACCCAAAATCACCTGCAAACCTTAAGATTAGCTAAAAAAAATAACATTTTCCTCACATCTCTGTGGGAAAGTAGTGGGATCACCGGGCTGACACAAATTTCCTCCAGGCCTCACAATAAAATTGGTACCTAACTTGTGTGGGTGGGCCAGGTACCCGCAGCAGGAAAGGGCCCAAAACATTTGTACCACCAAGGGGAACACTGGGTGGTAGGAAATTTATACCAGGGTAGTGAGCTTTCACAAAAATGAAATGCACTGTCACTAATTGAAAGAACAAAAATCTGAACCAGTGACTAACAGCTCGTGACTTGTAAAGAAGCATCAAGGCCCCAACTGCTTTACAGGTCATTCACACATCTTTCGCATGTGATACACACAAGACGATTCACACTTCCAGCCATGGAACCAACACATTACAACATTCACAAAAAGAGACAATGTAAACCCTGCCAGAGAAAGACAGAAAAGACAAATATTACTGCACAACCATCTGTTCCTCAATTAGACACACTTACTGGTTGGATTTGGCATGAGGGTGAGTGTTGGTTCAATACATAAAATGTTATCAACAAGAGATTTTACAATCATGAAATGCACTGTTAATAATTGACTGACAATTGAACCAGTGACTCACAGCTTGTGAGCTGTAAAGCCATGACAAGGCACCAACCTCTTTACAGGCTATTCATACACCTTTCACATGTGTGACACACACAAAACCATTCACACTGTTAGCCGTGGGCCTAGAACATTACAACACTCACATCAACAGGCAGCCCCATTCAAGGGCACATCACTTTCATATGCCCACATACCTGACACAGCAAGCCACAACAGCTGACAGATTGACTGGACTGGCGTTTGGCTACCAGTGTGTGTAGTAGCTAGCAGCCACCAAGCCCCAGTCCACACTCACCACCTGCCAAGCGCCAGTCTACACACACTGCCAGCCGAGTGCCAGTTCACACACACTGCCAGCCAAGCACCAGTCCACACACATCAGCAGCTAACTGCCAGTCTTCACACACCACCAGCAAAGCGCTAGTCCACGCACACCACCATCACATTTTGGCTTTTTTAAACAAAAAAGAAAACATAAACAAATTGTAAGTAGATACAAAACTGCAAACACAAAAGCTTAAATTGAATACATCGCACTAATGCCAATCTTGAAACTGAAGAAAAAATTTAAAACAATACAGACCAGGCAGTTCACTTTAACACTCATGGATGTTCCCAACAATTCTTTTGCATGTGGTATATTCTAAAACAAGCAAGCCCACACAGCACAGGTTTAAAAAGACATTTAAGTTTCCTTCCGCATACCTCTTCACCAACAGAATCTCCTACTGGGAAAGTCTTTTGTGGGGGTGGGAGGAATGTGATCAGCAAAGTGGTGATCTTTCAATCTAGCCACATCCTCCACCACTCCAACTCTAGGAACTGTTTGTTCCACTACAGCAAGGCTGCCTACCACAGACTTCTGAAACTTAACAAAAGTAAGCCTTGAATCAGGAGAGCAATTCTTGAACAAAATAAAAGCATTAAAGGTTGCTAAGTGGAAAAGATAGATAACCAACTTCTTATACCAAATGTAAGCCTAATGAAGAGCAGTGTAAGATTCCAACCTCTGAGTTATGCTATCAGCACCACCGATGTGCCTATTATAGTGTAAAATGCACACAGGTTTGTGCACTTCAGCAACTTGACCCCAGACAGTTACAGGTGAAGTACTTTCATCATGGATGGTTGTCAGCATGTAGACATCTCTTTTGTTTAAAAACTTCACAGCGAGAAGTTCCTCACTACGCAACGCACTGCACTGTCCCCGTTCAAGCTTTTGACAAACAACCTCTTTTGGTAAACCTTTATGGTTAGAGCGGATTGTGCCGCAAGCAACAGTGTCCACTTTGACCAATTCCCTGAGGAACTGCCCACCAGTGTAAAAGTTATCTACATATAAATAGTGACCTTCATTAAAAAGTCCTCTACCGAGGCCCCGATGTAGGTAAAATAGATTTACCGATTTTTAATTACCGAATTGCACCGATTGGGTAATTAAAAATCGGTAAATCTAAGGGGTGGATATGTAGGAACATCCAGATGTTCCTTTTACCGATTCGGTAAATATCTGTATTTACCGAATCGGTAAATACCGACCGGTAATGCCCCATTCATTCCTATGGGCTTTGAAGCCCATAGGAATGAATGGGGCATTACCGGTCGGTATTTACCGAATCGGTAAATACCGATTTTGACAAGGGTGCAGGGGGTGTCACTTTGACACCCTCTAGCACCCCCAAAAAAGATTCGGGTGCCATGTGGCAGGCATACCTGCCCTAAGGGCAGGTCTGCCTGTCATATGGCACAGGTGTGCATGCACACATGTGCATGCACACCGGAATCGGTATTTTACCATCAAATATATTTGATGGTAAAATACAGATTCGGTAAGGGTTGTGGGACTCAGAAGAGTCCCACCTACATATCGAAATTAACGAATAGGTAAAAATACCGAATCGGTATTTTACAGATTCGGTAAATTTACTGATCGGTAAATTTACCGAATCTGTAAAATATTTGGCCCTACATACCATTTTGTAAATACCGATTTTCGGCCGTTACCGACCGACCTACATCCGGCCCCAAGTTCCCACCCAATTTTCCCCCTCACTCCGAAAGTGGACGGACAACCAGGGGGTCAATCCAGCAATCTCTACCAGTGTACACCTAAATTAGAGACATATCCAGTCCTACTGTCACACAGCACATACATCTTAATTCCATATCATGCCCTCTTGCTGGGAATGTAGTGCCTTAAAATCAAGCAGCCTTTGAACAAGACCAAAGACTCATCCACAAATATTTCATTCCCGGGAGCATACATCACAGAAAATCGATCTACACTGTGATCAAGGACAGGCCCAATCTTAAAACGATGGACACAATCAAGTTGATCTTGTGGCAACGCTAAACCATTATTGACAAAATGCTGCATCTGAAACTGAAGCAAATACCGATCATGACTCCTGATTGCGGGATTTATAGCTGTTGCCATCATGGGACTAGTAGACCAAATTGAAGACATAGATGGCTTCCCGTATCAAGCCCATCAAAAAATGAAACCCAAGAGCTTCTTCAACTCTTCCAGATTCATGGGAGCCCACCGGGTAGGTCTAGAGTGTGGCAAAAGTCTTGCACTGATGTACACCAAATACTGTTCAGCATTCAAATTAGTCTGCTAAACAATCTCCTCCAAAAATACATTGTACATAAACAACTAAAACAATGTATAGCCAAAAAGTTTTCAGTATCCACTCTACACCCTGAGACACCAGTAAAGTCAGGCAACGCCGGCTGCACCATGTCTGGGATAACCCAGAGGTCAGCTCTTCCAATGTGAGGTCTTGCAGCTCCAGGCTGCAGTTCAGATGACTTTTGCTGTACTATCGGTGTTAGACCTGGCATCCTTGGCGTGGTTTCCCCCTGTCTTTTTGCCTCTGTCCCCTGTATTTTTGATGCTGTGCTGGATTTCGTTTTTGCTGGTTAAATGCTTTGAACACTTTGCCACTGCTGATAAGTGCTCCCTGTGTAATTGGATATACCTGATTGCCATATTTGTATCAGCTAGAAGTCTCTAGTAAAGTGCACTGAGTGTGCCAGGGCTGGTGATGTCAAATGCTACTAGTGGGCCTGCTGCACTGATTCTACCACCCACATGAGTAGCCCTAAAATGGTGTCTCGGGCCTGCCACCGCAGTGCCTGTGTGCAGTCTTTGAACTGCCATGTCCTCCTGGTCAGTGTCCCCACTGATCGGGCCCAACACTTCGCTTTCTGTGCACATTGGTCACCCCTATGGAAGGCCCAAGGTACCCCCTTGGGCAGGGTGCAGTGTATGTGAAAGATAGGGCATGCACTTGTGCAGGTGACATGTTCTGCTAGTGAATTACAGCCATTTTCGTTTTTCACTGCTGTAAGGCTATCTTGCTCCGTAGGCTATCATGGGGATGATGGCTACAGTGGCTACCAGCATATCTTCCCATAGGAACAAGATAGGACATAAAAGTCTGGTATCCCTGAACTCAGATATTAATAACCCCCCCCCCTGGGAGGCTGGCTGGGTCAGCCCTAGGCTCAATGACTGCATTTGCAACTTGAGTGGTGGAAGGAGATAGCACTTGGGCCTGAATAGGGCTGTACCTGCCTTCCACAATACTGGCTCCACCTCCTGCTGGGTGGCTGACGACCCTGCCCCTCACTCTGAAAGGAAAGGAGAAGCCAGGAAAACAAAGTGCTCAAGGAACACCCAGAACTGGTTCAGACCGGGCTCAGGGCCCACTTACACAAAATACTTTTAGGGGTATAAGTACAGGACCCCTGACAACAGAAGATTAGATCATCCTGGAACCAAGAAGGAACCTCTGCCAAGGAGAAAGCTGAAACTGAAGAAGGAAGACTGTCCTGCTGTTGCTCTGCTGGACTGACCTGCTGTTGCTTTGCTGCCAAGGAGAGGGGAAGCACTTTGCTTTGTGCTGTGTCCCCTTCCTTGAAGGAATCTCCAAGGGCCTGAGAGAGAGCTGGCTCCCTGTTATGAAGTCCAAGGAACAAAAGGACTTCACCCCCAGCTTCCCTGAACTCTACTGAGAGAGTTCTGTCCTTCCTGGAGTGCTAGGCCCCTGGGTGGTGCCTCTGGAAGTTGTACCTGTGTTGGGGGCTGGAAACCAAGCTTTTTAAGACTTTGCTTGAGAAAATTTAGCGCAATCCGGTCGAGCGAGAAAATTCCCGCCGCTACGAAGACTGAGATCGTCGCAGCGCCTGTCGCCGCTGCCTGAAGACGTCGCACCCTTCGTTAGCGGGAAGATTTCCGCCGCTGCGAACATCGTCGCAGAGCCTGTCATTGCTGGGTGAGATCTCCGTATCATGTCGCTGCGAGAATAGTCGAAGAGCCCCGAGAATCTTCGCATCATGTCTTTGTGGGAGAAAACTTTCTACGGAACCTACGCACCGCAATCTATACATGTCATCGCCTTCCTCCCCATACAGATCGGATTCATTGCTATACGCCACTACATCCAGCGGAATTGTCGCTAACGCCTCCCCTGGGTCTCAGGAGTAACGCATCGCTTGTTTTCCACCGCAACAGCTTCTGTGCTTGGAACTTTTTATCGCTAACAAAGGTACTGTGGCTAAAACGTGACGCAACTGTGGATTATTTTATCGCTAAACCTAAGAACAGTTTTTCAACCATATTTTTGAACTGTGTATGTTGGATTTTTGTCGTTTTGGTCTTGTGTAGTTTAGATTAAATACCTTTATTTTTCTAAACTGTTGTGAAGTCAGTTTGTGGTGTTTTCACTGTGTTCCTGTGGGTTTTGGTATAGATACTTTACACATTGCCTTTTATAAGCCTTGACTGCTCGTGCCAAGCTACCAAGGGGGTGAGCAGGGGTTATCTCAGAGGGTTTCCTCTTTACACTGACTGGAAGCATGGGTCCCTATTTGAACAGTGGTACCTACCTCTGCCAACTAGAGACCCCCAGTTCTAACATTGTTGATCAGCAGTGGGATTTGAACTTGTATTTGTACTAGACCCACAGTGATTGCTGTACATCACTAGTGAGTGCAGACCACTATGCCACCGCATACTACTGTTTTTTTTGGTTGGTTCTATTTTTGAGTAACTCTTCAAAGCATCATGTCTGTGAATGGAAAGGCACCCAGTGAGGAGGCAGAATTGGAATTGGAATTTGTCATTGAGGATTTGTATTCCTACAAGGTTACACAGCTTAAGCAATTCTGCCAGGAGTTTGAGTGCCCCATAGAGAGCAACGCCAGGAAAGAGGAGTTGCAGAGAAGCTTGAAGACCCATTGGGAGGCACAAGAGGGAAATGATACAAGTACAGAGAATGGTTTTCAAACCACAGATCTGCCTGTGAGCAGAACAGGCTCAAGGCCTGGCAGCAACCATTCCAGTAGGGGTTTCACCCAAGAAGAGTTAGAGGAGAATCAAAGAGTGAGAGAATATGACTTGGAAGTCATGAAGTTAAAAATGGAGAGAGAAAGGGCGGCGGAGGAGAGCAAAAATGCCCGGGCCCTGGAGGAAAAGAAATTGCTTTTGGCTCATGAGTTGAGCATGAGAGAACTGGATCTTAAAGCCAAAGAGGAGGATGCCAGTTCAAATGGTGGCAGAGCAAAGCCAGCGCAGGGTGGTAAAGTATATATTCCCAATGATCTGGTACAGAATTACAATAGGAGTGAGGATATTAATGCCTGGTTTACTTCTTATGAAATTGCATTGAGAATGAATGGTGTGCCTGAACAGCATTGGGGGCAGGCCTATGGAAACATTTTGAGGCTTCTGGGAGGAGTCCTCTAGAGCCCTTAGAGTTAGCAGGTGCCATGACCTACTCCAATATGAAGGAGGCCCTTTGTCTCAGGCATGGACTTACTCCAGAGCAGTACAGACTGCAGTTTAGAAACTCTAAGAAGAAAGAGTCTGAGACTTGGATGGAGTGTGTGAATTTGTACTTGTGTGCACTGGAAGGTTGGATGAAGGGCAGCAAGGTAACTGATTATAAGGGGTTGTTGCGTTTAATTAGTTGGGAGCCCTTGAGTAGTCTTTGTGTTCCAGAGCTGCGCCAGCATCTTTTAGACAGCAAGCCGACAGACCACATTGAGCTTGCTAAGGAGGCGGACCGCTGGATTAGTACAAGGGTCCACAGAGGAATTGTGGGTACCAAAGGTGGGCAGGGTCCCCAGCAGAAGAGTGGGGGGACCATGGCAATCAAAAGTAGTTCTCTCAAGAGCACCAAAATAGTTCTCAGGGAAAGGAGTCCCAACCCCCCAGACCTTGACAGCCATGGCCCCCTAGGGGCAGATGTGAAAACAGAGGTCCCCCTACCTGCTTTCACTGCAATGAGGTGGGACATGTTATCAACAGGTGCCCCAAGAAACCCCCAGCACCCGCTGGTGCTCCAGCCCCAGGGTTAGCAAGTAAAGTTTAGGGAGGGGATTCAATTTCTAGTGGGCAAGGGGAGCTAGCAGTGATGACCCTTGTCTCTTTAGGAGACCAAGAGAGGGTCCAGGAAACCTTACTGCCCCCATAATACTAAGAAATACGGGCAGAAGGTGACCGTCAATGGGAGGGAGATAGAGGCTCTCAGAGACGCAGGAGCCAGCGTGACATCCATGAGACGTCAGTGGGTGTCTGAAGAGCAGTGTATCCCCAATGTACTCCACCCAGTAGTTGCAGATGATAGCTCAGTGCACCTCTGCAAAGTGGCAAGTTTTCCCTTTGAATGGGGGGAGTCTCTGGTCTTTTGGAAGTTGTTGTAAGTGATGCCTTGCCTGTAGACTGTCTGCTAGGTAATGACCTGGAGAGTTCTCCATGGAAGGATGTAGATCACAGAACTCATTTGGAGATGTTGGGTTTGCCTGTGTGGATCTGTGTGACCACGCGTGCTATGGCAGTCAGTAGGGGTGATTCAGCAGAACTGGAGCCTGAAACAGTGGCCCAGAGACCTGCCAGGAGAGGAAAGGGCAGAGGGCGTGGGAAACCAACCCCAGCCGTTCCCACGGTCCATGAAGGAGCAGAACCTGAGGGGAATGCCCTGGAACCTACAGGGGAATAGGTGGCCGAACTGGGCGACCTGCCTTAGCTGACCCATTGGCAGCAAGAAGGTGGGCCCTCCAGGGAGGAATTCTGCAAGGAGCAGAAAGAGTGCCCTTCTCTCGTTGGTATGCGGCAACAAGCTGCAGACCAGTCAGCAGGTGGAGCGTCCAGAGATCACTTCATCTACTGGAAAGATGAGTTGTTATATAGTGAGCCTAAGTTTGCTGAGCCCGGTGCAGCCCGCGTGCTGGTGGTACCCGCGCACTTCAGGAACTTCCAAATGGGTCTGGCTCATGACGTGCCTCTCGCAGGACAACTGGGGCAAGACAAGACCTACCACAGGCTTGTCGCCCACTTCTACTGGCCCCAGATGAAGAAGCACTTTGGTACCTTTTGTAGATCTTGCCAAACTTGTCAGGCCAGTGGCAAGACTGGAATGAAGTATAAGGCACCCCTCCAACCCTTTCCTGAGGTGAGCACCCCTTTCGAGCGGGTGGGCATCGACATTGTGGGGCCCATGGACCCCAAGACAGCCTTAGGCAACAGGTTCATCCTGGTCTTGGTGGACCATGCCACCCGGTACCCAGAAGCAGTCCCTCTCAGGGCAATCACAGCACCCTTGGTGGGCCGTGCATTGATGGGGAACTTTTCCTGTGTGGGGTTCCCCAGAGAGGTGGTCTCTGACTGGGGTACCAACTTCATCTCTAGGTACATGAAGTCTCTGTGGGAGGAGTGTGGGGTAACTTATAAGTTCACCACTCCTTATCACCCTCAAGGAAATGGGTTGGTTGAAATGTTCAAACGCATCCTGAAAGTTAGGATTATGGGCCTAGCGGAGCCCATGGGACGGAAGTGGGACGTCTTCCTACCATGCCTGTTGTTTGCCTACAGGGAAGTGCCTCAGAAGTCCTGGGGGTTCAGTCCCTTTGAACTCCTGTATCGCCAACCTGTTAGAGGACCTCTCAAACTGGTGACGGATGGGTGGGAGAAATCCCGTGGGAAAACCCCCCAGGATGTGTTCAGCTGTGTGCTGGCCATCCGCAACCAGACACAACGCTTCAGGAAGCTCGCTCAGGAGAACCTGGAAGCTAGCCAGGAAGAAATGAAAAGATGGTACGAGCAGAATACCACTCTGGTCGAATTTAAACCTGGGCAGAAAGTGTGGGTGATGGCGCCAGTGGAGCCTTGTGTACTCCAAGACAAGTGGACTGGGCCAAATGAGGTGGTGGAGCACAAGGGCGAAGTAACTAGTGATGGTCGGATTCCACAGATCCACGATCCGCGGATTTTGCGGATTTGCGTATTGTTGATCCGCAAAATCCGCAGATCTGCGGATTTTTTTTTCGATTGTGCTCGTGAAAGTCAAGGATGCAAAGGCCTCTATCCAGCATCACAGCTGATTTTCGACGGTAGATTTGGGAAGAAAGCACACCTGCCCAGCCTCGACAATGCTCACGATTGTTTTTGGGCTGATGAATGCGTCACTGAATTTGAGCTTCAACTGTCCATCATAGTGGGTAAATGGCGGGAAGACGGTTCAAACCGCAAGTGTGTGGGCGGGGCCAAATGGGTGGGGATTCCATGCGAGCACACATGCCTCTGGTGTGTATAAAAGGTCAGAGACCGATCAGAGCAGCAAATGACGAGAAAGAAGCTGCTGGTCACAGGAACAGCCAGGGTATTGCGCTCGTGAAAGTCAAGGATGCAAAGGCCTCTATCCAGCATCACAGCTGATTTTCGATGGTAGATTTGGGAAGAAAGCACACCTGCCCAGCCTCGACAATGCTCACGGTTGTTTTTGGGCTGATGAATGCGTCACTGAATTTGAGCTTCAACTGTCCATCATAGTGGGTAAATGGCGGGAAGACGGTTCACACCGCAAGTGTGTGGGCGGGGCCAAACGGGTGGGGATTCCATGCGAGCACACATGCCTCTGGTGTGTATAAAAGGTCAGAGACCGATCAGAGCAGCAAATGAAGAGAAAGAAGCTCCTGGTCACAGGAACAGCCAGGGGATTGCGCTCGTGAAAGTCAAGGATGCAAAGGCCTCTATCCAGCATCACAGCTGATTTTCGACGGTAGATTTGGGAAGAAAGCACACCTGCCCAGCCTCGACAATGCTCACGATTGTTTTTGGGCTGATGAATGCGTCACTGAATTTGAGCTTCAACTAGGGCACATGCTTTATTGCTATCTGTAAGTGCTTCCTGTTGAGGTTTAATTTTTGTGACAGGACCATCGTGCCAGAATGAACCCTGCTCTATCCTGTAACTATTTTAGGATGGCGCCGGCAAGCTGCCAGCGCCATCCTGAAATAGTTACTAAGTTAGCTTCAACAGGAAGCACTAATAGATAAAATAAAGTAGATGCTTGAGCACCAGCTTTATTTTATCTATTTGTGCTTCCTGTTGAAGCTAACTTAGTAACTATTTTAGGATGGCGCTGGCAGTTTGCCGGCGCCATCCTAAAACAGTTACAACTTCTTCAAGCGTGAAGGCTTGAACTTTTGCCCCCCGGATCCGCCGCTCGCGGATTTGCAGATTTTTGGTAGTTCGCGGATTGCGAATTTACCGAAAATCCGCAAAATCCGCGAGCGGAACGGATTTTGCGCCCATGCCTAGAAGTAACCTACTTTCTGTGTGCCTCTGGAAGTTGTACCTGTGTTGGGGAGCTGGAAACTAAGTTTTTAAAGACTTTGCTAATGAAAATTTATCGTAATCCCGGCCGAGTGAGAAAAGTCCTGCCGCTAGGAAGACCGAGATCGTCGCAGTGCCTGTCGCCGCTGCCTGAAGATGTTGCACCCTTCGTTAGCGGGAAGATTTCCGCTGCTGCAAACATCATCGCAGAGCCTGTCATCGCTGGGTGAGATCACCGCATCACGCCGCTGGGAGAATTGTCACAGAGCTCCAAGAATCATCGCATCGTGCCTTTGCGGTAGAAAACTTTCTACGGAATTTACGCATCGGAATCCATACAATTCATCGCCTCCTCCCCATATAGATCGGATTCGTCGCTACTCGTCGCTGCATCCAGCGGTCTCAGGAGTAACGCATCGCTTGTTTTCCACAGCTACAGCTTCTCTGCTTGGAACTTTTTATCGCTAACAAAGGTACTGTGGCTAAAACGTGACGCAACTGTGGATTATTTTATCGCTAAACCTAAGAACTCTTCAGCAACCATATTCTTGAACTGTGTATGTTGGATTTTTGTCGTTCTGGTCTTGTGTACTTTAGATTAAATACCTTTAATTTCCTAAACTGTTGTGGAGTCAGTTTGTGGTGTTTTCACTGTGTTACTGTGAGTTTTGGTACAAATACTTTACACATTGCCTTTGATAAGCCTTGACTGCTCGTGCCAAGCTACCAAAGGGGAGAGCAGGGGTTATCTCAGAGTATTACCGCCTTACCCTGACTAGAAGCAAGGGTCCCTATTTGGACAGTGGTACCTACCTCTGCCAACTAGAGAACACCAGTTCTAACAATCGGCATATCAAAAACAGGCACTTCATCTGCCCTGATAGTGGCTTCATCATCCAATAATTCCTCTCTGACATAAAGTTCACTGCCAGAATCCTCAACCCCTTCTTCGCCTCAGATGTCGAGTCAGTCTCATAATCATGGTCAAAGCAAGACTCAAAAAATCATACCAACAACCTGCTGAGTAGTCATCCTGCGGTTAGACATAATCCTTACTAAGAAAGGAAGCTTTACAAACAAGTCAACAACTAACACTGTTCAAAATCAGTAATAAACAAAGCGTGGCTTTAACACAAAGATCTTTATACTCAAAAAATATACGACTCACTTGCCAGAGACAGATAAACTCACCAGCACCTACTCTACAGAGACACTTGCAAAAACAAGTAATATCCCACTAGAAAGAAAAAACTAAACAAATTACTCACAAGACAACAAAATACACATCGAGCACAAATGTCAAATGATTCTCGCACACAATAAAACTGAAGCAAAATATACTACTTTTATTACACCATTTACAAAAACACATTCAAACAGGAAAATGACACTCATTTATAGTAAATAGTACAAAAAACATTTTCTTACCTAACACATGCAATTACACAAACTGCAGAGCTACCAGTGATGAAACCACAACCTGGAAAATCAGTCAAAAGAGCAAAAGCCTTGAACTAGAATAGAAAGGAGAAATAAAACATTACAATTGCATATTACAAAAAAAAAACAATTAACATTATAACACTCTATGTCACTATCCAAATAGCCAATCTGCCAAAAAGGAGGACAGAAAAAAGTCAAAAGCTAAAATACCCGATGCCCTCTCCCATTGGGGCAACCCTTACCCAAGGGGCCACCCCAAACATAAAAATATACATATCCCTGTTGGGCCTCAAAATAGGGGCAGAAAGCAGAAACAAGAAGCAAAAAAAATTGGGGGGTGATCTTTACCCAAAGGACCACCCCCATGTGCAAAGATTGCAATTCTGTGGTGCTAGTGATGTTTTCTGCCCCCTACCCTGGGGTAGATGGGCCTTAAAATTGGCCCAATCTGTCCCCGGAGAGGCAGAAAACGGGCAACACAAAAAGCCCCCCTTTGCAAGCAACCCTTGCCCAAGGGTTCACTTCCATTTACTAGTGGGTTTTCTTTCCCTCAGGGGGCAGATGTCCCTTCAAATATGACCGATCCACCCCAAGGGCTGCAAAAAATGGCCTCAAGTATCCCCCATAAATTGGGAGAGGTGATCCTTGCCAAACAGATCGCCCCCAGGCACAAACATGCACAAACAATAGAAATCACTGGTGGTAGTGGGATTTCTACACCCCGCGGGGCAGATGGCACTTTAAATAAGGCTGATCCACCCCTAGGGCAGCAGAAAATGGCCTCAAGTATCCCCCAAAAATTGAGGGAGGCGATCCTTGCCCAACAGTTCACCCCACGCACAACCATGCACAAAGATCTAGATTCCCTGGTGCTAGTGGGGTTTTCTACGGCCTCAAAATCGACCCAATTTGTTCCCCGGGGGTGGTGGGGCAGAAAATAGCTGGCAGAAAAGGCTTCCATTCTGTAAAAAAAATCCCTGGTGCTAGTGAGGGTATTCTTGCTGCACAATCGCGAACCCATGCATGATCGTGCAGCAGGAATGCCCTGCAAAGAGACATCGGGGAGAGGAAAAACTTGAAAGAATAATCTAAATCAGAGGGTAGAGCATCAAGTATTTGAAATCCAGCTCGTAATTCATTAGTATTAGCCCTCTTCTACTCAGCTTGTTACTTCACTTGCTGAGGGAACAGTTGGCTTATTGATTTCTATCACCTAGGAGTCCAAGAAGATAAAAATATTAACATGCCCCTATTGGCCAACATAAAAGTCTGCCTAGTTCTAAAACTTACACCCTCAGTAATTCTATCTAGAAAGTCTGAGTGTGATAATTAGATGAGTCAGGGTGCTGTGTGGAGTATTTTACTCGCTCCTCAAGGGCTAAGGTGGATTAAGGGCTTAAGCTGGATTTCAAATACTTGATGCTCTACCCACTGATTTAGATTATTCTTTCATTCTTTTTGACAATGTCTTTCTGTTATTTTTTGGATTTACTGTGAGTTGATTTTAGAAGGAAGGAAAAAAGAGTTATGTTATTTATGGTATATTCAAATAATTCCATAAATCTAGATTTCCTATTTTTCCTTCTTCAGAGCGGTGCCTCACGCTCTGAGCTGTTGCCAGGAGTGGTGAGGACTTCACCCGCACTAGCACGGGTAAGATAATGAAATTATGTAAACAAATTGGAACATTTAATACAAGAAATGTACATAATTCAGCAGTTTCTTGAGTGAGATGATTTAATTTCATAAGCACATACGGGTATTAACAAGGAATAAAATGTCATTGTATCTACATATCTATTTTTTCCAGGTGACATGAAAAATCCTGTAGATCATTAGTTTGAAGACGACAGGTGACTGTAGGTTTTATCGTTCTACCTACCTATCATCACAGTTTTTTTGCACACACTAACTTTGCAGTAGCATTACTATCCGAAACATTTAGACCCTTGCCCTAGACCTACGCGATCGAAAATCTATTTAGATCGCATTTACACTGTTATTATTGATTGACACCCAGCGATAACCAATAAATATATTTATTCGCTTGGTAGCCAATTTTAAATTACTTTATAAATTCATTTCTCCTGACACTACAATTGTTTCACCCATATAATTTCATACATGCTTCATAGATCTTAGGAGATCAGACTCACTTTCCCTTTTGTTTAAAACATCTGCGAGCTCCACCCTCATAGTGAGAGGGTTGCAGCCCTTGTTTGCACCAGGATTTGCAACTAAGAGGAGATCCCAGATGATGAAGCATGCCACCTCGGTGGGTGATGGGATTCCGTACTCTTAAATAGGACTTTTTTCTCTGAATTTTGGTTAGTATTTGTTGTGCTTTTTGACTTTTTCCTGTCTGGAACCACACAGACCCACAGACTTTATATGTTTATAGAATTCTTTGAGGCCTCCATTTGTTAGTGCAATTGGCCAATGGTCGTATTCCATCTTTTACACTTGAATGAGGGTTTTTTGTTGGGACATAGCAACACGAGAATTGCAAACCCAGGTTATGCAGGAAAAGTGATCTATCAAAGAATATATTCAAATTACTATATTGTTGTGTATAATATGATGTGATAAATGTGAGTCTGTGAAAGACAAATATGACCTTTATTAAGAAAATTTGTGTCCGTCAAATTGAAATAAAACTGCTTGCCTTTGAACAGTTAATGTTTAATTGAATATATGAGGAAAGGTATCTCATCATTAAATGTATTGAAATATATGTATAATCTGTACATTTGTTTGTTTTTAAGTTGGGCTTTGTGTGCACTTACGTTCCAGATTTTTTCCTTTTTTATTACTTTTGAGTTTTCAACTTTTTACAATATAAACTAACTAATTAATTCTCTACATTTAGGGGCAATGTTAAATGAAACTCATGTGTTTTAATTGTACTACTGTAATATGAGGATGTCACAGGTGACATATTGTTTGTTTTTCATGGTGCAGTATTAACTGTACTTTTAAAGCACAAAACGTTAGATGTAGGACTACAATTTATTTAAGTACTCCCAATATGTAGCAAAATATCAAACAACTGAGAAAACTGAATATTGTCATAGTGAGAAAGTGCCCCTCCTTGTTTGGCCCAGTCCCCAGTATATGTGGTCTGACACCTTAAACATGCTACATGTCTGAAATCCTACTTGTATATTTTATTGTCCAGTAAGACCATGCATAGTATATGGTGCCGTAAATACCCTGGTGGCAGGGAAGTTAAATACCATTAGCAAGTACGATGGGACCCCCTCAACAAACTAAATATGGCCAAGGAACAGAGGGGAAGAAAAAAACATTACTAAGGAAAATTGTTCCAACACCGGCCATTAATCTTCAGATACTGGTGTACATCCCACATTTAATCAAACACAAGGTGACAGATACATAACAATCTTTTTTATTTTCTTCAAAGATATGAAGTTTTCTTTATTTTCAATTTCTCAATCTTTTTATATTCTTCATTATATTTTAGTTTATAAGGAACATTTAATCACAAATACAATTTATAAGTATATACATAATTTATATAGGGAAAAGGAGAATATGATACAACAATAAATAAATAAAAAATTTATCACAAAATACCTAAAGTAAATAAGCCCCTGGTACCATTCACTCAATCAAAAAATACTACCACAATCACACCCATTCTTCATTCACAACCACAACAAGAAGAAGAGAACTGAATTTTAATTGGCAGAAAAGTTACGCCAATTAATAGGCCTCAAGGCACAGTATGAGACCCAGCACTAGGGAAGTTAAATACCACCTGTGGACCAAAGCACATATTGAACTATCCACCAGGCTGACTACGAAAACATGGCTACAGGCCTGTATCTGTAGCTTTATTACTGCAGATTAAAGCTTACAGGGAGGTAAGTCAAAACAAATTTTCTAAATGCAAAACATTTCACTGCTAATTAGGCTCGCAGTTCACAAGGCAAGGCATCTAGTGTTTAAAAGTGGAACATTTATAAATAAACGTTGGTATGTTCCTACCGCACATAGCCTCCAAAAGCACTTTTTTCTGTATAGGTACTGTGGGGTTTATATGAGAAAAGTTAAAGTACAATTAGAATGCTCTGCACCTAGTTCCAGAAAATTAGGTTCAGCAGACTCTTGTTGCTCTTGAGTTAAACGTCTGAATATTTGGTTTGCTAATGGCACAATTTGATTCCAAACTCACTGCTCTCAGCCTTGAATGCAGTCACTGCAGTACTGAGGTTTGTTTTGGTTTTGATGGTGGAGGTAGCATTGTGGATACAGGGTTGATACTCCTTTCAGCATATTCCTCACCAGAAGAGGTTGAATCAGTACCCTGTTTTACGCACATTGCCATGAAAAGGATGATGCTTTATGCTAGTGGTGGTAACAGACTTCAATCTTCTTCTCCTAACTGGCCAAGTGTTTAAAAGGATAATGCTTCTTTGGTCCATATTCTTTAATATAGTCCAACATGTAAATTAACTACATAACATTGGGTATCGTTCCAGGGACCATGAGAGTTTGGAGGGACAGACAAAAGTGTTTTAAGTTCATAAAAAAATACTTAGTGTCTCTAGAGGGCCTGTGGGAATCAGGTGCACAGACAATCATTGATATAAATTATTAAAAGCAACTACCATGGATTACAAATAATTACAACCAACCATGAGTACACAAATATATGAATATGTGTGCACTGTACACTAGGGATCTGACAGAAATTTACAATGTTTGAGGAAGTTTGATAATTTCAATAGGAGGCAATACACACATAGACTTGACAGTGGAGTTGTCAGAAAAAAACACAGGTTGGGAACGTCCAGGGACAAGTGTATTTACGCCATCCAATGGGGATAATGATAAAGAAATGCAAGTTTCCCAAAGCAACATTCCAGTGTCCTAAAGAAAATGGAATGGAAAGTCTAATGTAAAGTTGAAGTCTATCCATTGACACAAATGGTGCATCTGAAAAGCTAGTTTGAGTTGAATACAAAAGTCTTTGCCCATCGCTTGAGTCTGATATGAAGACCAACTGTAACTCCTTCTTGGCAGCAGGCATTTTGGGTTGTAGTGCAAGACTGGACACCTCCTGAGATTCAGGACACACTGGTGTAGGGTTAAGAGCATGGCAGAATGTTACAAATTGGGTTTCTGGTTGGCAGAGATTTGCACCCTGTTCAAGCAGGAACCACAGTCCTAGTAAGTAAGGTACCCACCTTAAATTAACCTGTGCTCTCCCTCTGGTAGCTTGGCCCAGAGCAGTCAAGTTTGACTTAAGGGGCAATGTATAAAGCACTTGTGCAACACTTGAAACAGTAACACAGTGAAAATACCACAAGAAGACTCCACAGCAGCTTACAAAACTAACTTATATTTTTATGAGTAAAACAAGACAAAACAACAAAACTACAATAAGCAGAACCAAGTAAGTAGAACCTAGTTATGAATTTTCAAAAATAGAAGCTCTGCAATTGCAGGCCTGGGACATGTTTAAGGGGCTACTTAAGAGGGTGGCACAAACAGTGCTTTAGTCCCACTAGTAGCATTTAATTTACCAGACCAGGGAACTTGTAGTCCACTTTACCAGGGACTTTATAAGTAAATTACATGTGCCAATTTTACAATTTCAATGTCATTTTCAGTGTCTTCCTATGTGTGAATAGCCAAAACGTATGTTTGACACTGTCTTTGGTCTCTGTTTTACATGCTAAAATTAAACATAACTGCAAGTGTTATATATGAATTTATCAATGTTACATCACTAATTATTCAAATTAGAAAATATATCTACATTGTCCTCAACATTATTCAAAAGCAAACACAATTTAGTTCCTGAGTGCCAATTTATTCTACAGCTTTAAATTCTTGAATTAAACACAAAATATTAGGATCTAAATTATATACACATTGACTGCATTTGTTCCACTACACATGTATGGGATAATAAATGTGAGACATGACACTATACAACTTTCAATCCATAGATAAAGTATTACATCCTCTATATGATAAGCCATGCTGGTACTTGTGTGCCTCCAGATAATCATAGAGGGTTCACACAGATGCTTTCTAGGAGTTGGGATAGACTGTGACACCACAAATGGAATTGGGTTGATACCCCGAGCACCTTCTGCCTCTGATTAACCCACCAACGAAGGTCATGTCCTTGCTTGTAGCACTCCCTGGCTCTATAAGTTTACCCTCGGTACTGTAGTGCCTTGTGATGCCCTGCCAAAAGGGACTGACTGGGCACCACAGCCAGCCCTGGCAAAGTGCTAGGCCGCCCCCCCCCCCTCTCCACTGGGGAGGCGGTTTGTTGGTGCTGCCGAGCTCTATGCCTGTGCCGATTTTCGGCCAATTTTGGTAGAGGGACGATTTTGCAGCTTAGCTGCAAAAACGGCCCTGTAACAAAAACGGCACGCAGGGGCCCAAATCAGGCCCCCACCCGTGCGGCGTACCAGGGGATTGCCCGGTGTCCGCTATGGGCAGCCCGGCCTGCGAAATTTATTTGTGTGCTGCAATACATAGCTAGTTGTCTTGCCCCCGTACATCGAAGGGTATTTTTGGTGCGATCCCACTTCCGATCACCTCAAATCCATTATGGGAGGAAATAGGGAGTCTCTATTCCTTATCCTCAGCCATTTTGGGGGGTTTCTAGGCAAAAGAAACAGCAGGATTGAGGAAGATCTGTGATGGTCTTTGGGTCAGGAATGGTCTACTCCCTGTTCCTAAAACTAACTTCATATTTATAATTGATGAAGGAAACCTCTGCCTCCACTAGACAGTTCTCTGACTCTGCTCTGAGGTTTTATGCTTAGTAAGCTAAGGCAGAAAAATCCTGCAGGTATGTTTAATAAGTATCAAAATGAAGAAAGTCAATGGTACAACTGCCAGAAAACACAAACCTTATTCCCTGCATCAAACAAGATTGATGTACCCTTACACACTTCACTGCCTCCAACACTGACCGCACAATAAGAATAGGTTGACAAATAGTAGAAATGGGTAAAGGAGTATAAGATGAGAGAGAAAACAGAGACATTGGACATCACTTTACTGACTTGTCACTCTGCTGTGCACTTACATCTGCAGGAAGAAAGGTATATCTATAGATAATAGAACATTTATTAGTAAACTGTCATAAAATGTCTGCATCAAACTACAGCAGTGAAAATTATATACCTTAAAAGTACTTTTTTTACCAACTCCCTTTGTTCCATTAGAACATTGGAATGTTGAGGGCTCGATTGAAGACAATGTAGTAGCTCCGGACCTACAATGGCTGGTAAAAGCCTGGAGCTCCAACATTACAATGTTTGTCTTCATATTGCTTTCTTTTCAATTTAGAACATTCTACCCTCAGTGAGTTGAATGTTCTAAAAGCTTTTTAGACCTTGTGCCTCAGGTTATGTCAGCTGTTAAAGTTCTTCTCCCTCGTTAAAGGCCCTTACCTGGGTCTTGGGCTAATAACTCGGGTTTAGGGCCTTTAACAAACAGTATCACCCTCGACAGAAGGCTATAAGGCTATAGTAAGACACTGTTCTTCCTGGTGCTGACAAGGATTAAGTAAAGATGTTTATGTGATTCCTCCTCTTAGTTTGGCAAGCTCTGTGAAAAAAGAATAGATACAAAATACAATTAGAATTGCAATTTGGTTGTGGCATCATGGTAGTGCAACAGTGGTGTCTCAAGGTGGCAAATGTGAATGGTGTCATAGTCCACCATTCATAATTGACTCACCACTGTCTGTCCACTGTGAAGCAGCCACCACACTAGCAGCACATGTGAAATGTGAGGGCACTAGTTGCTCAGCCTCCTGCAGATCTTCATGAGGGTGGTAAACCACTCGCAGATAGGAAGGGATCCCCAGGGGACACCTTCCCCTTTGTGAATGGGTGCAAAAAAAAATTCTAAGAGCAGGCAGTGGTCCCAGGGCCCACTACCTGCCCTTAAAAAATGAAGCAAAAAACGTTACATATTTTTTTTAATGCATGCTGTTTTTTATTAAGGAAAACGGGAGGCATTTAAAAAAATGACTTTATTGACAGAGCAGTCCAAGACATGGTGGTCTGCTAAACAATTTATATCTTAAAAGAAGTTTATGTTTTTGTTTAAGGTAAGTGAAAAGGCAAACATTACTCATTTAGAAATGTTTTGCCTACTTTAAACTACATTTCTCATTATCTTTTCGGAGGAAGCGGTGATGAATCCCATCAATATGTCCTTGACTTTGCCCACATTTCTCGGGGAGAAGAGCTGAATAAGTATTATAAAGTTAAAGAGCTGTTTTGTGTCTTGGGCTGTTTTTCCTCAGGATGCTAATAATTGGAATTCTTAAGAACAGATAATGGAAAGTCCTTTTATTTGCCTTACAAACAGATGAGTGTTTAACAAAGCTGCATTCCATCAGCTGACTAAAGGAGTAGCGGAATAACAATAACTGACCTTGACAAAGATAAATCTGCATTCATCAAATGTTACAGATAGTGCCCTTTGGTTACAGGTGGGTGACTCATGAAATTCCCCAAATTCCCTTGTGTCAGCAATATGAATTGCTGCTATTGGGCCCATATCTGTGGGAGAAGAGAGAGGGGGGAAATCACATTTTGTGAGCGTGCACATTAGAAAAAAGAATTTAATCAACACATGATTTCATTTCAACCCGAACTAATTTGCACATGTTCACCTCTGGCCCATGTTCGAAATGTGGTGTGTCGCATACTCACATCCGAGAGATCTGTAATTAGTGGACAACTCCTTTAACTATATGAGCCTTGACTTGGAAACTATACACATGCATGCAAAGAATCAATGAAAGCATGTATGAAAAACACCTCTACCTACATTGGAGGCGCTGGTACACTAATGCTGATAAAAAGGGGTGATCATTTCATGTTGAATTTCATTTTAGGTGTAGCACTTAAGGGTAAATATCAATTATAGATTCAGCAAATCAGCGGAGCTCCAACCCCATGAAATGTGCCGTCCACCTGACGGTTTTAGACATGGGCAAAGTGCATGTGGCCTCATTTATCAGGTTTTGCCATAGGGCAGCGCCGCAGGCCTTCCTGCTGTGCTGCCCTACAGCAAAAGAAAAGGGCAGGAATGCGCTGTATCTATCAGATAGGGTGCATGTCTGTCCTTTTCCCCTTGCAACACGCACAATGGGCTGCTGTGTGCTAATTCAGTACAACAGGGGGGGGGGGTAATGGACGGAGCATCTGAACCAATCAACCACTCACACCCAGTCAAAAGATCTGGGTTTAATCCATCACCGTTCTTTAGCCCACTCTGCCACCCCAGTTCAGACATAGCTATATGCAAATCAGTCTGTCCCTGTGCCTCATTGGAACAGTTCAGCCCGAACTGCCAAGCCATGCCTTCCCTGGACAGGAAACAGGCTTCCGAGGACCGGTTTCTGGCATTACAGGCGTCTTCAGCCCGGCTTGCTTGAATCCAGTGGCAAAGTGAGCATTACCACCCCCTTTGGTGTGCTAATTCGACACCTTTGCATCATCATTCTCTGGAGGCGAGCCACGGAGGACATTTCCTGTATTATTGTACTAACTTTTACACATATCCGTGTCTCCGTTGTATACCTTACCTCTCTCACGTGGATTTGACGTGAATGCCTGGGAATACAGCTCACCATTATACCCAAATGTATCCATATAAATCCTCCAACTGTTGATTCAGATAACCCCACAGATTGGGCAATTTCTCACACACCCAACATTATAGACCTGCCGGGTTGGAATTATCACCGGCATCTCAATTACACTGCCTTGCTTACACCAGCACAGCCCTGAAGAGTTAGGGGTCCGCCTTACCCTAACGAAACACGTGTCGGCTGGTTGTTCTATGCTGATTGATTGACAACGCAAAGAAAATTAAAAGCCAAAAAAGTGGCTTAGTTCTGTCCTATAAATATGGAGCAGGCTCCTGCGCCTTGGTACATTACAAAAAGATTTGTTCCGGTGGTGCACGAGGCCTCATAAAGGAGGCCCAGGGTTTCCACTACCTAAGCATCAGCTGACTTCACATGGTGTGCCCCCCTGTTTGCATGCACCAAAGTTCCTGCAGGGCATGGATTTGATCATCCATGTTTAATAACAAAAGAGAGAGTGAGGGAAAATTTACACTTATTTATGTGAGTTGGGAACTCCTGGTCCCCGAAGTTAGTTACAAAAACAATGGAGGAGTATCCACTCAGAAACAGAGAAAAAGGTTCTCTGGACATGGGCTTATGTGCTCGATTCAGCACAGTGTGCCCCAACCTGTTTAAGGATAATGCAAATCCTTATAGAAGACCCCTCACTCACCAACCTGGTTGGTGACATGCTTCATCATCGGGGTCCCACCCCATAAGCCGAGTGCCTATAGGGTGTGCTGCGACACCTGACTACAGTGGAGCTGGTTAGTTTTTCTTTTATGTGTTCAGGGCGATCAAACAAGTGAGTTTAAAAAGGGCCCAAACTACTCACTGCAAGTATTTATTCTTGAGTGCTTGAACCCTAGTTAAAAAATGTGTAACACCTATGCCTAATTAGGTAGACTTTGGTGTTAGAAGTAGTGTTTGATAAAAATAGCCAAGTGTGCTATGTGAAGTGTGATAAATGCTATTGATTAAAAAGGTCTACATGTTTCAACCATTGTATATATTCATTGGTTTTCGTCAGGACCGTGATGTTGAACTGGGTGGTCCACACGCGCTAAGGTGCGTCCTGCCCTAGTCCAAGTTGGAGTGCACAAATTGTGAACTCGTGTAAAAATTAGTGCATTTTCTTTATTCAAAGAAAAACCTGTAAAGAAACAGGAAAACAAAAAACAGGGAGGGGTCACATACAGGGGTTGACGAAACACATGTACTACATTTAACATATATAGCCATTCTTATCCCCTTTTGAGTCAATAGATGGGGTCATGCCCATGTTTAAAACAGTGGAATCCATCTATTGCGCAACAGTACTACAGTGCTTTTACCGGACTGTGACTGATAGTTACTCGAACAGTGCCAAAGAAGTGGTGTCGACCTAGTTTTGGCATCTGGAAATAGCTAGTGAAAAGTAAGGGCAGCGTACTATGAGTGAGTGATCATACTGGTGTTGCGAAGTGGACGGCTGCCGAGAGTTGTGAGCAGTCGTGACGTCGCTATTGTGAATTGCGACTGATATATTGCTTTTTGCTTACGCTTCCTTGCGGTGTTGCCGCTTCATGGGCACCAGCGCTTCCAAGACGGCAAGAGTCCGTCTCCTGAAAGTCGATAGACAACAAAAAGAGAGAGATGCCCAGTTTTAGTTTCCTGGCTGTATTTAGCATTTGGTATCGCCAGCGGGCTCATGTGCGAAAAAACGGGAGGAAAAATTGTTTCCTCATTCAGATCGGCCACAGGTTACTTACTTGCAGCTTCTGATCATCAGACGGTAAACCTACTTGGTTCCGGCTGCCGGTGCCCCAAGGAGTGACCGGGATGTCTGTGAATGCCGGTAAAGTAAAACTCGAAGCGTTTCCTGGTTGGGCGTGGCCTCATCACGTGGTGTGGTCACGTGGGTCGCAATAGACCAATCGGGTTCTCGAAGGAGGTGGAGCCCCCGGATGATGTCATAGTTATAGGAAACGAAGGAAAATGTTTTGTTTACGTTCCCATGGAGAGTATGGATGTAGTATATCCATTAGGTTCACAAAGGATATAAACATTGAGGCATTATAAAGAGAATTGGGAATTTAAAAGAATTGGGAATTTTAAAAGAACAGAGGGCAGAATCAAGATTTATAATCAACCGGATTGGTTGCGCAATTCCTTGCTGATTTATACAGTGTTTAAGGATACACCTTGGTACTACTTGTAATTGAAGATAGGTTTTCATGTCATTACACTGTTCCATGGGATATTATCGTTCAAGCCTGACTTGTGGGAGGACAATCTATAGACCCATCTTTGTTCTTTTTCAAATAGTCGTTGGGTGGTTGGTTCCGCGCACGTTTTTGACTTTTTTGGAGAATCTTGTTCGGATATCCCCGATTACGCAATTTTTGGGTGAGGTCCTGGGCTTGATTTTTATAATCTGCCAGCTCACTGCAGTTCCTACGGATCCTCAGGTATTGCCCATAAGGTAAGTTCTCACGTAGTGGTCTTGGGTGGAAGCTTTCGAATCGTAGTAGATTATTTTTGGCAGTTGGCTTGTGGTGGGTGACAGTTGTCAGTTTTCCTTCTTTTTTCGTGATTGTTACATCAAGGAAAACTAGTGTCTCTGGGTTTTTTTCATAGGTAAACCGTAGATGCTCATCACAGGTGTTGATCCAGTTAAAGAAGGAGGTTAGAGAATCCTCCGTACCTTTCCATATGGCCAGCACATCATCAATATATCTGCGCCATATTAGAATGTTAGGGCTATAGGGGTTTGTTTGACTGAGGATGTATTTTTCTTCAAAGTCATATACATACAATCCCGCTATGCTCGGCGCAAAAGAACTGCCCATAGATGTCCCACCTGTCTACAGACAGGTGGGACATCTATGGGCAGTTCTTTTGCCAGGAGCGAACCTGACCCAACGACTATTTGAAAAAGAACAAAGATGGGTCTATAGATTGTCCTCCCACAAGTCAGGCTTGAACGATAATATCCCATGGAACAGTGTAATAACATGAAAACCTATCTTCAATTACAAGTAGTACCAAGGTGTATCCTTAAACACTGTATAAATCAGCAAGGAATTGCGCAACCAATCCGGTTGATTATAAATCTTGATTCTGCCCTCTGTTCTTTTAAAATTCCCAATTCTTTTAAATTCCCAATTCTCTTTATAAAGCCTCAATGTTTATATCCTTTGTGAACCTAATGGATATACTACATCCATACTCTCCATGGGAACGTAAACAAAACATTTTCCTTCGTTTCCTATAACTATGACATCATCCGGGGGCTCCACCTCCTTCGAGAACCCGATTGGTCTATTGCGACCCACGTGACCACACCACGTGATGAGGCCACGCCCAACCAGGAAACGCTTCGAGTTTTACTTTACCGGCATTCACAGACATCCCGGTCACTCCTCGGGGCACCGCCAGCCGGAACCAAGTAGGTTTACCGTCTGATGATCAGAAGCTGCAAGTAAGTAACGTGTGGCCGATCTGAATGAGGAAACAATTTTTCCTCCCGTTTTTTCGCACATGAGCCCGCTGGCGATACCAAATGCTAAATACAGCCAGGAAACTAAAACCGGGCATCTCTCTCTTTTTGTTGTCTATCGACTTTCAGGAGACGGACTCTTGCCGTCTTGGAAGCGCTGGTGCCCATGAAGCGGCAACACCGCAAGGAAGCGTAAGCAAAAAGCAATATATCAGTCGCAATTCACAATAGCGACGTCACGACTGCTCACAACTCTCGGCAGCCGTCCACTTCGCAACACCAGTATGATCACTCACTCATAGTACGCCGCCCTTACTTTTCACTAGCATTTCCAGATGCCAAAACTAGGTCGACACCACTTCTTTGGCACTGTTCGAGTAACTATCAGTCACAGTCCGGTAAAAGCACTGTAGTACTGTTGCGCAATAGATGGATTCCACTGTTTTAAACATGGGCATGATCCCATCTATTGACTCAAAAGGGGATAAGAATGGCTATATATGTTAAATGTAGTACATGTATTTCGTCAACCCCTGTATGTGACCCCTCCCTGTTTTTTGTTTTCCTGTTTCTTTACAGGTTTTTCTTTGAATAAAGAAAATGCACTAATTTTTACACGAGTTCACAATTTGTGCACTCCAACTTGGACTAGGGCAGGACGCACCTTAGCGCGTGTGGACCACCCAGTTCAACATCACGGTCCTGACGAAAACCAATGAATATATACAATGGTTGAAACATGTAGACCTTTTTAATCAATAGCATTTATCACACTTCACATAGCACACTTGGCTATTTTTATCAAACACTACTTCTAACACCAAAGTCTACCTAATTAGGCATAGGTGTTACACATTTTTTAACTAGGGTTCAAGCACTCAAGAATAAATACTTGCAGTGAGTAGTTTTGGCCCTTTTTAAACTCACTTGTTTGATCGCCCTGAACACATAAAAGAAAAACTAACCAGCTCCACTGTAGTCAGGTGTCGCAGCACACCCTATAGGCACTCGGCTTATGGGGTGGGACCCCGATGATGAAGCATGTCACCAACCAGGTTGGTGAGTGAGGGGTCTTCTATAAGGATATGCATTATCCTTAAACAGGTTGGGGCACACTGTGCTGAATCGAGCACATAAACCCATGTCCAGAGAACCTTTTTCTCTGTTTCTGAGTGGATACTCCTCCATTGTTTTTGATCATCCATGCCCTACAGGAACTGCCTTTAATTCTCTCATTGTGGTGCCTATTTCAAAGGCACCGCTGCAGGACTGCCAAAGAACTGCCTCCAGATTTTAAAAGTCATACTCTGGTGGACAGTCTCTTTTGGCTTTGGCAGTCTTGCATGGGAACACTGTATGGCGGCCATGCTACGAGCCCGCTAAAGTCAGAATAAGGCCCTAAGTCTACTATACCAGATGTAATTTTACATTTTTTTTGGTAACCTAGATTCCCAGGTTTTATTATTTTTCTGTTTTTTTGGGTGGAACAGTGGGTCAGTCTAGGATTCGGGTGACTAGAGTTAGACAAGTCTTCTATTCCCACTGGGATCAGGCTGTAGCGTTCCACCTGTCTCTACTTTATCGATGGTATTAAACATATTGTCATGGAATGACAAAGACCATTACTGTCTGGCTAAGAGTCACAAACTTTGGAAATACATTCTTGACCGGAGACTCCATATATTCAATTCAAATCAATTCAAGAAAGCTTTATTCGATTTTAGTTTAAAATCATAAAAGCATACAGATGAAAAAAAAAATACATTGCATTATAAAAGGAAACGTGCATACATGAACCACAAATTGATTTTAAATTACACAGTTAAAAGGTTAAAAGGACTTTAGCCCTCCCTTTGAGCATAACAATCTTTGGTAATAACGTACTTTAGACATCATTAGTGGTAACAGTGTTCTAAAAAGTTTGATAGTTACGGTACATAAAACTGTTGTACGACGGTTTAAGGCGGTTAAAAGCCACAGGAAAACTACCGCCGTTAATTAAATGACTTCCTCTACCCACTAAGTTTTTGTCCATAGCCTGGGGTCTGGGGGAAAGCATGTAGGACGTATTTGGGTAGAAGTCATGTAGGTTCCAGGTGCAAATAAGTCTATCACCTTTTTGAGGTAACCAAGTTTGCATATATGGCACGATGTGTTTGCTCCTAAATCGTATCAGGATCAGATCGCCCAAGATGTCTTTTTTGACGGGACCAAACCAGCCCACCCTCCGGACGCTTATTATTCTACCATCAAAGTGATGGGGCAGAGGTCTGTTTTTAGCTAACCAGAACTTGACCTTATTCATCAGCTCATATTGTCTCTCAGGTTTACCTTGTGTTAGTTCAGGGACTCCCGAGAGAACAGTTACAAAAGGGGCTGCCTCTGGTGGTAAATGTATGTGAGTGGTGCACTCAGGTTTGGGAGGAATGTGACGCGCTGTTGTTGGGTTGGGGGGGACTTTGGGAATGATTGGAGGCATGGAGGTGGGGACTGATAATTGGGTAAGCACCGCTTCATGAGATGTAATCAGTTTAGGCGGATTTAAAGAAGCAGTTGTCGGAGGGCAGTGAGGTATTACAGCATGTGTGGAAGATTTCAGGTGAGATTTGATTGAATTCTCCAACCCCGTCAGCCTATCCCCCAACATGGTAATTTTGTCAATCAAAGGATGTAGTAGAGATCTGATCAGATCTTCGATCATGAGCAGTAGGGCCTGCCGGGATGATGGTAATAAGTCATCCAAGTTTTCGGCAATTGCCGGGGTAAAAGGAGACTTGCTTACAGGTGGTGTGGGACTTAAAGATGGTTTATCTAATTTTTGAGTTTTGACTAAGCTCCCATTTTGATCGTCCCCATCATGTTTCCTTTTGACAGGGGTAGCCCTGTGAGGTGTAGCGCTATGGGTGTTAACTTTATGTGGTTCAGGGAAGGGTTCCAGCTCCCTTGGACAAAGTGGTAGGTTGCTGCTTTTTAAAGTGGGGGAAGACTCTGCTGGAGCATAGTTTACCTTACACAGGCTATTTAATTCTTCCAACCATGAGAAACTAGATGGTAGATGTTGGATTGGATCTTCACAGGGTGAACTAATCGTAGAATGGCAAGGTACATTTTTACCCACATCTCTAAAGAAGGGAAACAGTTGGCTAGTTGTATACACAGGGGTTATATTAAGCGTAACCTCTGTTTGGGGCTTAGACATGACTTGGTTGGGGAATTTCCAAACAAGGGGTTTTCCTTCGATTTTTGAGCCAAGGGGGGGTGGCCCGTCCCGTCCTCTGAGGGCCGTAGAGGGCCCGCCCTTTGCCCGGGCTTCGCCCGGCGTCCCGCGAAGCGGAGCAGAGCGCTGCTTTATGTCGCCTCCTGGCGCTCTCGTGATGTCCCGATGCAGCGCCGCCGCTGAGGCTGCAGGGAGATGTAGTCCCAGGGCGGCGGCGCTGTGGGCAACAAAGATTGACTCCTGGCGGTGGCGGCTGCAGTGGGGGCCTCCTCGCTTCCTCCCTCCAAGTAAGTAAATGTCCCCCGCGCTCCGCTGAGCAGAGCGCTGCTTTATGTTGCCTCCTGGCGCTCTCGTGATGTCCCGATGCAGCGCCGCCGCTGAGGCTGCCGGGAGATGTAGTCCCAGGGCGGCGGCGCTGTGGGCAACAAAGATTGACTCCTGGCGGTGGCGGCTGCAGTGGGGGCCTCCTTGCTTCCCCCCTCCAAGTAATTAAATGTCCCCCCATATAAAAAGTGCTACAGGAAACACACCTCAAGCATAGTGAGGACCACAGGCTAAGACATAAAGCATACCCCCTGACATACAAATTGTCTGCCAGCACTAAACATAATTGAGTAGCCCTCTTCTTTCATTCTTCCTACAAGCAGGACGCAAGACTGACAAAGAGGGGAGAATAGTATTGGTCAAGGGGAACATTAAATGATGCATGTGCACGATGGCCTCAATTTATGTACCCAATTTGAGACAATCCAACGTTATTCACTTCCTACTTTCCCTGTTGGGTGGATTTGTGGTGGATGAAAGTATTTTATGGGAAACTTTAACCTGACCTGGGATCCCACTGTAGATAGTACACACCCCTATTGAACACAAACAGACACATACTCTAAGGCTGTGAAGCAAGCTTTACTACACCTAGGATTTTCAGAAACATGGAGAGTGGCTCATACCACACCCCAAAACAATACCTTTTTCCAACACTCACACTGCACGCACTCACAACTTGAATATATTTTGATTAGCTAATCCTTACAACTCACTATTATGGGAGCAGCTTCCATCCTAATGCGCTCTCAGGTCATGCTGCGGTGGAGATCATGCTGGAGTGGCATGTCCAAAAGCTAGATTTCGGCTATGGTTCTTTCCTTCCGCTCTCATGTGGGATTGTCTTTTTCAAGATCAACTCTGTAAGGCCATCAGGGACTTCTTTGAATTGAACAATCCCCAGGACACTAACCACTCCAGAACATGGTATGCCTTTAAAGTAGTTACCAGAGGGAAATGAATTTCATTTATGTCTATCATGACTCAACAAAAGGCTCTAGAATGACTGGCATTTGAGAATGAACTCCAACTAGCTGAGCAATCTCACAAAGAGCCCCCTAGTCTAGTCCTACAAAGTAAAATGTTAGCCTTATAAGGGAAGCTTGACGTCTTGCTGCCATTTAAAAAAAAAAAACATGTATAGGGTTAGGTTGCATCTGGCTCAACAGCTGCAGATCAAACATGGAAAGGAGTACATTAGACAGTAACACAGGCACTCAGGGCAAGTTATATCTATGGAAGAGGGCAAAGCCCGAGCTTTTCAAGACCTTTATTTTTGTGCATCTTACTGACCTATTGATTGGCCTAATTTTGTCACCAGACTATATACAAAGATAGTAGCCAACAGGCTAGAAGACATCATGCTGTACCTGATCCACCCAGATCAGTTCGGATTTATTAAGGCGCGACAGACCCACAATAATTTGTGACGGGTGGCCTACCTGGTCGAGTAGGCTACTTAAAAGCGCACCCCAGTTGTCTTTCTGACACTAGAGGCTGAGAAAGCTTTAGAGCGTGTGGACTGTCCCTTCCTTTTCCATACATTGTGTCGATTTTCCTTTGGTGGCCGGTTTACAGCTATGGTTCTGACCAACTATGCCCATCCACGGTCATGTGTGTTGTTGAATGGGACTGCCTCAGACATTTTCAGCCTGGAGCATGGCACACGACACGGATGTCCCTTATCCCCTTTTTTATTTGCCATTTTATTTGTTCACAGATGATGTTTTATTGTCCCTTACGTTACCTCAAAACATCTCTGACAGCTTTGCAAACTGTTCAAGCTTATGAGACTGTAGCGTTTTTTTGTAATAACTTCCACAAATCGTTTGTCCTCAACCTGATCCTACCTATGAGTGGAAGCGATAGTAGAATCCACTGCCTTCCACTTGTTTAAACAATAAATAACCTACTTGCGGTTAAAGATCACTCTAAAAGTGGCTGACCTGTTTAGAGTGGACTATCCCCCCTCTCCAGCACCAGCTTAAGGCCAATCTCAAAGGTTGGACCCCGCTATATTTATTCTGACATGTTCGAGTTAATGCGGTACAGATGTTAGTTTTTACCTTTTGCAAGCACTCCTCATTGGAATCAATCAGGATTTTTTATCTTACTTCTGGGACTTGAGCACTCACTGTATTTGGCAGGATCGTAGAGCTTAACTCCAATACAAGAGGTTGACATTACCTAGAGACGCATGGTTCTGGCCTTACCCAACTTCTCCCCTTACTACAAAGTGCGCAATTGAGAGTGATCTCTGAGTGGTCTGTGAGGGAATCAGACAAACACTGACACACATTGACAGAGTTGTAGTTGGCAGATCCATCTGGATTGTACTGTGGAAACCAAAGCAGGACAGGTCACTGAAAGCTATGTAAGCACCCTGACCAAAACCACCCTTCAGGTCTGGAAAGTCAATTGTCAACATGACTTTAATCTGCCAATCATAGAATGATACCATTACACCCAACTCAAACACTGGGTAGGCAGAGATCATGTTTGCAGCCACCAGGGTACTCTCCTCAATAGAAACATTTGTATGGAGGGTTGGTAGGCCTCAGGCTGTTTATCCTTTCTCTACTCGCTTCTGATTTTCACTGCTCGCACACCCACCCTTCAGCATATTGTTTTCTGGGAGCAAACTTTGGGAACGACGATCACTATAGAGAAGTGGTGTAAGGTCTGGAGGGATATTCTTATATTCAATCACTCACTAAGACTGAGAGATGCACACTACAAGGTTATTTAAGATTAGTATTTATATCCAAAAAATCTTCAAAAGATTCACGTCTGAGCTATGCTGGAGGGGCTGTGTGCTACTTGGAGATTTGATGGGATTGCCTTGTTAAACCCTACTGGTCTGAGATACTGGCCCAAATGAAAAATATCTTGTGGTACCCTCTGCTAAGCAATCCGGAGTTCATTCTCCTGGGGCTGAGAGATGAGTAACTCAATTATCAAACCTCTGGTGACTGCTCCATCCTATGGTTAGGTTTGGGAGGAAATAAGATGACTCTAGCCGCAGCCTGGTAGAAACCGGATGCCCCCTGAATGTTGCAGTGGCATGTCCACCTATGGCAGGGCCTAACTATGGAACGTATGACCAATGCCCTTTTAGAGAACCACAACATTTTGAATATCTATGGGGCCCTTTGGTGCGATTTCTCCCAACACACCTAGTGCTCTTCTCTTGTCCTACATGTACTAGAGCACTCCACCTTTTTCAAATCTGATATCAAAAGAGATTTATGTTAGCCCTATGAACCTGTTGGGCCAGCCCTGCTGCACTTCTCAACCTTGATGGTTATGGTTCTTCACACGTCCTTAGCTACATCAGATTCTCCACTCATGCTAATTAGTTTTTTGGGGTATTTGGAGGAAGGGGGTAAAATTGAGCAATTGACTCGATAAGACTCCAGTGTTGAATTGATGGAGATAATAGACTCAATTGTTTGTTTTTCACTGAGAGGCCCATCTATAGTGAAAATTGTGTATGGCACTCACACCTGTGCTGTATAAACATGGTCTCCTGCATCAGCATTGCTGTCAATGTATGATTTGTCCCTTACTAAACTTAATAAAGAGTTTGAGGAAAAATATAATTTTCCTTTAGGTGGGAATTACTTTTTTTAATTTCCACTTACAAAAATAATTTAAGTTTGATATATTTTCATTTATTACATTTTACAAGTAATATTCATTTAATTGCACTGTAGCTTTTTACATTTTTTTCTAAATTTAAAATAAATATATTAAATAAAACTTCCATTAATATTTAATATACAGGTATATTTAATATTTTTGGGGGAATTAAAATACACCTTCTTTTTATTTTTCCTTGTACATTGCCATGGGGAGATTCCGCATTCTGGATTGAAATGTCAAGAATTTCTGCTAGATGTGCCTCAGTATGAAACCTAGTAGAGTCAATTCGGAAGGAACCATTGAGTGTTTCAGCATCTGCTTTTCCAGTATAAGCAGGATAATAAGCATATCCAAATTCGCCGGCTTTATTCACAGACAAATTAAAAGGATTGCTGACAGAATTAGTGTTAGTACAGGTGACCTAAACTGTATGCAACACTACATCACTACCATAGCTACAACTGGAATTTAACTTGATCCGAGACCAACTGATGTTCACATTCTAGGCTTACTGAGTGAAGCTCAAAGAGAGTCCCCCTGATACAATATAGAGTCATGTCTGGACAACAATAATGTAGGGAGATCGCTATGGAAATCCTGTCTGTCATCATCCATGCATGATCTAGAAGCTGAAGAGATCTGGTACAATGCACTTCTAAGCAAGATAACAGCTAAAGTTTCAAACAAACAAGTAAAACTTTTGTCAGGTTTGCCTGATATGGAGGAGCCCAGTGAAAAGACTCATGCCAAATTTGCCTTGGTACTACATAACCGCCTAACACATCAACATATCTTAAGCTACACCAGTCGCTTGAGCAAAAAGTGGGCTGATGCTGTTTAGACTTGGTCTGATTGTACTTCAGGTCTACTGGGAAAATAAGGAAAAAGCAGGTTAGGGCATGTAGATTATATAGACTGGTAAGGGAATCATTAATTTATATCCTATGTGCATGTTTTATGTCATGAAACTCATGAAGTTGAAAAACTGATAAGAGCTGCTCCAGAGGACCAACAAGGAGATCCTGCTCCTACCGATGAGTGCAAAAAAAAGGAGATTATTATGATGACGGATGGTCAGACCGCCGACAAGCATTTCGATCCGACTGCTGGGCTGGTTGACGGAAAGTGGTCATGTATGTGGCCACAGCACAAGCCGCAGTGTAAATGAGCACTTTGTGCACATCCATCCATGCACTGTTTGCCATGCACCACGTGGTACATGACACATGGTGCATGGAGGTGCGTAGGAGCACTACATTTGATCCCTGGGTCATTTTACAGTGGACCACGAAGAACGGAGGCAGTGTTTGAGGTAACCCGAAAGTCCCCTTCTGGCACAGTTTCATGGTGATCTATCCGACATGAAAGGGCTGTCGGAAAGAGCTATGGTAATCCCGATGGCGGTTCATGCCTCAGCACTGCTGCTATTCAGGGGATCCAATTCAGGCTGCCACCCAGATGACATCTCAGATCCTGTCAGATACGGCGGTCTTCCCCCCGAACGCTAAGGGTCTGACTGCCAGCATCATAATGCGGCAGTCTGACTGAAGGGCTGTCAGTCGGTCAGACCGCTACTGACAGCCTGTCGGTGCTAGTCCGACTGACATCATAATCAGGCCCAATGAGTCTCTGGGATTTTTCATAGACTCTATGCAATCCTAGAAAGCTGTAGCCATAACCACCTTGATGAAGATGTAGGGGCAAACCGACATTTAAAGGGTAGTATGCAGACTTAAAAATAAAAGTGAACATCAAAATATGCAATGGCACATTTCATATATCAATTTATAATGAAGGAGTAATAGACTAGTACTTGAATGGCATTTGGACATAATATTTAATCCTCAATATCGAGCTACACAAATGTTGAGTTTTTAATATGAGGAGCAGGGTCAAGACTAATTTGCATATGGCTGGGTCCAAACTGGGGTGCCGTGGTGAGCAAAAGAAGGATGGATTAAACCCGGGAAACAACCATCACAACGCAACTTTTATGACGCAGTACCATCACAACGCAACTTTTACAACGCAGGTGCCATTACAACGCATGGCACTACAACGCATGGCATTACAATGCAGGTGCTATTACAACGCATGCCATTACAACGTAAGTATTGGTAAGTATTTAATTTTGTTAAAATTAATTTATTTAAAATTCTTTTAATTTCATATATATTATTTATATTTTTAAATATTTTTTAAATGTATTATTAATTAATTTGTTTAAAATAATTATAACATTTTAATTACAAAGTTATATTTTTGTACGAATATTATAATTAATACAAATATTTTTTAATTCCTACACTATCCAACACTTACCCTAATATTACACCCCCCCGGAGTTAGAATAGTAATTTTTACCCCTACACTATCCAACACTTACCCTACTATTACACCCCCCCGGAGTTAGAATAGTAATTTTTACCCCTACACTATCCAACACTTACCCTACTATTACACACCCCCGGAGTTAGAATAGTAATTTTTACCCCTACACTATCCAACACTTACCCTACTATTACACCCCCCCGGAGTTAGAATAGTAATTTTTACCCCTACACTATCCAACACTTACCCTACTATTACACCCCCCTGGAGTTAGAATAGTAATTTTTACCCCTACACTATCCAATACTTACCCTACTATTACACCCCCCGGTGTTAGAATAGTAATTTTTACCCCTACACTATCCAACACTTACCCTACTATTACACCCCCCCCGGAGTTAGAATAGTAATTTTTACCCCTACACTGTCCAACACTTACCCTACTAATACACCCCCCCCCGGTGTTAGAATAGTAATTTTTACCCCTACACTGTCCAACACTTACCCTACTATTACACCTCCCCCGGAGTTAGAATAATAATTTTTACCCCTACACTATCCAACACTTACCCTACTATTACACCACCCCCGGAGTTAGAATAGTAATTTTTACCCCTTCATTATACTACACTTACCCTACTATTATACACACTGGGAGTTAACATTATTAATATTAAAAAATTAAAATTAATTACAATTATTTATGGAATAATTTTTGTAATTTAAATAAAATGTAATTAATTTTATAAAATATAAATACTTACCTATACTTACGTTGTAATGGCATGCGTTGTAATAGCACCTGCGTTGTAATGCCATGCGTTGTAATGCCATGCGTTGTAATGGCACCTGCGTTGAAAAAGTTGCGTTGTGATGGCATGCGTTGTGAATGCATGCGTTATAACGTCATACATCCATTAAACCCAGATCTTTGTGACTGGGGCTGAATGTTTGCATTGTTCAGCATTACATCCATAACTTGTTCTTTTTGCTTTTGTGAATTAAATGTAGCACAAGTTCCCAAAAATATACACATTTTCCATTCTGGATATAGTAAATATGTATGATCAAATTCTCAAATTAAGCCCAAGGCTGAGGGAGAGGCACATTGAGAACAAAAGCTGCAGGGCGCGTGGCTTCGGAGCCAAGGAAAATGGCTGCTCTGGCATGGAACTCCAGAACGAAGTGACGAGTCCAGTCTCCTCCAGGTGTGTTTTCTCCTTTTCTGGACCTCACAATCACTGGCAAGACTTTATGAAGCCCAGCGCTACAGTTTGAGCCCCATTTCAACGTCCAGGAGGAACGCTTTCCTCATTACGTCCCGCATTTTCAGGTACACTCGCATTCATGCGCCCGCCATTCTGTTTATCTCCGCAGTGCCGCCAGAGCTTTTCTCCTCACATTTTTCGTACCTCAGTGTACCCCTCATGCTGCCTACATCATTTATAATGCCTCTGCTGATTTTTCAACTATTGTCATGCTATTTCTGAAATCTTTTTTTTAAATTATTTTTCAATTAAGTAATTCTTCCTCATTCTTGCTTCAGTATACGCTTTTGAAGGAAATTAAGGGCAACACAATTTTTCTTCCCCCTTTTACTTTTCCTTCTGACCTTTTGGCACAAAGGTGCATTACTCTACTCACTTCACTGATTTCCCATATGAGCTGCTGATATCAGTGTGTTATGGCAAAGGCACGCTCTACACGCAACTGTGCTAATCCTATGGAAAGTAATTCAGTGGCTGATTATCACCCTTTCAGTGTCTTACAAGAAAACATGGAAGATATCAAACCTAGTCTTCCTTACACAGGTAATGGGATACCAACTATGCCTCATAACAATTCCAAACAACCATCCGAAATTACCTCTACTTCAACCGCTGTTTCATCTAAATGTGTCAAGAAGGATCCACCGTCACATAATAACTCTACAGCGTCATTATCTATGGAATTACTTCTGCAAGAAATTCAAGATCTCAAGCCCTACATGGAGGAAACAAATATCCATCTCCAAAAACTTGAAGACAAATGGTCCCAAATGGAGCAACAAACTTTACACCTGGCACAACGTGTTGACTCTGTCCAAGCTATTACCAGTCAGATTCCTCCTCTGCAGTTGGAGATTTCTCCCCTTAAGCAACAGGTGGAAAATTTAGAAAACCGCAATAGGCGTAATAATTTACGCATTTTTGGTCTTGTGGAAGGATTTGAAGGTTCAGATCCTCTTTCCTTTTTTCAAACCTTTCTCCCAACTCTTCTGGATCTTCCTGATTCTCCGAAATTGAACATCCAAAGAGCTCACCGCTTTGGCCAAATCCCAAAATCGGCATCCTCCACCACTAAACCAAGAGGCGGCATTCGATATTTTTTAAAATATACAGACTTACTTAAAGTCCTGCATGTTGCCAGATGTAAAGGGAAAATCTCCTGGCAAGGTGCCAATCTCTTTTTTGCTCTGGACTATGCCAAAGCAACGGCAGATCGACTTAAAAAGTTCTTAGACATGAGACCATCTCTTCATAATCTGAATGCTCGATATGAGTTGTTTCATCCTTGTCTTATGAAGGTGACTTTTAACAACAAAACCACTACCTTTGAAGATCCGACTCATTTACAACATTTCTTGGATGCCTACAAAGAAGAAAGCATAGAAGTTCCTCTTTCATAGTTGTTTTGAGGCTATTGTCGTTGTTCTGTTATGAGTTTGTATTTTATGTTTCTTGATATATGTTACTGTTATTTATTGTATTTCCTGTAATCACTTCTCTTTTCTTTTATTAGATGCAGTTCAATGTAGTCCTTGGTTATGTGATACCACTTTTTCACCTGGATAATAACTCCGTTTTCCTTATGTGGTTCCGCCATCCCCATGTTTCCGTGTATTTTGGTGGTATGAACTTTTACTATTTTTTCATCTCTTTTCGTTCTGTATCTATTTAACTCATATTTCCTTTATCTCCTTGTCTATTTGCTTCATCTTTTCCTTTTTCTTTATCTCCCTATCTTCCCATCTTCTTCCATTTGCCAGTCTCTTCTATCTCTTTAAATCATCTCATTTTGTATTTCACCTTAACTTTTCTTTGTTCTTTATAATCTTCTTTTTCTATACTTATCATTTCTCTACAATTCCTTCTAATTGATAATCTGACATATGATGTATCATTATATTTACATACTTGTAACTGATTATATCAAAGTTTACAATTTAATCTATATATTTAGATGTCATAAAAATCATATCTTGGAACCTTAAAGGTTTGGGTTCTCTCATGAAACGTCAATGTGTTTTATCACATATTGTAGGTTTAAAAGGTGATGTTGTTCTATTGCAAGAAATTCATGTGACAAACACTGAAATAACCAAACTACGCCGCCAATGGGGAGGCCATGTTTTTGCATCCCCTGGTTCAAGGAAACGTAATGGAGTTGCTATTCTTTGCCATAAACGTTTAGGTGTTCAACTTGTACAGCAAGATAATGACTCTGAAGGTAGATGGGTTTCAGTGTCTTTATTATTAAAGATTCCTTTAACCATTTTAATGTACATGCTCCCACTAACCAATATAAGCTGTTCTGGCCTCAAATCCTTTCCACTTTGATGACTTATACTGATGAATATTTAATCTTTGGTGGTGATTTTTACATGGTTATGGATCCTTTTATGGATAGACGGTCCACTTCTAGATTCTCACCTTCTTCCACACACACTCAAATTTCCTTCTAGAATATCTTAAAAGTCTCTTGTTGATTCTTTGAGACTATGTCACCATACTCTACCAGAATACACTTATTACTCACCAGTACACTCATCTCAATCCCAGATAGATTATGTTTTTATCTCCAAAGCCCTAACCCAACACATTTCCCAATCAGATATAGGATCTAATGTAATTTCTGATCACACCCCGGATTCTTTAGGTTTGGATTTGTTCCCCCCCCATCAAGGGAACTAAGAGATGGAGATTCAATAATTCCCTCCTATTAGATTCTAAATTTACATCCGCCTTTCTTGATTTTGCAACCATTTTTTTACAGAAAATGAATCCCCACAGATATGTCCTCAACTTATTTGCGATACTTTTAAAGCTGCCTCTAGAGACTTCATTATTTCTTTTGTAGCTCAAAAACGATGAGCATCCTCGCAATCAATGCAATTACTTAATACACAAATTAAAAAATTGGAACATTCCTACTGTTTAACAAACTATCAGTCTGACTTGAACGAACTTATCAAAACCAAACTCTCTTTTAAAAAAATCTCCACAGAATCTGCAAACTTATACTTACTTAAATCTAGTGCCATGTACTGTAGGGCGGAAAATAAGTCTGGTGATCTTCTTGCTAATTATCTCAAGATTAGAGAATAGCGAACTAAAATTGAGTCTATTTTAACCTCATCTAACACTACAGTCCATAAAAATGAAGATATTCAGTTGGAATCCACTAACTTCTATCAAAAACGTTATACCCCTGAATCCCTTTCTCAACCGACTGCTATTTCACAATATTTATCTTCCATTCCTCCACCCTCTTCCCATGTTGTGGATTTTCTTTCCTGGGCAGATGATATACAAATTAAAGATATTCTTAAAGCCATTCAATCTCTTAAAAAAGGGAAAGCTCCTGAGCCGGATGGCTATACAATAGAATTTTACACACATTTTTCTCTTTTTCTTCTTCCCAAATTACATCAGTTATTTTTATTCTTAATAGCATCCCAGAAATCTGAAAGTTTTTTTTAGGAAGAATTGATCTGTCTTCTTCCTAAAGAAAACAAAGATCACACATTATGTAAGAACTATAGACCCATTTCTTTAATTTATTTAGATTATAAGATATTTGTGAAAATGTGCACCCTTCGTTTAGATAATATTCAACCTAAATTAATTGGAAAAGAGCAATGTGGTTTCATTAATGGCCGTCATCTATTTGACAATACTCGCCTCTTTTTTAATGTCCTTAGCAAATCTCAATCTCATAAACAATCTGTAGGGAAGTCAATCCGTTAAATAAAAACACAATATCAAGATGTGTTTGTAATGAGAAGAGTTTAATACAACCTCTCAAGTAACAGGCTTAACAGTTAATGAATCAACATTCCCCTTAGTAATTCCACTCCCATGCAAAACATAACAATTCTAAAGAGAACGCTTTCTTCCACGTGCACAATATGCTCGTGGAAGATAGAAAGCATATGCAACACAATCATTGGCGGCTGTTGCGTTAGATGCTGAAAAAGCGTTCTATAAGGTTCATTGGCGATTTATTTTTTCAACACTTGTTTGGTTTGGTTTTTGCCCCAGGTTCCTTGCTTATGTCGCTTTAATTTATTATTTTGCCAGGTTCTTTATTCTAGCCATGGCCTTGTATATTCCTATTTTCCTCTTCACAGAGGAGTTCAACAAGGCTGTCCGCTTTCTCCACTCTTATTTATTCTAGCATTGGAACCCTTTTTAACCAAAATCTGTTTGAATAATGCTATCACAGGTTTCCCATATGGTGATAAACATCTAAAACTCTCTGCATATGTGGATGCCATTCTTTTATTTATTTCCAATCCGCAAACCTCAATACCGACTTTCTTATCAGAAGTATCAGATTTTGCTTTAGTTTCAGGGTGCAAACTCAATGTTGATAAATGTGAAATCCTTCCTTGAAACAAACATTGCTTTCACGCTGATTTCTTGGCTTCTTCTTTTCATTGGAGCCCAACTAAGATCAAATACCTAGGTTTGTGGTTCACACCTTCTATAAAGGATACTGTTGGGTTAAATTTGAATAATTTACAATTAATTTTAACTACTTCCACAACACACTGGCATCCCCTGTCTGGTTTTATCCTGGTGGGGTAGATTAGACTCTATAAAAATGATGCTAGTTCCCATAATTTTATTTTACTTATCTAATCTTCCAACCAATATTCCCAAAACCAGTATTCTCACAATTTTTATGGCAGAACAAAACAGAAAACCCAGAGTGCATTGCTTCAACAAGCAAGGAAGAACAGAAGCAGCCAGACACCAGAAGCAACCAAGCATAAAGAAGGCCCCGGGACAACACCCGAAGCCCCAGGCCGGAGCAAAGGAGAACAGAACAGCCGCAACCAAGGCAGCACAAATAACCGAGGAGCTGGCAGAGTGCCCCAGAGATCACCAGGAACGACACCAGGAAGCCGAAGAAGGACCAGGCACCGCCCAAGGGACGGGAGAAACAAAGCCAGGAACCAGGAGCACCCGTGCCTCATACCCCAACCAACCACGCCGAAGCCTGGAAGCGGAGGTGCACTACCAGCAATGCAAGCGGAGCACAGGCCACAACCCAACAGCCAGCCTGCAGCGGAGACAAGGCCACCTGAAAAAAAGAAAAGCGGGAAAAAACCCCGCGGCAGGCATACAGGAACCCAGGGGAGCCAACAGGACCCACCCCTAAGCAGCCCTCCAAGGAGCCGGAACACCGACCTACCACCAGCCGGGGGCAGGGAGCTGCAGAGGAACCTGAAGAACGGGGAACAGAAGCGTAACCCCAACCGGCTGCCGCCGAGGAACCGAAAGGTGACCCAGACACAAGAGCAGCAGAGGGCAAGGCGGAAGCAAGCAGGCTGGAGATACCCAAACAACACCGGGAACCCCAGGAGCAAGCACAGACAGAGCCAGGAAAAAAAGGGAACCAGCCACCACACAGGTGACCGGAACCCACGCCAAACTGAGGCAGGCCACCAAATGGAAAGAGCTAAGGCCAACAACACAGAGAAGCAGCCAACGAATGGCAGGGAGAGGAGAACCACCCCCCCAGGCGAAGGAAGCCAGCGCCAAAGCCAAAAGGCAACCGAGGGCCAGCACAGACAAAAGAGCACCAAACCCGGAAACAGGCCAGCACCCCGAACCAGAGGCCAGCCGTGCGAAGTAAGTAGCAGGGGTGAGCAGCAGCAGAGCTCAGAGAAGAGGAGCCCGAGAAGAGGAAGAGGCAGCAGCGGGAAAACCCCATGCAAGCCACCCAACACAGCGCCGCCAACAACCAGCATCCCCACAAGACAGAGGAACGGGGAGAAAAAGAGCCCCGAAGCACACCAAGAGCAGAACCAGGCACCTCCAAGCGACCCAGCAGCAGGCACAGCCACCAACGCACCCCCACCCCTGGAGAGCGACGTAGCAAACCAGCCCTGAGGAGGAGGAAAGCAGCCCAGACAGGAACACACAGAGGAAACACAGCCCCCCAAACCAAGGTGAACCAGGGCAGCAGATGCCGAAAGCAACCAGCACAGCGGGGAAGGAGACCAGGAGGACCCACAGGCACAGCAGGCCACCAGCGAGGAACACCACATGGAACAAATTATCGCCGTGAGGCAGACCAGCCCCCAGGCAACAGGGCACAGCCATAGCATGGAGAGCAACAGCGACCCGCCGAGTAGCCAGGGCAAAAGGCAGGAAGACGCCCAGAACACGCAAAACGCGAACCAAGCGTGCCGGCGAAAACAAACGGAGTGGTTGGCCAACAGGAACAACCAGGCCCCCACCGCCACCGGGCACAGAGGAACACGCAGCCACCCGCCAACAACAACAAACCAACCCCGAAAAGGACCGCGACAGAGGAAGAGAGGGAGAGCGAATGCCATGCAAGAACAAGGCCCCGGGGCAAACCTGCAGCACAGTACAGCAATCCCGAGAAGGACAGCCAGCCAACACATCGCCAAGCCGAGGCACATGGGGAGAGGCAGGAGACAGAATGCAGAGCCACAGCCCTGAAGGCGAGGAAGAAATGAACGTGCCATACCAGCGCTCGGTACCGCACAACAGCAAGTACGTTGTTGAAACAAAGAACAAATAAATCCAGCAAGCTGGACTTACCCGGAGGAGAGGGGCCATCTCCAGGAACAAGACCCCCACCCCAATGGCCAGGACACCAGGCGGAACGAAGAAAATCACCCAGAGAGCAGAGGAGCTTTCGGGACACAACCCAGCCCCTAGCACCAACAGCGGCAGCCTGCAGACATACACTTTAAGGGAAAAAAGCAAAGAAGGGGAAAAAGAGACCGCTATGCGGAACTCACCTGGGAGGGAGGCCGCAACACGAACAAGGCCCCCCCCCACAAGCCCAAGGCGCACCACAGGGACCACAGAAACCACGCCAGGGCCAGGCAGGCAGCCAAAGGCAAACACAGCGCATCTTCCCTGTAGCCACGATCCAGGAAGACGCGCCCCCTGACCCGGTAGAGGCCCGGAGGCCGGCGCACCAGTCGCAAAGGGCCGCATCCAGTCCAGGCCCACGAAGAAACCAGCATCCCAGCAGGCCATAGTATATAGTTGTAGGAAGATGGTTCCTTATATAGTGGACCAAAAATAGGTACGCTGTGTAAAGAGTCCAGACAAACCTCAAAGGAATCCCAGAAGCACATATGACATACCAAATGCTCTTTTTATGGTAGCGCGGGTGAGCAGTTAGGCATATCAGAGGGTAGTGCAATGCATTTCATGAGATGCACACTCAATAAAGTAATCCAACATCAATTTATAAAAATAGCATGTATTTTTATATAAATGTTGATAACATGATCATCAGAATCGGGTAATTACTTTTTGAGAATTTTTTTTTTATAGTTTTGAGAAATGAACAGAGTGCCTTTTCTGGATCAGTAATGTTATATAATGGAGGAAAAACATGTATTGCATTGTTCTTCTGGCCTTGAAGTGAGTATGGGGCAAGGTTCAATTCTACATTAATTGGTCACCTTAGGAGGTTCTGGGGCATCGGGATGCAGAGGCATGTCATGTCATCGGGTATTCAATTCACTTCAATGAGAGAACGGTCCGGTCAGAAAGAGGCTGCAAGGGATAGGGGACCAGTCCGGAGGAACCCACAAGAGGGCTCGACCCTTGAGATCCTAGGGCATGTGGGGACACCTTTGGTCCCCTTCTCCTCAGCTGTGGGGCTCGGGTGCAATGGTGCCTTTTGACGTCAGGTTCGGTGCTGGAGTCACTCGCGGTTAGAGGGGGCCTCCAGAAAGAGGCTGCAGGTGGCGACTGGAAGTCCGGTCTGGGTAAACCTAAGCATGGGCTTAAATCTCGTTGGTTTGAGGACCCTGTTGGTACCATGACCTCCCTTGCCCTTGGGCTCTGGAGCACAGGTGCATAGGTGCTTTGAGGCTTTGGGTGCCAGCAGTCACAGACTTACTCTTTGCTTTTGGTTTCTGCAAAATGGGACAAACAGGATAGCTGGGCCAATCTAGATGTGGGTCTCATTGCCCTGAAGTCCCTCGACATGCAGGTTGGTCTTCCTTGGCATTGGTGTCCGGTCTGGGCACAAAAAGCCTTGGATGCTGAAGATGGTCCAGTACCCTAGGGATTGGTACTGTGTTGCTCCAGTCAGTCCTGGGGTCCCCACACTCGGAGGGAGGATGGATATGACATTTGGGAGCACTGCTACCTCTTCCTGGGGTGCTGCTGCATCGTAGGCAGCAGATCAGTGTTCCATGTCTTGCTTCTTTGGTGCCTGCGGCTGCAGGGGAGTATCTCCTCTACTCCAAGTGAGTTCTTTTAGCAATTTGTGAAGCACTGGCAGCCCTCTGGGATTCCTTGGGGTCTGCACAGCATAGGACAAATCAGTTGCTCCATGAAGGTCGGTTGCAACAGACCGGCTGGTGGGGTTGGCACCAAGTCAGTCATGCTCCTCAGTTCCCACATCAGCAGTCTTCTTCTTCCACTTCTTCTTTTGTGTCCAACGAAATCTCAAGTCCTGGTATAAGAGGGTCCCCTAAATACTCAAGTTAGGGGTGTTTAGGGGAAAGTGAGGGGTAGTAGCCAATGGGTTACTTAGCCCTGTGGGCTCTACACCATCTAGATGACTACATCCTTTGGGGCGTGCCCCAGAATTCCTAATTTCACCACACACAATATGGTGGAATCTCTCAAAAAAAACCACCTTTTTGACCTCAGTATCTAGTTGCTTTTTTTCTCCATCTGGTTAGGCTCTTTCTAAGGTTACATATCGCGCCAGGATACTCTGTAGTAGCAGAGCGCGTAATAAAATATTTTATACATACATACAAGTCACATTCATTTCCAGCTGGTCACCCTAGAGGTGTGTCCAACCTGGCAGGGCACACTCCTCCTACATAGCTACTTTTCCTGTCTGTCCTGGTGCCAGATGGCCCAGGGGAGGAGGGTCGGCATTCTCTGCTATAAGCAAAGCCAGACATGCATATCAATCAATCAAACAGGGATTTGTAATGCGCACTATTCAGCTGTGAGAGGCTCAAGACGCTGGGGGGAGAGGGGTTTTCGGTCAGCTCTGGCTCATCCAAAGAGCCTGGTCTTGGGGATGTTCATGATCGTAGGGGTACGATTCGTACACCTACGATCATGGGGTGAACGAACCGTACCCCTACGGTCATGGGGTGTACGAACCGTACTCCATGATCGTAGGTGTACGAACCGTACCCCTACGATCATGGGGTATTAGAACCGTACCGGGGGCCCGTTTTGCACGCACTTCGAGTCGAATTCTGCTTTTCCGGACATTTTGAGCTCTCGTAAAAAAAGAGTTGTACGGAGTGTTGATGGACGAATCGTACTTGCTAGGTCAGAAAATGACGCTTCGATCCATACGGACATCGCGTTCTGCGTGCTCTGAATGCGATTCGTACGGATTATTGAGTCGTACGGGTTTTGGTACGATTCAGATGGAGAACTGCTTTGGGTACGCTTCATACTACTTCGTACGTACGGGGACGTTTAAGGATATGATTTGTACGGGAAAAATGCTACGTACGGCTATTCGGATGGGATTTTACCAAATCGGAATCGGCCCCCTAGTGTACTTTTTGCATTTAGTTTAAAACTCTATTAAACATGTAAACAAATGAATACCAATTAAAGTATGTATTTAATTAACATATTTTAATAAATCAAGACACTACCCACCCAAACCCCAAATAAACCCCTTAAGAGAAAATTAAAATATAATTAGCTAACAGGTAAACAAATAAATGGCAAATACAATATCAAATAAATCAATTGAAACTATTTTGATATATAATTGAACATAACTTCCCACACAATCTTGAAACATCCCCCAAAAATATTGATTATGACAGTATAATTTGGGAATAATTCAAAATAAATTTGTCAGTAACATATATCATGAAATAAAGACATAATACAGTACAAGAATTATAAAGGTTATTAAAGGAATCTGTATTTCAAGGTGGTCGGTCAAAATATTGATTTTTAAATGTCGACCTACATTAATATTGAGTTTTTAATATCATAGGGACAGATTATCGAAGTCTAGAATATCGTTGACCAGAATATTGAACCCAAGGTAAGTAATATTTTTTTTTATATCGAAGTAATGTCGTAAACAAAAATATTGTTGTCAACAATATCAATTTTTTTGTGTTATGTATTTTAGTATGTATTTGGTATGTATGTTAAACATTTTTTTAATGTATTTTCAAACATTTAAAAATAAATCTTTGGAAATTAGTAATTTTGTTAAAGTAAATTTGCGTTTCAGTATCAGAGCGGGTTGTGGGTTAATAGGGTGGGAAGTAATTTAATCATAATTAATTAATAAATATGTTTATATTAATTCATATTGATTATTAAGTAATTGTTATTAATGAGTTAATTATATTAATTATAATCCATGTATTCATAATTTTTATTTTTTTTTATTAACTAATTTATTGCTAATTAATAATTAATTGGTAATTAATTTTTATTAGGTGATTAATTGATAATTATATTAATGATGTGATTTGTTATGTGTAGCAGGTTGTGGGTTTATAGGGGAATAGGTTGGGAAGTAATTAAATTAAATTAAATTAATTAATGAGATTGTTTTTATTTATTGGTATTTATTATTGATTAATTGTTAATTCATTATTAATTGGTAATGAATTGTTATGAATTAGTTAATTATATTAATTATAATTAATGTAGTATTACTTTTTCATTTATTGTTATTGTTAATTGATTTATTTTTAATGAATAATTAATTGTGAATGATTTTTATTAAGTGATTAATAGATAATTAAATTAATTAAGTGATTATTTTATGTGTAGTGGGTTGTGGGTTTATAGGGGAGTAGGGTGGAAAGTAATTAAATTAAATTAATTACTGACATTGTTTTCATTTATCGGTATTGATTATTAATTATTTGTTAATTCATTAATACTTGGTCATTAATATTTAGGAATTAGTTAATTTATAGTTATATTAATTATAATTAATTTATTATTAATTGTTATTAATTGATTGGTTGATAGTTACATTAATTGTTTTCTTTTGTCTGTGTAGTGTGTTAAAAGGGGAGTACTGTGGGATGAGATTTACTGTTATTTATATAAATATTAATTTTAATTTATTGGTATTCATTAATCATTTTTTAGTAAATTAATTAATAATATGTGATTTTTTCATAATTATTTCGTTGATAAGTATGTTAATTTAACCCCTACGCTATCCAACGTTTTCCTTACTGTTGCAGTCTCTGGAATGTGAATAGTAATTTTTACCCCTACACTATCCAGCACTTTCCCTACTGTTGCACTCACTGGAGTTGGAATAGTAATTTTTACCCCTACGCTATCCAGCGCTGTCCCTACTGTTGCACTCACTGGAGTGGCAATAGTAATTTTTATCCCTACGCTATCCAGCGCTTTCCCTACTATTGCACTCACTGGAGTGGGAATAGTAATTTTTACCCCTCCGCTATCGACCGCTTTCACTTATGTTGCAATATGTGGAGTAAGTGTATATGAAAAGTATTAAGGAGCAGAAAAAAGTCATCAGGGGTTGCTGAAATGGTGCGTCTTCACAACTCCTGATGACTTTTTTCTGCTCCTTATTACGTTTTGCTCTCTACTGATGACGGGCTAAACTCAGAAACACGTGTCTAGAGATAACAGCACTACCTGCACCAACTTTGGTGAAAGACTACAGCAACTTTGAAAGTAAGCGTACTGCATTTACCAAGTTGCAATTGGGTGAACTGTGCTGGGATGAGAGGCAGTGTGCTCCCTCTCCCCCTGTGTTCAAAAGGCTCCCTTGAGCCAACGAGCTAACAAGCTCTCCTGGGATGCACCTGTGTGCCTCTGGAGAGGTACTGTGACCAGTGAAGACTTGGGCACCATTTCAACAACCCCTGATGACTTTTTTCTGCTGCTTAATACTTTTTGCTCTCTACTGATGATGGGATAAATCCAGAAATACATGTCTTTGAAAGTAAGCGTACTGCATTTACCAGAATGCAATGGGGTGAACTGTGCTGGGATAAGAGGCAGTGTGCTCCCTAGCCCCGTGATCATTTTACTGGATGCAGGGAGTAAAAGTTGATGTGTAATTGAAAAGAAAGTGTCCACAGTGAGCAGGACAGCAAGCGGTCCAAGCACACTGGAAGCTGGGGCATCGATGGGGGCAGGCAAGTATTGTGGGAGATCGGCAGCTGACTAGATGAATTAAGGTAGAGTGTTCACAAGGGTGGGGTGGGGTCAACGGAGGCACAGGGTAACAGAGGGTGGGAGACAGAGAAGATTTAGGGAGAGGGGCCCACTTTGGAGGAGGGCTAGCGAAGGCACAGTGATATGGTGGAACGTTAGTGTGGTGACATGGTGCAATGCTGGTGGCAAGGGGAGAAGTGCAGGGGTGCAGCTGTGTCTAACTAGAAGAAGGCTTATCTGGGAACAGGTGGGCACATAAGAACAAATAAATCCAGAATGTTTCATGCACATCACTGGAACTCAGAGGCTCATTATGATGGCAGGTGGACATTAGTCCGCCCGCCATCATAATGGTGATGGGTCCACCCACCTGACGTGCAGTGGTCCCACCAGCCCAACTATTATGCGCCCTCCACACTGGCTGCAGCACCGTCCGCAATGTGACAATGTCATGATCTGTATTTCCATACACAAGGTGGCAGGCACCATATGGTGCCTGCCACCTTGTGCATGGAAATTTAGGGGTGTACCATGGGTACCCCCAGTGCACCCCCTAGCCCCTCCTAGAGAGGGGGCCCACAACGGGCCACCAAAGCCAGTCTACACCTGTCTTTTTGTGGTGGGATTTCCGCTGCAAAAAGACAGGCGGATGGGCTCATGCTAATCACTATGGCGGTGCCTGCATAGCACTGTCGCAATGATGCCCTGGTTCTGGGTTCCACAAGGCGGGTGGAAAAGGACCGCCTTGCGGGACCATGGTGAATAGTCTCTTTGTCCGCCGCGTAACCTATGTGATTCCTAGCGCCATCCTAATTTGGCAGTGGGTAAATCACATTATGATAAAGGGAGGGTCGCCGATCCTCCCGCATCATAATGAGCCCCTCAGTCTGTGTTTTTATGGGAGGAGAGGGCTCTGCCTTTGCCAGTGGTGCTCTCAGGAAAGAGACTTACGGAGTTAACACCCCTGTTGCCAGTGGCTCGACCATCCTCTTATTGGCCTACAGGCAACCCAGAGCTATTTAAAGATAGGCCAGTGCAATTTTTTCAAATTATAGTTTTTGCTGGTCTTTCGTCAAAACTGTGAGATTTTTACAATAGTGACACTTTGGTAGTTTTTTCGTACATCTTAAAATGGCAATGTCCTTGGGGGTCAATCTGTCATTCACAGAAATTAGTAAACCTATGTGGTACATTAGTCCATTAGATTGATAGAAAGCCAATACATTTGTGCAGATTGCCAGTACCTTTTTTATATACGATTTGTTCGACCACTTATATGAACCAAACTAGACACCTGTGGCATAGAAATGATGCCATATGACCCAATGCAAGCCAGATAAATGCTCTCCCTCATATGATTTGGTAGAGAAAACTGCAGTAAGTAGGCGGTAATTCGTTGCACCTACAGCCCTAGAATACATATGCCCCAAGAGACACAATATTCACTATAACGGAACATACTTTCAAGAAACCAAATTGAAATTCACGAATTCTTCTACCTATTATTACATTTGTATGGGTGCACTTATTATTGTGATGGAGTCTATGTTAGTCTCAGTTTGGTAATTTCCTGTTAGAGTGCCAGTTTGCTTTGTACCTTCTCCGGGCCAAAACCGTCAAACTGTAGTTCAGGACTACCACATAAGATGATTACACAATAAGGGACCTCATAATGTAGAGTATCCATTACTCCGTACAGTCAGTGAAAACTCAGTACTTGGGTGGGAGTCAGTGGCACAGGAAGGCATGGGGTTTTCAACACTTACCAATAGTGACCATGGGAAATAGAAGACTCGAGATTTATGTTTACATATTGAATCAACATCAGATGTCTGTGTACTTTCCTTTTGATCTTTCAATCAATTTTTTTTGCAGCTGGGCTGAGCTCTAGTTTTGTTGTTTTTGCTCTCATTATGTGTTTTGGATTAGCACCATTGTAAGTATTTTAATGGCATCAGTTTGGATGTGTTGCTGCCTTTCAAGCCTTTGATCTCTGCAGTACTCAGGCGAGTTACATGTGATGTGGTATAGGAGACAAACAGCCCCATGTCAAAGTGAATCAAAATAAAGATGCTAAGCAGTATGACTATCATTAAAATGAAATATGAAATTCGGGCCCACTGCCCTTCAGGATGTTGGTTCCTGGGTGATTTTGGGTATCTTAATGAGATCTGGTACCATGCATCTGGTGTGATTTTTTGGGGCAGATTAATCAAGGCTTCGCGCTGCTACGGAGTCACAATAAAGTGATGCAAACCAATACATGCATAAAGTGCATGCTCCTCAACTGCAGATCACACTCAGCAGGTTATACAGCCTCATTCTCTCACATTAGTTCGATGTAGTTATTCCCATGGAAACGTGGTTATACAGCTCATCTCATTCCATCATAGATCTACTAGTTCCACCTAGTCACAAGATCATTCGATTAGATAGATCCAAGAAAACGGGTGGTGGAATAGCATGCATCTACCACAATACTCTTTCATTGCACCAATTGGAAACAATAGCTGTAACAGCATGTGAATATCTTAGCATCAATATCTCTTGCAACAACAGATCCATTTATAATATACATGTTCCTATCACCCTCTGAGTGATAACTCTTAGTTCATCGAACAAATCATGGAAATCTTCACAGTGAATGATAATCTTTAAGGGCCCCAGATCTTCCTGGGTGATTTTAATCTAGATTGGAATGACCTGAATAATCCTAAAATCCTTCCTATTAAACCATGAGTTGTCCCAAATTTGCGACAGACCAACTCACAACATGGGTGAGACTTTGGACCTTATCCTCTTTAAGTCAGACACTATCTCCTTAGAGTCTATTACCCCATGTGACTGGACAGACCATTATCGCATCATCTTCCTCAACAACTTAAAGGCAATCCCAAAGAATGGCCAACCAAAGAAAATAAAACATTGGAAAAGGAATCTTCTTAATATAAATCACGATGATCTAACCACCCTATGCAATAACACCTTGATCCGACAGACCAAGTTGAAGGATGTCAATGACCTCACAGACTAATACAATACTTCTATATGGGAAGATATTTCCAATAAAAACGCAAAGCCATGGTTCAATGACAACTTCAAAACAGAAAGACGCAATCTAAGAACAGCAGAAATAGCTTGGAGCTACTCCCCATCCGTCAAATCGCTAAAACACTTAAGATTAATGAGGCACGCATACAATAGAAGACTAAGACAAGTGAAAGCTAATTTTATAAGAACGCAGCTTGAATTACCCATACATAGGCCCAAAAAACCTCAAAATAGTCAAACGGCAATCAGGAAACACATCCAAACCTGTTAGACTCCGAATCCAGCACCCTTCCTAATTGCGAAGAACTGGCCACCTTCTTCAAGGAAAAAAACAACAAAGATGGAAAACGAACTTCAACTAGCGAAGGAACTTATACCTGCTACCCCAGTCAGTTTTTCATACACCTCCCAATTTCCGGAAGGGAAGAAACCACCCTAGCCCCCTCCAAAAACAATGCCACTTGGAACACCTTCTCCCCAATCAGCGAACATGAAATGTACAACATTCTTTCTTCTTTAAATCCATCAAACCACTTCAAGGACCTTCTACCTCCCAGGATATTCAAAGAAATCAAAGCCTGTATTCTCCCACTATGGTCTAAGATTGTAAATGCCTCACTACATCAAGACACTATCCCTGTCTAAAAGTAGGACAAGTAACATCCATCTTAAAAGTACCTATGGCAGACTGCTCTGATCCTAACAACTTTCGGCCCATCCCCAACATCCCCATGCTGGCAAAGCTCTTATAAAAATGTGTACAGAACCAAATCTACAATCACATAGAAAACCTTCAACTCCTCAATCAACACCAATCAGGCTTCTGTCAAGATCACAGCGCAGAATCTGCCCATATTCATATAGTAGATGACATACTAAAAATGCTAGATCATATTGAATCATGCCTTCTAATATTGCTTGATTTATCTGCTGTCTTTGACACTGTCAAACACGATAACCTACTGAAACTACTAGAACAAAGGATGGGCTTATCTGGGATCTTATTGCAATGGTTCTCTTTATTCCTCCAAAACAGATCTTTAAGAGTCAAAATGAATCAATCTCTCTCCAAGTCCCACAAGATCACTCTTGGTATTCTTAAAAGATCTTCTCTCTCACCCATTCTCTTTAACCTATTCCTGGAACCACTAGCAAACCTCCTAAAGTATTGTAACATCCACTACCATATGTACGCCGAAGACACTCAGCTGTATCTCAAAATCGCCTCCCCAGAGGACATTATATCTCTCAATTCCATCCTACAAAATACACACCTCTGGCTCACAGATAACCATCTCAAACTCAACACTGCTAAAACTGAATTTCTTCTCATCTCTCCGCTGAATAACAACCCCAAGATTGATCTTTGGTTGAAAGATCTTACAGCTCTCAAATGCTCGCCCCACATCATAGACTCTGCCAGATCCATAGGTATTACATTAGACAAACACCTAAATATGCAGGATCACATTAGTGCAACCACCAAAGGAGCAAACTACCAACTGAGCATTCTACTGAAGCTTAAACCCTACCTACCACACGAAGACCTAATGCAAGCGGCCCAAGCTCTAGTATTACCCAGACTGGATTATAGTAGTGCCACACTTTGTGGCATACCTAGATACAAACTGGCCCCTATAAGAGTCTCCCTCAATGCAGCAGCAAGACTTGTCCTCGGAACTTAAAGAAACATACACATCTCACCACCCAAAAATCCTTAAACTGGTTACCATATGAAGCAAGAATCCAACTGAAAATTGCTTGCATGTTACGCTTCAATACCCCCAGTTACCTGGCCCAAAATCTAGTCAGTCAGTCAAAAGGCTTTATTTCGATAAATCAAATCATAAAAGCATCACAGTAATACAAACAAGAGATATTTTGTACAAATGTAAAATTGACTGTTAAATTTAGCATTGTTTCTACAAAAACTTTTAACATACATGAGTGTCTAAAAAGAGTAGAAAAGGATAAAACAGTTAAAATTTAGAGGTAATCCTTCAATTAAAAAAGAATTAAACGTTAGATGCTAGCCTTTTGGCTCTAATGGACCATGTCCAGGATAAAAATTTCGAGACACCACAGACATACAATGGTTGGGTGTCCAATGTTAAAATACGGAGTGCCGTGCTAGAATGAATGGTTCCCATAGTCCGACATATAGGTTTAAGCCATACTTGCCTTGGTCGGACATAGGCCGGGCAGACACACATGGTTGTGGGGTACAGACTCCTCTCTTGTTTGACAGAAGGGGCAGAAAGAAATGGTCTGGGCGGGGGGCTTCCAGTGGGCAGTTAGGGCGCGAACTGGAAGGGACCCAACTATGAACCGAAAGTATAGAGCCCTATCATAAGGTTTCCGGACCAGGTCTAAGTAAAGTTCCCGGGATGGAAGCTCCTTACGTTCAAGGAACTCTTTCATTAACCTGCCAAGAGATGGGTCTGTACTAACTCTGTTGGTAACCCAGTTCCAATACAGGGTCTTTAGGGTGGCTTTCGGTGGGGAGGACCGGCTGTCCCAGGCTTCACCAAGACCTAGCTTACTGAGGAGGTGTTTAACATCTTTAAGCCATTTAATTTTATGCCAACCCACCTTTGACATCACCTCTGCTAACCCCTTAGCGTACTTAGCGAGTTCAGTTGCTCGCCACAGTCTAGCCCATAATAGCAAGGGTCGAAGTTTTGCCAAATCGTTGATGGGTTTACAACCTAGGTCAAGAAGGAGAGGTATCATTGGGGTACTCTGTGGAAGTGACATTATACCCCGCAAAAATTTATTCTTGGACCTTGTCAGCAAGTCTGTGTTGGATGTGCCCCAAAGCTCTGCACCATAAAGGGCAAAACTAACACCCTTAGCCTTATAGATGTCAAGGACGGGTGCAATGGGACGAGTCGTGGCCGAACGCTGTTCCTTGTAAAGAGCCCCGACAACCCTCTTATGGCTAAGCAGCATTTTATGGAGATGGGGGGTCCACTGCATGGTATCCGAAATACGGATACCAAGATAATCAAATACAGTGACCCTCTCCAAGGATACATTATTAAGAAAGGGGAGCCGACCAAGTTTTTTCGGAGGATTTAAAACTAAAAACTTGGTTTTGTCTGTATTTATGATTAGGCCACGTTGGTCACAAAAGGCCTGAAAGTTATCTAGAAGGCTTTGAAGGCCTACCGGGGTCTTTGATATTAGGAGCGTATCATCGGCGAATAGGAGGGTGGGGATTTGCTCCCCCACCAGGGATGGAGCATCTGATGGTATTTTAAGTAGATGCTCAACAACCCCGTTCACATATAGTGAGAAAAGGGTTGGAGCAAGAACACATCCCTGGCGGACCCCTCTACCCACCGGTATCTTGTTTGTTTTCTGCCCCTCTGGACCCCACCTCACTTGTGCGAAGGTACCTTCATGTAGTCTCACTAGAATAGACAAGATGTTAGATGGAATCCCCATATCTGCCAACACTCTCCATAGCTGCCCTCTGGGTACAAGGTCAAAGGCAGTCTTTAAGTCGATGAATGCGAGGTAAAGACTGCCTTTGCCTATAACGACCACCTTCCAGTAGATCTTCAAGAGCCTAAAGGCCTGCTCTATAGTACCGGTACCCGCCCTAAAACCCGCATGATAATCTGAGAGAATCTCATTGTCGCTAGCCCATTGGTGGATTCTCTCAAGTAATACCTTTCCCACTGCCTTCTGGGTCGAATCTAGAAAGCTGATAGGGCGGTAATTGGCTGGGTCCTCCCTCTGGCCCTTTTTAAAGATAGGGACAACCTCAGCCCCCTTCCAGGATTCTGGGATGGCCGCACCTTTATCAATTGCGATGAGGAGTGTATAAAAAAACTCCCCCCATTGCGTGGTATTAGATCTAAGAAGATCCCCGGGGATGCCATCTGGGCCCGCTGCTTTTTGGGGCACAATACAGCCAATCTCATAATCCACTTCCTTAGCTGTAAATGGAAATAAGATGTTATCTCGAGGTTTTGTCGAAGAGCTGGGAGGGGCAAAAGTGGAAAGAGTTCCTGATTGACATGAATAAAGGCTAGAAAAATGGTCAAACCAAGTCTGACCGGTTATATTACAGGTGATGAGGTCACTGTCAGGCCTATTCCTCGCCCTAATAGTGCTCCAAAAGCGACCAGCATCCCGCCCTGTAGAAGCCTCTCTAAGTGTGTGCCAATAAGCATCCTCCCATTCTTTTTTGGCTTGTGTAACCACCCAATTATAATTTTTCCTGGCTTGGTGAATCAGGGGTTGTACCTTGGTCCTCACAGCCTCAATCAGGGCGGATTTCATCTGCCTACACTTGGGAGCATACCAACCCTGCTTCACTTTTGACCTTGGGTGTCCTTTAGCCCTACCCCCATGAATATCTGGCATAAGTGAGTTACTTAATGAAATTATGGTCTCTTGGAACAGTGCCGTAACTGTAGAAGGATCAGAGTGTTCTAAGAGGTGGATATCCATCTTGCTTAGGGAAACATCCACAAGTTGGCCAATAGCCTCGATTTTCCCATCATCTAAGGCAAGTTTGCGCCAATTAAGGCGCCTTCCACAGTTAGATGGAGTAGTCAAAGATGCAGGCCAAGATTACGGGGTGTAGCTAAACTTCTGCATTCTTCCCAGGGGTGATTTAAGGTTAGAGACAGCAAACTGTGGTCGCTGTCAAAATTCAAAATATGCTCGATGGAAGTAATCAGGGGAATATCCCCCTCAAGGCTGGCGGGACACGGTAAAATGGTATCACCACTAGCAGGGTCTTTGAGCTCCTGGCTATAGCATGGTTTGTCCCTGGGAGACTCAAGTTTGTCCTGTAGGTATACGTCATGAGACAGACCTTGGACCTCAGTAGTAACCACAACATCCCTATCTGCATTAGTTACAGTGTTCTTACCCCTCGTAGCCCAATATCTTACATAATTTCTTGCGGGAGCTTTCTTTTTCCTACTACCCTCCGCTATCCCTTTACTGCTTATTACCGTTTGACATTCCATTGCAGTATGTTTACGCCTCGCCAGCGGCACTCTAGTTCTTACGATAGGGCTGTCGCTGCTTAAACTTGACTGCATGTCAGAGCTTGAGTTGATGTTAACAGGGGTATTGCAGTTCTCATTGACGTTAAGGGCCCCACCCTGAGATAAAGAGTCGACAGTAGCATGGTTATGAAAAAGGGGAGGAGTCAGTGATAGTCTAGAAAAGGAAGGGATACCATCTGGGAATACGTTTTCCCCCATGGGGGTTGGGTTCTGTAGTGACACGGGATTGCCACCGCCTGGAAGAGCAACAAAGGATGGCGCCAGCATCGAATCCTGAGAATAAGTAGAAAACATTGATGCATTTACAGGCAGTAGCAGAGGTACAGAACCAACAGGAAGCGAGAGGCGACGCTCGGTACTCTCAATAGCGTTAGACACCACCACTATAGTTTTTTGGAGCATACGGTCTATGGCGGTTAAACAATGTGGAATTTGGACCGTTGATGTTACACAAACATAGACCTAGGACATAACTATCAGTTAACAAGTAGTCAATACAGTAACACGTATCGCCAAGAGGGATGGCCCAGCCCGGCCTCACACGGCCACTAACGGGCAAAAACGGTCCCGCCCTTGTCCTGGGCGAGCCCGGGCGAGCCCGCACGCGTCCCGCTGCGCGTTGGGCCAGTGAGCAGTTTAAAGGTCCAGGGGGCGTGCCCTCCGGCCGGCACCTCACGCGAGACCGCGCTGCCTGCTGGATGTTGTATGCAAGCAGCGCGCGGTCCGCGGGTGACTCGAGGCACGAATGGGCAGTGACTTCAACAATCCCTCAGCTCTCCCACAACAGAAGGCAATGGGCACAGTTTCTCCCGCTCCAACTCCAACTCAGCAGCAATGAGCGTCCGGATCCAAAAGGAAGGTTCCTCCTACTACGGCAAATAGATTGATCTAGTAATTTCAGGGGACAGCAGATCCTCACAAAGTGCACCTTGATTCTGAAACCCCAACGAACACACAAAAGTAAAACTGGGGCGAGAGCATTCTTGGCTTTCGCACCCAATATATGGAACTCTTTACTACCCAACCTTCACCTAATTCCCTCTACCTCCTCCTTCAAAAAAGAAGCCAGATCTTAACTACTGACTAAGGGGCATATTACCAACCAATAGAGATAATTTTTGTCTCTAACTTGTTTAGAGACAAAAATTATCGCCGCAAATTGGCGATTTTTATCGCAGATAAACCTTGCAATTAGCAAGGTTTATCGCAAATGCGATAAAAAACGGCTGCAATGCATGAATATCGCTGAAAAGTCAGCGATATTCATGCATTATCGAGCAAATGCTCTTAGCCATGTTATCCACCTCCCATTGGATAACATGGCTAAGAACTGCTCCTGGGCAGGTGTTAGCTTTTGGAGATATTCACGCTTAGCGCGAATATCTCCAAAAGTTGGTAATAGGAGATAGCGATGTTAGCGACTGTTTCCAGTCGCTAACATCTTGGCACGCCCACTTTGCATGTCATTAGTGATAAATATCACTGACCTGCAAAGCGGGGCCCAAGATGGTCACTATCTCCTATTAGCTGTCGCTAACTGGTGTTAGCGACAGCTTGGTAATAGGGAGATAATTTTATCTCCGCTTTCTTGGCTTTTAAAGCCAAAAAAGCGGAGATAAAGCCCTTGATAATATGCCCCTAAGTTCTTACCCTAAGCCAATATATTGGTGACAAACACTTATGTTGATTGTCCTGCCTAGTACTGACTTTAATCCAGTCCAATCCCTGTTATCCCATTTTACTTTATGATATTTTTATCTCTGATGCACATGTTTGCTTGTTTACCAGACTAATTGTTACTCTTCCCGACATATAAAGCGCTCTGATACCCACTAGGGTCACGTTCACGCTATTCCAAACGTTATAAATAAATAAATAAATAAATGCAAAATCTTGATATACTATTCTCTTGCACTGTATATTATTTAGTATATATTAGTAATCATGATACAGTTAATACAACCGTCACATGATAAGAGAGCACACTATAAGTAGAAAAACGAATAAAACATACAAAAGCATACAGAAGTTAGAAGATGTCTTCGTTGATGGTCCCTAAAAATGTAAAGAATGCATGAATAAAAATACCAGGGGCCGTATTTCTGAAGTGCCCCCGGGGGCCAAATGGGCGTTAGCGCCTACTTTGTGCACCCACGGGTCACTTTGGTATTACAAAAGGGGCAGCATACGCTTGAGTGGCAACTTCTGTAATACAGATAGCACTGGTGCACATATAGTACCAGCGCTATCACCAGAGGGCATTCCCTCATTTGCATGGTGGCGTGCTCGCGATGTATTATTGATGTGGGTGCAGAGGCAAAGAAGATGTCAGCAGCGCACTGACAGTGCAGCACTTAAAGGGTGGTGCACTGTCATTAGGAGGTGCACTGCCAGTGTGCCCCTGATGGCAGTCCTCTGGAGGTGGAGAACGGTGGGCCTATGGACCCCCTAGACATCCCCTTGCAGGAGGGTGCAGTCATTCACTGTACCTGCCTAGAAGGGGATCTCTAGTCCCCTTTAAAACTGCAGGCGGGTTGCCGTCTGAACAGTGAAACATGGAGCCGCTGCATCAATGCCTTTCCGCATTTCACTTGAATACGCAGCCCCAAGGGCAGCACAAGTTTGTGGCTGCCCTGGGGACAGTGCATTCAATGTAATACAGTGCACTATTCTTGTTAGTACTGGGCGCACCGATTGAAGGGTGTGACCAACGCTAACAAGGAAAATGTACTGTCTCCCCTAATATGGCCCCTTAATATGAAAAAATGCAAATGGAGGAGGGAAAGCATTTACGAGTGAGAAAAGAAGACATTACTAGTGTAAAAAGATACAGAACACACAAGAGTCAGGAGACCTCGTCAGTAATTGTCCTTGGCAAACTATCACTAGGGCACTCAGACCTTGCAAGCAGAAAAGCAGAGCTTAACGGCATGTTCTTACTCTGTTAGAATTACAAAGATTACTTAGCAGCTTTCAGCATGTACATTCAGATTGAAGAGTGAGACATATGCACAGAATACGCAGAAAAGATTCTTCTGGCCCCTGCAACACCCTGCATGACAGCGAACTAAGGCCAGATGTATCAAAGGATTTTACCTATTCTGTGTCTATGGAAAAATGTGTTCATACATAAGGCCCTGGGTTCTGGAGACCATGGTGGCAGTCCATCCTTCGTTGGTGAGAGGACAAATGTTAGTGATAAAAATCTTGGGGCATATTATCAAGGGGGTTTATCTCCGCTTTTTTGGCTTTAAAAGCCAAGAAAGCGGAGATACAATTATCTCCCTATTACCTAGCTGTCACTAACACCAGTTAGCGACAGCTAGTCGGAGATAGCGACCATCTTGGGCCCCATTTTGCATGTCTGTGATATTTATCACTAATGACATGCAAAGTGGGCGTGCCAAGATGTTAGCGACTGGAAACAGTCGCTAACATCGCTATCTCCTATTACCAACTTATGGAGATATTCGCGCTAAGCGCGAATATCTCCAAAAGCTAACACCTGCCCTGAGCAGTTCTTAGCATGTTATCCAATGGGAGGTGGATAACATGGCTAAGAGCATTAGCTCGATAATGCATGAATAGCGCTGACTTTTCAGCGATATTCATGCATTGCGGCTGATTTTTATCGCATTTGCGATAAACCTTGGTAATACCAAGGTTTATTTTCGATAAAAATCGCTCCAGCTCAGCGGTAAATTTTTGTCTCTATTGCTTGGTAATATGCCCCCTTGATTTGTAGAAACCTTTGATAGACCCAAAAACATAGGTCTGTGGAGTTAGTGCTTTATATATAATGATGGATAGCCTCAAATGTTGACGCTTTTGAAAATATTCCTTGTCTTGCGCCCACGACAAAAGTTTTGCTTGTTTGTTCATTGCGAGTTTAAAAGCATTATGAGCAAAGGGTGCTTCCTAGAGATTTTGGTAGTTACTTGCTCTGGAACATCGTCTAAAACTAAAGTAAATAGCACTTTGTGATATCTTTTGGTGCTTTTCATCAAACGAGCGTTCCATTGGTGGTACATGGGCGATTCCCCGCTACCACCCATGGTTTTTGATGCAAAGCAATATTTAGTAACGGTAATAGACAGGGTTTTGCAACCAAAAATATGCAGCCTTGAGGCAGGTGCAAAGTGAGAGAAATGTATTTGTATCTTCACACTTCAAACTTTGAATGTGTGCTGCACTGTACAGCACATATTCAAGAGGAACAAGTTCTAAAGAGTGTCTCAGCAGAGTATTTTGCACTTGAAGGTACCTTTCCTGTCGAAAACCTATGCTAGACATCACGCACACACCTTTGTACAATGGTGCAAAGGTTTGTGCTTGGCTCTAGGCAACCTGAAAGTGGGCCAACACTTGGAAAGAGAGCAGCAGTGCTATTTCCTACTAGATATGTTATTTCCTGCTTTCTAACCTCACACCACAGAATGCTGTGTTGGAGTTTCACCTGTCCAGCCTCTCATGTACCTGCTGGGCCACCTGCCATGGACACTGCCCTTCCTGTTTGGAGTCTGTCTGTGCAGATTATCTTGCATAATGTGTTAGTAAGTCTGCCCTAGAGTTTCTTTTCAATATAGTCCTGCATATAGTTTAGCAGAAGCTTGAAATTGTGCCTCCTCACTGTATGAAAAAATGTCACGTGCTTTGCTTGCTGGCGGGGATTGCATTTGCCACAGGAGCAGAAGTGCAACTTGCGCAACCATGAATTGAAATGCTTCAAGGGAGACGAAATGTTGTTATGCTTTTATGGCAGGACATGGTTGACTATTTTTTCCATGAAAAGTTCACTGTGTTCTTTGAATATTTATTCCCATGATTCGTGGTAATATGTGCTCGCCAAGTACATGACATTTCTCTTTGCCTGGCTTATTTTCCAGTACTGCTCTACAATCCATAAACTGTGTGTCTCTGTCAAATTTTACAAAAGCAGCCATATTTAAATCAAGTTGTCTCAAAACTCTTTTTATTCTTCCTACTAATCCCTTGTGTGTGGTTGGTTTTTCTGACTAATATTTACATTTATTGTTGTGGCTATTTTGTTCTGAACGCAAAGGTTTCCATAGCAATACATACACCTACACACACGTGAGTATATAATTCACATACACATCTTTAAGCACTGCAAGCAACGTAGATTGCTATTGTTCTTAATCTACAGTTTATATTTGCTGTGCTTGCTCCCACTGCTCTCTTAGTGACGAGTTCCACATCTAAATGAACTCTGTACATCTACCTCACCTGGCTCCTTCGTGCATCAATTCATGTTCCATCAGGGTAATGGCACTTTTGAGAAAAGCACTTCTCTTTGAACTGTCAAAAGGCTTTTGCTCACTGGGACCAGGTTGTCACTTTGGCATGCCACAGACGGAGAGTAAATTGCTTCTGTGGCAGGCCTCGTAGTCTCTTGAGCACTGATATTAAATGAATAACTGACTACTTTGAAACCACAAGCGTGCTTCTTTTAGATGAGCGAGGCAAGTCTGCATAATGGGGAAGAAAATGTAGCACATGGGTTTTAGATGTCTAAGTATTGCTTTTCTTCGTGAGCGCCAAAGAAACACGTTTTCTTGGCGAATATGGAAATGTGAACTATTTTTACTCTTTGTACTAAAGTATGATCCTACATTAGCAGTCCGAAACACGTTGGATGGTGTAATTAACTGGTCACAGTGGCCTGCTGCTAGCTTGTCCCAACTCATGTTAATTTCTTTAGGTAAATATACCGATGCACGTGGAAACAAATCAGGCGGGGCAGAAGTTCACCCAGATTACAAAATATATTCATTTGTGTTTTTTGCTGACTACGCTCAGCCTATAGCCCTACTTAATTTAGATGCACCTGTACACCAAGATCCATTGGATCTAAGCCTTTATATACGAGAACAAAGTACTAATTGATGGATACAGTTGCTAATGACATGGCTTAGTAAACATTTCAGACAAAGGCTAATATAACGGTGTCAGCTGGTCAAGTGAATAAAGCAATTCCAGGGCCCACAACCCCCCCAAATGAACAATAATCTTCGCGAGAGGACAGAGTGAAAAAGGGTTCATATAGTATGCCAGGAAGAAGGGCATTGGCTGGGTTAGAAACATAGGGTCGTGACCAATGAGCTGTCAAAGCGATCTCCAGCCTTTCGGGGAAGGTCAAAATTGAATGAGATTTAAGGCTTTCATGTGGTTTGGAAAGGCAGTGAGCGGCAGGCATTCTGAGAGAAAAGTGAGCAGCGGCCCCCCATTTATATTCAAAATTCTTATATGTATCTTGCAATGTATCTACCATCCATTCCAAAATTAATGCTTGCCACAGCCTGGCGTGCCATTGTGGAATGGAGGGCGGCGTGTTTTTTTTCTTTGAAAGCCACTTTCAGGGTCATCTTGGCTGCTCCCAAACAAAGCCATAGAATAGAGAAATCACTCGAGGTTTGGCTTTTTAAGGAGTTGTCGCGTAACCCCAATAGTGCAAACCAAGGGGAGCGGTATGGGGATGGAATGGGGTAACCCAGTATAGTTTTAATGTATTCTAAAAGTTTTGCCCAGAATGGTTGTATGATCAGGCAGTCGCCCTATGTGCCAAAAGTCACAAAGTAGGCCACAACTCCTCAAGCAGAGATCTGTTGTGTTCAGGAATATGGTTTTCAGTTTAGTGGGATATAGATATCAGTCGAACAAGCTCTTGTAGTGAGCCTTGCTAAGTTCAAGGGAGTGATTGTGTTAGGTAATATCTTTACACCCTGCCATTGATTTTTAGTTATGGTGTCTCCTAGGAAAGTTGTTCAGAGTTGGATGTGTCGTGGTGTCCCTGAGGGGAAAGTATTAAGTTAGTTTGAGTAGAGGGAAGAAATTACACCCCTGGGTCCCCCTGCCTGCCGTACAAATTTCTCAGAAAAAGATAGCTCCCTGGTGACTGCCTGACATACTTTCGGTTGTTTGGCCTAGTGTTTCAATTGAGTGTAGTAATAGCTTTTGGAAGTAGGTAATCCAAAATCCCTTTGCCAGTTTTCAAATGAGAGTGTCCCACCCATGATGGAGGTCCGAGGTGACGACACAGCCTCCTTCCATCTAAGGACCAATGGGTCCAGACGTGAAGGTTTGGGAAAAGCAGGGTTGAAGTGAACTTGCGTGTATGGTGAGGGGAAGGCAGTCCAGCTGGGCTTTCAAGTGACAGTGCCCCACACATTAAGGGTAGTCTGTGTAGGTGTGCTCAGATAGGCATTAAGTGGATGATCAGGCCGTGCCTTCCATAGACAATCCCAGAGATAACGACCCACCATTCCCCATCCATATGGAGCTACTGTTTGTCTGAGTCTCTCTGAGAACATTCTACTATAACCCTCAGCTGTGCTGCTTTGTAATACAAGTAAAGGTCTGTCAGGGAAGGGACTCCTGCCTCCTTCTGGAGTTGCAGTTGTTTATAGGAGAGCCGTGCTCTGCGATCTTGCCAGACGAAGTGTTGGACCAGGGATAGGAGCTCCGAGAAGAATTTTCAGGGAACCTTGATGAGCAGGCCTATGAAGAGGTACAAAATAAGTGGCAGTTCTGTCATTTTTAAACTATTGATATGCCCAAGTTGTGAAACGTACATAGGGGCCCAGCGTTTCAGATCCTGTTTAGGCTGACAAAGTAACAGGAGAAGATTGACTTGGTAAAGGTCTGAAGTCTTGGGGTGAGTTTGATTCCTAGATCGGGTGTATCCTTTTCCATCTATTGAAAGGGGGTTGTATACACCAGCTGCTCTATATCTTGTGCGGGGAGGATTAGATTTAGGGGACAGGATTTATGTAAGTTTATGTGGTATCCCACCACTCTTTCATAGAGAGCCAACTCTTGTTGCAGAGCCTTTAATGAGGTAGAGGGTGCAGTAAGGGAGAGCAGCACAACATCTGAAAATAGCGAGATCTTTTGATCCACAGACCCAAAAGGAATGCCCTGGATCTGCAGTGTAGCTCTAATGATCACAGCAAAGGGTTCTATGCTGAGTGCAAATAAAAGTGGTGAAAGTGGGCAACCCCATCGGTTGCCACAACTTTAATTGAAGAATTTTGAGCCTACTCCGTTAACTACTATTTGTGAAAGAAAATTTGCATAACACTCCTGGACCATGTCGATGAACCAATGATGGAAGGTTTTCTGGAGGTTTTCAAAAAGGAAGGACCTAGCCACCCGGTCGTAAGCTTTCTCTGCATCAAGCACTGATAAAATAGCTGGAATTTTCTTTTTGGTAATGATGGAGCGAGGTGCAGAACAGAATTTTGTTCAAACTCGCAAAGTTAAACTTCCATAATAAATAATTGTACTAATGAGTTTGTGAGTGAAAAATACTAATCAACCTAGATTAAAATGCATTACACGACATATGGGACTAACTAAATGTGCTCTTTGTTGCATTTGCAAGTTCGTTGAAAAATAATAAACTAACCTTGTCTATTGTCTTTGTCAGTATTAAATGTGGCTGTTTAAATAATGGCATGTGCTTATTTTGTGTGCTAATGTTATGTCTTTTTGTCTTTATGTGGTATAAGTTTGTGGAGAAACCTGAATGTGAAAAGCTGCTTTATGTGCTTACAGCTAGTTAACATAAATTAATGGTATACTAATTAGCAAAGGGGGTGGGTAACTGAAGGGTTTCCAATACTCTAATTAATTGATGTCTTGTGTTTCTTTGAATACTAGTTCTCCATGAGAGAGGCCTAAGGCCTGAGGCCTAGCGTATTAAAGATGGTGTTGTCGAGCCCTGTCCAGAGAAAGCAAGAGCCTTGTGTGGAAAGTTTTATCACGTTGAAAATATTTGCAAGCTCAATTGAGAATTGTATTATACGTGCTCATTGAAGGACTAAATCCAAGGACAGGAACTGGCAAAGTCTGCCAAGTTAAGCAAGTCACAGCCTGTGAATGTAAAATGTTTCGATCTGAGGAAGCTGCGTGACTTGAAAATAAGGGACAATGGACTCTAAGAAAAAGTTTGATTTAAGCTTCAGGAAAGAGGATGACACCATATGAGCTGACGTTTCTCAGCCAATCCGAACTCTGGATGGTCAAGAAAAGTATACTTTTCAGTGAGATTAGCTAGTTAGAAAGGTATAAAAACTTAGACCTAAAACGGGAGGGGGCTGCTTGTTTCCCGAATCCTGAAAGGCGTGTCGTGCTGACGGACATTTGGCGCACGTAAGGATAATAGGCCTTAATGACTTTAACTTTTAGATGAAGTGAGTTTTAGACAGGGTAATTAGAACACTCTTGAGTGTTGGTGATCGAGGCCCTCCTCCACCCGCAGGTTTCCCTGCGCCTCATCCCTGGTGGTCCAGTGGACCTCTGTCTCCTTTCTCTCACTCTGCTACTTCACTCGTTTTTCTACCCTTTCTATCTTTCACCTGTCTGCACCTTTCTGCATCTCTGCTCTTTTGTGCCTTATTTCTGCCCATTTTCCCTTTCTCCCCCTCTGCTCCTTCACTCGTTTTCACTAGTTTTTCTACCCTTTCTATCTTTCACCTTTCTATACCTCTGCTCTTTTGTGCCTTATTTCTGCCCATTTTCCCTTTCTCTCCCTCTGCTCCTTCACTCGTTTTCACTAATTTTCCTACCCTTTCTATCTTTCACCTTTCTGCTCTTTTCTGCATCTCTGCTCTTTTGTGCCTTATTTCTGCTTATTTTCCCTTTTTTCTTTATCCCTTCTTTCCTCCCTTTACCTTCCCCCGCCGCTGCTGCCCCTGTGGCCACTCCCCCCACAGCGCGACCGGCCCAATCCAGCTCCCCTCCCCGCTCCTGCCTCCCAGCTGTCCAGCCCTCCCCGAGCCCTACTTAATGGAGGCCACTGCGGGGACAGGCGAGCAAGACCACTGACTCATTGTCAGTGAAATTGCTCTCCCACCCTCGCAGCTCCACCATTAAGTGAGGTGCCCCTGCCCCTGCACTCTTGTGTGTTGGTGATCGAGGCCCTCCTCCACCCACAGGTTTCCCTGCGCCTCATCCCTGGTGGTCCAGTGGACCTCTGTCTCCTTTCTCTCACTCTGCTCCTTCACTCGTTTTTCTACCCTTTCTATCTTTCACCTTTCTGCACCTTTCTGCATCTCTGCTCTTTTGTGCCTTATTTCTGCCCATTTCCCCATTCTCTCCCTCTGCTCCTTCACTCGTTTTCACTCGTTTTTCTTCCCTTTCTAACTTTCACCTTTCTACACCTCTGCTCTTTTGTGCCTTATTTCTGCCCATTTGCCCTTTCTCTCCCTCTGCTCCTCCACTCGTTTTCACTCAATTTTCTACCCTTTCTATCTTTCACCTTTCTGCTCTTTTCTGCATCTCTGCTGTTTTGTGCCTTATTTCTGCTTATTTTTCCTTTTTTCTTTATCCCTTCTTTCCTCCCTTTACCTTTCCCCGCTGCTGCTGCCCCCGCGGCCCCTCCCCCCCAGCGCGACCGGCCCAATCCAGCTCCACTCCCCGCTCCCGCCTCCCAGCTGTCCAGCCCTCCCCGACCCCTACTTAATGGCGGCCACTGCGCGGCCTCGCCGCTGGTGCACCGAAGGCACGTGAAAGGCAAGTACGTCTGTGCCCGTCTGCGACCCATCCGTGACCAGCACCAGAAACCCTGGACCTCCGCCCGCCAACGCTACGACCCAGCAGCACTCCACGCACTGAACCAAGGCTGCAACAACAACTGCAAGCTAGCATCACCAGCCGACACCCATGGACCCTTCAGCTGTCACCGCTGCCGGCACACCTGCAGCACCGCCAAGAACACGGATCCAGCACAACCCGCCCACAAGAACACAACCCAACCGAAGACCCTGCAATGCATCCTCCTCAACGTCCGATCCCTCCACAAACACGCCACAGAAATCTGGGACCTCCTCGACAGCACCACCCCGGACGTAGCATTCTTCACGGAAACCTAGACCAACACCACCTCGGGACCGGACATCGCCATCGCTATCCCCCAAAGATACAAGATCTCCAGGAAGGACCGCCCCACCCACCCAGGAGGAGGAATTGCCATCGTCCACAAATCCAGCCTCCGCCTGAGCACACTCCCTGACGAGTCCACAGAACTGATGGAACACCTTCACTTCAAGATACTGGCCAGCCCCACCGCCGCCCTCCGAGGAACCCTCATCTACCGACCCCCTGGACCCCGCGGACCCTTCGCCAACTCCATCACGGACATTATCTCCCCGCAGTCCATCGCATCCACCAACTACACCCTGCTGGGAGACCTCAACTTCCACCTCGACAATCAACTGGACCCCAACACCACATGCCTCCTGGACAACCTCCACAACATTGGACTCCACCAGATCGTGACCGAGCCCACGCTCTCAGCAGGACACACCCTCGACCCCCTCTTCACTACAGGAAACTCCATCACCTTCAGCCACACCACCGAACTCCCATGGACCGACCATCGTTGCGTCCACTTCACCTTCAGAACACCCACCATCCACAGACACCAGCACCTGCTTCCACAAAGAAACTGGACCAAAATCACCGACGACCAGCTCACCTCCTCACTCAACAACACCACCCCAACCATCGTGGAAAACGACGACCCCAACACCGCAGCCCGAACCCTGCATAGATGGATCTCGAACAGCACCAACACCATAGCCCCCTCAAGAAAAACAACAATACCCGTGCCAAGAAAGCCAGATGGTTTACCACCGAACTTCGAGAATCCAGGCGTACATGCCGCCGCCTCGAAAAGGCCTGGAGAAACACCAAATCCACAGAAGCCCACAACAACTTCAGAGCCAGCACTAACGCCCACCATCGACTCATCAGAGAAACGAGGAAAAAAGTGATTGAAGACAGAATCTCCACCCACGCACACAACAGCAAGGAACTCCTCAGCATCATCAAGGAGTTCGCCCAACCCACCAGCGAGTCTACCGACATCCCTCCCTCACAAGACCTCTGCGACAAACTCAGCACCTTTTTCCACCACAAAATCAAGAGCATCTACGACAACTTCGACGAAGACAACCAACACACTGAACCCTCACCAACCACCCCCGACACCCGGAAACCAGCGATTGATGACTGGACAGCCCTCACCACCGAAGACACACTGATGACAATGAAGTCAATCCACTCAGGGGCCCCCACGGACCCCTGCCCCCACCACATCTTCAACAGAGCCGCCGACACCATCGCACCCATGCTCCACCACACCATCAACCGCTCCCTGGCGACCGCCTCATTCCCCGACGACTGGAAACACGCCGAGGTGAACCCCCTCCTAAAGAAACCCTCAGCGGACCCCACCGACCTCAAAAACCTACAGACCCATCTCCCTGCTCCCGTTCCCAGCGAAAGTCATCGAGAAAGCCATCAACAGCCAACTCGCCACATTCATTGAAGAACACAACATCCTCGACTCCTCCCAATCCGGTTCCAGAAAAAAACACAGTACGGAAACCGCCCTCCTCGCCGCAACAGACGACATCCGCACCCTACTGGACAAAGGAGAAACAGTAACCCTCATCCTCCTCGACCTATCAGCGGCGTTCGACACAGTCTCCCACCGCACCCTAATAAGCAGACTCTACGATGCAGGAATCCAGGACAAGGCCCTCGACTGGATCTGCTCCTTCCTCTCTGGCAGGACGCAGCGGGTCAGACTCCCCCCTTTCTTCTCGGACCCCACACCTACCACCTGCGGAGTCCCCCAGGGCTCCTCCCTCAGCCTGACGCTCTTCAACGTCTACATGGCTCCACTTGCCCCCATTGTCAGAACCTATGGACTCAACATTGTGTCATACGCAGACGACACCCAGCTCATCCTCTCCCTATCCAACGAGCCCAACACCGCCAGACGCAACTTTCGAGAAGGCATGGAAGCCGTCGCCAAATGGATGATAAACAGCTGCCTACAACTAAACACCAACAAAACAGAAGTACTCATCATGGGCCCAAACCCCGACCCCTGGAGCGACACCTGTTGGCCCACCGCCCTCGGAAACCCGCCAACCCCCACAGACCACGCACGCAACCTGGGAATCATCCTGGACTCCGAGCTCAAAATGGACCGCCAGATCAACTCTGTCTCATCTTCCTGCTTCCACACCCTCCGCCTCCTTCGTAAGACCTTCAAATGGATCCCCCTCGAACACCGAAAGACAGTCACTCACGCCCTGGTCACCAGCAGATTCGACTACGGCAACGCACTCTACGCCGGAATAAACAAAAACCTCATCTGCAAGCTACAGAACATCCAGAACGCCGCCGCAAGACTGGTCCTCAACCTGCCAAAACACTGCCACATCTCCCAGCACCTGTACACACTCCTCTGGCTCCCTGTTGAGGCGAGAATCACCTTTAAGATGCTCACCCTTGCACACAAGGCCCTCCACGGCACCGGACCAGCATACCTGAACAGCCGACTCAAATTCCACGCACCCCAAAGGACCCTACGATCAGCCCAGCTCTCCTACACCATGGTCCCCCGCACCAGAAAGACCAGATCGGGAGGCCGCTCCTTCTCCTTCCTCTCGGCCAAAGCATTGAACGTCCTTCCGCTCCACCTCAGACAGACAACATCGCTCCCCATCTTCGCAAGAAACCTCAAAACCTGGCTCTTCGACAGACCCCCTTCTTGATGGAATGGAGCCGGCACCCCCCCACCCCTAGCGCCTTGAGACCCTTAAGGGTGAGTAGTCGCGCTTTAACAAACCCCTGATTGATTGATTGAACATAGGGGTTAGGAAACTTGTTTATTTTCCTTAATTCATGCTGAATGGTGATGCTTTGAAATGCCAATCTAATATGTCTTTCCTCAATAAAACGCTGCTAAATTGCTAAAAAATAAAGATTCATATTTTAAGATGCTCTCTCTTGGAATAATAAAGCTAATATTAGATTTTGAAATTACAAGCTGGTCTTGTTTATTCATGGTCTAGTTGCCATCAGTTGATCCATTTACCTTAGTGACTTAATTAAAATGTATTATGCTAGAAATCCATGGTAAAATTGATAAACTGCAGTTGTATATAAATGTGTAAATAGTTTTTAAATAGTTCTGATTAATTAGGTCGCATGATTCAGCTGCCCAAAATTTGTCTCGGTAGTTTATGGGCCTTGTGAGAGATTTATGATTAATGGTGAGTATCATGGTGTTGGGTAGTGTTGTTGAGACAGATTTTCTATAGGGGCGCTGCATCAGTAGCTTTATTGATCAGGTGGTCTATCCGTCTCAATTTGTCGTGCACTTGTCGCCCTGCAATAAAGCCCGATTGATTGTGGTGAAGCAGTTTGGGAAAAATCGTTTCTAATCGTGTGGCCAGAATCTTGGTGTACAGGTGCATCTAAATTAAGTAGGGCTATAGGCCTGTAGGATGCATAATACTATGGGTCCTTCACCGATTTAGGAATAACAGTTATGAGTGCTTCAGTCATTGAGGGAGTTACCATTTTGTTAGTCACTATTTGGTTAAATAGGAGTGTAAGGTATGGTATGAGCGTTTCACTGAAAGTCTTATGAAATAGTGCAGTAAATCAATCGGGTCTACAGGATTTGTTTGTGATTTGAGGGTGGCTATCACTAACCGGACCTCCTCCTCATCTATCCAGTGGCTCAACTCCTTGTTCTGGGTTGTTGACACTGGAGGCAGCTCTACCTCTGCCAAGTCTTCTTCTTGTGCCTTGTCACAGAGTGGGCCAGAGGTATGAAGAGTTTTGTATAGATCATGAAAGGCCTTGACTTTATCATGTTCAGAGAGTGTGGATTCACCTGTCTTTTTATAAATTCAGCTAATACAGTCTTTTTTCATGTTTTGCATTATCTGTTTTTTTTAAAAAATGGTTTTAAATGGTTGTCAATATATTTGTAAAATATTTTTGTTTTATGTATTTTTATAGCCCTGAAGAAGTCCGGTAATGGACGAAACGCTTTGGCTAATTCATTGAAAATCAAGAATTGAATACAGATCAAGTTTTAAACTTCCAGAACTTGTGACTGACTTCACTTTGGGAAAATGAATTTGTATTTTCAGATTTTTATTTAGCATTGCACAAGGATTTCTATCCAAAAATACATGTAAATCTGATACATTAGCAGGGTGCGGAGCCACAATTTTGGAGATTGTAAAAGCCTCCCTATATTTTTGTTTGCTAGATGCTGCATAGTCCCTCCTCAATTCCCTTTCTAACCTCTTACAGGTTTGTTTAAGTTCATGGAGTTTATGGGTGTACCAAGGAGAGAGCTTAGAACTGTTTTTTCCAGAAATGTTTTTTGGGGGAGGACTTGGTCTAGAGAGTGCTAGAGTATATGTTTCTTAGTCATAAACCACACGAAACCTGTCTATGAAAGTAGCTAAAGAGTAAGGTAACAAGTACAAAAGTAGGAGCAGGGAACATTAGTTAGCTATTTAAGGCATAGTAAGCATCTCTTGTAACCCCCTGGGGAGTCCAAGACAGTGTATCATAGGAAGGAATTTCCCCCACAATGGGGCCTACCGTACAAACTGGCTGCATACATCTTCAGTGACTAATAAATACAGCAAGTAAGGAAATCTAAAGGCCTTAAGTGTTTCTCCCAGGGTGGATCACAGACGACTGGTTTAGCTGAGAGCACCCCTCTTCCTTTTCTCCAGGAGCAGCATTGTGGGAATCTGTAGTCAGTACCAACTGGGGTCCCCATGGGTGGGTTTTCCATTTGATCTGTTGAGTGCTCCGGATCTGGAATCCTCACTCCAAGCATGGCCGCCGCCTGTGGCAGATCAGTGAAGTGATGAGATGTATTGTGACAGGAAAAAGCCAGGCTAAATGGATACATCCCTCCATGTTTATTGTTGTTGTGAAGAAGTTTCTCAGTAATTGGCCTGAACTGTGTCACTGATCCAGGGTCCATGGGGCAACATCTTAAAACATAAGGCAGGGTACTCCTTGAAGGATGTATGACGTTAAAACGCATACTTTTACAACGCATACCGTTACAACGGGACTTTTACAACGCAAATACTATTACAACGCATGTATTTACAACGCATTTTTTTACAACGCAGGTACCTTTACAACGCATACCATTACAACGTAAGTATTGGTAAGTATATATAATTTTTTTAATTGTATATTATTTAAAATTATTTTTATTTAATGTAATTGTATTTAATTTAATTTAATTTTATTTTATTTAATTAATGTAATTTATATTTATTTTTATTTTATTTTTTTCTTGTACCCCTTTATCTAAAATTCCCAAAACTGACCCTGAACCCTAAAAATACCCCTTTACCCAAAACTGACCCTGAACCCTAAAAATACCCTTTTACCCAAAAACCCAAAACTGACCCTGAACCCAAAAAATACCCCTTTACCCAAAAACTGAAAACTGACCCTAAACCCTAAAAATACCCCTTTACCCAAAAACTGAAAACTGACCCTGAACCCTAAAAATACCCCTTTACCCAAAAACTGAAAACTGACCCTGAACCCTAAAAATACCCCTTTACCCAAAAACTGAAAACTGACCCTAAACCCTAAAAATACCCCTTTACCCAAAAACTGAAAACTGACCCTGAACCCTAAAAATACCCCTTTACCCAAAAACTGAAAACTGACCCTAAACCCTAAAAATACCCCTTTACCCAAAAACTGAAAACTGACCCTGAACCCTAAAAATACCCCTTTACCCAAAAACCCAAAACTGACCCTGAACCCTAAAAATACCCCTTTACCCAAAAACCCAAAACTGACCCTGAACCCTAAAAATACCCCTTTACCCAAAAACCCAAAACTGACCCTGAACCCTAAAAATACCCTTTTACCCAAAAACCCAAAACTGACCCTGAACCCTAAAAATGCCCCTTTACCCAAAAACCCAAAACTGACCCTGAACCCTAAAAATACCCCTTTACCCAAAAACCCAAAACTGACCCTGAACCCTAAAAATACCCCTTTAAAAAAAACCTAACATATAACATTTTAAATATAATTATATACTTACCAATACTTACGTTGTAATGGTATGCGTTGTAAAAGTACCTGCGTTGTAAAAACATGCGTTGTAAAAAAATGCGTTGTAATAGTATTTGCGTTGTAAAAGTTCCGTTGTAATGGTAGTGCGTTGTAAAAAATGCGTTGTAATGGGTGTTTACCCTCCTTGAAACGTCATTTCATTCAACTTCGTTGCTTCATGGAGCATGACCTCCTTTGTTTTGAAAGAATGTAGTTATGCTAAGACATCTCTGGGTCATTTCCCCTCTCCCTGGATCAACGAGCACACCCTGTGGACTCACTCTAGCTTGACCTTAGGGCCCCCAGTGCCCAAGAGATCCGAAAACAGGCCCACCATGAATACATCTAGGTCTGGACACTCCGCTCCTTCCTCCAAGCCTCGCAGCCTGATGTTATTGCATGTAGAGTGATTTTCAAGGTCCTTGCCCTTGATAAGTGTGGCATGGAGATGCGTTTTAAGACGATTGGTGGAGCTCTTTAGATGTTCTACCTGCTGGGTGAGGATTTGGCAGGTATTTTCTAATTCAAGCACCCTTGTGCCGATAGAGTCAACGTCTTGTTGGAATCAGCGAATTTAGAGGTAATTTGTGCTCAGAGCGTGTTTATAGAGAGGTCAGTTCAACGTTTAAGTTCTGAAGTAGTCCTGTTTTGAAGTCCTGAAGAGAGGACAGGAGGTCTTCCTTAGGGTCATGTTGCTTTCTTTACGAGGGGGTTAGAGAGACATCCAGGAGTCAGTTGGTTGAAAATAACTCAAGCCCTGTTTGCCTCAGATTTTGTGGGAAGCATGTATAGTGATGTCTCCAATGGCTAAGTCTTGACAATACCATGTCACTGTCCTGATCATAGCTTTATTATATAGCAAAGGAATGAGGAGAGTATGGATCCTTCAGCCCACCCAAGGATATCAAGCTGGAGCATCAGAAACATGTATTCTGTAGTTCTCTATGCCACGCAGCCAGAAGTGGCGAGCGATGTAAGCCAGGAGCCAATAGTATCATGTAGGAGCTGCAAATATCAACCCTGGTCTAGGAGTTCTACAGGAAAGCTGTAGACTGTGCTGGATAATGGTCGATGATGGGGTCACATGCAGTATTCAGAAAAACTTGTCATCAGAAGATAATCATGAGCTCAGAAGCAATATGGTGCTGAGAGAGGTGGGAAGATCTTGCACCACAATGCTGTCAAAAGACAGCCACCATTTTGGCGAAGCAGAGTGAGGCCCAATTTGCAGCAATCTGAGAAGCCCCAAGCCAGTGTCCCTGAGCATGTCAGGCATCCCCTGTTCTCGCCAGAAGCAAAAGGAAGTCCACAAAAGAATCAGAAGGCCGATATGAGGCTATCAAGACATCAGGGGCCCCCTGTGGCAAAATCAAAGCCTCTGCATCCTTGTCATGCAAATATGTCTGCCTCCTAAATCAGTGAGGTGGGATTCCTCATTGTGGACTGGTGCTCACTAATAGATTCATGAGCATGAATCTAACTGAGCTGTGAAGCGAGCAGGGCTGAATAGTGGTGTAAGTAGCGGTAATGCAGGGAGGGCTGGTGGGGACAATTTTTACTCACCGCGGGCCAGGTTGGTTGATCGCTCCCACCCTGCTCAGCTCCACCGCCAGAAAGAGTCACTGTTTGCGGAAGACCCCGGGCTGGTAGTCCCTCCACAGGCCTTCCACTCACCCCCAAGCCCCATGGCAGACCCACAGAGGAAGTCGGACAGCCCGAGTACTGACATTGCAGTGGCACCTCTTACAGGGAAGGTGTAAGCTCACTTTGGGTGAGAGACCGTTATGATGACCGCAGCCTTGACTGTGTGCCATTAATTCTTTTGTTGCAGAGCCAGTGGGCACACATCTCCCCCACAGGCCTTGACTCGGCCCTCGGTGCACCCTCACGTGGTGGCCATCATATAGTTCTCAAGAGGGAACATCCGGCTTCATCCTTCATAGTTCCATCACCCTAGGTATCTCTGGTTAATAGGAGGTAATGGATCACCTGTAGAAGCCCATGACCATTGTTTTATGGGCTGAAGGTAGTGGAGCTCATACGGATCATGCCCATGTGACCATGATGGTTGGCCACACTCTGAAGTAATTCCTTTGGTCAAAATATGGTGGGAATGATCCATCATTTGAGCGAGTAGAAATTGGAGCTGGAAGGGGTCCTTATGTTGAATGAAAAGTTGCACCACAATTATATGGGCCCGATGCATGACAAGGATGCAGGGGCTTTGATATTGCCACAGGGGCCCCTGATGTCTTGATTGCCTCATATCAGCTCTTACATATACATTACATATTGCCGATATAGGATTCAAATAGTACTTAATTGAGAAAGAAAGAAAGGGGGGTGAGTCATTAACAATTTTAACCCTAAGTTGTGTGGCCCATTTTCTCAACCTCTCAAACCAGTTGCATGCTATTATGTATGATAACAACTTATCTGGGATCCATTCAAGGGCCTGAATGGTGCAGGGAGTTGTGCGCTGAGTGAGACAGAAGAGGCAGGGGTGTCTCCAGCATGTTCGCCCTTGTTGCTTTGGGGTCCAATGAGTGTTTCAGTGCATCATGTGTGGGCTAAGTAGCAGATTTAAAATGCTGAGGCATTTGCTGTCTTCCCTCTGCAGTTCTATGCTCTCTGCCTGCACCCATGTGATGGTGGATAGAACCCAGGCTGTGAGTGCAGGGGGTGTAGCCAATTTCTTATTTGTAGGTAATTAGGCACTTGGCCAGCAGTAACCACAGGTCTATGAAGAGGAGATAGCCCTATATTTTGACCCAGTGGGACATCCTGTGTAGACACATAGGTGTGTGGTGTCTCTTTTGCCAGTACTTTTGTAAGGTCCACAGCATGACAGGCCAATAGCATGAGGAGTAAGTATACGTCCACTAAGTTGCAGTGGGGACAGGCGGCATTCACACAGTGTAAATATCATTTAATCTTGTCAGGGGTAAGGTAGGCTCTGTGGATAATGTACAATTGATAATTTGGAAGCGGCATTCCATGGGACACCAACAGGGCTTTCCAGCATGGTGTACCATTCCCTGTAAGTGCAGGAGTGAGTCAAGTATGTGTCCCAATGTCTGTGCAGGGTTGTGAGTTGTGGTAGAACAAGTATGCTCAGTGACTCAGCAAGCCAGCGGGTTAGGTGTCTGCCTGTCCCCATCACATACAAGTGCTGTAGTGTTAGGTGTGGTGGTAGTTACAGTGTCAGGTCAACCCATTTGCTTCCCAGTGCACCAATTGATGAGTTTTATAAGAGGAAGTGACATGGGGGAAGCCCCTCATCTTCCACCAGAGAGTCAAATGGGATATAAGTTCAGTCTATGTACAATTCCTTCAGAGTTTGAAGACCAATTTGTGCCGGGGGCAATTCTGTAGCAAAGGTGACCCGATTACCCCTGGGACTGCCCATAGGGCCATCACTGAAGCATATGGAGTTGTCGACCTGGTGATAAAGAGGGTTTGGCGAAAACATTGATGCGCTCCCCATAGAAGCAGGGGTGTAGGTGCGCAAGGATGGAACAGATGATGGATAGTGGTTAGGGAACAGGCTGGGCTGGTCGCAGCAGTATCAGCCATCTGCTGGCCCACCAGCCACCCATTGGAGCTAGGTTGCCAGATTGCAATTCTAAAAGTTTGAAACTGCCAGGTTGTCCCTATCTGTGGGCAGGTAAAGCTGTGAGTGAAACGCTGCAATTTGAATTATGCCAAATGAACTCCCATGTCAATGATTTTAAGGAACGAAAAAAAAGGGATGTGAAATGTAGAAGGGTAGTATGGCAAACTAATATAAAAGGTGAGGGAGTATGACCATTTTGGTGAGATCTATATGACCAGACATTGATGATGGCAGTGTCTTCCAAATACTGATCTGAGATCTTAGAGCTGTCACTGCGCCACAGAGGTTAACATCAAACAGGTGCTCAGGTGAATGGTAAATGTGAATGCCTAGATATCAGAACGTGGTGGTTAGCCAGGTTATTCTAACTCTGCTAAGGGTGAGAGAGTGGGGTTCTGTGCTGTGGTGCGAACAGGAAAAGACAGGTTTTTGCCCAATTCCCACCAGTGGCCTGACAGATCAGCGAACCTCTTCAGCGTGAAGGCCAATGACATTGGTATTGTGCTTACATTCCTAAAATTAAATGTTTAGGGAGATTATTTGGAGCCCGACTCCTAGTGGTATCCCCCAGTCCCTTCTTGCGAGTGTAAGGTGTATGCGTGTGGTTCTATTTCCAGGGAGAAGAGAAATGGGGAAAGCGGGCAGCCCTTGCGGGTACCTCTGTTTATCTTATTAAGTTCTGAGATGAGGGCACCCATTCTAACCCTGGCAAGTGGCAGGGTTTATAGCAGTTTGACTGCATTGACAAAGCAACCCCCAGGCTGTATTGAAGCAGTGTCTCGATTAGAAAGGTCCACTCTAGTGAGTCGAAGGCTTTTTGCAGGTCTAACACCAGGCAGCCAGCTTGTGGCCACTGGCGAGGTGCATGTTCCAATGCTCAAAAGAAACACCACAGAATGAGGTAGGTACTGTGGGCTGGCACAACCCATTTTGATTGAGGTGGACCAGTCTGGCTACCATCTGCCCCAGTTGGTTGCCCAGTACCTTGGTCAGTACCATATGATCTGTGTGAAGGAGTGCCAGGGCCCTATACGAAATAAGCGAGGTAGGATCTTTTTCCGGTATAGAAAGGGAGATGAGTAGTGCTTCCCGAAGAGTGGTGGGGAGACACAACTCTGTTAGAACCTCATCATATAGTTTTTGTAAGTAAGGGTCTCACAGTGATGTATACATTTCATAGAATTCAGCTGGTAGGCCTTCAGGCTCAGGGATTTTACTTGTGGCAAGTACCTGCATGGCCTCCTGTATCTCAAAGGGTGTTATATGATCATTAAGGTCCCCTGTCTGTTTCGGAGGGACATGAAGTAGAGTCACAGTGAAGAGGAAGGAAGCTATGTCTCCCGCGGTTGCGGTGGGCACCGACCATTAGAGTGTTATGTGGTGGCGGGTCATTTTGGCATACATTTCACGATGGGTGTGGAGTAGGGTGTCTAACTTGGATAGCAGTTCTCGTATTGGGTGTCTTGGCCAATACTGGAACACAAACCATGCCAGTAGTGATCCTGCCTTGTGAGCCCCCCATGTGCTCTAACGGAGTGATCCTTGTAATTGAGGTATCACAGCCTCTCCATTAATTCAGCATATTTTCAATGTGCTGCCATGAGCCTGGGGCAGCAAGCTGGGATTCGCGCTGCTTGAGCCTCGTAGTGGAGAAGTTTCACCCGAGTCACGATATGTACCTGTCTTTTTGGTGGCACATGTTCCAGTTATAGCCCAAATAGTGGCCCTTAAACACCTTGAATACACCCCATTCAAGTAGTCCTGATACTGCCGTTTCCATGTTAATTTCACAATAGTCAGTAATGGCGGTGTCTACTGATGACTAGAATAGCGGGTCTTCCAGTGCTGCAGGTTGCAGCCTCCACGTGGGAATGGGGATGGGTGGGCACATGTCCCAGTTGAGCTGTAGGTATAAAAAAGGAATACACCCCCATAATGGTGTTGCATAGGCACCAGATTTCCGCCAGTTGCCAGTGTCACAGCCAGTCCACCAGTACCTGTGTGCTGGATGAGGCAGGTGTATGAGGGAATGGGGGAATGTTGTGTATAATGTTGTGCTCAGTGCCCTATTGTAGTGCCCTCTCAGGATCCATGGGATCCTGTTACATTCAGAGAGTACTCTGGACAGTTAGGGAGGAACAGTGTTTGTTCTGTGTTGGGAGCTTAAATGCTGCCTATTAGTATGTGTCTGCCATCCAGTTGACTCTTAACAATGACATAACAGCCTTCAGGGTCTGTCAGGAGATTATCTGCATTAAAGGGGGTGTCAGGTAGGTTTGATCCGTATTAGCGCCCTGTGTGCCCATGAGGAGTAATGGGTGGCATGTATCTGACCCCGCCAACTTCTCTGAAGTTTTTGTGTTTCGGTGTGGACTAAATGAGTCTCTTGTAATGGGGCTATGTGGGTGCATCTGCACTTTGGGTAAGAATAAATAGTGTAGCAGCAGGATGGAAATGCATGCCCTGAACAATGCAGGTGATAATGCTAGTGTGTGTCATGTTGTGTGACAATGTTGGCTATCATGTTAATAAAGTCATATGTGATAAAAAAAAAATCGGCATGCTGCAATTGTATGAAATAAGACAAACCTGTTCAGCTCAAGGAGTGGCGGTCCACTGGTAGATTTGGGAGCATAAACTGCTAATGTGGTAAAATAATGTCATTAAAAAAGAGCACATTCACCATTCACATTGCCTTCTTGTGTAACTAAATTGTGGAAGTAATCACTCACCTGTAAATACAATTTCAATTGGGAAAGGGTGAGGCCGTGATCGCTTTTAAAGATGCCACTGGCAAACTGTGTTATCTTTTAGCACAGATTGACACTGTGCTATGAGCCTTTCCATGTCAGGTAAAAAGGTTCAATCACAACCTTCAGCAGTGACTGGTCTGGCTACTACTTAATGTACCGTGACTCTTCGTTTATGAGTGCATCCTCCTTCAAACACCTCTTCACCTGTTTGGCACATTCAAAAGAGGATTGGATTATGATTTAGCCAAGTAGCTAGGGCTTACAGGGTAAAGGAAGGCCTACTTTCTTTCTAAGGAATTAGAATGCCTTCCATTCCATGGCCTCTTTAGTCATGTAAATGCATGAAAGAGATGTTAGGCCACTCTACTATTTTTATCACAATTGTGGGAATAGGATTTGCACAATCCTGCCGGTGGGAGTGTGATTCTCCCAGGCACTTTCATGTGGTTCAAAAAAGGCAAATCTGTTAACAACCTTAACAAATGAACAATTACTTCATAGCTTCAAAATTTTCTCTGGATACATTAGTCCTATACGGCTCGTGCAACCATTATTATCCAATTCCTATCATTTTGTGCCGATTTTGAGCCATTTTAGAAATTGCCACATTCTTAAAAATACACACAAGGCACAGGTAATGCCCATATTAAATTATGTTCCAGGAGAAGTAATGATCGTCATAAATACTGCTTCATTGTAAAGTAAAGAAACATGAAATCATCCGTCATCTCAAACAACTGCCACTAGCAGTACACAGTAGAAATAGTGTGCAAGGAATGTTACACTGTAGTGAATCCAATCATAAATACTGTTCCGCAGAGCTGGGCTTCTTGGGTTACAGGCCAAAACTAAGGACAATATGTTCTGAAGAATTTTGTGATAACAAATACGGCAACTCACAAAATCACTGGGGCTGCAATCGTAAAGTTCCCTTTTGTAATATACCAAAACCACTTTACAACTCGGAACCGTTTATCAGTCTCATAAAATTGATTTTGCAACCCATACAGAATCTCAATTTGGAAGGGATGTAAAAGAGGTGTAAGGCGATAAAACCCTACTCAAGTATCAACCGCAATCCTTGTCAGGGTGAAGTCACAAGCAAACCCGACATTAACCTCTGCTCTACCCTCTGGTAGCTTGGCAAAGAACAGTCATGCTTAACTTAGGAAGAAATGTATAAATCATTCATGCAGCAGTTCAAACAGTGATAAAGTGAAAACACAATACAAGACAATTTCCACACAAACTTAAAAAAGAAAGTACATTTTAAAAAGAAAATCAAGACTGAAACAACAAAAACAAAAATTAAATCAGTAGAATAGGAGATATGCACGTTTAAAGATGAAAATAGTGCCAAAATGCACAAGGGACCAACTGTGGTTATCTGCTCGTGCCAGACCAGGACAAAGTCACAAGTCCAGGCCACCAGGATGGAACATGGGCTGGCTACAGGGAACACTTAATTCCACTGAACACAGTACCTTAATCCTGGTTGCAAAGAGATGCAAAGTTCCGTGTTGAAGATGCATAATGCAGCAGAGGCAATGCGAGGTCCTGTCAAATAGATACGTTGCACAGAGAAGGCTCTGGGGAGCTGTGAAGTGCAATGCAATTTCCTTGCATGAAGATGCAACAAGTCACAGAGGCTCTGATGGGCTGCATTAGGTGTGGCAACATCCTTGCGTGGAGATGTGTCATGCAGCAGTGGTTGTGATGGGCTGCGATGGGCAATGCGAAGTTCTGGAACCAGTGGATTCTGCTCATCAGAGGCAATTTGTCAGTTCCAAGGGCAATGTGTCAAGCAGCAAAAGTGATGTGCCGGTTCTGCTCAATCCACTAATGGACTGGTATAGCATCCTCAGGCCCACTTTCAAGTGTCCAGGGCCGTGGTGGCACCACTTGGGAGTGTAAGCCTGTTTCTCCCTGGGGCTTCAGATCAGGAGGCCAGCCAACTAGCCCTTGGAGTTACTCTGGTTTTCTGGGTTTAGAATTACATTTACAGGTCCAGTACCTCTGCCCGAGGTAGGAGGGCAGCAGGTCAGCGCTGTAGGACAGCAGTCCAGCAGAGTGGCAGTTTCAGCAGCACAGCAGCACTTTATCTGGCATAGTCCACGGATCTGAAAGTGTACTGAAGAGTTGGGTCAAAGCGTCCAATATTTATACCTGGCGCCCACTTTGAAGTAGCAGAAGCTTCTAGAGGTTTCCACTCCCTTGAGGTGTCACATATCCCCTTCTTCCCTGTCCTGCTCCAGCTAGTCTAGGGTCACAAAAGACCAGTGTCAAACCCTTTGCAGGAGTGCTAAGGCAGGGTGTGGTGAATGAAGATGCAGGGTAGCCTGACGTATAGGCGAAACAGTATCAGGTTTATTCCCAAGGTAGTAGTCTCAGGTTACCGGTAGAAGCGGTATAGCGGTTCACACAGGAGCTGACAAAAATGAAATGTACTCACAGTTTTAGCGCTGTGCAAGCCAAAATGTATACTCATTTCTTCTCTTACACTACCAGAATGTTTTCAAATGCTACTCTATCTTCCAGATAAATGTTGCCAGTACACATAGCTTTAATGCTGCTGGAATCTGGTATGTTTGATGCATTTCTTGTCAGTAGGGGCTAGGAAAAACAGTCTCTTTAGCATCGGATCACCCAACAACTGTATAAGAATAAAGCAAGTCTTCTGTGAACAGCAGGCTGTAAGTTTCCTCAAGCATAAAAGTCACACAGAAGTAGCATAGCATAAATTAAAGCAGGTTAAATGTTGGCAAACACCCACAAACCTGAGCTTTGACAGCAACATTTTAGCATTGCATTGACACATGTCCCAGAAGGCAGTGTGCTATGCTTGCTGATGTAATTGATGAAAACAAGGATGAGAGCACCAAATTGCAGGCTGTCAGCTGTAGAGAGACATTGGTGGGGCCTTCAGGGCTTTTCAATACCTTCAGGTTACACAAGTATTAGTTCAGTTTTAATATTTATTCTCTTGTATAGTGTCAGGTAATCTTCAGTTGTAAACTCCTCTCATTTCCTGTTCCATTAGTAGCCTTTTAGTCTTCACACTAGGTCCTTTTTACTCTTCTCACCATTGTGATAAATGCATATGCAGGGTAGCCAATAGTATAGGTAAAACATAATCAGGTTTATTCACTAGGTAGTGGTCTCAGGTTAAAGTTAGAAGATGGTAGAAGGAAGCCCCACCTGGAGCAGTATCCTTGCTGCTCAGCCCACGCATTCTAACTGACACTCTCTCTCACCATCCATACGTCAGCATTCTATTACCTCAGACTCACACTGGCTGAGCAGCAGGGTACATATACAGAAGAGAGAATGCATGGCATAGGAATGAAGATACCACACAGGGCCTTAGTGATGCACAAAAGGGGGTAGGTGACAGCACATTCCCCTAGTTAACTCAGAGCAACCCATAGTGCCAATACCTATATTTCTTTTGTCTTAATGTCTGAAAGCAATACACAAAGACCAGTTGCCAGCTACACTTAGTCATGTGACCCAGGAACAAGACAAGAAAATGGCAACTTTGTCAAAGTGGCATTTTCAGAATTGTGATAAAATACCTGACTTTGGGCCATATGTATCAAGGAACCATTTTGCGATTCTGTAATAGCGATTTTTAAGAAATCGCTATTTCAGAATCGCAAAATGCTATGTATCAAGAAAAATGCATTTTTTTTAGCAATTTCCTGATATTCCTTAATTGCGAAATCACAAATTGCGAATTCACAATTAAGGGCATGTATGAGCGTCACATGGCACCTTTTGATTTTTAAAAAAAATGCTTTTTTAAAAGAATTCGCAACTTACCACCAACTAGAAGTTGGTGGTAATTTGCGATTCCTTAATGGCATTTTGGAATGTTTTTTTCCTTGATACATTGCATTTAAGGAATCGCAAAATTTGCAATTCCTTAAATGCAATCGCAAAATAAGGAATGGCAAATTTAGCGATTCCTTATTTTACACCGTAATTTGTTTCATACATACCATTTAGCAAAAATGGGTTCGCAAACGCCGGAATTCTGTGAATTTCGGCGTTTGCGAACCCATTTTTCCTTGATTCATATGGCCCTTTGTCATTAAAGAAAACCTGTCTACTAGCTCCCGATTGAAAGTTATCACAATATTAAATGTTATAAGTTTACCAAATGTTGTCCTACAGGAAAAACTAATTTAAATGTTTTTCGCTACCAAGACATGTAAAACTTAAAAGTACATTTCTAACTTTTTTAAAACACTGCACCCTGCCATCTGGGCTGTGTAGAGCCTACCCTAGGGGGTGACTTATATGTATTAAAAAGGAATGTTTGGGCCTGGCAAAAAGTCTACCATGCCAGGTTGAATTGGCAGTTTAAAATTGCACACACAGTCCCCAATGTCAATCAGTGCCGCAGGCCTGCTAGTAGCATTTAATATACAAGCCCTGAGCACATGCAGTACCTCTTAGCTAGGGACTTGCAAGCAAATTAAATAAGTCACTTGGGTGTAAGCCAAAGGACTAAAAGCCAACAGAAACGGGTTCAGAAAACAGGAGGGTGAAGGCAGAAAGTGTGGGGTTGACCCTGCAGAAAGGGCTAGGGCCATCATTTACGAATTGTGATTAGGCAGGCACTGTATCACTAGTATGTAGGTGCAATTCTGGTTGTAAATCATCGTACAGGTACTGTCGTCACACAAGAGAAGTTAAATGAGAGGGAGAATCATGGTGGTAGCTTTAGAACAGTAGCCAGTGGTCCACGAGACCACTGTCTGATCCTCTAAAGATTTTCCAACTGGAAAACATTTTTTTTAAAGAACCAGTTCCTTTAAGGAATATTTGCTACTTTAAAAGAAATAGTTTTTCATTTAGAAATGCAAACGCCTGGATGGTGAAGTGCTGTCCATTGCAGTCCACTATTCTTGAATTTATATACAATTGCAAGGGAAGCAAGTTGTGACCTGCTTCATTTATAGTCAATAGGCAGGTTATCTTTGCTCCCCCCAGTAAATTTTGATTTTGCAAATCAACCTATATTATGTACATCACACATTAGCTACACAAATATAAAAAAATAATGTATTTAATTCACAGCTGTGAATTAGATACTTGTGGGACTTATAGATATATATATCAACTAAGCAAAAAAAGTGATTTAAAGAAATGCTGAAAATGTAAGGGTATCCAGAGTGTCAGTGGTCATAATAAGAAAGGGGCATATGTACAATCCCCTATCGCCATGGGAACGTCACTTTTTGTGACGTTCCTGTGTTGATAGGAGGCCTTGCCTATGTACAAGGCAGCGTAAGCCCTTTTAAGTGGCTTAACGGTGCCTTGTACGTAAGGCCTCCTTTCACGCTATAGTTTGAGTGAAATGGGTGGGCAGTGGGTGTTGCGGTGTGTGATCCACCTCAACATCCATTCATTTTGATGCTGCCCCCTATGTACAAGGGTGGCGTGCATAGGAGGCAGCGCCAAAATTAGGACCAGGATAATACTGGTCTTAATATGGCGAAACGAGGAGAAATACTTTATATCTCCTCATTTTTGCTTTTTCCATGTGTGCTGCCTTGTGCAGTACACACGAAAAAAGCAAAATGCCATTGTTTGTTTATGTGTAGGAAGTTGTCTCTGTCTGCACATAAACAAACTTTTTCAAAAATGCCATTTTGTCACTTTCATGTGTGCTGCATGAAGCAGCATGCATTAAAGAGACAGGATGTCATTTTAGGATTATTTATGTGCAGGAAAGGACACCTTCCTACACATAAACAATACTCCCCTGCAAGCAGACACCCTTGCAATCTGGTGCAAGGGTGCCTGCATTGGCACTAAGTTGTTAAACGTAGCGCCATCGCAGGGGGAATTGCAAGGCTGCACCACATTCTGGTAAATATGGTGCAGCGTTGCGTTTCAGAAGTTGCGGAGCGTGTCATTAAGCCAAGGAGGTTAACGACACGCCCTGCCACTTCCTTGTACATATCCCTCTAAGTATGCATGAGTTAGCACATATTAAATAATAAAAAGCGCTCATTGTACAAATGCAAACAATGCACTCAAGTGCTCTCATATGGCTTCAGGACTATGACATTTTGACTTTGAAATTAGTGCATGATCTTGCACATAATGTTCCTAGATCCTGTCACACATTCCTGTACCATAGCACGTCACTTATTGTGCCTAGAAAATAGTAGTCAGACAAAGCTATCCAAACAGAAATATCCATGTTAAAAACATATTAATAGTTTTTCTGAATACCTTGCCAAGCATTGGGCAGTCTAAATTTTAGCAATCAATGATCTTAGAAAGAAACACATCATGGGCCTTTTTAGTGCCTAATCTCAAATAGGTTGCATCAGAGTTATCTGGGGTGCCGCAGCACCACTGCCCCTCCCCCCCCCCCCACTTCCTGCGACACTGCCTAATAAAGTAAATATTGGGATTTACGTATTAAGGCCAGGTCGTAGTGCAAAGACTGAACAACCTGATTCGCCCTCCATCGGCAGCAAGCTTCTGATTAAAAATACCTCCCAGCATTTTTACTTTCGTTTTGGCTTGAATATGAATGTTATGAACTTAAAAGTGGGGTTGGATGGTAAACTCCAGCCCACCGGCTTAATTTGCATAGAATTGCCTACTACACTTGGAGTGCGGAGTTTGGCAAAAACTCAGTCAACTGGCTTGTGGCAGTTTTTCATGCACCGCTCGACAAATTTAGGTTGGGGAGCTAAAGCAAGAAAAAACTATAGCTAGACCGCCTACAGGCAAGATTTCTCAATGCAGGTATTCACAGCAGGTAGCTAACTCACATTGAGAAAGTTGCCACTCACATTGTGAAAGCTGCTAGTATAAAATATACTCAAGCAGCGGAAAGAAGCATTACCCTCTGGCACTAAGCGTGGTGTAATTCACGCTATTTTACAGAACAGGATAAGCTCTCGGTGTAAAAAATCAGCGTGAGCAGCGCGATGGAACGGAATTCACTGAACTCCGTGGATTCTCGCTGAGTTTTTAGGAAACTCCCTGGAAATCAAAAGAGTAAAACTCCATGAATTCCGACCACTCCAACGCAAAAGATGTGCTATTACAAACTCTTATATTTTAATTAGTGGCCTTCTCCAACAACTCGAAATTTAACTTTTTTGGCTTCCAGCTCATGCAGCTCTGGTCATCCAGTTGTGTGTGATATAACAATTCTCAAACACACACATCCTACCAATCAATTGATTTAGAGATAACCAAAACACAATTTTCATACCAGATGTAGAATATTAAAAGCTATCACTCAAAGGAAAAGCTGTATTTAAATATTTAATATTTAATAGTATGAATGAAAGAGACAAACTCTCAGTAGTGATGGGCAGACTTTTTATTCCAATGGACATTTCGCATGTGGGCAAAGGCCCTAGGAGACTGGTTTTGAGAGTCCAAAGCTGTGACTGGTGCCTCTTTCACTTTCAGTAACTCCCTGAGGTTAGCTGCAGCAGGTGTGGGGATGCTTCAAGACAGAAAGAGAGAGAAGAGGGGAGGGTGGTGACAGAGCAAAAACTATCAGCAAGAGAAATAGTGAGGGGAGAAAAGGCAAAGAGAATAGAAAGAGAGGGTTAGAAGAGGAAGGTGCTGGGCTGGTTTAACTATTTTTGCCATGCTGTTTTTGGTTCCCAAGTCTGGGCCTGACCCATAGATACCCAATGGTATACTGTGGTGTGTTTTCTGATTTTTTGCCTACAGGCACTCTTGCTCTGTAGCCTGAAGGAAAAGACTTCAGTCATTTTAACGGTGCCTGGCATATCCACAGTCTTACAGTAACTTGATTAAGTAATGTAGGACTATTGAGGGTGTCAAAGATTGCCAAAATGTTGAGCAAAAGCAACAGAGCTGGGTCTCCTGCATCTATTATATGGAGAAAGGTAGTTTGGCCATATATCAAGGCCGGCTCTGTGGCCTTGTGTGGGATCAGTGACATAATATAGATCTCTACAATATCTAAACACAAAAATATCAGAAATTAAATATCAATCAAAAAAATATTGGCTTCCTAAACTTATCTAGTAAAACCACAAATATCGAGAACAAAAATATAATTGTATATATACTATTGCCATCAAAGTTGCATAAAACGATAAAAAAAGATATACAATACATTGTTTTAGCATAATACATTAAACATTCATTGAATTTCACAAATACACCTTGAAATCAATTTGCACAAAATTTAGCACAAATATACTTCCTAAGACAAAAACCTAAATTGGTCCGCCATGCCTGAGGGTGAGATTTATACATAGCATCTGGTAAAAAAAATATTAAAATATTACCCCAAGACATATAACAATTTAACATAATTACATACATATATTACATTAATTTAAACTTCACACCTACACCATAAAACTTGTGCATCAATTGTCCATATAAAACTGCATCATGAATTGTATATAATATATTTTAAAAAAACAGCAAGAATAAAAGCGTTGGTCCTTCTATCACACCATCTGGAGATGCCCCGTGATTGTGGATGGCGGTTATGCGGACACTCTCCCAGGTTACACAGCTCACTGTACTGCCCAGCCCACGATGCTGCCTCCTTAATATCTGGGACCCAACAGACTTAAACAGGATAACCCAGGACTGGGTGATTCTGGGAATGACGGTGGCAAAGAGGAACATAGCACAACTCTGGGGATCCAGAGACAGCCCCACTCTGGCCCAATGGTGTAGAGATATGGTCTTGGCCATGGTGGCAGAGAGATCAGTATATACCCATAGAGGCTGCCCCAAAAAATGGGAGAAGGTATGGGGAAAATGGAACACCTACAGGGGTGGCATTAGTGAGCCCCCACAGTCGGACTCTGACTCAGATGGAAGTCTGTGATAATAAAATAGCAGGTGGCTCCCGTAAGATGGTTGCTAGTGGACATGGAGGTATGAGAGGGAAGGATAGATTTATGGAATTCTATATGACTGTTGTAGATAAAGAGATCATAAGAATGATGTTTATGTTAATATCAACTTTAAAGCTGTCATTGAAATGCTTTGCAATATATCTTAATAAAACTGTTTTTAAAAAAAAGAAAGAATAAAAGCGTTAACAACCCTCTAGACAAGTAGGCACCCAGTAACAGCTTTACAATAAAAAAACACACTGCTTGTAAGAATTGTAGAGAAGTCTTATATACAATACACAATTCATATTGCACCAGTCGACAGCATTTCATGATTGCAGAGTTCGATTCTAGTAGTTGCAGCTGATACACCCTAGGGTTGGAACTTCTGTCTGCTAATCCAAAAAGAGAATAAAAAACGTCTAACTGCAAAAACAATTGGGCTGGAGGTGTCTGTTTTTAGGATCCTATAGGCAACCTGATGTTGCCTGGCTCCAATGTTTAGGCAGATCGGTCATATCCACCTCCTACAAATGTGTTGGTATTTTGTAGAGAAAAAGAGCATGTGTTCTTCTGTCTTTTGTGCTCTAGCACAGGCAGGGCATAGTTCGAATAATACCCCAATTACCTGATTGCTAAGGAAACTTAGTAAAATGTTGCCATGTCTAAATCTGACATATCATCTTTTGACAAGCGGAGGTGTGATTTGATCCATAAAAGGTTCAAAACTGGGGCATGACTTGGCCAAAAAATGGGTTGTTAGTTGTCTATTTGCTAGTCTAGTGGCATAGCGCTCTCTCACAACCACCCAATATCCAATCTTAAGTCTCAAAAGGCCTCCTCTTGTAGCCCTCTCTGGATGTTCCCACAGTTCTGCCATGCCAAGTGCTTTGTACCAACTTGCAAAATGCTTAAACCAGGGTAATCTTTTTGTGCCACTGATCGTCAAAATCTCCCTAAAGGGATTGCAATGATCAGAAAGCTGGGGTGTTGTCCACAAGAGTAGTAAATGCATTAGGAGTTTCAGTGAGGCCATATCACCTATTCGTTTTAACCCTAGGTAAAAAAACAAAGGGATCAGAGGGATCGTTATGGGAACAGAGATGAGGAACCTGAAGATGTTTTCGGATGTCATCAATTTAATTGTGCTGGTATGCCCCCATAACTCTGCTCCATATAACGCTCCACTCTGGGCTTTTGCTTGATATCCTTCTAGTGCTAGAGTCAGCGATCGGCTATAGGACTGCCTATGGTATCCTAATATTTATTTTGACCTGTGACAGAGGGTAAGATGACTCATGTTTAGTTGTTGTTCCCAACGGAGTGTGTCACTTAGTCTTATCTCAAGGTAGTCAAAGTTGTTCACCTTCTCCAGTGGTTCATATACAATCCTAACTTCACGTGATTTCCCCTTTGCTTTCTCAAACACCATACATTTGGTTTTGGCGATGTTGAGTTCCAAACTCCTGTCCAGAAATCTAAAATCGGGTCCAGTAACATTTGTAGACCCATTGGTGTACTGGAAATAAGTTAAGAATCTTCCGCAAAGAGTAGGATTGGGACTTTTGTGCCATTCATAACCAGGAATCATTCCTGTAATCTAAGAATCGATTAGCCACATCATTGATGAACAGAGAAAAAAGCATGGGAGCAAGTACGCACCCCTGCTGAACCCCATGCTGTATTCATATTCTAGTCTTGTTCCCAAGTACATGGAAAGGGGTTTTTACACCTCAACATGGAATCCCTACTTTTTAAATTAATGATAGGCAACCATCATACTTTCAATGGCTTGTTATGCTACCGACCCCCAGGCACCCGGGCCAATTTTCTGAAGGACATTGGCATTTCCCTGGAGGTTATATCACAGTCACCGGATTTTACACTCCTGGGTGATTTTAATGTTCATGTGGAGGACCCTTTAGATAATGACATGGTGCATTTTATCGATATGGCAAACAGCATGGGCCTTACTCAGCAGGTGACTGGTAGTACACACTGTAGGAGTCATTTACTGGATGGAGTATTTATCAGCAATGATTATTTACAATGCTTTTCATCACTGCCAATTGTTTGTTCAGACCATAAAGCTGTTATGTTTTCGTTTCTGTCACAAAACCCTAAGATAAAGTCATCGACAAACAGACAGCGGAAAACGGTCCGGCCCTGAAATAAGCTGTCACTAGATAGGTTAGAATCTGTATTAGCCCAAAACCCTCCACTATTCTTAGAAGACTCAAATGAAGCTGTTGCTGCTTTTGAGGACTGTTTGAGAAAATCTAAAGACCAAGTATTACCAGCTAAATGTTCTCTAGCCATAGACCCAGACGTCCTGAACCCTGGTATTCAGAACAGCTCAGGTTACAAATACAAAAATGTCTCCATATGGAAAGGAAGTGGAGATCCTCATTGAGTGGGAGGATAAAGATAGCTATAAATCAGCCTTGCTTGAGTATAAAAAACGTATCGTTAAGGAGAAAACTAGCTATTTCACCACAGCCATACTATCAGCAAAAAACTCTTCAAAGGAGTTTTTCTTAACGGTAAAGCGATTAGCCAAATGCTCTGGGGCGGTAGACTCACCTAAAACGCAAGCATTCTGTAACAGTGTGGCCACGTTTTTCCAAGACAAAGTTAAAGCGGTCTATAATGGATTTGTCAGGTCCACGGATCAAGGAATCGTCCACTCTCTAAAAGCTTTAGCCAGGTCTGAGATTACCGGGATCGCTCCCGGAACTACTACTGAATGCCGGGACCCACCTGAATTATCTGTCTTCCCAACACTGACAACTTAAGCAACAATTGACCTGCTGAGTTCCACCAAATCAGGTTCCCCACTGGACCTATGCCCCCCAAAAATCTTCCATCTTCTACCAGAGAGCTTTGCATCCCATTTGACTCCTATTTTTTATCAAATGTTTCCCTCTGGTATATTTCCCACTAGCTGGAAGTTGGCATTGGTGCTCCCCCTTTTGAAGAAGCCAGTTTTAGATGAGGCAGGCTTAACCCCAACAACTATCGCCCAATCTCCAGATTACCGCTGCCAGCAAAAATGGTGGAGAAAGCGATAAATAACACTATCAGAATATATTGAAAGTCATGGTTTTCTTGATGATACACAGTTCGGATTTCGAAAACACCATAGCACCTAACTGGCTTTGATCACATCATCTGAACTTATTAGGCAGACAGCTGACATGGGGGCAGTGCAGCACTTGTGCTGTTTGACCTCTCTGCCGCATTTGACACAATGAACCATTAGACACTCTTGGAGGTTCTGAGGGGGATTGGTGTCAAGAGGAATGCATTCACCCTACTTCAATCCTTCCTATCTGGTAGGGAAAAATTTGTGGCCTTAGATGACTTTAAATCACCTAATTTCACACTACCATGTGGTGTGCCACAGGGATCCTCTTTGAGCCTGACCCTTTTTAATATTTAAGTTGCACCATTGGCGAGACTGATTAGGTCGCTAGGTTTCTCGGCTATATCCTATGCCGATGATATGCAGATCATTGTCTCAGTGTCAGGATCCCCCACTGACACTATGACACAGTTTCATACCTGTCTTCGTCAGGTTGGGGACTGGATGTCCGCCGACTGCTTAAAATTCAATTCTAGTAAGACGGAGGTCTTACTTTTCAGTGCTCATACCAACTTCTGGTCCCCCGATCATTGGTCTGTGGCGCTTGGGCCATTATCAACACCAGCGGTTAAGATAAATAACTTGGGAGTCACCTTTGATTCCAAACTGTTGTTTGAAAATCATGTCAACCAGGTTACCTCGCTCTCTTTCCATACATTAAAGCTCTTGAGAAAGATGCTCCCATTTGACCCAGCTGAGCTACGTAAATTGGTGATTTCAGCACTCGTCCTATCAAGAGCCGACTACTGTAATGGGCTTTTTATCAACCTTCGAAAAAAGTGTTTGTCCAAATTGCAGGTAGTGCAGAATGCGGCGGTTCGGCTCCTGTTGAACATCCCAAGACACAAATCTGTGTCGAAATTGCTCAAGTACCTACACTGGTTGCCAATAAAAAAAACAAATTGAGTTTAAGGCTTTATGTATAGTTTTTAAGGCCACACATGACATTGGTCCCAGCTTTCTGAAGCGGAATGTGCTTCCCTATATCCCAGTCCGCTGTCTCCATTCATCCTCTGCCCATGATTTGATTATTCCAAGGGCCAAAAAATGTTCCTGGGGAAGAAGATTTCTGGTTGGCGCAACTAGGTTGTGGAATTCTCTCCCAATAACGCTGAAACAGGAATCTCATCTGTTAGCTTTCAGGAAAGTGCTAAAGACATTATCAGTCTTTAAGGTGCTTTTGAACCCCCTAGCTGTTCAGTCTTTACGGTGCTTTCGAACCCCATAGCTTAAACCCTGCGTCTGATGAGCAAGCGCCTTGACACCTTTGGGTGAATGTTTCGTGCTTTATAATTTTTCTTTTAATTTTATCAGTTAGTTCACCTTTGTTTCCCCATCTAACCTGGGCATATATATTTTCATGGAGTCTGGCTGACAGGATCACAAAATCTATTGGGGTCCCTGGATTTTATCATTATTCTCCATAGCTTTTCGCGCGGTACTAAATAAAATGCAGTTCTTAGGTCGAAAAATGCTACTGAAAGTGTCTGTTTTCTCAGTAGAATGTATTTCCATGTTACCAGAATAAATCTGAAAGCCCAGTCGCATGTACTAATTCTGGGGGCGAAAGCCTGCTTGGGAAGGGGACAATATTGCCTTCTCTTCGATCCATGATTGTAGTTTGTCTAGGACTTGTTGTGCGAAGATCTTATGTAGGTTATCTATCATGCTGATGGGTTTATAATTGGAGGGGACGGAGGTGTCTCCCTTTGTGTATATTGTGATTATCTTAGCTCCCCTCCAGGTGGACCTACAGATATGCTAATTGTCAAGAGATTTCTATACGGAGCCCATATCATGGGTTCTGATTTGTTTAAATCTCCCTGTATCTGATCAGGACCAGGAGCCTTACCTGCCTTAAGTTTATTTATTGCTGAGCGGGTATCCTTCAAGCTAAAGGCTAGTGCTGTGCCAGCCATAGGCATAGCAGGAAAGGTGTGGGAAATATTTTGGTCAGCTCTAGAGTTGTGAATACAGCTCACGTCCACGTCCTGGAGTATAGTGTAGAGAAGTGCTCAACCCAGCCCTCTGGCTGGATATGGTAGCTGAGAGTGTTTATAAATTCCGTGTTTCGTTTTGCGAAGATATGTTAGAATGAATGATTGTCCTTACTTCTGGCAGCTAGTACCAGGTCCTGCCAATTTTTATTTGCAAAGTCCTGCTTTGCTTTTGCAAGTGCTGCTTTGTATCCATTTTGGGCCATGTCTACACCAGGCTGGCTATGCTCCATAACCGCTAACTGCAAGGTCCCCTTTGTTAGTTTACATTCATGAGAAAACCATATATTATTTGTTGTGCCAGCGGGCCTACTGTCTGGACTATTTTTGATAAATACGGTTTGCAATGCTCAATAAAATTAATTGTATTTTAATAGTATAGAGGTTAGCCATGGAGAGTATGCACAGTCCAAACAGCTCCTCAGACCAGACAGAAAGGGGCAGATTTACAAGCCCCTTGCGCCACTTTTGCGTCACTTTTAACATGGGAAAAGTGACGCAAAAGTGGCGCAAGGGACTTGTAAGTCTGCCCCAAAGTTTATAAATAACTCCTAAATCTTTGTATGTAAATCCGCATCTGTGAGTTCTTTGGCCCAAGTAACTCTTTTGCGGTTGTTCGATATGCGTGGCTCTTGGACGTTAGAGAGACACAGCAGGCTAGATTCCTATCCACGGCAGTGTCTATCATTTTTAACAGCAATGGATTGTGATCGCTATCGGTCCTCAGGACGATAGACATATCCTGGACTAGTGACCAGATTCTAACGTCAACTTGAATATAATCTATGATGCTAGTACTGGCATCCTGTTAAAAAGTGGCCTGCCTATTTCTGTCTGGTATAGTCCTTCCATTGCAAGCTCTCAGGGCTCTGCCTGTAACTAGTGACACAATCTGCAGGGAAACAGCTGTAAAACAAACACAAAAGCAAACAGGGTGACGAACCCAAAGGATAGCACCTCACTTTCACACAGCCACTATATTTCTTGTTTATCGTGCACACTCTGACACCTGTCACCCTTTGGTATCACTGTTTTGCAGATTATAAAGCAATTTTGAACAAATTAAGGTGCACCGGACAGCAATTCAGTCTTTGTAGGTTTTCTTCAAAATCTGTCTTTATTCCATGTCTTTCTCATAAAAAACAGCCAACGCGTTTTGTTCCCAAATACAGGTTGGGGAACTTCATCAGGGCTGCAACAAATAACATCAAAAACATTTATAATTTACAACAAATAACTTGACGGACATGGCTAAATAACAGACTAATCACAAAGACGAAAACATTATCTAATTTTCTCCATAACTAATACCTTGCAAGGTGCCCATTACTCCTTACATATTATTATTATTATTTTTTAATATAGAAAAACATTTTAAAAGTGTAATGTGACCCTTATATTTATTTATCTATAGTAAAGTGCAATCTGCATAGAGGCATGCCGATAGAGGCTATGGTTCAAATTGTGAAAAGAGGAAGACACATATGAACAGAGAGTATTTGAGAATGTAATGCATTGATCTGATGATGTAATGACTCCTTTGTCTATCTTTAAATGGAGTTGCATTCAATGGATCTCCAATTACCACATATACTGATACAACACTTGAAAAGGATGGTGGGGCCCAGTGGGGGGGAGCGTGTGTTTGAAACAACTGTAAAACGATTGCAATTTTTGGTAGTTGCCAGGTTAGGTATACCCCATATCTTGTTCTCTTCCTCTGATAATGTACTTAGTAGGGGAGAGGGTTCAAAGCGGCATTAAAGTCACAAGCTGGACTTGCCGTGTTGGCTAAAGTTCACTTAAACGTTTTACTTTTTCCCTAGACTGTTTTCCTGACGGAGAGCTGCAAAGTTAAATGCTGTAGGTACTTGCCACTGCTTATCGGTGTGCAAGTACGAATGTTCCCTGTATAAAGTGTAGGGTTGGTTTGGTTGTCTCTGATTGATATGTTTGCCGTGCTAGCAAGATCCCTAAGTGATGTGCACTGTGTGTGCCCAAGCTAGTACTAAGGAAATGCGCAGAGAGGGAACACGGGTCTTCAGCTTAGGGCCTGCGTGCATTATGCTAAATTAGCATGTTGTCCTGACAAGTGCTACCACTTGTCAGGCCTTACTTCCCCTTTTGCATACACATGGGGCACCCCTGCAGGACGTCCTGGGTAACCCCTAGGCAGGGTGCAGTTTAGGTAAAAGGCAGGACCTGTGCCAGTGTGGGCACTATGCCCTGATGGTGAAAGGCCATCCTGCCCTTAGGACAGAATGGGGGAGGCTGGGTGTAGTGTTGCTAGCCTAGTTTCCTAAGATTTGCAGATGGAACAATGAAGTTTGGTATGTCTGAACTCACAGCGTCATAACGCATCTTTTGGGTAGATGGTTTTGTCGCTGTGTGCCCAGAATGCGCTGTTTGAGAAAATGGCAGAGTTTGTTCTTTAGACCTATTTGCGTGTCTCAGCAGAATGTGAAAAAGGCTGAGGGAGGTTGTGCCCTAGGGGAGGGGTGGAGACGGCACCAGGCTGCCCTGCATCTGGAGTAGGCGAAGGAGAGGCTTTGCGAGGTGAAGAGGCCAGGTTCAGAGTCATAAAACAGTAGAACCATCTCCCTCTGAATGATTAAAGATCCAGGCCCCCAGTATCAAAGAGAAGATGGTGACACGGGGGGGGGGAGATATGCAAGACTGATTTAGAAAACAGATCGGGATCCCTGAGTACAAGGAATCTTGAAAGGCACTGGGGGTATAACTAGAAGAACTGGAACCCCAAGACTTTGGTTATGTTTTGTCATGTGGACAATGTCATCCAGAATGCTCTCTGTATCTATCAGAGGAGGGCTGTGAGCGCTTTGAAGATGCCGTGGACTGGTCAGGCCTCTGGCGGCTTTGACCTGTCCGTGATCGGGACGAAAATCTCTGTCGCAGAAAGAGTTGCTGAATAGGCTGCTTGACCCTTGCTTCGTGATCTGGGGCTTGTGGGCAGTTTGTAACTCTTGACCCAGGAGAGACTGAAGGGGGACTGCAGTGGGTTGTGCCCCCCTTCTTCCTGATCTGGCTCCCTGTTTGGAAACACAGGAACATAAATGTTTCCTGGAAGACTCAAGTGGCGCAGTGGTGAAGCTGTATCGAAGCAGCCTGAGACTTCCAAAGGGGTGCCTAAAGTGATTGTGGGCACCCAGAACGAATCAAGACTCTGACGAGCAGGGTGCATGTCTTGGTGTGGCTACAGGTGTTGGAGCGCCTGTGGATTGTTGGCATCGTGGAAGAGAGCTAAGATTCATGACGTGCAAAGGGTGCGTGTCGCAGTGCAGTCTAGTCACTAGTGGAGAGTGCTGGGACATCGTGGGCACTAAGGAGGAGTGAGTCTCCGACACGCTGATCGGCGTGTGGTGGTGAAGTGAGACTCAGATGTGTAGTGTGTATGTCGTAGTGTGAGCCGGGCGTTAGTGGAGAGCGCCGGAAGGCCGGGTGCACCAGGAGACGGAGCGAGTCTCAGACACGCCGGGGGTGTGTCTTGAAGGTGCCACTGAAGGTGCTGGTGAGGAGTACCGGGGAGGGAGAGAAGAAATCCTAGCATCGCTGGAGAGGAGAGCCAGGTGATCGCGCCCTCAAAGGCAACGTGAAGGAGCACCAGCATCGGGCGGAAGCTTTGTGGAAGGAGTTGTGCTGAAGGTAGGTGGCCCGGACTGGCAGCCCCACAGGAGCTGAGCTACTGGCCCGAGCGCCCCTTGCCCGTGGTGACAAGGTTCAGGAATGAGGCCAAGCCGCTGCGGCAGGAGAGGAGAGTGGGGTCGCGCCCCCGCAGGTAAAGTGGATCATCACCTGGGGTGGGGTGTGAGCCCAGAGGGATACTCTCTCGACCTCTCGCTGCTGGCAGCTGTGTGCACCTGTTGCTCCGGCCCAGATTTGGTCCATGTTGGTCCTGGACTGGGCAGTACTTGGGCCAGGGCTCGGAGTGGAACTGGGGTGTCATTGTTGATCCATGTTGGGGGCAACTGTTCACACACTTCCAAAAACAGTTGTATAACACTTTGCATATTTGCTGCTAATGAACTATCGCACTATTGAGCAACGTCTGACACTAGAGGTGCTTAACAAAATCAGGGGGTTAGTGCGCTACACACTACTTTCTGTTGCTCTTGCAGGATACAGGACCATAGCGTAGCACACTGCATTGATTGTTTACTGCACTGTACTGAATTGCACTGTGACGCATGACTTTTTCCTTCCTTGCACAGGTCATGCTGGTGGTGATACACATTTCATTGTTTTCCTATCGCACTGTACATAATTGCAGCGTGATGCATTGCTGTATTCCTTCCTTGAACAGGGCATGCTGGTAGCGACCTGAGTTGCATTATTTTGTGTGAACTCAGTTCAGGATCTTGATGCTACGCATTGCATTGTTTCACTGTGGCACTGTACAGAAACCCATTGTTAAGTAGGGCACTATTACTTGTATTTTGCAACGTGTGAATCTAGTGATACGACATACCTAACCTGTTGAGAACGGTTAAAGTCAGCGTAACTGTTGGTTAGAAGCGGTGGTTGGGAATTAGAACCACCCAACCCACTGGAAACAATATTACCCATTGTATATGTGTCGAAGTTGTATCGTGTGGTCATTTGTTATATCTTTTTTATATAAAGTATACTCATTTTATACAAACTTGTGTGGGGTCCATTTGTGGTGACATCATTGGGGTTGCTGTGGGCGTGGTTGCACATACTGAACACTCGTGCCTTGGAGGTAAGCCTGGCTGCTCATGTCAAGCTACTAAGGGAGTGAGCAGGGCTGTCTCGGACGGTGTCCTATCTTGGCCTACCATGGGAGCAGGGGAGGTCCGGGTCGCGCACTTGACAACAACGGTGCGCACGGGAACTACAGCTTCTAACATACTTCCACTAACTTATTTAACAATGATAATATTGGGGATTCGCTACGATAGGGTTCGGACCTAGCATAGATATTAAACACAGTTAGCCTTAGGCCTGTTGCAAAAGTGAGCTGGATCCCCAGTTTGTCTTGTGACTTTATAGCCAGTCGTTTGTACTTTCATGCAAGAGTATTCCTCACTAAGATTATCTGCCCCCCACTGACTCTTCCAGTTTCTTTTGGTTCGTCAGCTTCCACACTATACGTTGTAAAGCCGTTGATTTGCACTCCCTCCACTGCCAACATCTCCTGGAAGACGCAGATGTCATTTATGCCCATAAAGGAATGCCATTCTGAGGAATGTTGTTTAAGGTAAATCCCTGCCAGATTCCAGGAGATTAGGGTTAGTCTATTATTAGCCTCAGTACTGGGTGTGGGCAAGCGTCTACTGGTCTTTACATCAGTAGACAACATGTCAGTGGATGGATCAGCAGATCGTATGTGTGAGGTGGTTGGGGATGGGAGCACAGCCTTTGCTGTGCCAATTATACTAATGATACTAATTGATAGTGGGTGGCTCAACAGTATGACTGTCTTCCAGGGATTTTGTGTGTGGCGATTGTTAACTGTATCGAAAACAAAAATATTGGATACAAAAACATTGGTATCTTTAAATGAAAATATAATGTCACAAATATCTATATACACAATATCAATAACAATAATATTGACAAAATAATTATATAACCACTAATAAATATATCAAAAACACTTTTAAAGTCAAACAATTACTTAGGGCCTTATTACAAGTTTGGCGGTCCTCCTGTCAGCCCGCCAAAGCTACGCCAGCAGGAGGACCACAAAGCCCATTGGGTGCCTGCCTGCCTGATTATGAGTACATTTCATGGGTGGGTAAGCGGTGCTGCAGTGGTCTCACGGCAGTGGTGTGTTATGCCCATAGGAGAGCCTTAACAGAAGCACCGGTGAGCATGCCATATTATACATGAAAGGGGGTATAATTCCAGGGAGGCACATCATGCCAGTGGAGAAGCGTGGCTCAGTGGTTAGAGGCGGCAGACCCGGAAGCTGAGATGGGCCGTGGACCAGGGTTCGATTCCCCGCCTCGGCGGGTCTCGGGCTCAAAAATTCCACGGACTTGACAATTCTCGCTCCGGTGCCTACTCGACTCACGGGGTCACACTCTGCGACTCTGGGCAATAGCTTGCTTAATCTCCACTACGGCCCCTCGTGGCGGGATGCCTGGCTTTCACCTTGTGGATACCCTGCCGGGGTATCTCACAGGGGAATACCAGGACGGGTTCCCTAAGCAAGCGCCTTGATACCTTCGGGTGATACGTGCGCTATATAAGTTGCAATACATACATACATACATGTGCCCCCCTGCATGGACCCCCAGGCCTAGAAGCATCAGGGGGGCCTGTTAGATCCCCCTTACTTCCATGCCTGCCACCCTTTTCATGGCGGGCTCACCACCATGAAGAGGGGTGAAGAAAGAAGGAAGAGAACTGCCGAAAGAAGCAACACCGGTGCTGAAAGAAGGTACCCAGGGTGCAGAAAGAGCCTAGAGAGGTGAAGAAAGAAGCAACAGAGGTACAGGGCAAGGGTGGTGCAGAAAAGGGAAAGAGAGGTGTAGAAAGAGGCAAGTGAATTGTACAAAGAGGCAAGAGAGTTGCAGAAAGAGGCAAGTGAGGTACAGAAGGAGGCAAGAGAACTACAGAAAGAGGGAAGAGTGTTGCAGAAACAAGAAAAAGGGGTGCCGAAACAGGGAACAGGTGGGCACACTGAGGCAAGAGTGGTGCAGAAAGAGGGTTGCATAAAGAGGCAAGAGGGGTGCAGAAAGAAGCAACAGAGCTATAGAATGAGGCAAGAGGTTTGCAGAAAGAGGCAAGAGAAGGGCATAACAAAACAACAGATGCGCAGAAAGAGACAAGAGCAGTGTAGAAAGAAGCAAGAGAGGTACAGAAACAGGCAGGAGAGGTGCAGAAAGAGGGAACAGAAGTGCAAAAAGAGGCAAGAGAGGTACAGAAAGTTGAGGAGATGAGCAGAGAGAGGCAAAATAAGTGCAGAAAGAAAGAAAGTTGCAGAAAAAAGCAACAGAAATGCCGAAAGTGACAAGAGAGGTGCAGAAAGAAGCAAGAGTGGTTTGCAAACCAATAGTACTAATTTAACCCCACATTTAGCAATAAGTAACAGGTGACTATCCTAGGTTTGCAAAGGGCCTTCCAAAACGCTGTAACACTTGTCGCTGCATTTTTGGTAATGTTTGAGCCGTTTGAGCTAGAAACAAGTCTTTTTTTGGTCAAAACTGCAGATTAGGCAGCAGTGATGGATTATGTGGCTAATGCAGAAAATGTATAATTGTGCGAAAGTCGGTGCAGCTGCCAAGCAGTCCCATAATTCCAGTGGCAATTTAGGGACATATTAGCAAGGGCATGCGAAAAATGTCCCTAAGTTGCCAAGCAGCTGCCAAGCAGTCCCATAATTCCAGTGGCCCTGTTCATACCTCTGACTAGGTCCAGAAGTGCTCCTTCCTGTGTTTTGTCTCATTGAGTTAATAATTTAGCTTCTATGGAAACAAGGAAGACTAAACCTGAGGTTACCACTCCACAACACAGACTACCATACCACATAATTACTCTCCATAACACATAATCCCACTCTACATAATTCCTACACACTAAATACCACATACTTTCTATCCCCTAATTTCACTGCACAACATACCACATAATTCCACATTCACACAAAGTTCATCCACTCCACTCCAAAAAACATTGGTAAAAAACGTTTAAATTTACAACGCCAATCGCTCTAACTCTTGTTTACTATCTATTACATTACAAATGCTTCTTTGACTGGCAGTCACGTTTGCAGAGTGGTGGAGAAAGGGGGCTGTGCCTCCAGCCAGAGTTCAGGAATTCCACTGCGTAGGACTTACAGGAGGTACCAGGAGGGCTACTTGGCCACCAAAGTCCCTTAGGAGTAATTTGGACTTCATCCCCCAACCAGTACTGTGACAGGTGTTGTATTTGCAGAGTGGCGGAGAAAGGTGAGCGTGGCCTCCGAAGACTTCTCAGCAATCCCACTGTGTGGGACTTACTGGAAGTAACAGGAGGAGTAGTTGGCCCCCAAGGTGTGCCTTGGGGGTCAACTATCCCTCCTGTTAACTCCAGTAAGTCCCACACAGCAGGATTACTCAGGGGCATATTAGCAAGGGCGTCTTTGCCGCTTTAGCGGCACTTTTTGTCACTACAGCAGTGCTATTTTAATCGCCCTATCAGCAAACTGTCGCTAACAGCTGTTAGCGACAGCTTTCTGGCGAAAGCTACCGTTTTGGGGGTGGCTTTGCATGTCAACGATATATATCGCTAATGACATGCAAAGTAGGCGTTCCCGACCAAAAGACCACGGAAACAGCCGCTAACAGACCTAACGCCTATCAGCAATGAGGCCCCAGCCCCTCGCTAACCGGGGTTATTGCAGGAATTTTTACACCTGCTAAAATCCTGACTTAGCCATTATCCTCAATAGGAGGTGGATTCTAAGGCCGAATCCTCCCCTGCCTATCAGCAAGCTTTATGTTAGCGATAACAGTTTTATTGCTGTTTTACTTGGTTGGTGGATTTCGCCGCTATTTGTGGATCTTTTATCTCATGGGAGATAAACGTTGGTAATTACGCGCTATCTCCGCGATAGGATCCAGCGATAAAAAAATATGCGCTAAGCGCGATTTGCGATATTTTTCGCACACCCTTGCTAATATGTCCCTAAGTTCTCTTAGCAGGCCACATCCCCTTTCCCCACCACTCTACAAATGCTCTTCCTGGTGCGCACTTGGGTGAGAATATAAGTTCCCTTTTCTACTGGGGGCCCCAGGGGCCAACTAGCCTACCTGCTACCTCCAGTATGCCCCAGATAGTGGGACACAGGCCACGGCCTCTTTCTCCAGCACTCTGCAAACACCCCTCTTGGCGCGTTCTGGGTTGGGGTATTGAGTTCCCTTGAATCCTGAGGGTCCCTATGGGCCAACTAGCCCACAAGGTACCTCCAGTAAGCCCCACAAAGCTTGATTGCTGAGAGTGGTCCAAGACCACGCCCCCTTTTTACACCACTCTGCAAATTCACCTCGTGGTGCACTGCTGGTGGGGAAGTGAGGTCAGTTCAGTTGAGTTAAAAAATAACTTTATTTAGACCTTAGGTTTTTAAACCACATAAACTCTTACAACAATAATGTGAAAAAAAGTCTAAAACATTAGAAAGTTTGTTTTCTTATGCATTAAAAATCAAGGTATCCATGTATTAACTTAATTCCTAATAGTTTTTCTAGCATAATTTTAAAACAGTAACATTTCATTTTAACCCCTCCCATGCTCATGACGAGCTGAGCTCGTCATGAGCCACGGTTCTCGTGTGCTCATGACGAGCTTGTCATGACCGTTAGAACGCTCAGGTGCGGGGCTAATTCCCCTCCTGTGCTGGGCGTTCTAACGAACGGGTGTGGTCATGACTAGCTCAGCTCGTCATGAGCACACGAGAAACGTGGCTCATGACGAGCTGAGCTCGTCATGAGCACCGGGGCGCTATGCGCGCCCCCCTCCCCCCAGCACAACGGGGGGAATCGGCCCCACAGCCAAGGGGTGAAATCACAATACTCATAGCTCCACTTAAACTTATAATCAAGCAGGGGTCCTATTTACACCCTGCATATCTTTTCCAATAGCTATTTCAGTATCTAAGATTTCCATATCAGCAAAAAGCTCCCATGCTTGTGTACGTGCCCTTACATCATATTTTAAAAAGATCAGACGTAAAACAGTTTATGAAGGTTTAAACATTTTTGGCAATCCAATAAAATGTGTAGAATATTACATTTCGTCCCTATCTTACACGTACATTTTCCATCAGCCTTTTGGCTCTGCCCTGTACACCTTAATAGTATGCAAAAGGAATACGAGGTAATCTCAACCAAACAAAACAGCACTTACTTCATATTGTGAAGAGGACACAGACTTTGGATGAAGACACGCAAGGAACAATCACATTGCCTCTGGAGACATTTCCTCATAGTCCATTATGCAGATGTAGTGTAGAACACACTGGACATATACTGAATGAGTTAGCACCTAGTATTAACCAGTAAAAAGTACTATAGTTGGGTAGATATTTTGTGCAAAACTGTGGACTCTTGTTGGCTTAAGTAGTAGGTGAGGTTCCACTGTGGCCCAGTTACTAATACAGCTCCTGACACATCCACAAAGACGCTTAGATATCCACTCACACACTTAGTCTGCCAGTCTTGCATCCAAAAAGCCACTTACACACCCTTACAGTCACTGATAGATGCACGAAATCGCTCATCCTTCTGATCACAGACCCATACAGTCACTCACACACCCATATATCCACTCACATACCTGCTCACAAACCAATACAGCCACTCACACACCCATAAAACCACACACACCCATACAGTCACTCACATACCCACTTACAGATCCATACAGCCACACACAGACTCATTCACAGAGCCATGCACCAACTCACACACCCACTCACAGACTCACACAGCCACTGACAAACCCACTCACACACTGACATTTCTACTCACACACTTACTTATGGACACATACAGCCACTCAGACACCCACTCACTGACTTACATACCCACTCACACAACCTCAAAACTAATCACACCCACTCACATACCCATTCACCAACCCGTAAAACCACTCACACACCTACTCTCCAACGCATACTGTCACACACACACAAATTCTCAAAGGCTACAGGTTTCAGATTTTAATAACATTTTTAAAAATCTTAGAAATTCACTGAAAAAAATCAAAGGTTACAGGGACGTTATACTTTGGCTCATATTTCAACAGTACAAAATCATAGAAATTCAGCAGCTATACTTACTTTAGCTAACTATAACCTACACCCATGCAGTGCACTACTTATGACCTCACATGGTCAGTGACATCACTGATGAGATTACTGATGACTTCTCAAATGATATCACTGATAATATCATCCACAGAATCACTCACATATCCACACAACCACTCATACATTCACTCACACACCCAAACCACCACTCATATACCCACTCACTCAAAAAATATACCAACTGTTTGTAGAGCAAAGACTCATGCAATGGTGCTGTTTACAAACACCATTTATACTTGTTGTATTTAAAATAACACGCTTGTCCCAAAACTAAGCAGCTACTGGATGGAGAGCCATGAGAACATCAGGCTCCTGCTTATGTGCCATAGTTAAAAGCTAAATCCGTTTATAGCCATTATTCTACCAACAGCTGATTTTTAATTTGCTTCTTTGGAGGCCATTCACATCTCTCATATTCATGGGGAGTTAATCATTATAGATTCATTCACTGCTACTATTTCAAAGTCTGTTGCCTGTATATAAATTGAGTGCAGAACTATATTTTATTGCATACAAAGGTCTTCTCCTGTGACCCCAAGGGAACTTTGGTACCTTATGAACTTGATAATTATTTCTTGAGTCTACATTCAGAACACAAGTGAGACTGGCACAGACAAGGAATGTGTACTTTACTATGGTTTAATGCAGTTTGAGGAGATTTTCCTTTGGACGGATTGTGATAAATTTACAGTTGTGGGTCTTTTTGCTTGATTACCTGGTGTCTCCCATTCTTATTCTGTCATGATGATGACCCCGTTCTAAATAATTTAACTAAGAGGTCGAAAAGTCGCCATAATTTCTATGTGCACTGTTTTAAAAACAAAATTGGTTGTGTCCATTGACATTGGTACTATGAACGCAGTTTGTAACAACATATTGCGACAGTCATATTTTGTATATGACACAAGCGCACTACTTAGTCACTTTTCACCTTCACTTCCCCCACCACTCTGCAGGAGCACCTTATCCTTTGAAAAAAGAAAAAGGAAATAATATGAATGCTACGCAATTCATTCAATCAATCAATCATTACATTTCTAGAGCGTGCTACATACCCCTGAGGGTCTCAAGGCGCTAGGGGGGCGGGGGTGGGGGTGGGGCTACTGATTGAAGCGCCAGGTCTTGAGGAGTCTTCTGAAGGCCGGTAGGTCCTGAGTCTGTCGTAGGTTGGTTTGGAGAGTGTTCCAGGTCTTGGCGGCGAGGTAGGAAAGGGATCTTCCTCCGGCTGTGGTTTTCCGGATACGAGGGACTGTGGTGAGGGTGAGTTTGGCTGAGCGGAGGCTTCGGGTGGGGGTGTGGAAGTTGAGTCGGTTGTTGAGGTAGGTAGGTCCGGTGTTGTAAAGTACTTTGTGTGCGTGGATGAGGAGCTTGAAGGTAATCCTCTTGTTGATGGGGAGCCAGTGCAGGCTTCTCAGGTGGTGTGTGATGTGGCTGCGGCGGGGAACGTCGAGGATCAGTCGAGACGAGGCGTTCTGGACTCGTTGTAGTCATCTCAGGAGCTTGTTTGTTGTTCCTGAGTAGAGGGCGTTCCCGTAGTTGAGCCGGCTGGTGACGAGGGCCTGGGTGTTGATAGAGATCCATTTGAAGATTCTGCTGAGCATTCGGAGGGTGTTGAAGCAGGACGCGGAAACGGTGTTGACTTGCCTGGTCATTGAGAGGGTGGAGTCGAGGATGACCCCCAGGTTGCGTGCGTGGTCCGTGGGTTCCGGGGCTGTGTCTAGTGATGTGGGCCACCAGGAGTTGTCCCAGGCTGATGGGGCGGGTCCGAGGATGAGGACCTCGGTCTTGTCTGAGTTCAGCTTCAGTCTGCTGTCCTTCATCCATTCGGCTATGGCCCTCATTCCTCTGTGGAGGTTGGCTTTGGCGGTGTGGGGGTCTTTGGTGAGGGATATGATCGGCTGGGTGTCATCGGTGTAGGAGATGATGTTGAGGTTATGTTGTCGTGCGACGTGGGCGAGAGGAGCCATGTAGATATTGAACAGCGTCGGGCTGAGGGAGGATCCCTGTGGAATGCCGCAGATGATCTCAGTGGTATTTGAGCAAAAGGGTGGGAGGCGGACTCTCTGGGTTCGGAGAGGAAGGACGTGGTCCAGGCTAGGGCCTTCTCTTGAATGCCGGCGTCCTGGAGGCGTGTTGATAGGGTGCGGTGGCAGACTTAACAGTAATTTAACTAAATAAATTCTCTTAACACATAATTGAAATAAATCTGTATGAGATTTCATTACATCGCTATTGCCATGGAAATCGAAGGCTAAACCTCCCCGATAGGGACCACCTAGTCCGGCCTAGGACCCTGGGTTACTGGATTGCCCTGTTTCTTTCTAATGCACTCTCAGGAGATAGATTTTTGCATTTTCTTGGTAGGAGCTGACAACACCCACCAAGCAGAAGCAAACATAACTTCGCTTTCTGCAAGCAGGAGTTGTCAAACAGCTCTGGCTTGCGGAAAGAGGCATTTTCATCTGTTTCCCTGCACGCAAATATGTATTTAGGGAAAGAGATGAATACATTTGCAATGACAGAAAGGATGCTGCCTTTCAGCATCCCCCTGTCTGTTAGAGCAATGCCGGCTCCTGCAGAAGGCGGGAGCTGGATGGTTCTGTGGGGACCTTGAGGCTACCTCTGTGGTCCCATTGCACACTGGGTGCCCTAATGGCACCCAGGTGATATAGTCAGACATTGGGTATGGGGTCTCTGAGCAGAAATTGTCATGGTGCAGGGAGCTATGTGCCTCCCTTTCCCCATTCAAAAAAGGCTGGTCCCCAGGGGATGAGGTCCTTTGGCCAAAATTGGCCAGGCAAGGGGCGCAGCATGACCCTCTGCCCATATTACTAAAAAAAGGAACGTAAAGGAGGGTCCCCAGAGGATGGGGTCTCCAGAGCCAAAATCAGCCAGGGCAGATGGACTATGCAGCCTCTCTCCCCTAAAGCTAAAAAATAATGTAAGTTCCAGGCCCAGAGGGATGAGGCTCCCGGGACCTAAATCAGCCGAGGGAGAGGGGGTGTGCAGCCCCCCCCCCATTGGAAAAAGCAGTGTTCCAGGGAATGGGGCCCTCAGGCTGAAATCTGCCGAGGGTAGGGGGGCTGCATTGCTCCCCTCTCCTATATTACTCTGCAAAAGCAAATGTTGATGTACTACTGGTTGGGGGATTAAACCCCCTTGGGTGCTGAGGTTCCTTGGGTGCCCAGAACCCCTCCTGTTACCGCAAGTAAGTCCCACACAGCAAGATTGTTAAGAGTTTGTCAGAGTCCTTGCCCCTTTCTTTACCAGTCTGCGACCGCGCCTCCTGGTACCCTATTTGTTGGGGGATGAAGTCCCGTTGGATGCTTAGGGTCTTGGGGTCCAAGAGCCCCTCCTGTTACCTCACAGGATTGCTCAGAGCTCTTGGGGGCCTGCTTCCTTTCTCCATTTGTTAGGAAATAAAATTATTTAAAAAACCTTATAAATTCACTGAAAAAACAAAGACTGCAGGGACATTATGGTTAAGAAGTAACATTAAAAACCTTATAAAGTCACTGAAAAAAACAAAGGCTACAGGGACGCTATATTTAGTCTCACATTTCAATCATACAAAACCAGAGAGCCACTAACACATACACAAAATCACTCATACACTTACTTATATACCCATACAGCCACTCACACACCCACTCAGACTCATATAGCCACTCGCACACCCACTCATATCCGAAAGCCACTCACAAACCCACACAGCCACTCTCAAACCCACTCATACAGCATCAAACGCCCCACTTACAAAATCATACAGCCACTCACACACCCATTTACCAACTCACAAAGCCACTCGTATACCCACTCATATACCCTCAAAACTATTCATACCTACTCACAAATCGGTACAGATACTGACAAACACACTCACAGACCCATACAGCCAATCGTACCCCTACTCACTGGACAATACAGCTACTCACACACCTATCTACACACCCACTAGGCCACTCACACACCCACACAGCCACTCATACACCCTCTCACATACACATACAGTCACTCACTCACCCACCTATACTGCCACTCACATACTCACTCTCAAAGGTTACAGGTTACAGTTGGGAAATAAAATAAAAACCCCTTCAAAATTCACCAAAAACAGAGGTCACAGGGATGTTACAGTTAAGATATAAAATATGAGAAACCTTAAAAAAAACAAAGGTTATGGGGACATTATAGTTAGTAAATGACATTAAAAACATAGAAATTCGCAGTAAAAATCAATGTTTACCATAACGTTATAGTTAGGAAATAGAATTATAAAAGTCTTAGAAATTCACTGGAAAAACAAAAGGTTCCAGGCACATTATATTTATTATTTTTGTGTTTTATAGAGAGCGAACGTGACCCGCGAGGGTATCAGAGCGCTTTACAAGGTATACATTGTTGAACAAACAAAATTAATGTGGTGCAGGGACAAACAAGAACAACAGTATGGTTACAGTCATGGTCAGAGTCAGAAGTCAGAAGCAAAAACAAGGTTCCAAGGGCCCGATGTAGGTAATTTTTTTTACCGGTTCCTAAATACCGACTCATACCGAATCAGTATTTATGAACCGGAAACCCAAATGTAGGTAAAAATCCGGTAAAAAATAGCGATTCGGTATCAATCGGTATTCAAAGTCTTCAAAGTCGGTAAATACCGAATCGGTAAAATCCGACTCGGTAACACCCATACAACCCTATGGCTTTCCAGTCCCATAGGAATGAATGGGAGACACCGATTCGGATTTTACCGAATCGGTAAATATCGATTCGGTAAAATCCGATCTCGAAATTTCGAATACATGACATGTGAGGCTGTGCACCAATCAGGGACACCCACCACACCCCATCCTAGCATCTGAGAGATCAGCCAATCAGGTGCAAGTACCACACCCCAGTACCTGGAGGTGGCCACACCCATGCAGGTGCAGAGCAACAGAACTGCAGAGAGAGCTGGAAGGGAGACAGAGGAGCAGGCAGCAGTGAGACCAAAAGAAACAGCATGGAGTCCCAGGAGGCACCAAAGGATGGAGGGGACAGGAAGAGAAAGATGAAATTCAGCCCCACAGAGCTCCAGGTGCTGGTGGAGGAGGTTGTGCAGCACTACAGCCAGCTGTTTGGGAAACAGTCTCTGCATGTTGCAGAGTCTGTAAAGAGGACCACCTGGCTGGCAATACAGAGCAAGGTCAATGCTCTAGGAGTGACCCACAGAGAAATTGACGACATGAAGAAGAGGTGGTATGATCTGAGGATCACCACCAAGAAAAAACTAGCCACCCAGAGGAAGGAATCAGCAGCAACCGGTGGAGGGAAGAGCTGTGCCCCAAGCCTCACCGACCTGGAGCAGCTCGTGGAATCAACCATGGAGGCTGAAAGAATACATGGGATCGGGGATGCTGATAGCTCAGCCAGAGCTGCAAGTAAGAAAGGTAAGATGCATGGACATGTACCCCACCCATTCCCAGGCCCCTTCCCCAATGTGGGTGAATCACTCACAATCCAGCACACATGACTGTAGTCCCCAGCAATGCATCATGGTAGTTGTAGTCATAGGTACATACATCAAAGCTGCCAACACCGAACCCTGCATGCCATGCCACACTCCCCATGCACGAACAGTCTAGGCAAATAAAAATGTGTCTTAGGAATCTGTGTTGGGAAAACAGGCAGCTGATCATTGTCCATGTCTGTTCACAGGAGAGTCATCGCGCAGAGCAGCGCTGGGAGGGGAGTGTAGTGCCGCAACATCGTCTGCGTGGGAGAAGGCAAAAGACACTGCTGGACCTAGCACTGTCCCTGAGGAAACATCCACACCCCAGGCACCCACAGCAATGGAGGACGACACCACTGCTCAGCCACTCTCGCCCCTGCTGTTCGACACACAGACTCAGCCAGCACCAGCAGGAGCTACAACACCCAGCTCAGGGTCCCCTGTAAGCGTGAGGCCAAGGAGGCAGGATGTCCCACCTTTACGGATCCTGGAGAGCTCCGATGAGGAAGTGGTAGTGGCTCCCAGACCTACTACACCAACAATGTCTGGCCACGCTGGACAACTTGGCTCACAGGGATCTGGCCGTGCAGGTGACCGTGTCCGTAGGGCACGAGAGCAGGATGAGGGCAGGATGTGCAGGGTGTCTTCGCTGGGCTTGACGCCACAATGGTGAAAGTCCAGCGTATGCAGGCCAGAGGCATCATGGCTGTGCACCGGCAGGTGCGCATCCTGAATACCAGGATGTCGGACATCGATCGGGGGATAGGTGCCATGGCAAGGGGAATGGAGGCCATGGGCAAAGGGATGGAGGCAATGGGCAAAGGGATGGAGTCCATGGCAGAGGGGGTGAGGGGCATGGATGAGCGCATGGGCACCCTCTGTGACAGGCTGCAAAGTGACCAAGAAGAGAGGCGCAGGTATAGGCGCGAGGTCAGGCTGCTCAATCAGTCGATTAACCGCTTGGCAACTTCCACCACCCTGCAGTGTCGCCGCTCTGTTAATCTGCAGACTGACATTGTTCACTGCTACAGTGACTTGTCCCAGGGGATGGGGAGGGTGACCTCAGCAATGGAGGCAATGCTGACCCAGCTGACAGCCACAGGTGGCAACATGGTTGTTGGGGACACTGAGGAGACAACGAGCAGGAGTGGGTCCAGCACGCCTGTTCAGGACATACGTAGGAGCAGCAGACTCCATGCCGAAGACACCGGCACCACTTCACATGTAGACCCCCAGCCCCGTGCCTCGCAAAACAGCATGCGTAAGCACAAGCATTGAAAGACATATTAATCACAGGACAGGTCAAAGTGAGGAAACTTTGGCAAAACATTGTGCAAGGTGCATTTAATTTGATTAATGTTTTTTGGAAGGTGCAGTTGTGTACATTAAAGTGAGTGTTCCAATCACTGGACATGGCTGTGTGTCATCGCTCAATTAGAAGTATCTGTTGGTAATTTCAGCATGTCGCAGTCGACCATCTGTTGCTGGTGCTGCTCCTGCTGCATTGTGATCTGCTTGTACTGTCCCATCATCAATGTCCTCATGATATGTGAGTTCTATCTCTGTGCCCTCCTTGGTGGCAAGATTGTGCAGCATGGCGCAGGTCGCAATAATCTTGCAACAGATAATTGGCGTGTATTGCCGTGCACCTCCACTCTTATGGAGGCACCTAAATCTACTTTTCAGCAGCCCAAATGTACGTTCCACCACGCAACGTGTTGTTCTGTGTGCCAGGTTATAACGCCTTTCACTCCTGGTGGATGGGTTCAGGTAGGGGGTGAGCACAAATGAACGCAGGGCATATGCACTGTCACCTGGGTGGGAAAGGATAATAAGATTATTCACATACTCAGGAGTGCTCCTTCTGCATGAACTGTCAGGGTGTCTCACACATACTTACCCAGCAGGTATCCATCACCAAAATCACCAGCAACAAGGCGTCTGTATATCCCACTGTTGGTGAATATGTAGGAGTCGTGGGTACTCCCAGGATATTTGGCTACAATGTCCGTTATCATGTTGCTAGCGTTGCAGATCACCGGCACATTGATTGAATGTGTGGACTTCCGGTTTCTGTAAATGTGCTCAGTTACTGCAGGTGGGCATAGTGGGATGTGCGTACCATCGATGCAGCCTATTATGTGCGGGAACTGTGCAAGTTGATAGAATTCAATTTTTGTCCTTGCTAGTTCTGCAGGTGTCTCAGGGAACTCAATGTAGTGCTCCATCCTCTGCATCATGGCGTTTAGGAATTTTCTGAAGAAGCGTGACAGGCAGCTCTGGGACACTCCAGCTACAGTGGCTATCACGTGCTGGTAGCTCCCAGAGGCAAGAAGGTGTAGGCAGCACAGCACCTGTACATGGGGTGGTATGGCGTGTGCTCTTGGGGTTGGGTTGTTCCAGATATGGGTGGAGGTCCCTGATCAAGTCCAGGATTGTTCTGGGGTGGAGTCGGTACCTTTGCAGGATCTAAGCTTCAGTGAGTTGGAAGAGGGTGATCCTCTGCCTATATACCTGCTCCTCCCTTAGCCAGACCCTCTCTCCTGCTGCCTGTATCCGTAGCCGCCTTGCAATTACGTAGAAGGCCGCCATTGTGTGTGTACTGTTGCATTTTGGGAGCTTCTTATATATCCTGTTCCTGGTTTCCACCTGCTCCCAATGCATGTTAAATACCGACTCTTAAATACCGAATTTCACAAAATTCGGTATTTCCTGACTTTGCTACATCTCAAATGGCCTTTTTTACCACTTCTTATTTACCGACTCGGTAAATATGAATTCGGTATTTACCGATTTGGTAACTTACCATTTCTTATTTACCGATTCAGAGATTATGTATTCGGTAAATTCCGATTCGTGTAATACCGAATCGGTGTTTTACCGACTGGTATTTACCGATTTGGTACGTTTTTGGTGACATACATCTCGTTGCACTGATACCGGTCGGTAATGGCCGAATTTACCGATTTTCGGCCGTTACCGACCGGTATTTGGCTACCTACATCGGGCCCCAAATGTTCTCGTCGAGGGCAGTTGGTGATTAGGGAGGTGGTAGTCATGGAGTAGCCCGCTCAATGGGGTGGTTGAGGGCAGGCCTTAGGCGAGGAATTTACCCATGAGGAAGGTTTTGGTCTCATTTTTGAAGCGTGCTAGAAGAGGGATTTTCCTGATGGAGGGTGGAAGAGAGTTCCAAATTCTTGGTGCTACTCCGGTGAACGCCCTGTTGTAGATTCTTTTTTTTTTAAAGGTGGCAGGTTGGAGCAGGAGGTTTCTGGCGGACTTGGAGTTCCTGCTTCCCCCGGATATCACTAGTTTCTGTGCCAAATAAGCAGGGGAGTTTGTGTATAGGGCCTTGTGTATAGTGCAGGCCAATTTCAGCTGGATTCTGGCTTCCAGGGGGAGCCAGTTCAGCGCCTTCATGTGTGGAGAGATGTGGTCAAACTTCCTGGTACCTGTGAGTAGTCTGGCAGCCGCGTTGAGGCAGGCTTTTAGAGGCGCTAAGGAGGTCTTAGGTAATCCTGTGAGGGGGGAACAGCCGTATTCCAGTTATAGTTCAGCTCAGATTTCACAAGCACAAAACCATAGAAATTCGTCAATTATAGTCACCGGAGCCGACTACATCTTGCGCACAAGCACTGAACTGCTTCTGACCTCGCATATTACATCACTCTTGACATGGCCAATGACATCACTCATGACATCACTGCCGACATCTAAAATGACATCACTGATGATCTCATCTACCGAATCACTAATACCAACTCAAACACCCACACAGACCAATATAGCCTCTTACACATGCACAAAACCACTCACAAACATACTTACAGACCAATAAAGCCACTCACACACCCAGTTACATGCCTATACAACTACTAATATACCCAATCACACACCCATAGAACCACTCACACACCCACTTACAAATCCATTCACTTAGCCATACAGCAACTCGCGTCCTCCCCGACAGACATATACAGCCAATAACATAACATTTTTCAAGCTATGGAAGGTCAGCTGGCTGGCACATCTCCAGAGATGATCTGAGTGGCTGCCACCACATCAACAAGGATGTGACGGCTGCCTTGTTAAGATTTGGGGCTCAGTCCAGAGCCCTTGAAAAATGCCTAACAATAGACACAAGGGGTCAGATAAAGATACCTTCCCTCTAGGCATGGTGGGTATCCCCGTAAGGGCCCAAAATGTTTTTAAAGAAATCATTTGCCACAAAATTAATGGAGGATCCATGAATAAGTGTCAAAGTAAGAAAAACACAGTATGGACTTCTGCACCACCATAAAAAACAAAAAAAACTCCATGAGTAGGCCAGAGCCTAGGATGGCAGTGGAATTCAATGTTTAGTGGAGGGTTAGTGAGACCCCCACCCTGAGGCTCTTGGGGACCCCATTTCTTGGGGCTGACATAATCATAAAGGGGAGGATATATGCTGCCCCTCTCCCAGAGTCAGAAACATTTCTGAGGGACCACAGCCCCCATGGCCAGCTCATTCACTGTGTCCCAGTGAGCCCACCGCAGGGACACAGGAGTTTCCTTACAGCAAGACAATGGGCAGGAAAGGCATATCTGCTCCTGCTCCCACCCAGCAGTAATTTGAAAAAAGCTTCTTGTGTGCAGCAAAACATGCTTTTGCTGCAGGGAAACTCAGATTGCTCTTGCCTAGCGGGAGCAGTGAAAAACATCTGCTTCCACCAGGCAGAAGCAATGGCAGTTCCCAATGCACCCAGGATGGGTGCAAGCCGGGAGCCGGTAGGCCACAGGTGCACTGGGGCTCCCCCTTTGGCTACAAACATAGTGTTTTGTAGGTGCCCCAGGTAGGTCCCTGGTGCCAATATTGGCTCAGGGAGAGGTGCTCCTTCCCCTTAAAAAACATAAAGGCCTTCGGGATTGGGTCCTCAGGGCCACTGTTGGCTTGGAGAGGGGTAAAGGAGTGGCACAATGCCCCTTCCCTGTAAAAAAACAAAACCCTGGGGATAGTGTCCCTGGGGCCATAAATGCTTGGGAAGGAGACCCACACACCCCCTCCTCATTTCATAAAAACAATTGTTGGCCCCCGCCAGCAACCCTGATATGTGATGGCAGGGGAATTGGCGGGTATGTGGGGACAATGTAGTCCCCCTGCGGCTCCCATCAAAAGAAAAAATAATCTCGGTGTCCTAGGTGGGCACCGGTACACCCAAAATAAACTTTACAAAAATGAATATTAAAGAAAGAAGCATCCCTTAATTCACTAGGGAATTTTAAAACTACATCACGTCATTCTTGTGGTGCCCCTAGATGAGGAAGGGGCACCACTAAGCATCTATCTTAATGTTATCGGGTGCTGCAGGAAGAGCAGCAGCCCCCAAACATCTTTTTTGAAAAGTGCCAATCCTGGTTCATAAAAGCCATGATCCCAAGAGAACTTACAATATTTTTTCAGCTGGAGTGCAATGCCCTTTTGTGGTTGTTTTTATGATTGTATGTTGTGGACTAAAAAATGTTAAAAGAAAGGCATTTCGCTTTTATAGAAAACAAATGTTTACCATTTTATTTAACATTTTTAGCCAACCAAATGCAATCATAATTACAATGTTGATAAAAAGGCTCATGGATATATTGATTTCTTTTTTTATTAAAATGTTTAATAATAAACACCATTATTAGATATTATATTGCGTAAATTATTCAAATATAGATTTGGTTAAAAGTATTGGTTATTTTGTACAAAAGATGATACATCTGATATTATATATATATATTTATGTACTAATATATATGGAGTTAGATAGATAGATAGATAGATAGATAGATAGATAGACATGCTTAGCCCATGATGAAACCAATAGGCCCTCTTTTTATGCTTTCATGTTAACTGCCATGCGATGCAAGGGGTTAGATGTGCATGAGACAGCCCCATGTTGAACAAAGCCTTGAGTTGGCTGCCTATAGGGGTGCATTATGTATATTATTAACATATAAAGAAACCCTATAAATTCATTGGAAAAAACAAAGGTTTTTAAATTATTGTTAGGTATTGTAATTATATGTTACTTTGCATTGAAGAAAAACTTAGAAATTCACTGAAGAAACCCAAGGCTAAATGGATGTTATACTTAGGTGACAATTTCAGTTAAAACATACCATTTTAAACTAACAAAACCACAGAAGGTCAATAATAGCTATCTCAAGTAACTGTAACTGGTGCCATAAGGTAACATACACCCTCGCCATACACTTCTAATTGCCACACATATTACATCACTCATGACATGTTCTATGATATCATTGAAAATATCAATGCAACATTTGCAAAGACATCATTGATGACAAAAGTGTGCACGTCAGGGTACAAGATAGGATTTGTTATTCAGACAGTCCAATGATTGAATGCCCCTTTTTAGAGGCGAGAATTAATCATTGTCCTCGTTATCTTTCCTCCTTTCAGAAGAAAAGAAGAGAGCCAAACAGGTTAAGAAGTGGAAGGTTGCCAGCAGCAGCAGGATTGAGCCCCACGTGGGTGATTGTGCTGAGAAGATGCCCTGGCCACAGAAACCGTTCCTGATAGTGCAGGTAAGTAATGTTTATTATTTTGTTCTTACTTTTAACTATTACCACCTATTGTGTATTATGGCGACCTATATTTTCCATTTCCAAAATTCTCTTTGTCTCCTTTAATGTTTGTTATTCCCACATATGTCCTTGTGTTTTCTATAGTCCGTTTCCATAACTGACTTCCTCCAGTCTGTAGCTTTTTTATCAACCCTTTTTATTTCAGTGCAAGAAACCTTTACCACACTCCTCTTAATCAAATCTGTGCTCCATATATTTGCCATGCATGAAGGGAGACTGACTTTCCTATAGCTTTCAGAGTTTCAAGATTTCAAAACTGTATGAAGCAAGGGGAGGACCAATCTAATTTGTAGGAAACTATTTTATTTTTATGGTTGAATTGGAGGGAATGAAAGGATTGATTAGTCAGACAGTAGATTTGTTTGCCTCTAAAATGTGCTTTTTTTAAGAGTACCCACTAATAAGTACTATTTAATCTCCTCTTTATTTTTCCTTGTTTCAGGACAGCCCCCCTCCCCATCCCCCATCGGACTGAAGCAACCTCCATCTCTGCAATCCCTGTTGGTGCTGTTGGACAGTCATATTTAATATGTTCTACTTTTAAGCTAGTATGCATTAGGGTCCTCTGCATTTTAGCCAACTTCCTCCTATCTACATTAGTGTCCTCTTTGTCCTCTTTAGCCATGCATACCTGTCTTCTTGTGTTTCTTGTATATTCCTCAGCTTCCACAGCTCATGTCCTACATCTATAGCTTTCTTCTTTTGCCTTGTCAGTAACCTTTGCCTCATCCCTCTTTTACATGTCTTGCTTTTAAAGGAAGGTTCTTGATAATGTAAAGAGGAGCGCAGGTTCAAACTTTCAAAATATGAAGGTAAACAGTAGGCTTTATTGAGCAAACAGTCTATAGTGTAGGCACTGAAATGTTTATCATGGACCCCCAACAAGATGTCATGTCATACAAGGTTCCATGATGTCATGACTACACAGATTTGCAGGATACTATCATATGTTCCTTCCATTCCTTTCACACCTGAATTGTTTTTCCAATCTTTCCAGAGTGATGTCCCGACATAATGAAACAAATATATATACTCGGTCCAGCAAATCTTTGAAGTGATACTTTGGATAGTAGATAACCCAACATTATTGATGTATTGCTTTTGTAACTTCTCCAAAACAATGGGATGGTTACAGCTATCTAAATATGTGTGTTATGTTTTGTTCTAGGACCAAATGTACTCCAGCCTACTGCAGAGGTGAAAATCCAGTCTTAGGGAAGGAGTGTCTTCTGTGACAAGTGGTAAGTCACTTTCCTTTACAGCATTTGTTAAGGTATTCCCCTTTTTCCCCCAAGCCCACTTAAAAATCCTTTTATAATGTACCCAGCCTCCTTTGTTTCTATCTCATCCACTCTACCATTCAATTGTCAGAAGAAAAGGTGCTCTGCCCACCACTCACTTGCTTACAACTTACCCCAGTCTTCCTGTCCCACCCAGCCCAAAAAGTGCAACCTCATCTCGGCATGTGGAAAATTCCCCCCACAGTTTCTGCTTCTGTCTAACTGGCTACCTTTTTGGCTTCAAATACTGTTTCATCTTCTACCTCTCACTAACTATGTGACTAAACCTAATAGCATATAACACTCAACAAGTGCATAGTTAAACATAAACCTAGTCAAAAGCCTATGTTTAACTTACTTTACCCTACACTCAGACGCGGCCAGCACAGGTAACATCTGTGGGGCAGGGAGGTATGGTTTCGTGGCGAATCATCATAGCCGCAACCTAGTGCTGCTCCGCGGCCCCTCCGACCTACCACATAGATCCGATAAAAATATCCGTCTGAGAGGTGCAGAATCTCTCATGGGACCATAAGTGACGCCCAACAAAGATTCCCAGGGTAAAATCGGTGGCAGTGGACCAGAGCTGTGTCGTCCGGCAACTCTGGGCCTGCGGCTGGAAAAGCCGGGGCATCAATTATTGGAGCGACCGGCGAGGAGGAAGAGGATGTGGGCGCTACCCCTTCCTCCACCCTCGGGGGGGTCAGGGAACTTGTAACGAGCGGCCCTGGAGCCGCCCGGGAGTCCCCCCCCCCACAGCAGTGACACTCCCACCTGTGCTCCGGCTTACGAACTGCAGCCCCGGGCGGGTGGGGTCGCGACGACACCCGGACTGCGCACGTCTGTGCTGGGGCCCAGAACTACTGCTGGAGGTATGCAGGAAGGCCCCTGGACACACCCGATGTGGCCTTGATCGAAACAGGAGCCAAGTGATTCTGCTGGTGCCCCACAGAGTTGCTGATATACTTAAAGCCTGATTTGCCTATGTGAACACTAAGGTAGGTTGTATGGTGCCCATAAGTTACTGTCCTTAACGTCTCCTCACCATGAGGTGGGGCCTAGAGCTGGATGGTGATCACGATTTTGGGGAGGAGCGCACACAGCAACATTGCAGCTGCGCCCAACGTGGTGGAGACTGCAGGGGATCTGCAAGGCTCCACAGGGCAACACTGATGGTGGGGTGCATCCCTGCAGTAACTGGGCAGGCCCACTGTGTGAGCGGCCAATATTTATCCTTAACCTGAGCCCACTGACTGGGACGTCCCCCAAGGTTGCCGTCGAGAGTGCAGTTTTTGGAGTGTGCTTTTGCAGTGGTTCATGGGGACATGGAGGAAGGTGCTTGGAGCGGACTCTCTGCTATGATTGTGTCACTGAAGCCGACTGCTTGGGGCACGTGAGGTGATCAACCCTGTTTTCCCATCTTTCCTTGACACAGCGATGGCCCCTAGTTCAACCTCGCAGCAGATGCCCCCCTGCTCCTCGGAGAGTGTTTAACAGCTGGCAACGTACTGGACCTTGGCGACAGATGGTTAGAGTGAGAAACTGGTGGCCTGTGACTGAGTCGCTCTCCGAAGCCAACACAACCAGTGAGGGTTTCCAGGATAGCTGCAGGTGGTGCCTTAGCGGCCGGCGACGCATTGGGTGCCTACCTCCACTGCCTGCATCCGTTTCCTGAGCCCCACCACGCATCCGGATATGACAAAGCTGAGTCAGCGTCGCTTGCCTCGGTGCGCGACTGGCCGGGCAAACGGTGGAAGACCGCAAGAAGACCTCGCCAAAGATACATCTAACTAAAATCGCATCTGGGTATCCGTCCCAGGGAATTGAAAGGGCCTCCCCATGTCCAATGCCAAGGGCTCCCGGATGTCTCAACAAAGTAGACTAGACCGATATACCTGTCCAAAGGCGGACCTTACTGATAAGAAGGTGACTGGCGACAAACCACAGAGTGGAGCCGAGCAGGACCCTACCGAGCCCACAATGAAGGACTTAATGACAGCTATCATAGGCATCCGCACTTCTATTGACACTCTTTCCTCAGAGGTGACTCTGATCAGAGTGGATCCCACAAAACACAGGGAGAAGGTCAAACAATTAGAAATTACCACTGCCAGCCTTGTGGAGGACAGCTCACAACTCCAAATGGACATCGGAGAGCTTCAATCGTTTCGCAAATCCACAGAGGACAAGCTGGATGACTATGACGGACGTCTGCGACGCAATAACATCTGCAGTCTTGGCGTACCAGAGAAATCGGAAGGGCCGGCTGCTGACCTATTTATTGATGAGCTGATCTCGATGAAGCTACAACCAAAGGGCCTTTCTAAACTGTTTGTGGTAGAGAGGGCCCATAGAGTGCCTGGGGGTCACCCAAAGCCTGGGTCCCCCCCTCGGCCAATACTGGCCCGGCTGCTCAATTACAGAGACAGAGACATGATCCTCCAGGCGGCAAGGGTTGCTCCTCCAATCCAAGCGGATAGCTCCGAGATCACCTTCTTTCCTGACTTCACCCGTGCGGTGCAGATGCGGCGGCGCTCCTTCCTTGATGTAAAGCAACGGTTAAGAGAAGGAGGTTTCAAGTATACCATGCTCTTCCCAAAGCGCCTGGCTGCGAGTTGAGCTTGATGGTAAAACCCGCTTCTTTGACCTTCCAGAAGTGGCATCTGAATGGCTGGACAGCCTCAAACCCTCGGGACTCTACCGACCAGTGAATCCAACGATGCTCTCTTGAAAACAGGGCCTTCGCTGCTTCACACCGCCTTTCTTTAGCCACTGTAGAACTTTAAACCTTTGACGCCAGGCCCAAGTTGACATAGAACTTTACACTGAAATCCTGACACTCTCCCATCTGGCGACCTGAATATTGGACATGTCCTGCATCGACAATCTGTAGTGGTAGGCGGGGGGGGGGGGGCGATGCGGTACTGAAGCCTCCCCTCATGTGTGTTTTTATTTTCAGTAGAATAGTTGGGCGACAGGCACTCTGCATTTGAATATTATGGGCAGTTCTAAGCCCGGAGTACAGGGGAGCAGGGTGGGGGTTGTTGGGAGGGAATGTTCTTCTTTTTGAGTATTGTTTTGTTGTTTTTTCTCAACGATACCATGTGTACATGTTACCCCGTTAGGGGGGATCTATCTAGCTTACAATGGAAATACAGTACAATAGAGGAGTGTTGTGTTGCAATATATTAAACGGCAAGTACCGGACTTCGTTTTACTCCAGGAAACACACCTTGTTGGTAACTCATGTAAGGCAATGCATAGATTGGTTATTTGATGATAGCGCATGTGGGCTTCACTTCTAGCTCCAGGGGAGTGGATATTATGCAGAAAAAATTGTTTTCTTTCTCTCACACCTCTACATACGTGGATGACCGAGGCGGATATGTTGGAGTCACGGGCTCTTGGGAGGGCAGGCTCATCACCCTCATGTCAATATACGCACTCCCCGGGATGCAGAGCACAACCTTCGCTGACTTGAGTGCAATACTCCTAACGTTGCCTGAAGGACACCTGGTGCTTGGAGGCAATTTTAATTCTATCGTTTCGGGCGCTTTAGACAGACACCCTCCTCGAGCAACTCCTCAGGCCGCTTATGAATTTTCCAGTTTTCTAGAAGCAATGGGACTAATGGATGGCCGGAGGATGCATATTCCCGACAAGGTACAACATACCTTCCACTCAGGGGCACACAACAGCTTATCCCGCCTGGATTATATACTGGTCCCGGCGTTGCAGATTACAGGCATACACGAAATCCTACATCTGGCAAGGGGTATTTCAGATCATTCCCCATTATGGGTCCACATAGTGCTAGATCAAACACAAATGGGGAGAGTTGCCCCAATAAACCTGTGGTATCTTAAGAGCCCCAAAATACAGAAAGGGCTAACCAAATCTATCGAAGAATACTTTCTAGATAATGAACACTCAGTAGAATCACCCCAGACGCTCTGGGAAGCTTTTAAAACGGTGGTCCGAGGACAAGCCCTGTCCTTGATAGCTGGCTCCAAAAAAGACAAGGTGAAAGAGTTCTCAGACATAGAGAAGGACGTATACAGTCTAGAACAAGATGTCACCTCAGATCCGATGCCCAAAACCTTCCATTCCCTATGCCTGCGACAGGAGGAATACCAGGCATTGGTTACTGATCATGCCAAATTAATGGGGCAGGAAAGGCTGGGGTGAATATATGACTGGGGCGACAAGGCAGGCAAATTTCTCTCATGGTTAGACAAACGAGATCAGGCCAGCATACTTGTACCAGAAATCAAGAGCACTGATGGTTCCTCAGTGACGGATCCCCAAGACATAGCTATCCATTTTGCAGCTCTTTTTCAAACCGTGTATAGTTCGGTGGCGCCATACCCTGAAACAGACTTTGCTGATCTTATTAAGGAGATACCTCTTCCTAGATTATCGGACTCAGACTTCATGTTCATGGATAGTGTACTCACTACTGACGAAATAGCTATTGCAATCAGAGTGCTAAACTCTGGGAAAGCTTTGGGCCCAAATGGCATTCCGATAGAGCTCTACAAGCTCCAACTGGACAAATTCAAATTAGCCTGTTACCTGACGTCTATGTTTGAGGATAGCCTAAGGGAGGGAACTTTACAGTGAGACCAAAGAATTGCAACTATAGTCACAATCCACAAAGAAGGGAAGCCCAGGTCAGAGTGCACCTCTTATCGCCCTATATCGCTGCTGAATGTGGAACCCAAAATTCTGGCTACGGTGCTGGTCAATAGACTGATCAAGGTGATAGGCGACCTAGTTCATCCAGACCAATCAGGGTTTATGCCTAAAAGAAACACAGCCCTCTATCTGCGCCGACTACACGGAGTCCTGGGCAGGGTATCCACATTACGAGAAGAAGCCGTTGTGGTCTCTTTAGATGCCACCATGGCTTTCGACACATTGGAATGGCCTTACCTTTTTGCAGTACTCGCCAAGCTGACCTTTGGGCCAAATTTCTGCTGATGGGTTTGGTTGTTGTACAGAGCGCCAATGGCCCAGGTAGTGGTAAATACCAGAAAGTCTGAACCCTTTGAACTTAGCAGAGGTACCCGTCAGGGGTGCCCCCTTTCTCCTTTACTGTCCGCTCAGGACCTAGAACCACTCGCAGCATGGATTCGTAAAGATGTAATGATTCGGGGGATGCACTGGTCAGCAGAATGGGATGACCGGATCTCCTTATACACTGATGATATTCTCCTTTATCTTACGTCCCCAAGAGATCCCTAATAGCAGCTTTTGATATATTGGCTTCTTTGGGAGATACTCTGGGTTTCGAATCAATTGACAGAAGTCGCTCCTCTATGTCCTTTGGCGAACTCCTCCCCCTTTTCCCCGAAATTGCCTGATTCCGGTTGTCTCAGAAGGCTTCAAATATCTGGGCATTTTTATATCTTTAGACCCTTCGATTTGCTACGCCCGCAATCTACTCCCTCCACTGCAATGGCTCAAGAGTGATATAACACATTGGAAGTCCCTCCCGCTTACGTTGTTGGGCAAGGTTGCCTTATTTAGAATGATTTCTTTGCCTCGCTTTCTGTATGCGCTTCAGAACTCAGCTGATCTTGTCCCAACCGTGTACTTTAAAGACATCGAAGGGCTCCTTAGAGACCTGCTATGAGGAGGCATGCCGCGCATAGCTATGAAAAAACTAACACTTGGTTGGTATCATGGGGGAATCCGGCTGCCTGACATCAAACAATACTACTAGGCTGCACATCTTACAGCTATCCACCACTGTACATACGGACACCCGGACAACCCGGGATTACAGATGGACCGATGGCTATTACCCAAAGGGACCTTTTTGAGAGCACTATATTCGATGCCAAATAAATATCCACTCACGGGACCCACAGCCCATCCAGTTAAAATCTGGCACTCTGCCCCTAAATCAATTGGCTGGCAAAATAAATTGACCATGCCCACACCTTTATGGGATTCGCAAAAAATAGGATATATGGCGAATTCAAAAGGATTTGACAAATGGGACCTAATAGGGATTTCCCATATAAAAGACCTTTGTTGTGCGGGTGGGGGGAAGCCCTTCGGCACTCTGCAATCTCAATGTGCCCTGGCAGATTCCGAATACTACAGTTACTTACAAATCAAACACTCACTGCAAGCAACTATTCCTGTGGACTCTGCTATACCAGACATTTCCCCACTGGAGTACAGGCTACTGGATGGCTATCTACCTGATAAGGCCATCTTCCTAACATATCGGAAGCTTATCAATAACATCGGCAACCCTCTCCTCAAACTATGAGACAAACGGACAGAGCACGGAATAGAATTAGATGATGAAACCTGGCAGGAAGCGGTCTCCTCTCCTAAGACAGTTGCTATCCCAGCGAGACTTCAACTGGTGCAATTAAAGATCCTTCATAGAATTTATATAACTGGTCCCCAACTGATACACATGGGTGGGCCGACAGACGACTCTTGTAGGAGAGGATGCACACAACTGGGCACATTTATACACATATTATGGCACTGGGAGCAAATCCAAGAATATTGGTGCAAAATCCACGCAATCATGAGCGTAGTATTGGGGATAGACCTTAGACCGGAAGCACCTAGGTGCCTCCTAAATATCTGGGAACCTACTGACCTCAATGCCTACACAACGAAATGGGTCACACTTGGATGCATGATTGCCAAGAGAAATATCGCACAGCTCTGGGGAGCCCCGAAACTGCCCACAGTCGTAGCCTGGGAACAAGATCTAGACTGGTGTATGTTGAGAGAGAAGACAGTCTATGCGGCTCGGGGCTGTCCCCGCACATGGTCTACGGTTTGGGCCCCATGGAACATCTAAATGGGCGATATATGTACACCCCTCATGATGCTGCTGAAGATGACCCCCCATCCCCATGAATTTCAATGAACTGTGTTGCTATATTGTGTATTACCTGATTCTACTGTAAACCAAAATTATTCTGTGATTTGTATCTCTGTGTCGAGACATCTGTAGGGCAGGGCGGGGTCAGGGTAGGGGAGAAGCCAACAGACGATGGGATAGGGAAAGTAAAATAAAAATATGAATAAAATCACTGAAAGTGCAAAGTAAGGGGTTTTATTTCTTTTTTTAACTTTCCCTATCCCGTCTTTTGCCAACTTCCCCCTTACCGGCTCTGCCCCCCCACTGCTGCTACCTGTGCCGGCCTCACCTACCTACACTCAGTTGCTTTCCACATAGTTCAGGGAAAAAGCATTTCTAGAGCATTGTTTTGTGTAGAGGCTGTAGTGTGGCACTCAGTCTGGAGTTGCACTTAATTTGGGACTCAAGAGGAAGTAGGAAGTATAAGAGCAGGGCCATTGTAATTTATAATAAAAATCCACTTGCTGTCCAATAAAAACAAAAAATTACCCCTTTAGATTGTCTCAATTAGTGTTGCACATTATAGTCAAGAATAGTAGTCAGCATTAAGTTAATGTGCCATACTGATCAATGGCAAGATATATATATATATATATATATATATATATATATATATATATATATATATATATATATATATATATATATTACCTACTGGCGGTCGCCAGTAGGTAGTTATAGTTAGGATTGTTTTCCATAGGTAATCCGCAAAAGTCTATTGGGAATAACTTTGGCGCAGATTGAGGGATCTGCCTGTAATTTTTTTCAAATTTGCCTCGCGGTGGTCCGCTCCTTCCCTGAAAGTTTGGGGGGGATTCGTCAAGCGGGGGCCGAGATAAAAGGGGGGTCCAAAACGTGTTTTCCCCATGTTAATTTCCATAGGGCGGTTGGACTCACTTTTAGCCCGAACGGCTGAATGGATTTCCACCAAACTTGGCAAAATTGTAGGGACTGGTAGCCCGATGTGCCTTTGCTATGTCTCAAGATATGTGCTCCAGTGTATTTTGAGTAATTTAGGTTAAAAAAATATATATATCTATAAGCGCGCCCCGGTACGCGCACCGGGGCGGGTACCGGGCGCGTAACGCGAGTTCGCGCGCGGAAAGCTGATTGGCTTTCGGGTGTCTGTAAACATTCGAAACAGTCCGGAGTGGCCGCCATCTTGTGTCTCGGTAGGATCGAGACACAAGAGGTGGCAAAAACAAAGGGGGAAATAACCAAAAGGGGGCAGGGTAGACCCCCCTGACCCCCTAGGTTTGATGTGGGGGCCATAAAAGGGTCCCGCGGGACAAAAAATATATATATATATATTTTTCGATTTTCGCGGGGGGAGCGCCCGGTACGCGTACCGGGGAGCGTACCGGGGAGCGTACCATGGGGAAAAATAGTGAAAAAAATTATTGAAAAATAATCATTTTGAGTGATCAGAGGTAGGGTAGCTCTGAAAAGAGCTTTTGGGTTCTGTGGCTGATTTAGGTACCTACAAGTACATCCCACACACACCCACACGCACACACCCCACACACACACCCACACACACCCACACACACACTCCTCACACACACACATCCACACATCTCACACACACACACACACACACACCCCACACACATAACCCTACACCCCCACACCCACACACTCCCCACACACACCTCACACACCCACACCTCCACCCACACCCAAACACCCCACACACCCACACCAACACCTTACACATCCACACCCACACCCACACTCACACACACACATCACCCCCCCACACACACACACACACACACCTCACAGACACACCCCACACATCCCACACACACACCTCCCCCCACACACACACACACCTAACAGACACACCCACACATCACACACACACACACACACATCCCACACACATACCCCCCACACCCACACACCCCCCACACACACCTCACACACCCACACCTCCACCTACACCCAAACACCCCACACACCCACATTCACACACACACCTTACACACCCACACCCCCACCCACACCCACACACCCCACACACCTACACCCACACACACACCTCACCCCCCCCACACACACACACCTCACAGACACACCCCACACATCCCCCACACACACCTCCCCTCCTCACACATGGGGAAAACCCAGTGAAACAGTAAAATAATAATTTAAAGTGCTTAGAGGTAGGGTAGCTCTGCATAGAGTTGTTGTGTTGTGTGGGTGATATAAGTACCAGCATGTAGGTACCTATGCAGAGTTTTAAATTCAATGTAGACTGTCTCCTCTGTAGATAATTTGCATGTTGTTACAGAAGAATCTATATTATAGTCTGTCAGGAAAGCAGAAACAACATGGAGGCAGGAGATGAAAAAGAGATGTCAAATACACATTGGAGATAATAAAGTGGGAGAAACGAAGTAACTATGAGCAAAATTACTATGTAACACAAAAAAGTTGCACAGTATACTATAAGTCTCACTTTATATTATAATCATTTTGGTAGTACTTCATGAATTACATATAAAAATGAATAATGTCTCGAACAATTTTTGATTATTAAATATAAATTTATTTTTCTGATTCTTTTTCAAAATTTAATAAAACTTCTAACAATATTGTCTGGAATGTATTGCTTCCACACACTCGTAATTCATGGTCTAGAGACTCATCCATAAAGTCAAAGTCATCATTCTCAGCAATATTTTCTTCAGGGTTGTTTTCCATAACAATTTCGAAAGAAATATTCATTTTATTCTGTTCCCCTTCCATTTTCTTGCTGTAAATTGCATAAAAATAAATATATCAGTAGAGATAGGGCACTGTTGGGTTTAAGTTCAGACAGGTAGTTTTGATTTTTTAACAGTGAAGTTATCTTTGGGCAGTGTATGGTATCAGGCTGGAAGTAGAAATATAAAAAAGTGTATGTGATAAAGCCTAAGTAAATTCATAATTCTACAAGAGAAGTCTAACTCAATCCATAACTATAACAGAGAAGCCTATCTCAATCTATAAGTATTACAGTGGGATAGTATATAACTATCAGAAAATGTTTTCCCAAATTAACTTAAAGTGCACAACATACTTCACTTTCCAAAATAACAACTTACCTTTGTGAAAGCAGTTGAAGTTCTCAGTGAAAATCCTTTTTACAAATGTACTTCAGGAAGTAGTAGTCAAAATGGCTGTGTTTCCCTCTCTTTTTTTATATATATTCATGTACATAACCAATCAAATGTCAGGAAATAATAGTGGAAAATGAAAGTAACATTTTAATTGGTTGTAAATTCTAACACTTCAGATGTGTTTTTGTCATGTAATTTACCTCAGGATATTTAGACAGGGCTACAGGCCAAATGGCTCAATGGAATTCCACCAAATTTGGGAAAATGGTAGGGACTGGTATGTAGTATTGTCTATTGTATATTTGGTGAACTTCTCTACAGAGGTTTTTATGTAAATTAACTTTAAAAAATTTTGGGAGCGCTTACCGGTGCGCGCCCCGGTACGCGTACCGGCAGCGCAATTAGAGTCCTCCATCTTGTGTTTCGGAAGAATTGAGACACAAGATGGAGGACAAACAACATTGGGAATGGGTAAAAGGGGGAACGGTAGACACCCCCTGATCCCCTAGGTTTTCTGAGGGGGTCTTAGGAGGCCCATATAGGCTAAAAAAATAAAGAATTTCAATTTTCGCGGGGGGAGCGCACGGTACGCGCACCGGTGCACGTACCGGGGAGCGTACTTTCGTGAAAATTAGTGAAAAAAGTTAGAGAAAAGTAATCATTTTGAGTGATCAGAGGTAGGGTAGCTCTGAAAAGAGCTTTTGGGTTCTGTGGCTGATTTAGGTACCTACAGGTAGGTTCCAATGCACAGTCTTATATTCAGGAGTAAGCATGGGCGTAAAATCCATTCCGCTCGCGGAATTTGCGGATTTTCGGTAAATTCGCAATCCGCGAACTCTAGCGAATTTGCCGAAAATCCGTAAATTCGCACGCGGCGGATTTTTTTTCTAGGTGATAAAATTTTGCGGCGAGCGGCATTCACTTACCGTCATTCCGCGTTTGCCGAGTTGTTTTTCTCGATATTTTGCTAGTGCTGCGCCATTTTGGATCTTGCTGCGGGATCCCGCGGGAGTTTGTCGACCGCGATTACGTCATCGCGCCTTGCCACCTTGCACAGCAGCACGCATCGCGAGAGTTCGCAATTGCGAACACGTAGGTGCGGCGGGCAGCAACAATCTCGCACTCGCAAAATACAGATTTTGCAATTTCGCACAAAAAATCCACCAGCAAACAGCATAAACCTTCAGAAAATGATGATTTTTATCAGAATCACTCCTCAGGTTGACATTTGCCTGCACTTTTTTTAGCAAGGATTCCATTTTGGAAGGAAGTGCCCCACAGTCTCCAACTTCCTGTTCCTGTACAGCAGGCTCCTCCCAGTGCTTTCTTCATGTGCTGGTCACTTTCATTTGGACCTTGACCTGGAAGGATTACTCTTTGTGGATGCTGCTGGATATTTGGATTTAAGGCCTTTTTGACTTTCTTTGGATCACTTTTGGATTAGAAATCAACTTTCACAAGTAAGTTTGTTTGGGGCATTACAGTTGCTGCAACTACAATTTTGGAACTTTTTCAGAACATTAAATAAAATATATTGTGGGTAGCCACAGTATCCAGTAGGACCAGGGTTAGTTATGGGTGCATGATACAACTGTTTTGTTGAATTTAAACATCATTGAGGCCATGGATGGGCTGGGATTGTGCTGAATTGTGTGTTTTTTGTCGATTTTTTTGGGGCTGCTGTTGTGACCTTTTGCCCAGGGGTAGTGAGTGGTGCATGGACTGAGTCTGCCTGTGGGGTCTCTTTAATGTAAACATCCTGGATGGCATTGGATTGTGGTGATTTTTGTGTGTTTTTAGTTTTTTTTGGGGTGTTCTGTTGATGTGGACTGGCCATGTGGGTGGTGGTGGCCATCTTGAGTGCTGGTACAGGCAGGCCCTCCACATGTGCTTGGGGTTCAAGGGGCCATTTTGAAGACAGGCAGTGCCTGAGGCCTGCACCCATTTTGCCTAGCTTTCATCCATTATGCCCAGGGGTAGTGAGTGGTGCATGGGCCTAGTCTTTCTGCGGGGCGTCTTCTTGAATTTAAACATCATTGAGGCCATGGGTGGGCTGGGATTGTGCTGAATTTTTTGGTTTTTGTTGATTTTTTGGGGCTGCTGGTGGGGCCTTTTGCCCAGGGGTAGTGAGTGGTGCATGGGCCTAGTCTTTCTGTGGGGTGTCTTCTTGAATTTAAACATCATTGAGGCCATGGATGGGCTGGGATTGTGCCGAATTTTGTGGTTTTTGTCGATTTTTTGGGGCTGCTGGTGGGGCGTTTTTTCCCAGGGGTAGTGGGTGGTGCAGGGACTGAGTCTGCCTGTGGGCTCTTACTCTCTTTAATGTAAACATCCTGGATGGCATTGGATTGTGGTGATTTTTGTGTGTTTTTCGGTTTTTTTGGGGTGTACTGTTGATGTGGACTGGTCATGTTGGTGGTGGTGGCCATCTTGAGTCCTGGTACAGGCAACATGTACTTGGGGTGCACCCATTTTGCCTATCTTTCATCCATTATGCCCAGGGGTAGTGAGTGGTGCATGGGTCTAGTCTTTCTGTGGGGTGTCTTCTTGAATTTAAACATCATTGAGGGCATGGGTGGGCTGTGATTGTGCTGAATTTTGTGTTTTTTGTCGATTTTTTGGGTTGTATAACTGATGTTCCTCTGTCTTCCATTGCTTTTAGGTGCACAAGAGAACCACCAGTGCCAGGAAGAAGTCCTGCTGCGGTGTGTGCAGCACAACGTCACGGGTGGCCACAGACAACTCTGCAACTTGCGCAACTGCGGTCAGCTGTTCTGAGTGACATCTGAAGAAGATGGCCCCAAAAAAAGTTCCCCGTAGCTCCTCTAGCAAGAAAGATGGCAGAAAGGAGCAGAAGAAGCAAGTTACCAAGCAAACTGGTGTGCCGCCCGCCACATTTTTTGGGAATAAAAAAAAAATACGCCTGCAGCAGCAGCGGGATCTGCTGGGGACCAAGCTGGGAGCAGCACCCCCGCTCCATTGGGCTCAGTGCCACGACCCCCATGCCAACTTAAGTCCAAGACCTTGAGTGCTGCAGAGGCAGCCAGTCTACTTGTTCAATCACCATCGACCAGTGATGTTGGCTCATCGCAAG